>NC_134817.1:16817551-16930051 GCF_046742065.1 Oratosquilla oratoria | reverse complement strand
TCCTCCTCCTCCTCCTCCTCCTCCTCCTCCTCCTCCTCCTCCTCTTCCTCCTCCTCCTCCTTCACCTCCTCCTCCTTTACCTCCTCCTCCTACATCGGTCTTCTTGCATTTCGAGTGATTGTTCCTTTATTGCCTGTCTGTAGATATCGTAACCTTTTATTTCATTTCTGTACAGATTATTATGATACATTACCTGACCAGAGTATCTATTATGTGTGCGAGTGTGTGTGTGTTTGTGTGTATGTATGCATGCATGTATCCATGTATGTATGTATGTATTTATGTATGTAATGTATGTATGTATGTATGTATGTATGTATGTATGTATGTATGTATGTATGTATGTATGTATGTATGTATGTACCTACGTATGTATTTATGTATGTTATGTATGTTATGTATGTTATGTACGTATGTATGTATGTACTCTATTTATTTATCCATATTTTCTTCACCCTCTTTTCCCGTCATTATCTCTCAATTTACATCTCTTTTTCTCTTTTTCTCTTTTTTCCAGTTCCTCCGGAGATGCCGTTCCTGGTCTACGGCGGCGCACAATTGGCGGCAGCCGCGCGTCTTACGACCAAGGAAGGCAACGCCCTAACATTGCACTGTGTCGTCAACGCTGGCAACCCGGCCCCGAACGTCAAATGGATCCTCGCTGGGAGGGACATCACCAAGGGCAGTCAGGTCAGTCACATGGAGGCCAGGGATGAATTAAGTGTGATGAGTAGTTACATGAATGATGATAGAGACAAATTAAGAGTGGTGAATAGTTACGTAAATGAAGGTTTGGGATGAATAGTGAATAATTAGATAAACAATGAAGGCTAGGGACAAATTACAAGTAATGAATAATTAGACATAAATAATGAAGGCTAGAGACTGATTAAGAGTAATGAATAATTAGATAAATAATGAAGGCTAGGGACAAATTACAAGTAATGAATAATTAGAAAGATGAATAATGAAGACCAGAGACTGATTAAGAGTAATGAATAATTAGATAAATAATGAAGGCTAGGGACAAATTACAAGTAATGAATAATTAGAAAGATGAATAATGAAGGCCAGAGACTAATTAAGAGTAATGAATAATTAGATAAATAATAAAGGCTAGGGATGAATTAAGAGTAATAAATGATTAGATGAATAATGTAGGCCAGGGACGATTTGAAAGTGATAAACAAATAAATGAATAAATTAATTGATTTATGATAAATGGATAAATTAAATAACAAGTAATTTGGACCCTCATGTAACTAGGTCAGTATAGTGAATGAAAGTTCAAAGAACAAAGTGATAGTAATGATTAGATAGATAAGAAATGAATAACGAATGAATAAGATCATTTGGTTGTTGAGTATCCAATCGTCCCTCATCGCAAGTAACCAATTAAGTAAATGAATTAATAAATGAATTAACAAACAGCTGAGTGAATGAATGATGAGATAAATGAACAAGGAAATAAGTGGATAAGTTAGTTAGTAAGCAGGTATAACTATATGATATGAATAAATATCAAAAAAAGAAATAAAATTAGACTCATTGAATGAAGACAAATTGATATATACAAAAAATTAATTACATTTTAGATAAGATCAAATTGACAGAAAATTCTGGAAACTTAGCTGCGTTTTATTTAGGTGTCACGTCACCTTTGCCTAATGTACCCGGACATCAGGTCGTGTGGCAGTATCAGGGGGTAGTAGGGGGGAGAGGGTGGTAGGGAGGGGGAGGGGAGGAGCCCAAGTTCGAGTCTGAAACTTGAAATTTAAGAGAAGACTTGGAGACAACGAGATACATAGAAGGAAGCAAAAGACACCAGCCAATTAAACCAACGAGAGACATTTCTCTTTGGGTGTTTCTCTAATTGATTCGTTAAACGTCGAAGTATATCATGGGCACTGAACGAAAGATAAAGGGATAAAGTGAAAAGATGTGGGATCAATTGGAAGAGGGATAGGGGGGAAATGGAAAAAGAGAGAGGAAGAGGAGGTGGAGAGTGTTGGGGTGGGAAGGAGGAGAGGAATAAGAGGAGAGAGGGAAGGGGAGAGGAAAGGGGAAGAGAGGAAAAGGGAAAAGAGAGAGGGACGCGAGGACGATTGGGAGAAAGGGAAGATAAAGGGAAGAGAGGTGGACGAGGGAGGGGGAAGGGGTGCAAGGGAAGGAGGGAATGGTTTGTAAACATCACGTAACCATTGCAACACCCTTATAGACTTTTTTTTTCTATCTAATCTTCCTCTTTTTTCTATTTATTCATTTGTTTATTTATTTTTTGCATCTACTCTTCTTCTTTTTTATTTATCTATTTATTATTTTTTTTTATTTATCCATTTATTTATTTATTTGTTTATTTATTTATTTATTTTTTATTTTTTTTTTTTACCTTCCTTGAATCTTTCTTTGACCACATATTGGCCCCCAAACGATAGAAGAGCTGGGTATTGTGCTAAAGTACTAATGTACTATATACTGTACAATGTGTACTATACGTTAGAGATAAGAAATTTGTAGTGAAAGACGCGATGTGTGCCAAAGACCCAATCGATTTAATGGACTTATTAGTGGACTAGCCTCGGTAGAATCAGTGCCTTGCCCCCTCCCCCCCCACTTTTGGGGGGATGGGGGGGTTACTGGGTGGGACTCGTAGGATCCATACAAGACTGTTCCCTTTCTGTTTTATTTCATTTTATTTTATTTTATTTTATTTTATTTTATTTTATTTTATTTTATTTTATTTTATTTTATTTTATTTTATCTTATTTTATTTTACTTATTTATTTATCTATTTACTACTTTATTTTACATTATCATTTTTTCTATTCTATTTTGTTGTATTTTTTCTATCTATTATTATTATCATATTTTTGGGAGTGGCCTGCACAATCTATACAAAATTGTATTTTTTTATTCTATATAATTATTTTTTGAGTGGAAGGGGTTCCGAAATAGGGGGAGCCTTCAACGATCTATACAACCTTGCCCCCTCCCTCCCCCTCCCCTCTCCCCCTCCCCTCTCACCCTCGTAATTATCGGCTTCTTCGGCTCTAACGACCATTCGACAGAAGCTAAGAAATTGACCTTGTTATCGCATCTCTTTCGTATCTCAAAAAAGTCTCATATATAAAGTATATATATATATATATATATATATATATATATATATATTATATATATATATATATATATATATAAATATATATATATACATATATATATATATATATATATATATATATACATATATATATATATATACATGTATATATATATATATATATATATATATATATATATATATATACATATATATATATCCATTCCCTCTATCTCTCTACACCATCTCCCTCCATCTTCTTTCATCTCTCTCCACCCCTCCATTCTCCCCCATACCCATCCTCCATCACACTCCATACCTCCATCCTCCTGCAACTCTTTCATCGTCCATCCCTCCCTCCCTCTCTCTCTCTCTCTCTCTCTCTCTCTCTCTCTCTCTCTCTCTCTCTCTCTCTCTCTCTCTCTCTCTCTCTCTCTCTCTCGTTCATTCCTCCTACTTCCTCTTCGTCCTCTCCACCCTCCTCCTCCTCCTCTCCACCCTCCTCCTCCTCTCCACCCTCCTCCTCCTCTCCACCCTCTTCCTCCTCCTCTCCACCCTCCTCCTCCTCCTCTCCACCCTCTTCCTCCTCTCCGCCTCCAAGGCACCTCTGCGTGTCTGCCGGACCTCCTCAGACATCCCGGCCCCGGATAAGGCGTCCGGTGGAGAGGGGGAGGGGGATAGAGGGGGAGAGGGGGGAGAGGGGGAGAGGGGGAGGGGAGGGGGAGGGGAGGGGGAGGGGAGAAATCCAACTAACGTCCAACTTCGTCCTGGACAAGGTTGTCGATTGAGTAGAGTCGGAGGGGGAGAGGGGGGAAGGGGGAAGGAGAGAGGGGGGAGAGGGGGAGAGGGGGAGAGGGGGGAAGGAGAGTGGGGGAGAGGGGGAGAGGGTGGAAGGAGAGAGGGGAGAGAGGGTGAGAGGGGAAAGGAGAGAGGGGGAGAGGGAAGGAGAGGGGGGAGAGGGGAGAGATTTGTCTGTTCAATTATTCGGATTAAATCCTTATCTTTGGTCCCAGGCTCCATTCAGGCATCACAAGGGGACCTTCTTGGAGTCTTCCTTCGAATCTTTCTCTCTCTCTCTCTCTCTCTCTCTCTCTCTCTCTCTCTCTCTCTCTCTCTCTCTCTCTCTCTCTCTCTCTCTCTCTCTCTCTCTCTCTCTCTCTCTCTCTCTCTCACCATCTCTACGACATATCCTCTTCCATATAATACTCAAGGATAGGATCGCTGGAGATTACTGACACAACATTAACCTCTCTCTCTCTCTCTCTTTCTCTCTCTCTCTCTCTCTCTCTCTCTCTCTCTCTCTCTCTCTCTCTCTCTCTCTCTCTCTCTCTCTCTCTCTCTCTCTCTCTCTCTCTCTCTCTCTCTCTCTCTCTCTCTCTCTCTCTCTCTCCCTCTCTCTCCCCCATATACACCCAAACGAGTTCGAGTAACCCACCTACTCCCACCGAACTCATCGAACTGACTCCCGAAGACCTACCTGACGAAGTCGTTCCTTCTTCTTCTTCTTCAGGTTCGGAGCGAATGGCGTCCTTCGGAGGGCCAGTACTACACGGTGAGCAACGTCACCCTCGGGCGCGTCTCCAAGGAGCACCACAACGCCACCCTTGCCTGCGTCGTACAGCATCCGGCGCTCCCCGTCCCCGTCCCCGTCCCGTTGAGGCTCAACATCGAGTGTAAGTAGCAGAGGACAGGGAAGAGACGGGATTTCTCTTGGTGGTACTCACAGAAGTAGGACTTTAATCCCCCCTACCCCCCTCTCTCTCTCCCTCTCCCTCTCCCTCTCCCTCTCCCTTTCCGCCTCCCTCTCCCTCTCCTTCTTCTTCTCCCTCTACCTCTCCCCCTCCCTCTCCCTCTCCCTCTCCCTCTCCCTCAGCCTCTCCCTCTCCCTCTCCCTCTCCTTCTCCCTCTCCCTCAGCCCCTACGTCTCCCTCTACCTCTCAGCCTCCCTCTCCCTCTCCCTCTCTCTCTACCTCTACATCTCCCTCTCCTTCTCCCTCTCCCCTTCTCCTTCCCCCTCTCCCTCTCCCTCTCCCTCTCCCTCAGCCTCTACCTCTCCATCTCCTTCTTTCTCTCCCTCTCCCTCTCCCTCAGCCTCTACCTCTCCATCTCCTTCTTCCTCTCCCTCTCCCTCAACCTCTCCCTCTCCCTCTCCCTCTCCCTCTCCGCCTCCCTCTCTCTCTCCTTCTCCCTCTCCCTCAGCCTCTACCTCTCCATCTCCTTCTTCCTCTCCCTCTACCTCTCCCTCAGCCTCTACCTCTCCCTCTCCCTCTCCCTCAGCCTCTACCTCTCACTCTCCCTCTTTCTCAATCTCTACCTCTCCATCTCCTTCTTTCTCTCCTTCTACCTCTCCCTCTCTTTCTCTCTCGGTCCCCTCTCCCTCGCCCTCTCCCTTTCCTCCTTACTGGAATTCTCACTCTCACTCTCCTTTTCACACTCCCGCTTCCTCTCACTTTTCCTCTCCCTCTCCCTCTCACTCGCCCTCTCACTCTCCCTCTCCCTCTCACTCGCCCTCCCCTTCGCCCTCTCCCTCTCCCTCTCCCTCGCCCTTTCCCTCTCCCTCGCCCTCTCCATCGCCCTTTCCCTCTCCCTCTCCCTCGCCCTCTCCCTAGCCCTTTCCCTCTCCCTCGCCCTTTCCCTTTCCCTCGCCCTCTCCTTCGCCCCCTCCCTCTCCCTCTACCTCTCCCTCACCCTTTCCCTCTCCCTCGCCCTCTACCTCTCCCTCTCCCTCGCCCTCTCCCTCTCCCTCTCCCTCTCCCTCGCCCTTTCCCTCTCCCTCGCCCTTTCCCTCTCCCTCGCCCTCTCACTTGCCCTCTCCCTCTCACCCGTCCTTTCTCTCTCCATCGCCCTCTCACTCGCCCTCTCCCTCTCCCTCTCCCTCTTCCTCGCCCTTTCCCTCTCCCTCGCCCTCTTCCTCGCCCTTTCCCTCTCCCTCGCCCTCTCACTCGCCCTTTCCCTCTCACTCGCCCTCTCACTCGCCCTTTCCCTCTTCCTCGCCCTTTCCCTCTCCCTTGCCCTCTCACTTGCCCTATCCCTCTCCCTTGCCCTCTCCCTTGCCCTCCCCCTCGCCCTCTCCCTCTCCCTTTTCCTCTCCCTCGCCCTTGCCCTCCTCCTCGCCCTCTCACTCGCCCTCTCACTCGCCCTCTCCCTCTCCCTTTCCCTCTCACTCACCCTTTCCCTCTCCCTCGCCCTCTCCTTCGCCCCCTCTCTCTCCCTCTCCCTCTCCCTCACCCTTTCCCTCTCCCTCGCCCTCTCCCTCTCCCTCTCCCTCGCCCTTTCCCTCGCCCTTTCCCTCGCCCTCACCCTCGCCCTCTCACTTGTCCTCTCCCTCTCACTCGTCCTTTCTCCATCGCCCTTTCCTTCTTCCTCTTACTCTCCTTTTTCCACTCCCTCTCTTTCTCTTTTCCTCTCACTCTTACTCTCCTTTTTCCACTCCCTCCCACTCCCTCATCGCCCCTTCTGAGAAATAAGCCCCCCTGATCCCCCTCGAGAGAAATAACCCCCTCTGACCCCGTTAAGAAATAAACCCCCATTCCCCTCCTGAGAAATATGCCCCCTGATCCTCTCTTGAGAAATAAGCCCCCATCGCCCCTCTTGAGAAATAAGCCCCCATCCCCCTTTTGAGAAATAAGCCCCCATCGCCCCTCTTGAGAAATAACCCCAATCCCATTTTGAGAAATAAGCCCCCATCGCCCCTCTTGAGAAATAAGCCCCCATCCCCTTTTGAGAAATAAGCCCCCATCGCCCCTCTTGAGAAATAAGCCCCCCTGACCAACCTTTTGAGGAAGAAGCCCCTATCACCTCTATTGAGGAATAACCCCCCATCCCCCCTCTTCAGAAATAACCCCATCTCTCTATTGAGGAATAAGCCCCCATGATCCCCTTCTTGAGAAATAAGCCCTATCCTCTCTTCGGAAATAAGCCCCCCATCTCCCTTGAAAAATCACCCCATCCCCTTCTTGAGAAATAACCCCCATCCCCTCTTCAGAAATAACCCCCACCTTCCTTGGAAAATAAGCCCCCCTAAGCACCCTCTTGAAAATTTAGCGCCCATCCCCCTCCCGAGAAATAAGCCCCCTTTTGAGAAATAGCCCACCTTTTGAGAAATAAGCCCTCTCTTGAAAAATAAGCCCCCATTCTCTCTCTTCGGAAATAAGCCCCCCATTTTCCTCCACCTCCAGAACCGAGAAAGAACCCCCCACTTTTTAACCAACTTGAGAAATTGCCCCCCTTTCATCACCTTGAAAAATTAACCTTCCCCCCTTTCCCCCCAATCTGAAGAAATAATCCCCCCACTACGACCATCCCCCCCTCCTCCGACTTGGAAAATGAATCGCAATTTCCCACTCTGTCATCCACATATCCACTGTCATCCATCCACACACTCATCCACAAGCTCACTCATCCACTCATCCAAACCGCCAAGAATCGTAAATAAATACATACATACATACATACATACATACATACATACATACATACATACATACATACATACATACATACATACATACATACATACATACATACATACATACATACATACATACATACATACAGACGGTATAATACATACATACATGCATACATACATACATACATACATACATACATACATACATACATACATACATACATACATACATACATATGGTATATACATATACCAAGGGCTTTTTCCCCCTTACAAGGGAGGCAGCCAAACTCAATACTCCCCACCCTCCCTCTCTCTCTCTCTCTCTCTCTCTCTCTCTCTCTCTCTCTCTCTCTCTCTCTCTCTCTCTCTCTCTCTCTCTCTCTCTCTCTCTCAATCATGAATACTTGGTTTTAATTAACTTGAGAAATAGGCCACGCCCCCTCAGTCGTTAGTGGAGTGATTCACAGTTCGAATTAGTTTAGAGACAAGATAAGACCCCCTTTCTCCCCATTAACCTTTCACCCCCTATCCTAACCTAACCAAACCTAACCTAACCTAATCTAACCTAACTTAACATTCTCCTTAGGCACTCTTGAACAACGAGGGAGGGGGGAGGGGGAGAGGGGGACTTCAACTGAATAAAGTCATCATCATCATCATCATCATCATCATCATCATCATCATCATCATCATCATCATCATCATCATCATCATCATCATCATCATCATCATCATCATCATCATCATCATCAAATGACGATGTCAACCATTACTCTTACTGTTACCATTTCCACAAAATCAGATGAATTCTAAACCGCAAATATAATTTTACTTTTAAAACGATACAAGCCGCGGGCTTCGCCGGGGGCTTGGCTACGTAAACAGCGCTCCGCGCTCTAATCCCACGATAGGGATCCCGTGCTGGGGATCCCGTGTTGGGGTTCCGCCCCGAGGCCGAGGCCGAAGCCGAACCCAAGGGACATTTTTTCCTGGTCAGTTCAAGGGAACATGGCGACCACTGAGGACTTGCGACCACTGAGGACTTATTGCCTTGGAGGACTTATTACCTTGGAGGACTTATTACCTTGGAGGACTTATTACCTTGGAGGATTTACCTTGGAGGATTTACAACCTCGTAGGACTTGCACCCTCGTAGGACTTACGACCTCGGAGGACTTGCAGCCTCGAAGGGCTTACAACTTCGGAGGACCTGCACCCTCGGAGGACTTGCACCCTCGGAGGACTGGCATCCTCGAAAGACTTGCACTCTCGAAGGACTTACGACCTCGGAGGACTTGCAGCCTCGAAGGGCTTACAACTTCGGAGGACCTGCACCCTCGGAGGACTTGCACCCTCGGAGGACTGGCACCCTCGGAAGACTTGCACCCTCGGAGGACTTGCACCCTCGGAGGACTTGCACCCTCGGAGGATTTGCACCCTCGGAGGATTTGCACCCTGGGAGGACTTGCACCCCCGGAGAACTGACAGCCTCGAAGGCTACCTCGGAGAACTTATGGCCTCGGAGGACTTACAGACCCCCCCCTCTCCAAGACACACACACATACACACACACACACACACACACACACACACACACACGCACACACACACACACGCGCGCCGCGCAAGTACATACACACACGCACATACACATACACGCACACACGCACACACACACACATACATACACACACACATACACACACACATACACAGACACACACACATACACACACACACACACACACACACACACACACACACACACACACACACACACACACACACACACACACACACACATACATACACACACATACATACATACACACACATACACACATGCACACATACACACATACACACACACACACACACACACACACACACACACACACACACACACACACACACACACGTAAAGGTGAGGGAAGTGGGTTAGGGGTCGCTCCCCCTTCCACCAGTTATCGTGAATTCTTTTAATTAAAAGCAATGGTCCGCCTTGACATTTTCGTCTTTGTTGAGGTAATCTTTGGTCGAACACCAAATTGAAAGGTTTCGGACGCAGAAAATTCCTCTGTGTTTAGGATTTCACCAATCATGAAATTCACAATATTCAGAACTAAAATTTCCAATATTCGAAACTAAAATTCCCAATATTCGAAACTAAAATTCCCAATATTCGGAACAAAAATTCCCAATATTCGGAACTAAAAATCCCAATATTCGGAACTAAGATTCTCAATATTTGGAACTAAGTTTCCTAATATTCGGAATTAAAATTCTCAATATTTATGGAACTAAGGTTCCCAATATTCGGAACTAAAATTCTCAATATTCGGAACTAAGGTTCCTAATATTCGGAACTAAAATTCCCAATATTCGTAAATATAAATTCCCAATATTCGGAACTATAAATTCTAATATTCAAAACTAAAGTTCCCAGTATTCGCAACTAAAGTTTCCATTATTCGCAACTAAAATTCGCAATATTCAGAACTAAAAATCCTAATATTCAAAACCAATTTTTTCAATATTAGGAACTGAAATTCCTAATACTAGGAACTAAAAATCCTAATATTAAAACAAAGAAGATGACATATAAGGCCGATGAAAAAAAAAATTGGGATGGTTTGGAAATAATGGAAAGAATGAGTGAAGAATTATTAGTAAAAGTGATGTGGAAGGCAGAGGTGGGGGGAATGAGCTTATGGGGATGACCGAGAACGATATGGATGGATGGGGTGAAGGTGTCGTTGAGAAAGAGGGGAATGTCTGTTGAGCAACGAAGGAAGGAGGCAGGAGTATGGACGATGCTGTTATGGTTCTGTGTGAATGATGTTTTGATCCAACCCGAAGGGATTTCCTCCCATCTTCTCTTTTTCTGCATGATGGAACGGAAAATGGGTAGTCGCCGATTAAGTGAAGCGGCTTGCTGTGGATTGACCCAGAGCAATTGGTGGATGCAGGGATGACCCGTCATCCATAAGGAGCTGAGATGGGAGGGGTGGAGGGGATGATGGAGAGGATTGCAATAGTTGGGAATAAGTACGTACCTCTGATTTGGCTACCCCTACTATAAGGGGGATAAAGGTTTTGGTGTGTAGATGAATAAATACAACTAAAATGACCAATATTTGAACTAAAATTACAAAGTACAGAGCAAGGTAGACATGAACAGCCTTAGCCCAAGGGCGTAGCGCTGGTACCCCTCCAAACTTGGGCCTTTTCACCCAGTATTCACTTTTGGGCCTGTGGAACCCATACCTTATCCCTGAGTGGTATCAATTTGGACTCCACGGCAGCCCTGGACGCCCTCCACCTGTGTGTGATATGGCGGGTAAATCTGAGCAGGTGACCAAAATGACCCAAAATCCAAAAAATCTCAAAGGAGAAACCATACGAATTTTGCCCAAAATCCGAAGGTGACCGATTTGGTCCAAACTTGCCTCACAGGTAGAGAGTCGGACAAAGTACAAAGGAAGGTAGACATGAACAGCCTTAGCCCAAGGCCGTGGCGGTGGCACCCCTCCAAACTTGGGCCTTTTCACCCAGTATTCACTTTTGGGCCTGTGGCACCCATACCGTATCCCTGAGTGGTGTCAAATTGGACTCCACGGCACCCGTGGACGCCCTCGACCTGTGGGTCATATGGCGGGTAAATCTGAGCAGGTGACCAAAATGACCCAAAATCCAAAAAATCTCAAAGGAGAAACCATACGAATTTTGCCCAAAATCCGAAGGTGACCGATTTGGTCCAAACTTGCATCACAGGTAGAGAGACGGACAAAGTACAAAGGAAAGTAGACATGAACAGCCTTAGCTTTAAGCCGTGGCGGTGGCACCCCTCCAAACTTGGGCCTTTTCACCCAGTATTCACTTGTGGGCTGTGGCACCCATACCGTATCCCTGAGTGGTGTCAAATTGGACTCCACGGCACCCGTGGCCGCCCTCGACCTGTGGGTCATATGGCGGGTAAATCTGAGCAGGTAACCAAAATGACCCAAAATCCAAAAAATCTCAAAGGAGAAACCATACGAATTTTGCCCAAAATCCGAAGGTGACCGATTTGGTCCAAACTTGCATCACAGGTAGATAGTCGGACAAAGTACAAAGGAAAGTAGACATGAACAGCCTTAGCTCAAGGCCATGGCGATGGCACCCCTTCAAACTTGGGCCTTTTCATCCAGTACTCACTTATGGGCCTGTGGCACCCATACCGTATCCCTGAGTGGTGTCAAATTGGACTCCACGGCACCCGTGGCCGCCCTCGACCTGTGGGTCATATGGCGGGTAAATCTGAGCAGGTGACCAAAATGACCCAAAATCCAAAAAATCTCAAAGGAGAAACCATACGAATTTTGCCCAAAATCCGAAGGTGACCGATTTGGTCCAAACTTGCATCACAGGTAGAGAGTCGGACAAAGTACAAAGGAAGGTAGACATGAACAGCCTTAGCCCAAGGCCGTGGCGATGGCACCCCTCCAAACTTGGGCCTTTTCACCCAGTATTCACTTGTGGGTCTGTGGCACCCATACCGTATCCCTGAGTGGTGTCAAATTGGACTCCACGGCACCCGTGGACGCCCTCGACCTGTGGGTCATATGGCGAGTAAATCTGAGCAGGTGACCAAAATGACCCAAAATCCAAAATATCTCAAAGGAGAAACCATACGAATTTTGCCCAAAATCCGAAGGTGACCGATTTGGTCCAAACTTGCATCACAGGTAGAGAGTCGGACAAAGTACAAAGGAAGGTAGACATGAACAGCCTTAGCCCAAGGCCGTGGCGGTGGCACCCCTCCAAACTTGGGCCTTTTCACCCAGTATTCACTTATGGGCCTGTGGCACCCATACCGTATCCCTGAGTGGTGTCAAATTGGACTCCACGGCACCCGTGGACGCCCTCGACCTGTGGGTGATATGGCGAGTAAATCTGAGCAGGTGACCAAAATGACCACAAATCCAAAAAATCTCAAAGGAGAAACCATACGAATTTTGCCCAAAATCCGAAGGTGACCGAATTGGTCCAAACTTGCCTCACAGGTTGAGAGTCGGACAAAGTACAAAGGAAGGTAGACATGAACAGCCTTAGCCCAAGGCCGTGGTGGTGGCACCCCTCCAGACACACATATTCAGACCTAAGATCCCCCGTAATATAGAATATGACATAAAGGAAAAAGATATATATTTTTATATTTTGTGAAACTCTTGAAACAAATTTTCGTTCTACGTTTTGGATAATTCTCCAGAATTCAAAGAATCCTAGAGATTTGAAATAAAGACAAATATATATAAATATCATATATCATGTATATTAAATATATTTAATATGAATATATCTATATTAAAATGAATGAATATATAGATATACTAAATGAATATCTATTTTATAGGATATGGTCATATATGGTGGCGATAACTAGATTCTAAATCTAGAAGATTAGAGTCTTTATTTCACTAAATTAGGATTTCAATTTGACGTAGGTCTTGCCCGGCCGCGGTCTATTTCAATCTGGGGACCGTCGCCACATCGGAATAAAATCGCCTGACGGCAGCTAAAATAAATGCTATATTTCAGAAGTTTTCGTTCGCTGGTGTTATGTTCTATTACGAAATGTTTTGCGCACTATTCTGGAAAATAAAAACGGGTTTGGCAAAGGCCGAATGAAGATTTCACAAATTTTCGTCTTTTTTTCGCCATTGAACCAGAAGTGAAACGAAGGTTAATTGAATGTGACAATAGTAATTGAACGATCATTCTGATGTTTGACCGATGCATTATGGTTTCATTAGGTCAGATTGGAGTGTCATCAAGGGAGATTAATTTGTAATTTGTTTCGTTTTTTTTTTTTTTTTTTACCCCTCGCTCGTAAGGACCTCAGATCGATTCCACACGGGTCGCCTATGCCTGACGTGTTTCGATAGCTGGGGCAGGTGACCATTCTCGGTGATCTGACTTGAAGGCACATTGTGCTATTGGGCAAGGTTGGATCCAAGTACATTTACTTTTACTTATACCTTGACTCGAGTACAAATTTCCAAGTACTTAGACCTAAAGTACTTGAAAAATACCAAGTACATTAAGTTACAAGCAAGTACATTGTATCTAATAAAAGATTATGTACTGTACACATTTCACAAGTCACACGCGTATCACAAATATGCAGAGTCTATTAGGAAGAGGAAAAACACACGGAATCAGAGCGCTTTCGTGATATATTCACATTATCAAGGAATACAGAAAAGTGAGTATCTTAACGCGCTTTCGTGATATATTCACATTATCAAGGAATACCATTCCATTCCCTACACATTCCACTCCCCTCCACCCTCCTCCCTCCCTCCAGGAGGTGCCAAGAAAAGAGGGAGGGAGGAGGGTGGAGGGGAGTGGAATATGTAGGGAATGGAATGGGTGGGAGTGGTTTCTATGCCTTTTTCTTTTTGGCTACCCCCCGTGTAAGGAGGAAAAAGCCTTTGGTATATGTATGTATGTATGTATCAAGGAATAAAATATCTTAACTTGTTTGTACACACTTTTCTGTATTCCTTGATAATGCGAATATATCACGAAAGCGCTCAGACTACGTGTGTTTTTCCTCTTGTTAGTGGACTCTGAACAATATGTACTGTATAGAGATTCAATCGAAGTTTGTGATTATACTATCAGGAAACTACACTCGTCTGTTATCTTAAGTAGTTGGACTTAAGTACATAGCAAAATGTCTGTACTTGTACTTTTTCTTGAAAACTATCCAGGAATTTGGACTTACAGACCCTTGTACTTGGAACCAATCCTGGTATCTAGGCAGAGACTACACCGAACATACCACAGTGTGAAGTGAATGGAATAAACTTCCTGCAAAGGCATTGCAATGTAGTTCAGTTCGAAGCTTTAAGATTCGTTTAGATAAACATCTAAGCAAGATGCTGCAATGACTGCCATTTATTTTATATTATTTGTTTGTTATTATTTGTTTATTTATTATTTGCTTGATTTTAATTCATTATTATTTATCTGTCAGTTTATTATTATTTACTATTTACCTGTTTGTTTATTATTCAACTATACCTATGCATTTATTTATCTTATCTATTGATATTTATAATATATATATATATATATATATATATATATATATATATATTCCATCATCATTATTATATATTTTTTTCGCCTCCGACTTAGTTATGGACCAAAAGGACTTCTGTCGGCATGCTCCGCCTTTGTAATCCTTTTGCAATTGAATCTATGTTTCATACATCCGTAGATTATCATCGTGAGGTAGGGAGAGGGATGGGGGGAGGGGGAGAGGAATGTCTATAATTGAATTAAATCGCCTGGCGACAACCAGGATGAAGTATGTAAGGAACCCAATATTTTACGAAGTCGTTGAGATGGTCTCTGACCTCAACTACACCCCCAGTCAGGTGAATAAAATCATCTGACGACAAGCAAGAAAAATATGAAGAAAAGTCTCTCTCTCTCTCTCTCTCTCTCTTTCTCTCTCTCGCTCTCTCTCTCTTTCTTCCGTTAATTTCGTCCTTTCGAACTCCCAAAGGTCAGATCCAAGAGAAGATTAGGGAAGAGAGTGGTGGGGGAGTGAGGGAAGAAGAGAGGAAGGAGAGAAAAGAGGTGCTGAAGAAAAAGAGAAAAGAGAAGTAATATACCTCCGTTTCCAAAACTGAAATCTTCATACTTGAGAATAAGTGTGAGAATAAAACTGAGAATGAGAGTGAGAGACGTTGGACTTCTCACTGTGTTGTATTAATGTGAGAATATTTATCTCACTGGCTGAGTAGTATGAGGTGATCAGTCGCCGGTTTTCTCCTCTCCATGCGTGAAAATTTGGGAGAAATGGAGCTGAAGTTAATAGAAAAATATCTTGGTCTCAGCCCGGGGACCAAGCGTCAGCCTCTTGGGGCCGCACTACCAGGTGGAACTTACAAGTTGGGCAACTGGGAGCTTATTCCCTTCCCTTGTAGCCTTGTAGGACAACAATAAGTATGATGTATCGTAGTTATACTCATATATATATATATATATATATATATATATATATATATATATTATATATATATATATATATATATATATATATATATATATATATATATATAATATATATTACGTTGTATTCTAATCATCTTTATGAAAGTATAATTATTTTGTATGTAAATATTAAAAAATAAACCAAAGAAATGTATATTTACATGTACTATACCATAGGTTCGGTGAAATTGTCTGCAATAAAAGAAAACAAAAGCACATTCCAAAGAATAAAAATCAAATATTCTAAGGTTACCCCTCAACATGTTCGTTTTCTGTTACAGATTCACCCTCGTTCCGCCTACGCCGCTGGCCGAGTTGGGGGTCGCCGCTCCATGAGGGAACTCCCGTCTCTCTCCTCTGCATCGTCGACGCCAACCCTGTCTCGCCTTCCAGCTGGATCAAAGGTTCTCTTTCTTGTCTTCCTAGTCCTCTTCCTCCTCCTCCTCCTCCTCCTCCTCCTCTCAGTCCATTCATTAATGAAAGTCCAGACAACAAGTCTTGTATTAATTTCTCTTATCACATGTTTTGTTCATGTTTGTCTATGGGGCAGTGGTATCAGGGCCCTCACATTGGTGGGGGGGGGGGACATGTGCCCGAGGGGGTGGGGCAATTCTGGCCGGGGATGTCGCCCACAAAGGTGACAAAATAATGATAATAAAAAAGTGATCAAAGAAGCCATGAATATTTTACCGTAATCGACGATTTCGTTTTAGAATCAATAAAATGAAATATTTTTCCCTATCCTTTCTGCAATAGAGACACTAAATACAAAAAATTAAATCTGGTTATATCGGTAGCCAACAGTTAAAATGTTTACATGAAAAAATTATAAAGTTTGGTTCTAAATATCTACATTTTCACTTATATGGCACATGCATTTAGGCATGTAGGCTAAGGTCCCTGAACGGTAAGTACAATTAAGAAAATGGAAATCCTCAATATATATTCTAGTGTGCCGTCGTAATAATACCAACGTTGCTGTTGTACTTCTTTGGCTGCAATGTACTTCTTTGAGAACTGAAAATAGAATTGTCATCAATACCTATTACGGTAAAAAGTAATTTTTTGTCAATATTATTTTATTATATGAAATAACATAATATTCCTAGAATTGTCACCAATGCCTTTTACGGTTAAAGTAATTTTTGGTAAATGTTTGTTTATTAAATGAAATAACATAATATTCCTACCTATATAAAGAGTATACGAAATTATGTATACGAGCAATAGTTGTTACTCATTTCAACTACCGTTTTCTAAAGTATACGTTACAGTAACAATAGGAAGAGGATGTACATGCGAACTACACTGTAACAGTGTACCTCAGAATCTTAGAAAGGTTTTCCGAACAATTACAATGTGAAGTAATGTTGTCCAAATATGATTTGTATTCCATGCAATAGAATATGCAAAAAATTTAGGGCAAATATTTTTTCTCCAAAATTGACTTTGATGTAAACTACGGTAGACAGTAAGATGAAAACTGTCATATCAATTCATCGCAAGTAAACAAAGTATCAGTGTGATTATATCTGCTACCAAGACTGCAATGGCGGAAGCGTTTTTGGACATGAGACTTATAACAACTATTGATACCAAAACACTCTACCAAAGCTTTAAGTAAGTTGGTTTATTAACTGAACAGCCTCAGTACCCTTAAACTAGTCCTTTCACCTCACCTTGAATTCAACTGTGATTACTGTGGTCATTTCTGTATCTTATTTATTTATTTGTGTATATTTCTATTTGCTTATTTATCTGCTTGCCATTATTTATTATATTACAATGAAAAAGGATTATTTTATGCATGAAATTGTACCAGTAGAACAATAGAGGTGTTTACAAAAGGGATAACTATTTTATTCTATATACCAAAAGCTTTTTTTTCTCCCTTATATAGGTAATAGGAGGTAGCCAAAGTGTAGAAAAGATAAAAATGTTCATAACTTTTTTTTTTCCCCTGCAGAAGGTGCTGACGGAGGTACTGTCATAGGCGAGGATGGTTGGCTTAACATTTCCTCCGCATCATCTGCAGACCGTGGCTGGTACAAGTGCTCTACCCACCACCCGATGGGCAGATTCGCTTCTCACTCTGTTTTTATTAATGTCTTGCGTAAGTATAATACAAAGGCTTGTTGACTGGTCTAGCAGTCAGATATATATGTTTTTTTTCTTTCTTTTTGTAATCTCTCTGTGGTGCAACAGAATACTACCGCTTGTCTTTTGTTTTCCATTAATTTCATGGTTTGTCAATACTTGGTGGCTGCTTAAAATATCTTACTGTCAATAATGACGGATGAATTTATTTATTTAAATGGACGTCCCTTTGTGAATGGGGTAATCTTGAAACTTTTGATCCTGTTATCATACTATCACCCCCCCCCCCCATCTCAGAGTGGGGTAGGACAGTAGCTCTTTATAGAGGACTTTTAGAAACTCGCTTACTCCCAGGGAGAACTCAAACTGCCTCGACTCTTAACCTGTGTCACAAGTTGCGATACTCCAACCCACCTGGCCAGTGAGCATCCCAAATTGTGTAAAGTATTTCATATAATTTGAGATAACCTACAAGTTATCCTATTCAGCAAAACAGCATCCTGTTAAATAAGTAAATCTTCCACCTTCCCTCGTCTCTTGCCGAGGGTACAACCTCATGGACTGGCACTCAGTCCCTGGATCAGGCTTAAGTTCTTGACTAAGAAGTCTGTGGTTCTTGCTGGTTTTCTTGATACTACATAAAGAGGTCTGGAAAGCAACAAATCATAATTAAACATGTGAAGTAGTCACCATGTATTGATGGGTTATGATATTTGTTATGTATAGTGTTCAATAAGGCCTAAGAACTGTGCTTGCATCTTGGCTTGTGCTTTATATTGTACTGATGCAATCAGAATGAAATACCTTGTTTCTGTACTGTGCACATTACATTGCTATTTCACCTTGTTAATGTGGAAAGACAAACCAGAGCATATTTTGAGTTTAGGTAGTGTATTTAACCATATATGTATTATGTCAGTTACTGGTGGATTTAGGTGAAGATAAAGAAATTTAGGAAAGACTCTTCATAATAGAATTTTTGTTATGAATGGTTCAGATTACTAATTTCCATTTTTTTTTATAGAAAAAATTTAAAGTAGTTTGCTGAATCAGGTATATATGGTGCCATGCTTGTTGTTCTAGTCAGTTTCTCTTACATTTTTCTAAAACCAGATACTGTAGCTGCATAGTGCAGTACCTGTGAAAGGGTATTACCATCTATATAGAATCAATCAGTGTGTTGCTTTAGGTCTCTTTTATAGAAAACCCAAGAGTCCCAGAAACAAAAGCCACCAGATTGGCCCACAATTCAGTCATAGATATTTTGTTGTTGTCTGGGTGAGGCAAAAGTAGGGCAATGTAAGATAGATTGTTTGGGCCCTTTTGTATAGTGATTGCACCTGGGACAATTTGCGTCCATAGCCAGGTCTGATAGTGTGTGACAGTGTTTGTGTCACTAGCTTATAGTAGTAGGAGGGAAGCAGTTTTTAGCTGTCAACTGTCTTATTTGAAAAAATGAAGGAAGTACAGTTGAACTTGATAGAGATCTTGGGTCCAGTCCTAAGACATCATCAATCCCTCGGGGTTCCTCTTCCAGATGGAAGTGTGGGTGTTGCTGGGTTATGAAAAAGGACAGCAAAGAGATGATTCTTTGTAATATTCATCTTGCAGGACCATCACTTATAGGTACCTGTTATTGGACCTATACAATTTGATAAAGATAGATATGGTACATTGACATAGATTGTTTCATGACACATGATCAACATCTAAACATGCACTATGGAATACCATGCATGCTCTTTCTTGAAGGAAACTTTAAAACCTGAAAACAGTCTTATTAATCAGTCAATAAAACACTGCCTGAATGAAATTAACAATTCTACTAAACCTTTCAATAGAGTAAAATCCATAACCTTGTAATCTAACTATAGCCTGGTTACTAACTTGGATGTAAAGTGATAGACGGATAGTGGATGACTGAGGCTAAGCTTGCTAGATATCTCCAAAACCTTGCTTGAACTTATCCTTGCTTGTCCATTGACTCAAATATGAGCCCAAATCAGAGTAAAATTGTAATTCAAGCATGAAAATCAGTGTGTGCCCTCCATGCTAGCCTGTAGCTTACTCCAGGTCATTATGGTAAATTTCTACCATTCTGGTCCACCCCTACGACTGACCTCTGTGCTCCATCCTACCTGTCAGCCAGCATCTAGTACTACATTCTGTATAGTCATTCTTTAATAAACTTGTAAGTCCAATTCACCCAAGAACTCTGTTCACACAGATTTGGTAGTGGTTTCTTCTTTAAATTTTCTAGTATCATACCTATGCACATTTATAATAACTATGTTCATTCTTTTGTATGGGAGTTTTAAGTTGAAATATTTCTAATTTCTTGTATAGTATTCTTAATATCATACTTAGTATGGTTTATCTGACATAAGTAATTCAGTGTTTAATTTTTGGTATATGGAAACCATGAGGGGTCAAAAACTCATCCTGCCGATCCATTTCTTTTTGTTTAAGAAAGATAATGGTTTATGGACAAGTGATAAATTAGTTGGCTACCACCATTCATGGTAAGAATTTTTTTTTTTTCCCATATTTGGATGACGCGGTCAGACAAACTCACCTAGAGTTGTGGAAAATGTGCTGAGTAGGACTTCAGCACCATGTTGCTGAATAGTTTTGTAATTCTCTAATTTTGTTCCATGTACAACTAATTCATATTTTTTATATTAATTTTTGTAAAAAAGAAATTGTACAATCATGGGATCATACATTGATATTGTACAGATGATGCAAAGATCATGATGATAAAAAATGAGGACTGCAGATTGCTACAAAAATATCATGACAGTATATGTGTTTGGAGCCATTTTTTGGAAAAATAACTTCAATGCCAGTATAGATGTAAAGTATTAGAAATGGCATAAAAGACATAAAAAGGTCTGGGAGGAGTTTTCCAACCAGAACCCTAAAGTTTGGGTCTTTTAATGTGCATGCATGTGGTACAGACAAGATTAAAAGGGAAGAGATAGGCAGTATGTTTGTGAGATGAAAGATGGATGTGTTAGCATTGAGTGAAACTAAGTTTAAAGGGATAAGTTTGAGTTTGGGAGTGTAGTGGGGAGAGTGTCGTGTGAAGATAGGATGAGGGAGATAAGAGGTGGCTATATTAGTGAGTAAAGAGAGATAATTGTGCGGTGAAGTGGAAGGAGGTTTCTTCAAGGTTAATGTGGATGAAAGTGAAACTGGGATGGGAGATGTGGGTCTTTGTAAGTACATATTGTCCTAGTAGTGAGAAGAGTGTAGAAAAAAGGGAGTTTTTAGGTAGATGTAAATGAGTGCATAGAGGGTGTAGGGAGAAATGTCATTGTAGTGGTATTAGGAATTTCAATGTTAGGGTAGCAGATAAATCAGTAGATGGAGTGGTTGGGAAATGTGGAGTGCCAGGAAAAAATTGTAGTGGAACTTGAAGTTGGAGATATGTCTAGAAAAAGAGTTCATGATAGCTTATATAGTGTTTATGAAAAATGTCAAGCAAAAATACACATGGGAGAGGGTGTTGTGTGAATCAGATTTTTGTGGTAAGGCAGATATGGGAGAAAGCTTTAGGAAAATGTAAGAATGAATCTTTGGGACTTAATGGATTTGGAAAAGGTTTATGAGAGGGTAGATAGGAAGGCAGTGTGTGAGCTATTGCAGATATATGGGATAGTAAGAAAGCTGTTAGGAGCAGTCAAGAGTTTTTACAAGAGTAGTAGAGTCTGTTAGAATTAGAAATGGAGAGAGCAACCGGTTTGAGCTAAAGGTGGGACTTACCAGGGATGTGTCATGTTGCCATGGTTGTTCAATTTGTATATGGGTGGGGTGATGTGAGATGTAAACACAAAGATAATGGGCCAGGGATTTGAGATGGTTAAAGAAAATTGAGAAAAATTGGCGATAAGCCAGTTTTTGTTTGCTGATGACATTGCACTTGTAGCAGGATCAGTGGAGGGATTAAGGATGTTAGTGATGGAGTTTGGGACGGTGTGCAAAAGAAGGAAGTTGAAGATAAATGTGGGTAAAAGTAAGGTGATGAAATTTACAAGGGGAGAGGAGGGCAGCAAATTGGAAGTGAGTATTAAAGGAGAGAGGCTGGAGGAAGTGGATAGTTTTAGATACTTGTGTGTGAATGTGGAAGGAAAGGGAAAAAGTGGAGGCAAAAGTAGAATGTATATTGAGAGGAGCAAATAAATGCTGTGGAGGATTGAAAAGTATAATGAGAAATAGACAGTTGAGAATGGATGTTAAGAGATTGTATGAAGGGGTGATTGTGCCAACAGGACTGTATGGGGCAGAAACATGGAACATAAGAGAGTAAGAGTTTAAATGTGTTTAAGATGAAATGTCTGAGAAGTATGGTAAGGGTTGCTAGGTTGGATAGAGTGAGAAATGAGGAGGTGAGGAGGAGAGCAGGGGTGAAAAAGGAGTTGGGAGATAGGGTTGATGAAAGAGCATTGGGATGGTTTGGACACATGGAAAGAATGAGTGAGGAAAAATTAGTAAGTGTGGAAAGCAGAGGTGGATGGAGTGAATGTAAGGGGGCAATCAAGGATGAGGTGAAAGGGGCATTGGGAAAGAGGGAGATGTCTGTTGAGGAAGGAAGGGAGAAGACAGAAAATAGGGGTGAGTGGAGAATGGTTGTGTATGGATGATGCTGTGATGCAAGGAAGGGAGGAAGTGGGGGATGGGGGGGTTAGGGAGTATGTGTGAATGATATTCTGATGCAGCCTTAAGGGATTTCTCCCCATCTTCTCTTTTTCGGCATGAGGGGGCAAAGGGGGAGTTCCTGATTAAATGAAGTGGCCTTGCTGTGGATGTGCTGTGTCTTGCTGCATTGCCTCTGACTGAGGGTAGTGGGCAAGATGCAGGGATGACCCATCATCCAGGAGGAACCAGGAAAAGAGGGAGGGAAGGGTGGTGGATGGGAGTGGAGTGGGTGGGGGATGAAATATGTGGGAGTGGATTTGTGCCTTTGACTTTGGCTACTTCCCTTATAAGGGGAAAATGCCTTTGGTATATGTATATATTAGAAATGGTAATTTTTTTTACCATTAATGAGTTAATCATGGGAAAGAGAGACAGTTACAAAAGTAAAACAGAGAGGAGGAGTCTGTGAGTGGTTGTATGGATAACTTGTCAACCAACAAACATATCGGCAGGCGTGCGGGCAAGATGTAGAAATTGTTGACAAACATAAAAGAGGATTTTTACGACATGGACAAAAAAATTGCTGAAAAAATTAATAGAAAACCATTGATTGGACCATGTAATGTTGGTATGGTCTCCTCACAAAATGATGACTATAGATAAGATCAAGAGAATACAAAGATCAACAGCTGGATTGATGGTCCTGGCGTGGCAGCGTTTTTGTCCTGGGACTGCCCCCGAACACGAAGAGCTGGGGGCCAAATAGCCACAAGAATACCCTGCCACCTACCTTTACATAAGTAGCACCAATTCCTGGGAGTAGTTTTGGGTACCCAGGCGAGTATTACAACACTTTTTCCAACAGTGAACTTTCACTTCTCCAGCAATTATCCATCTTCTTCTACTATAAGCTGGAGATGTAGAGAGCAACCCTGGGCCCATCACAAACTATGCATGTCCAACATACTCCAAACTCGTTACCTTGAGCCGAAGACGGGGCTCGGTTCAGTGCAGTTCATGCAAAAAATGGGCCCACCTCACTTGCGTAACACTTGCTTACATAAAACAATACACAAATGCCTGGACCTGTTCTACATGTCTGCCCCATAACCTCACTCCCACCATCCCACACCCCCACCCTTGCCATCCCCCCTCCCCTGCCCTCCTCCCTAACTGCTCCACAATCTCCTAATCCTGAACCTAATCCTCCCCCATTTATATCCTAACCTCATACAGCAAATACAACACATACAGAACACACATCAACATCTTACAATGTAATTTTGATGGTATCAACACAAAAAACACGAACTCGAACACTTTCTCAAACAACACAGCATACACATTGCCATCATACAATAAACAAAACTATGACATTCACAAAAAACACCTTCATTTCATAATTTCACTGCCATTAGACAAGACCAGACCAACGGGAACAGTGGTGGACTCATCAACCTAATCCACCAATCCATCTACTTCATGGACACAAGTATCATCACCAGATCTCTCTTTCCCACAGACAGAACCACTAAAACCCAATCAATCCAAATCCAAACAGGTAATAAATTCATGATCACAATAGTTAACGTTTACATCCCTCCCCCACAGTTCCAAACAACTTTAGGCCTAACCTCAACCAACTTGCCACCATCCCTAACCTTATCCTGGGTGGTGATTCAGCGCTAACTTGTAGGCCCGGTATATCAACAACACTGACATGGACAGAAGGCTTGATCTGCAGGCACAACTCAACTAACTTACCATTATGGACAACACCCATAATCACACACATATCCCCTCCTCTTCTGTCATCACCTTCTGTTCCTGTTTAACTGGAAAGTGGTCAAAGCCCTCGAATCCAACCACATTTCAATCATTATCACCACTAAAACACGATATAACCCAGTTGGCCACAGACACACATACACAAATTACAAAAGAGCAAACTGGGAAGCTTCTCTGAAGAGACAGAACAATGTATTGAGACACTGAATACTACACCAATCATAGACATAGACACTTCTGTGCACACCTTCAATATAGTCGTACAAAGTGCAGACAAGAAATACAACCCAAACTTTACACCAGAAACCCAAAATCTTATCAGACAATGTGACACACTTAAATACAATACCCCCACATCTATCCCTCAGAACATAACAGATCAAATACAGCCACTAAATACTGAGGTCAACAACAAAATACATAGACAAAAAAATGCTGAATTGGCAAACATTTGTCAACACAATCACAAAACAAACCAAAAAACTGTAAAAGACACTGAGCAGCATTACATTATCCAACAGTAATGCAACATGCAGTCACACAGCAGTAACCACAATAACAGTCAACTTACCCTCAGACAGACAACATGTAAACACTTATAAATCACTTTGCAAAGAGAAGCCATCTCACCCCTCACCCTAATGACCAACACATCATTGAACCACCCAGCACTTCTAAGCTACCAGAAGAGGCTGGATGACTGCATTGTGAACAGCTGCCCAGGATGTAACACTTCACCCCATACCATACAACACATAATGGAAGACTGCATTATACACAATCATGCACACAAACAACACAACATACACTCTATAAAGGATTTGTGGGAAAACCCAGTTTCGGCTGTGGCATTCCTTGGGGAGACGGGACTGCTCGGACAGACAGTCTAGGGAACGACAACAACAACAACAACATTAGAAAGACTTTCCAACAGACCCAGACTACATCTATTCATAGACAGCCAGATGAAGCATAGAATCCATAACCTTAAGCACTCATTTGCCTGTAGCCCAGACAACATGAATAACATAAACCTAAAACACCTTGGACCAACATTGCAAACTGTAGCTATTCATACAACACTATACCAGACACCTGGAAGCATGGGGAACTCATCACAGTCCCTAAACCCAACAAAGATTCAACAGTTTCAGCATCACACTTCTCCTCACCCCTTCTAAAGTCATGCAATGCCTCATACTACAACTCATCACACCATATGCACCCCTTGCTGAATCACGACATTGATTTAGACCACTACACTTCACAAACACTCTTCTAATAAGCCTCACACAAAGAGTTTTCAATAGTATCAATTCAAATAAGCAACCACACACAGAACACTTCTCACAACACTAGACAAGTAAAAATGTTGATGCCATCCCCCATCACAATTGCAGAAACAAAATTTACAACACAAAAAATGCTCAATAATACTAAAAGGTGGCTCGCCAATTATCTGGGAAGGTAGAAATGCCTATGTGTCATATAATGAACAATTATCACATACCAGAAAATTTAAGAGTGGAGTACCACAGGGGTCAATTCTGTCCCCCACACCTTAATCTATACATAGATTATATACCCATACCCCATACCTCAGAAATACAAATCTCTTCTCATGCAGATGACATAACAATTATGTGTATGCACTGTAATGCAGACAAAAGCACAGAAATACTACTAACATCCTCAACACACTAGACACCTTGTTCACCACAGATCAACTTAAAATAGCCCCAACCAAATCTGCAGCCACACCTCTCACCAATTGGACAACAGAACAAAGATACATACCACACCTCTTTATCAACAACATTCTCATACCAGACACATATACACCCAAGATTATTGGCATATCATATGATACATTCACATCATTCAAACAACAGATCACAAACATATGGACAAAATAAACACCTAGACTTAATGCACTTGAATCAGTTGCAGTAACAACATTTGGACAAAACAAAGAAACTATTATTAGTCTACAAACTACGCATATGCTCACTGATGATGTGGGGCCTAATTTAAGACCCACAACACCCCACAGACCATACAAAATAAAGCCCTAAAGACAATTACAAGCTGCACAAATACAACGCATACAGACCATTTACACCATGAAATGAAAGTCCTCAAACTCAATGATCGCCTTGACATGAGGCACATAAACCCTTACCACAACTACAAACACAGCACACCCACTACACTACATAGCAGAATACCCATACATGCCAAGAAACATCAAAAGAACACCCTAATACCTATATCACACACAAATACTCTCTTCTCTTCCTCCACAGCCACCAGCCTCCAGAAACATGTCCATAATCATATCACTTATTGCTCTAACAAACTGAAAGACAACACATTGCTGCTTGCTGCATGTCAGACCCCCATATATCCATCCCTTTGAATCATCTCTCACCCAAAAGGACAGAGTCTAACTGATCAGACTGCAGTGTAACAACCATCCAACCCTTCTCAGCTACCAGAAGAGGCTGGATGACACATCACAGATAACTGTCCAGGTTGCAATACTTCACCCCATACCATACAACATATTATGGAAGACTGCATTGTACACAATCACAGATGCCAACAACACAATATACACTCAATAAGGGATTTGTGGGAAAACCTTGGTCCAGCCATGGCATTCCTCAGGGAGTGAGGACTGCTTGACCACAGTTAAAGGAACAAGAACAACAACAACCAGATTGATTCCCAGCCATGCAGATAAACCAAACAATAGACTAGAAGTATTGGACATTGCATCATTAAAAGAAAGACAAGAAAGCGGCAACAGGATGATGGTATTCAGGTCTTTGAAAGGAGTAGACAAAACTGACATATCTCTTGTTTTTGGATGGGCATGGGAAAATTTTTAAGAAGATCACATATCTGATGCATGTCAAGAAATATAATTTTCCATCCAAATGTACCACTCCTGGAATAGCCTAGAATCTATAATTTTTTTTTAAGAAGATCACATATCTGATGCATGTCAAGAAACATAATTTTCCATCCAAATGTACCGCTCCTGAAATAGCCAGAATCTATAACAATAAAAGATTTAAAACTACCTTTGATAGATGGTGAAAAAGAGATAAAACCTCATGAGCATACTTCTTTTCCTGTGTACTACAAATAGGTAAAATCTAGCTTTGGTTGCTTATGCATTAGTCAGTTTTATGCACAAAACATCCTCAGTATATATCACAAAATTAAGTCTTTTATCAGTATGATTTTTAGGTTTAGTTTCAGTAAGTATTTTAGTAGAAATATATGATGGACTATCCAAGCTATTTGAGAATTTCATAAGGTACTTATAATCTACCATAGTTTCAGATAATGAAAGGAAATGTATATTGTAATGTATAAGCATATTTTTTCCATTTATTTTATTTTATTTATTATATATATATATATATATATATATATATATATATATATATATATATATATATATATATATATATATATATATATATATATGTACAACACTGAGTGGGTCCCAGTGAACAGATTCACATGTATCAACCACAATTCACTTTAATTCTAAGCCATTATCAATGTTCATGGCTCAGAATTAAAGTGAATTGTGGTTGATAAATGTAAATATATATATATATATATATATATATATATATATATATGTATGTATGTATGTATGTATCAAAACTAAAACCATAGTCAGAACAGAAGAAAAAATTTGAAACGGTGAGTGCATACATTTTGACTGTAAGCTACAGTCCTCTTCAGTAGTACAGAAAGACAGGAGTGTACTGTATTTATATAGCACTCTCTTACAAAAGGAGGGACAGGGGAAGGACTAAAGGACACCTACCTTTACTCAAATGGTTACCTAAGAGTCATGCAGTGTAGGGTCAGGTGGAAGATACCTGTTAACCCCTTCCATACGGTGCCGCACACGTAGGCGTCATGGGGAGCGAGTGTATTCGCGAGGCTGCCATATCGGCGTCTTGATTATATATATTGTAGTCGCCCCTCCATAATGACATTCTTTCTAATTCTTTTGTAATCGCATTTTCTATGGTTATCAGAATTCACGGGTGAAGAGAGAACGATCAATATAAGCGGTGACGATATTTTATGATGCGAGTATTATTACGACACGTCGTACGGCTGGCATTGGCTGCTGCCACCGAGATCTAAGTCCATGACGCCTACGTGTGCGGCACCGTATGGAAGGGGTTAATGATGTTAGTGATCAAAAGTATTGACTCAATGCTGGAACACCTCTGAACTCTCTTGCCTGTATCTGATTGAATGTTAATGTTCATTCAACCTTGTTCCTAAGTTGCTCCCTGTCTGGCCAATGTATACTAAATTGCAATCTTCGCAAAATAAACACCTTGATTGTGTTGTCACCTTTGAATATTAACTACTTTTTTTTATGATGTTTTGGTAGTTGTGAACTAAATGTAACTTATGCTTGGGAAGAAATTAGGTCACATGGTTAAATGAATCAGAAAAGGGAACAACAAGGGAACTTTTATTGATAAAATGTTTGGTGGTATTAGAGGGGGTGTTGAAAAAACTAGCTCTGGCTTGGCTGAGAGCTTTATCTAGAATCCAAGAAGGGTAAGCAAATGTAATAAGTCGGGACCTGATGGAATCTAATTCTTGATCTAAAAATTGGGGGCAACAAGTCCTAAAAGCAAGATTGGAATCCATGCTACAATTATACTTTTGTCTGAAAATAACAAAAGTTTTGAAAAGAAAAGAAAAAGTTTGAAGAAACACAAATGTGAACTATAGCAATATTTTTTTTTAAATAGGAAGGGGAAAATTATCCTGAAGCTAGCTGGCTGAGCGGGTGAAGGCGTCGTTACTTTCGGCAAAGGTCGAGGTGAGGTCGGTTCGAATCCTGCCACCAGCGAAGCTGAACCAAGGGTATGGTTAATTAAAATCCACGCTACAAAGCCCTCTGTGAGGGGCACCATCCTAGCCTCCCGATAGAGGGGAGCGTGTGACGTTAAACCATATCATCATCATCATCATCATCAAATTTATCTTGGAATGATTGTAGCTTGGTTTCCAGCAAACTTTCAATCAGATACAGGCAAGGGAGTTCAGAAGTGTTCCAGCATGTGAATCAATTTAATCACTGTCTCTACTAGGACAAAGCTGATCTTATGTATAAATATGGTTGTGGGTTCAGGAGAAAGATGGTGGAATCCACATTAATAGAATATATTTCCAATGTGAACATTTCAAAGGCGCAATAGTTTCCAGACACAATATCAGGACTTTTGATCAACATTGTCAATAGGCATCTTCCACCTGACCCCACACCACATGACCCCTAGGTCACCATTCGACTGAGGGTAGGCATCCTTTAGACCATCCCCTTATGTAAGAGAGTGCTATATAAATATAGTACCCTCTTCTCTTCTTGTACTACTGAAGAGGTCTGCAGCTTACAGTCAAAATATATAGACTTACTGTTTCCAGTTTTTTCTTCTGCTCCAACTGTGGTTTTAGTTTTGATTTACAAATTTGCTACTACATAAATATATATATATATATGTATATATATATATACATATATGCATATATATATTATATATATATATATATATATATATATAATGCGGAAACCACAGGGAAAATAAAGTTTGGAATACTAAATGTGTTCGTCTATTATGACATCCTCAGAGTACTCTGAGGATGTCTTAATAGACGAAAACATTTAGTATTCCAAACTTTATTTTCCCTGTGGTTACTGCATGATCCTTTAGTCACGTGTTTTGTGATTATTTTTGCAAAAAAAAAAAAAAAATTATATTATATATATATATATATATGGCAGACCAGTGTGACTTGTGAGGGTAGGAAGTCATGTGTAAAATTAGATTATTGTAGATGGTTTCTTTACAAGCAGCTGATTATATCCTCAGTAAATGTGTCAAAGTATTCATAATTTCAACTTGGTGGACAGTGTTTAAAATTGTAGATTTATAGGTGAAATATAAAACTAATTTGTTTTAATTTTTCCAAACTCTTTTATTAGAAGTGAAACAAAAAAAAGTCATGATCAGGGATATAATTATTTTTCCCCATCACAAAATGTGACTAGTTTTGGTTTCTGCAGTGGCTTTAGGCAAATAAACGGTATAGTAATCTGTTTATGTGACATTATAGGTATATAGAATTCATGGAGGTAATACTTAGCTCATATTGAAATGTTTTTATAGTCATGGAAAACCTAATTTTAGCATATGTCTGTTTCATAGCTTACCCAAAGTTAATGCTACCCAGATCCATAAATTTGTTGTCCTAATCCAGTTGAAGCAATGTGTTTACCCTCTTTGTGTTAGACAATCTAGATTATTCTAACCATCTCTGTCCCAACTGATTAACTTCATGTGAAAGGTAGTTTAAAGGCACCTATGCTTGTTGCAGCAGGATCATCTAAACAACACCCCACCACCATATAAACTGCATTTCAGTTTCCATACCCACAGCTTCCCTGTATAACTGCCCAACTCATTTTTACTAATGTTCAAGATAATATCTACTTGTATTTATGATATGTAGTCCTTGAAATCCTTGTAAAAATAAGTTGAGCTTTGTTCCACAAAAGGTAATCACATAGACTCAGATGTACATTTGCTATACAATGTAGTGTTAAATGAGAGAATTTTCAGTGGTACTGAACTTATTATGATGTTTTAACGAATTGTGTTTAAATAACGTCCTAGTCATTTCACCACCATACACCACTTTCACGTGGAACACAGCCTTAGGTAGCTATGCTGGTAACACATTCCTTATTCCACATCTGCTTAAACCTCGTAACAAGCATCACCACCCAACCCTCATGCCAAAACCCTGTGCTGCCAAAGCCTATCCCCTGTGCCACCTAAGCCATATCCCTTTGCCCTGCAGCCTCGGCCCCGCCAGACGATGCCCCCGACCGCAGCAGTAGCAGCCAAGGTGCCAGTGGTGGTGCTCCAGACACCAATGATGGCGATGATGGTGTTGAAAATGAATTGCCAAGCTCCGATGATGATGGAGGGGCTGATGCTGAGGGCTGGGGGCGCGTTGAGGAGGAGGTAGGAGGAGGGCGGAAGGTGGAGGTGGGGTTGGGGCAACGTGTACGCATTCCTTGCTCCAACTCAGGCAATGTGAGGACCCCCGTATGCTGGACCAGACACGACCAGGCAGGTGAGCAAAATGCACTGTCCAAGGAGTAGGGCACACAAGGATGAGATGAATATTGAATAAAAGGTTGGAAATATAATGGTAATTAAAATTAACAATAGCATTAGCAGTATTATTAATGGTTATGAATAACAAGAAATATTGTCATTCATAAAGAGAAAAATGATAATGATGACAAAATTTATAATAATGGGCTAAAATTAAAAAACAGTTCAAAGGCTAATCACATGAAATATGTAAAAAAAAAATGAAATATTGAGGTAGGGGATGGAGAAATGCAGGAGTAAAGTAAAGCAAAATGGCTTATATATGAGCAAACAAATATATAAGACATGGACATTTTTTTTTAGTATTTCTTTTAAGTAAAAAGTAGTAAAACAAAATGAAAACATGCCTAACTAGATATAGCAAGCTTTAGCTAAGGTATTCCTAGTGTGCTTAATTACTATAAAATGTAAATATAGTTTAATGAGATTTAGAGTATACTTTATTTTACAGAGGATTAGGTAATATTAGGATTAATTCTTATACTGGTCTAGCATACAGCTATGCAAAGGCTAATGATTACATTGAACTTTATGGAACAGGCTTTATTTAAAAAAGAATAATTTCAAATTGAAAGCACTTTTGCATATACAATACCAGCAACCCCAGTGCTTTATGAAAAAACTGCCTGGAACTGTCATGATGGCATTAGTCTGTTGTTTATGCTAGCATGTTGACAGGAGGCAAGTGTTGCAGTATTTAGTACATTTATTTACAGGCCTGCAATCATAACTGGCAGTAAGCAGTATTTATTGATGTGCTGCTTGAGGTTTGTTTAACATAAGTTGCAGGCATGTGGGACTTTGCAATGGCACACTGTATGATATGTTTATAGATTTTTAGACAGGTGTAAAATAAGCATGCCTGCATCCTTATATATATACAGTATATATATACAGTAACATTAGCTATAGATATTTGCAAATGACAGAATTTTTTTAGTTTGGTTGTTGTACCAGCTGCACTGGCAGCAAGGATGAGAGTTTTTGGACAAAAAGCATTGTTATCTAGATGCATACAAAAAGCAGACTGTTTACTAGGTTATGAGTAATGTACAGCAAGTTATTGGTATAGGGTTGGTCATTCAGCTTGTCTAATACTTAAATATGCTTATAGGATGTTTATTTTCAGATTACTAGTAAGCTGAATATAACATTTCAAGAGTCCTTAATGTAAATACATATACCAAAAGTCCTTTTCACCCATATAAAGGGGGTGTGGCCAAGTCAAATGAAGCATCTGCTCCACATTCATCCAAAAACCCGATAGTTGTCCCACCTTCCTTAGCACCTTCTGGATGAAGGGTCATCCCCATTCTCTGCCACACTGCTTGGGTCAGAGGTAATGCAATAAGACACAGCACTTCCACAGCAAGGCCCGACAGCTGAAGCTTGTTTATCCCCACAGCCTCAATTCGTTCAAGAGAAATATCACTTTGAACTACATCATTTCTTTGTCCACTTACAACAACTCTTCATTATCACTGAACCATATCATTTCTTTGTTCACTTACATCAACTCTTCATTCATTCTGTCTTTTGCAATCTCGCTTTCTTAATAGGCATTCCTTGTGCATCCAGTGTCTTCTTTACCTTATCCATCCATCACATTATTGGTCTTCCTCAAAAGTTTTCTCCATCCACCTCTCTTTACACACTCTGTTTGTTAGTCTTTCTTCACTTGCTCTTTCCAAATGCCCAAACCATCCCTGCTTACTTTTTAGGGTTAGCCCTCACAGGGCAGACTTAGGTGAACAGAACCATTTTATATGCCACTCACTAAATTGACATATTGAAATTAGACCTAAAATTATTGTTACGCAACTTTCATTTCTCTTTTGTTCATCTCTATTTCCCAGTGGTGGTAGGACCTAACTACTTTTGTCCAGGGCACTAATGATAATAAATGTTGAGTCAGATCTTGCTGATCAGAAACCTGGAGCCAAACAGATCTTTGTGAAGAAGCTTTGGACTGTTGTCTGTGTTGTATTAGTGAGGAACACATTCTGTGTCACCAATCTGTAGTAGAGGTGCTGACTTCCTGCATTGCCTCTGACCCAAGTGGTTTCAGCTCTTCATTCATGAGGAACTATTTATCTATATACCAAGAGCTTTTTCCCCCTTATAAGGGAGGTAGCCAAGGCATAGGCACAAACCTACTCCCACCCATTCCACTCCCCTCCACCACCCTCTCCTCCCTCTCATCTTAGCTCCTCATGGATGACGGGTCATCCCTGTATCCTGTCCAATACCCTTGGTTATAAGCAATGCAGTAAGATGCAGTACATCCACAGCAAGGCCACTTAACTTATTTGGTGACAACTCCCCTCTCTCCATCCCCTCATGCAGAAAAAGAGAAGACAGGGAGAAATCCCTTCGGGCTATGTCAAAATATTAACACATAAGCATCCTCTGCCCCTCCTTTCCTTGCATAACAGTATCTTCTATGCACAGCCACTCTCCGCTCATCCCTATCTCTTGCCTCCTCCCTTCCTTGCTCAACAGACATTTCCCTCTTGCTCAACACCACCTTCACCCCATCCATCCATCTCATCCTTGGTATATGTATGTATATATTTACCAAATTGTAGCATACAGGAAAGGAGATATACTTATGAGATCCTCTCTCTTATTCTATTATCACGCCATGTATGGTTCCAGCTTATGTGCATGTGTTCCTCCCCTCCTTCTTTCCTTTCTTTCTCCCTTCTTCCTTCCTGCCTCTCTTCCTTCCATCATTCCTTTCTTCCTTCCCTTCTTTCCTGTCTCCCTTCCTTCCATCATTCCTTCCTTCCTTCCTCTCACTTGCACATACTCAAAGTACTAGTACTCCTGCCTCACCTGCACTTGATAGTTTCTTGAACACGTCTTTGCATAACTCCATACTGGTGCACAAGTTTTGATCGCAGAAATATTTCCCAATAGATTTGTAGCACTTAGGAGCATTTTCTCTTGGATATCCTTTTACTGTTTTGTCGTCATGGCTTCCCCTTTTGCAGCAGATGAAAGTGGCTCTGGCTGGCAGCAAGATTCATTGGTGCTGAGCAACACAAAGTATAGTGACTCAGGCAAGTATCGTTGCCTCTCCATGTCACCCACTCACCAACTAGGAGATTCACTGTACACAGTACAGGCAGAAGATGTACACGTCTCTATAACAGGTGAGTGATGTTATTTTTGTCCACTTGTCTAACTTCAGTATTTGACATACAAATAGGGAATAGCATTGTCATGATATTTCCTGTGTGGGTGAAATTTATTTAGGTAAAATTTTATATGATTATAAAAGTTTTTGTATATTTAACATGAGGAACTTAATTTACTAGGTTCAGGAATATTTTGTACACATGAGCATAACTGACTTGAACATAACTAACTTGAACATAACTTACTTAGGCGAGCCTGTCGTGGAGGCCAGCAACACAACTGTCCGACTCATAGCAGGAAGAGCAATGGCCCTCAGCGCTCTCATATGTGCACGTCCTCATGCAACCAAGATTCTCTGGCTGCCACCCAGCGACATACCCCTCCGAGTTGGAAACATGCGTGGACGATTTACAGCGCATAACCTCACAGTCAGTATCATCTCTTTACAGTAAGGGGAACTCCCTACCCTCTGCATAGTAGTAGGGTTCAATCTTTCTCGGTTATGTTTCTCTTGGTTATTTATGAATTGTACGCATCTTTTGTAGTTGCTATGGCTACCCCTCTTATAATGGGGAAAGGCCCTTTTGGTATATGTTTGTATGCAGTGTGCTATGTGAACACATACATATACGCTAGTGTTGGTAGTTCTAGCTTTGATAATCTTTGTTCATATGTTAATTTGGAAAGAGTTGGTGACAACAAAGTTTGCACCAACTCTTTCCAAATTAACATACATACAAAGATTATCGAAGCTAGAACTACCAACACTAGAGCAAAGAAGGGAAAGAGGTGATCTGCTGAAAGGAATGGAAATCCTTGACAGAAAAGATTGACTAAAAAATGACAATGGAAAAACAAGAGGTCATGAAAAGAAACTCAAAAAGGACAACTATAGAAGAAATAGGAAAAAGAATAGCTTCCCACACAGAATGCCGGATATATGGAATAACTTAGATGAAAAAGCAGTGTGTGCAAATACTATTCACGATTTTAAGAATAAACTTAATGCTGAAAGATACAAAGATAGGTCACCACGAGCATAGCTCTCTTCCTGTATAATACAACTAGGTAAATACATGTAGTCTTTCATAATTTATTCCACACTTTCATGTGTGTGTGTGATTCACCATGGTCTTGGATCACATGTTGGACTCATGATTGACAGCTATTACCAGATGAGAGCTCAGAGTTCATATATGCTTGATCAATGGGTAATGCTATAACCTTATACACTCACACAGAAAAAGATTGTGAATCGCTACAGAAAGATCTGAACAAGGTCTGGGAATGGAGTCAGAAGTGGGAAGAGGACTTCAACATTAAGAAATGTAGTATAATGGAATTTGGAATAAGTAAAAGGAGAATATTAGTACAATATAAAATCAATGCAAAGGAAGTAAAGAAAGTTGGTTCCGAAAAGGACCTAGGGGTAATCATCACCAAAGATATATCCCCAGACAAACAGATAAACAAAATAGTTGGAGAAACCTAAATTTATTAAGATCAATAAAGGTGGCTTTTTATTACTTGGATGAGGATATGGTAAAGAAAATACTAATCACATTGATAAGATCAAGACTGGAGTATGCAGTGACACTATGGACACCCAGTACAAAAAAGAATATAAGGAAAATAGAAAGAATCCAAAGAGCAACAACAAAGATGGCCCCAACACTTTCAAAACTGACATATGAGCAAAGATTGTCTAAACTGGAATTACCAACCCTAGAACAAAGAAGAGAAAGAGGAGATCTGTCGGCCATTTCTAGAATTATGGAAGGTATGGAAGTCCTTGATAGAGAAGACTTGTTAAACTGGGATAGAAGAAAAACAATGGGACATGAAAAGAAACTCAAAAAGGACCATTATAGAAGAGATCTGAAAACTTTCCACACAGAGTGGTGGATGTCTGGAACAAATGGGACAAAACAATAGTGTGTGCAAACACCATACATGAATTTAAGAACAAACTAGATGTTGCAAGATACAAAGAAGGGACACCACAAATATAGCTCCCCTTCCTGTAGAATACAACTAAGTAAATACACACAGCAGAAGAAATCTTTGCAAGAACAAGAAAATTAGCAAGTAATGAACACTATAAAAATATATGGATAAAAAGAGACTTGAATGATGAGGAAAGCGAAAAAATTAAGACATTGATAAACGAAGCTAAAGAAGAAAAGAACAGAGAATCAAAGGAATAAATATGTAAAAATATGCAGGGAAGAAAAAAAGAAACTATGAAAAAGACATAATAGAAAAATGCAAGGTTCAGCCAAAACTATTCCATAGATATGTAAATGGTAAACTAAAAAATAAACAGGAAATAGTGAAAGTACACCAAGGGAATACAGAATACAGAGATGTCAGAAGCCATGAGGAAACACTTCAAGTCGGTTTTCACTAGAGAAAAAAGAGGAATAAGAGTAACATGGAAAGAAATAATGGATCAAATAATGAACCTTGATGTCAGGAAATCACACAGCCTGGATGGAATAGCAAATTGGATATTAAAAGAATGTAAAGAAGAACTAACAGACAAAATATATAACATAATAAGTTGCCCACTCAAAGGAAAAATACCAGAAGACTGGAAAAATGCTTATATCATACCAATTTATGAAGGAGGAAATAAGGAAGACCCAACAAATTACAGGCTGGTTTCCCTCACAAGCATGGTAGATAAAATTTGTGAAAAAGCTATAAAGTTGATGGAGTACCATGTTGCATGTGTGTGGATCATGTGTAGGGTTGGTGATGGTTAGTGATGGTTACACCAACTCTGGAACAAAGAAGAAAAAGAAGTGACTTGTTGACCATCTACAGAATTATGAAAGATGTAGAAGTTCTTGATGGAGATGACTTACTAAATTGGGATAAGAGAAACACAAGAGTGGTGGATCTATGGAGCATACTAGACGAAACAATAGTGTGTACAAAAACAATAGAAGAATTTAAGAGCAAGATACAGATAGCTCCTTTCCTGGAAGATACAAGTAGGTAAATACAACTAGGTAGGTAAATACACAAAAAACAAACACACATACTCTGGTGTGTGTGTATGCGTGTTGTATTATACGGGAAGGGAACTATGCTTGTAGTGACCTGTCTTTGTATCTTTCAGCATCTAGTTTGTTGTTAAATATTTGTATGTATGTGTCTAGAGAGTTGATGATAGCAAATACAGTGTTTTGGAAGAAAGTCAAGCATAAGTACACATGGGAGAGGGTGGTGGAGGGAAGGGTGGTAGATAGAGCACTAATGGATTATGTAGTGGTAAATAGGATTATGATAGGAAGAGCTAAGGATGTACATGTGCTAAGGGGAGAGGGTGGGGGAATATCAGATAATTTGGTAAGTTGAGAGTGGAGGATAGATGGAGAAAGAGGAAAGGGACAAAAGGTAGGGAGGTTCTTAGAGTGAACTCTTTGAATGAAAAGGAGAAGGAGTACGGAAAGAAGCTGAAGGAGGAGTGGGAGGGAGTAAAGGATAGAGTAGAGCTGGGTGTGGAGGAGGAATGGGGATGGTTCAAGGAGGGAGTCATTAAGTGTGCAAGGATGGTGTGTGGAACAAGAAGGACAGGGGGAAATAGAAGAAAGGGTAGTGAATGGTGGGATGAGGAAACAAAGAGGGTTGTAGAAGAGAAGAAGCGAGCTTTCACAGATTGGTTACAAAATAGGATGAGGGAGTCATATGAGAGGTACAAAGAAAAGAAAAGAGAAGTAAAGCAAAAGGTAAAGGTTGCAAAGAGGAGAGCAGATGTGAAATGGTAAGAGTATGACAGAAAATTTTGAAAGTAATAAAAAGATGTTTTGGAAAGAAATTAAGAGAGGAAGAGGAGGCGAATCAAGTAGAGAAGAAAAGGTAAAAGGTGCAGATGGAGAGATGATAATGGAAGAGAAGGCAGTAAGGGGAAGATGGGCAGAATATTTTAGGGAGTTGCTAAATGTGAAGGAGGATAGGGAAGGAAAGATAGCTGCAGTGGGAAAGGCAAAGAAAATGAAAGTGATGAGTGAGGAGAATGGAGGAGAAATAAGGAAGGATGAGGTGAAGGCAGTTGTTAAGATGATGAAAGCAGGTAAGGCACCTGGTCTGGATGGATGCCATGCAGAATGTCTGAAAAAGGGAGGTACAGTGATGGTGGACTGGTTGGTGAGCTTTTAATGTTTGCTGGAGAGAGGGTAGAGTGCCGGAGGAGTGCCTGTATAGTTCCTCTTTACAAGGGAAAAGGGGACAAGTGTGAATGTAGTAGTTTCAGAGGGATTAGCTTGTTAAGTGTAGTTAGGAAGGCTTATGGGAGGATCTTGATTGAGAGGATTAGGAGAGGAACAGAAGGAGTAATTGGTGAGGAACAGTGTGGAATTAGGACAGGTAGAGGTTGTGTAGATCAGATCTTTGTGGTAAGACATATGTGAGAAAGCTATAGGAAAGGGGAAGGATGTTTTTTGGGCTTTTATGGATCTGGAAAAGGCTTATGATAGGGTAGACAGAAAGGCACTGTGGGAGGTTATGCAGATATATGGGATAGGAGGAAAGCTTTTGGGAGCTGTCAAGAGTTTTTATGAGAGTAGTAGAGCTTGTGTCAGGATTGGAAATGGAGAGAGTGAGTGGTTCGAGGTAAAGGTGGGACTTCGTCAAGGATGCGTTATGTCGCCCTGGCTGTTCAACTTATACATGGATGGGGTGGTGCGAGAGGTAAATGCAAGGGTAGTGGGAAAGGGATTGGAGATGGTTAAAGAAAATGGAGAAAAGTGGGAGGCGAGCTAGCTGTTGTTTGCGGACGACACTGCGCTTGTGGCAGGATTGGAGGAGGGATTGAGGAAGTTGGTGGCAGAGTTTGGGAGAGTACATGATAGAAGCAAGCTGAAGATAAATGTGGGTAAAAGTAAGGTGATGAGATGTACAAGGGGTGAAAGTGGCAGTAGACTGGAAGTGAGCATTAAGGGAGAGCAACTGGAGGAAGTGGATAGTTTTAGATACTTGGGTGCAAATGTGGCAGGAAAAGGTGGAGTGAAGGTGGAGGTAGAATGTAGATTGAGAGAAGCGAGTAAATGCCTTGGTGGATTAAAGAGTATAATGAGGAATAGACATTTGGGAATGGATGCTAAGAGGAGACTGTATGAAGGAGTGATTGTGCCAACAGTACTGTATGGGGCAGAAACATGGAACATAAGAGAAGAAGAGAGAAGGAGTTTGAATGTGTTTGAGATGAGGTGTCTGAGAAGTATGGTGGGGGTTACTAGGCTAGATAGAGTGAGAAATGAGGAGGTGAGGAGGAGAACAGGGGTGGAAAAGGAGCTGGGAGATAGGGTTGATGAAAGAGTATTAGGATGGTTTGGACACATGGAAAGAATGAGTGAAGAAAGACTAGTAAAAGAGGTATGGAAGGCAGATGTGGAGGGAGTGAACATGAGGGGATGTCCTAGGATGAGGTGGATGGATGGGGTGAAGGGGGCTTTGGGGAAGAGGGGAATGTCTGTTGAGGAAGGACGGGAGAGGACAGAAGACGGGTAAATGGAGAATGGTTGTATATGGATGAGGTGATTGCATGAGGTGGAATGGGCGGGGGGGTGGGGGGTGAGGTAGTATGTGTGAGCAAAAGTTGACGCAGCCCTAAGGGATTTCTCCCCGTCCTCTCCTTTTGTGCAGGGGGGGGGGTCGCCGATTTAATGAAGCAGCCTTGCTGTGGATGTGCTGTGTCTTGCGACACTGCTTCTGACCCAGGGCAGTGGGCAAGGTGCAGGGATGACCCATCATCCAGGAGGTGCTCAGATAAGAGGGAGGATGGGAGGGGTGTGGAGTGTATTCAGGGATGGAATGGGTGGGAATGATTTAGTGCCTTTCCTTTTCTTTGGCTACCTCCCTTGTAAGGGGGAAAAAGCCTTGGTATATGTATGTATGTGTGTGATGCGCCTCTGTTGTGTATGTGATTCACCATGGTCTTGGATCACATGTTGGACTCGTGAAGAGAGCTCAGAGTTCACATATGACCAATCTATGGGTAATGCTGTGACCTTACATGCACACACACCCCTAACGCCCTGCCCATGAAAGTTGGAGTAACGACTCCCAGTGCAGCAATACTGAAACTATTTCAGCCCTGGGTGGGATTCGAACCCAGACCACCATAGTGGCAGCCGAAAACTCTAACCACTGTGTATTTTTGTGTAGGTGTTGTGTTTGTCTTTGGTGTGTGTGTGTAGATATGTTGTGTGTGACACTCACATCACAATGTACACACAACATACACACAAGCACAACACATATACACACCACACTAGAGTATGTGTGTGTGCACATTGTGTGTATGTGTTGTGTGTGACACACACAAATACACCACACAATGCACACAGACACACACTATATTGTTTCTTGTCTATATCAATGACGTGATGGAAGGAATGACAAGCTATGCCAACACGTTTGCAGGTGATGCAAAACTCATGGGAAGAGAGAAAAATGAGGAGGATGGTAGACTATAGCAAGAAGATGTAGACACTATTTTAGCATAGAGACAAGAATGGAAAATGAAGTTTTATAAAAAAAGAAATTAAGTACTGGAAATGGGCAGTAGAAACAATATGCCATCCTTAAGCAGTTCCTTAGAAAGTGAACTTATTACAAATGCAAAAGAGGAGAAAGACTTCGGAGTGTTGATAAAAGAGAACTATCACCTGACGGACATATCGTCAGGATTGTGGGAGAAACATATGGATTACTGCTGAAGATTAAAGTGGCATTCCACTATATGGATAAACATACATACATATACCAAGACTTTTTTCCCCCTTACAAGGGAGGTAGCCAAAAAGCATGATGGAAAAAATAAATTGCCAAAACCCTGATATGTCCAAGACGTGTCAGTAGTATGGTTCCCGCACAGAGTGAAGGATATATGCAGATCGAGAGAATACAAAGGGCAGCAACAAGACCGGTCCCCAACCTGGAAGATAAAACATATGATAAAAGACTAAATGTACTGGGTCTGACAACTTTGAAAAATCAATAGAGAAAGAGGTGATGTGATTACAGTGTTTAGGTCACTGACAGGGTAGATTGCATTGACAGAAGAGATCTCATTAAAGATAAGAGGGCTTTAAGAGCTCATCGGCGTAAATTAGAAAAGACCACGTGTCTAAAGGATGTGAAGAAGTACATTTTTCCACATAGATGCATAAATATGTAGAATAGCTTAGAAGGTGATAGACCAATCTCAAACAATATAAATTCAAATCTACATACATACATACATATACCAAGGCTTCTTCCCCCTTACAAGGGAGGTAGCCAAAAAGAAAAAGGCATAAAATCATTCCCACCCATTCCATCCCTAAATACACTCCACTCCCCTCCACCCTCCCTCCCAGTAAAGTAAAGTTCAAATCTAATTATGATAATTGGAAATCAAGGATAGATTAAGCTGAAACTGTACATGAATTTGAGTCTAGGTAGGTTAGAAAATTAGAGAATAGAAGACCCGACCTGACAAGCGTTGCTCCTTTCCTGTAGACTACAATTACATAAACACACACTCGGTGGCGCGGTTGGTAGAGTCCCTGACTGTCATTACGGCAGTCCAGGTTCAAATCTTGCCCAGGGCTCAAATAATTTCAGTATCACTGCGCTTCGAGTCGTTACTCCAACTCTTGTGGGCGGGGAGTTTGGGGTGTGTGTGCGTTTAAGGTCACAGCATTACCCATAGATCGGTCATACGAGCTCTGAGCTCTCTTCCGAGAGGGAAACGGATGTCAATCACGAGTCCAACATGTGATCCAAAGACCAAGGTGAATCACATACACACACACAGCATGATGAAAATGTAGAGAATAGGATGGGACCCAACAATCATTGCTTCTCTCCTGTATTCAACATACATATACCAAAGGCATTTTCCCCCTTGTAAGGGAGGTAGCCAAAAAACAAAGGCATAAAATCCACTCCCACCCATTCCATCCCCACATACCCCACTCCCATTCACCTCCCTCCCTCCCTCTTATCTTGGCTCCTCTTGGATGACGGGTCATCCCTGTATCTCACCCACTGCCCTTGGTCAGAATCTGTGTCACAAGACACAGCTCATTCACAGCAAAGCTGCTTCATTAAATCGGCGACACACAACCTCCCCCTCCGTCCCCTCATGCAAAAAAAAACAAGAGAGAAGATGGGGAGAAATCCCTTCAGGCTGCATCAAATTATTTTTCACACATACTCCCTCATCCCCCATCCCCCACCCATTCCCTTTCATGCATCACATGATCCATACACAACCATTCTCCATTCACCCCTATCTTCTGTCTTCTCCTATCCTTCCTCAACAGACATTCCCCATTCCCAATGCCCCTTTTACCGCATCCATCCATCTCATCCTTGGTTATCCCTTCATGTTCACTCCTTCTACCTCTGCATTCCACACCTCTTTTATTGATCTTTCTTTACTCATTCTTTCCATGTGTCCAAACCATACCAATACTCTTTCATCAACCTCAGTTAGATAAATATACACACACGCATATCTGCCCAATGATAAGATTAATGTCAGTTGGTAATTGTGTTTTTCCTTCTGCAGGGATCTGAGTGGCCACATTGTCACCATGCAGTTCTTACTGTGGCGGGAGTAACTGAAGCAGAAGCTGGCGACTGGGTCGTGTTAGCAGTAAATAGTCTGGGTATGGACGGCGCAGTCATCCGTCTGAATGTCACAACAGTTGCACAGTCCATTGCCGTGACTTCTGCTTCCTCGGCCTCTTCATTAATTAGTTTCCTCCCCTTTACCACTGCTTCCTCCTTCTTTTACATCATGTCTAATCCGTGTACAAACTCGAAGCTTCGTGATGTGCTTGTAATGGCAATTTTTTATACAATACTCATGAATTATTATGATTACATAACTGTTGATGGTATGTGATAAGTTGTAAGTATGTATGTATGTAAAGTTACAATTATTATTTAAGTAAATGTTTGATGTGTTTTTTAGTTTTTACTTAATTCCTTAATGGACATTATAGTGGTTACCAGGAGAAGAGGAGGAAGAGTTATGGGTGTACATGTTCTTAGGGGAGAGAGTGGTGAAATATCAGGTAATTTTTTGGTGGAAGCTAAGTTGAGAGTGGAGGATAGATGGAGAAAAAGGAAAAGAACAGAAGGTAGGGAGGTCCTTATGGTAAACTGCTTAAATGAGAAAGAAAAGGAGAAATGCAAGAAGCTGACAGAAGAGTGGGAGGGAGTGAAGGATATAGTAGAACTAGGAGTGGAAAGGAATGGAGATGTTTCAAGGAGAGAGTTACAAGGTGTGCAAAGATGAATGTGTGGAACAAGGGAGGGTAGTAAGTGGTGAAGCAAAGGTTGTAGAAGAGAAGAAATGAGCATTCACAGATTGGTTGCAAAATATAATGAGAAAATCATATGAAATATACAAAGAGAAGAGAAGTAAAACATAAGGTAAAGGAGAGCACATGAAATTGGGGAAGAATATGAAAAAAAAATTGAATGTAATAAAAAGATACCCCATCTGGGGTATTGGCTGCATGCTATTGTGGCAAAGTAGCATGTAGTTGATACTTTAGGGTCTATATGGGGCACCCCTATGGACCAGAGCCACACATCATTTTGTCTGTGATAGAAGAAGACTCTGTTCATAGAGAAATGATGATATTTTTATAATACTACAACTGTCCCTCCATTATGCTGTCCTTCAACCCCTTGTTACTGTCCTGTACCATTTCTCTGACTATTCGTTTCCTTATTTCGCCTACCCTGTGGTGGGGGAAGAGAATGCCACCACCAAGTCTTCCCACTTGAGTCGTAAGAGGCGACAAAAAACGGGACGGGGGCTAGGACTAGGAATCCTGCTACCTGTAGCCCCACAGGGGACATTCCTAAAAAAAAGTAAAGGCATAAAAGGGTCTAGGAGTTTTCCAACCAGTACCCTAAGGTTTGGGTCTTTTAATGTGCGTGGATGTGGTACAGATGAGAGTAAAAGGGAAGAGATAGGCAGTATGTTTGTGAGAAGAAAGATGGATGTGTTGGTATTGAATGAAACTAAGTTGAATTGGAGGGGCAAGTGAGTTTGGGAGTGAAGAGGGGACGAGGGAGAGAAATGGTGGCTATACTAGTGAAGTGATAGGTGTGTAGTGGAGTGGAAGAGGGTTTCTTCAAGGATGATGTGGATGAAGGTGAAGCTGGGAAGGGAGATGTGGGTTTTTGTATGTGTGTATGGGCCTGGTAGTGAGAAGAGCATAGAGGAAAGGGAGGATTTTTTGATAGATCTAAATGAGTGCATAGAGGGATTAGGGAGAAATGTCAATGTAGTTGTATTGGGAGACCTTAATGCTGGGGTAAGAAACAAACCAATAGATGGAGTGATTGGGAAGTATGGAGTTCCAGGAAGAAATTATAGTGGAGAGTTGATGGTGGAGATGTGTCTCAAAAGAGAGTTGATAGCAAATACAGTGTTTAGGAAGAAAGTCAATTATAGGTACACATGAGAGAGGGTGGTAGATAGAGCGTTAATGGACTATATAGTGGTGACCAGGAGTATGGTAGGAAGAGTTAAGGATGTACATGTTCTAAGGGGAGAGAGTGGGGGAATATCAGATCATTTTCTGGTGGAAGGTAAGTTGAGAGTGGAGAATAGATGGGGAGAGAGGAGAAGGGCAGAATGTAGGGAGGTACTTAAGAGTGACCTGCTTAAATGAGAAAGAAAAGGAGAAGGAGTATAAGAAAAAGAAGAGAGAGGAGTGGGAAGGAGTGAAGGATAGAGTAGAACTAGGAGTGGAGGAGGAATAGGGATGGTTCAAGGAGGGAGTCATAAGGTGTGCAAAGATGGTGTGTGGAACAAGGAGGGCATGAGGAAATAGAAGGAAGGGTAGTGAGTGGTGGAATGAGGAAGCAAAGAAGGGTGTCGAAGAGAAGAAGCAGGCTTTCATAGATTGGTTACAAATTAGGACGAGGAAATCATATGAGAGGTGCAAAGTAAAGAGAAGGGAAGTTAAGCTTAAGATAAAGGAAGCAAAGAGGAGAGCAGATGTGAAATGGGGTAAGAGTATGACAGAAAATTTTGAAATAAAAAGATGTTTTGGAACAAACTTAAAAGAGGAAGACGAAGCGAATCAAGTAGAGAAGAAAAGGTAAAAGGTCCAGGTGGAGAGATGATAATGGAAGAGAAGGCACTGAGAGGGAGGTGGGCAGAGCATTTTAGGGAGTTGTTAAATGAGAAACAGGAAAGGGAGGGAAAGGTAGTTGTAGTGGAAAGCACTAAGACAATGACTGTAATGAGTGAGTAAAATGGAGACATAAGGAAAGATCTGTGGGTGATATGGCGGGTAAATCGGAGCAGGTGACCAAAATGACCCAAAATCCAAAAAATCTCAAAGGAGAAACCATATGAATTTTGCCCAAAATCCGAAGGTGACCGATTTGGTCCAAACTTGCATCACAGGTAGAAAGTTGGACAAAGTACAAAGGAAGGTAGACATGAACAGCCTCAGCCACAGGGCGTAGCAGTGGCACCCCTCCAAACTTGGGCCTTTTCACCTAGTATTCACTTTTGGGACTGTGGCACCCATACCGTATCGCTGATTGGTGTCAAATTGGGTTCCATGGCAGCTCTGGACGCCCTTGACCTGTGGGTGATAAGGCGGGTAAATCGGAGCAGGTGACCAATATCACCCAAAATCCAAAAAACCTCAAAGGAGAAACCATATGAATTTTGCCCAAAATCCAAAGGCGACTGATTCGGTCCAAACTTGCCTCACAGGACAAAGTACAAAGCAAAGTAGACATGAACAGCCTTAGCCACAGGGCGTGGCGGTGGAACCCCTCCAAACTTGGGCCTTTTCACCCAGGATTCACTTTTGGGCCTGTGGCACCCATTCCGTATCCCTGAGTGGTGTCAAATTGGACTCCACGGCAGCCCTGAACACCCTCGAACTATGGGTGATATGGCGGGTAAATCGGAGCAGGTGACCAAAATGACCCAAAATCCAAAAAATCTCAAAGGAAAACCATGTGAATTTTGCCCAAAATCCGAAGGTGACCGATTTGGTCCAAACTTGCCTCACAGGTAAAGAGTCTGACAAAGTACAAAGCAAGGTGGACATGAACAGCCTTAGCCCAAGGGCGTGGCGGTGGCACCCCTCCAAACTTGGGCATTTTCACCCAGTATTCACTTTTGGGCCTGTGGCACCCATACCGTATCCCTGAGTGGTGTCAAATTGGACTCCATTGCAGCCCTGGACGCCATCTATTTGTGGGTGATATGGCGGATAAATCTGAGCAGGTGACCAAAATGACCCAAAATCATTATGGTCCAAACTTGCCTCACAGGTAGAGAGTCGGACAAAGTACAAAACAAGGTATACATGAACAGCCTTAGCCACAGGGCGTAGCAGTGGCACCCCTCCAAACTTTGGCCTTTTCACCCAGTATTCACTTTTTGGAATGTGGCACCCATACCGTATCCCTGAGTGGTGTCAAATTGGGTTCCATGGCAGCTCTGGACGCCCTTGACCTGTGGGTGATAAGGCGGGTAAATCGGAGCAGGTGACCAATATCACCCAAAATCCAAAATATCTCATATGAATTTTGCCCAAAATCCGAAGGTCACCGATTTGGTCCAAACTTGCCTCACAGGTACAGAGTCGGACAAAATACAAAGCAAGGTAGATATGAACAGCGTTAGCCCAAGGGCGTAGCGGTGGCACCCCTCCAAACTTTGGCCTTTTCACCCAGTATTTACTTTTTGGAATGTGGCACCCATACCGTATCCCTGAGTGGTGTCAAATTGGACTCCACGGCAGTCCTGCACGCCCTCGACCTGTGGGTGATATGGCAGGTAAATCTGAGCAGGTGACCAAAATGACCCAAAATCCAAAAAATCTCAATTTAGCCGAAAGTCGAAAGTCACCGATTTGGTCCAAACTTGCCCCACAGGGAGAGTGTCGGTCAAAGTGCACAACAAGGTAAACATGAGCAGCCTGAGTCCAAGGGCGTGGCAGTGGCACCCCTCCAAATTTGGGCCTTTTCATACAGTAATCACCTTTGGGCCTCTGGCACCCATACCGTTGGCCTGATTGGTGTCAAATTGGAGACCACGGCAGCCCTAGCCGCCCTCGACCTGTGGGTGAGATGGCGGGTAAATCGGAGCAAGTGACCAATATGACCCAAAATCCAAAAAATCTCAAATCTAATGAATTTAGCCGAAAATTCGAATGTCACCGATTTGGTCCAAACTTGTCAAACAGGGAGAGAGTCGGTCAAAGTGCATAGCAAGGTAAACATGGGCAACCTGAGTCCAAGGGCGTGGCAGTGGCACCCCTCCAAATTTGGGCCTTTTCACACAGTAATCACCTTTGGGCCTCTGGCACCCATTCCGTTGGCCTGAGTGAAGTCAAATTGGACTCCACGGCACCCCTAGCCGCCCTCGACCTGTGGGTGAGATGGCTGGTTAATCGGAGCAAGTGACCAATATGACCCAAAATCCAAGAAATCTCCGAAAATTCGAAGGTGACCCATTTGGTCCAAGCTTGCCCCACAGGGAGAGAGTCGGTCAAAGTGCACAGCAAAGTAAACATGAGCAGCCTGAGTCCAAGGGCGTGGCAGTGGCACCCCTCCAAATTTGGGCCTTTTCACCCAGTAATCACCTTTGGGCCTCTGGCACCCATACCGTTGGCCTGAGTGGTGTCAAATTGGACTCCACGACACCTCTAGCCACCCTCGACCTGTGGGTGAGATGGCGGGTAAATCGGAGCAAGTGACCAATATGACCCGAAATCCAAAAAATCTCAAAGGATTAACCCCATCAATTTAGCCGAAAAATTCGAATGTCACCGATTTGGTCCAAACTTGCCCCACAGGGAGAGAGTCGGTCAAAGTGCACAGCAAGGTAAACTTTGAGAGATGGCGAGTAAATCGGAGCAAGTGGCCAAAATGACCCAAAATCCAAAAAATCTCAAGGGATTAACCCCAACAATTTAGCCGAAAATTCGAAGGTCACCATTTTGGCCCATCGAAGCAAGTGACCAAAATGACCCAAAATCCAAAAAATCTCATTTAGCCGCTATGACACCCACAGGTCCGGGGCGGCCTGGGATGCCGTGCAGTGCAATGGCACACCAGTCAGGCACACGGTATCCCTGCCACAGGCATAAACGTCAAAAGGCCCAACTTTGGAGGGCTCTGACGGCCACACCCTTGGTCTGAGGATTCTGCTGTCTACGGTGATGTGCACCCTATCCCACTCTGTACTTGTGGTGCATGTTTGGACCAAATCGCTGACCTTCGGATTTCCCCCCAAATTCCATGGGGTACCCCCTTTGAGATTTTTTTGCTTTTGGGTCATTTTGGTGACCTCCAGCGATTTAGCCGCTATGACACCCACAGGTCCGGGGCGGCCTGGGATGCCCTGCAGTGCAATGGCACACCAGTCAGGCAAACGGTATCCCTGCCACAGGCATAAACGTCAAAAGGCCCAACTTTGGAGGGCTCTGACGGCCACACCCTTGGTCTGAGGATTCTGCTGTCTACGGTGATGTGCACCCTATCCCACTCTCTACTTGTGGCGCAAGTTTGGACCAAATCGCTGACCTTCGGATTTCCCCCCAAATTCCATGGGGTACCCCCTTTGAGATTTTTTTTTCCTTTTGGGGCATTTTGGTCACCTCCACCGATTTCGCCGCTGTGACACCCACAGGTCCGGGGCGACCTGGGATACCCTGCAGTGCAATGGCACACCAGACAGACAGACGGTATCCCTGCCACAGGCATAAACGTCAAAAGGCCCAACTTTAGAGGGCTCTGACGGCCACACCCTTGGTCTGAGGATTCTGCTGTCTACGGTGATGTGCACCCTATCCCACTCTGTACTTGTGGCGCATGTTTGGACCAAATCGCTGACCTTCGGATTTCACCCCTTTGAGTTTTTTTGGGTTCTGGGTCATTTTGGTCACCTCGACCGATTTGCGCGCTATGACACCCACAGGTCCGGGGCGGCCTGGGATGCCCTGCAGTGCAATGGCCGGGCAGTCAGGCGCACGGTATCCCTTTTAGAGGCATAAACGTCATTTGGCAGAAGTTTGGATGGCTCTGACGGCCAGACCCTTGGTCTGAGGATTGCGCGGTCTTCGGCGATGTGGACCCTGTCCCACCGTGTACTTGTGGCGCAAGTTTGGAGGAAATCGCTGACTTCGGATTTCCCCGGAAATTCCAAAGGGTACCCCCTTTGAGTTTTTTTGGGTTCTGGGTCATTTTGGTCACCTCGACCGATTTGCGCGCTATGACACCCACAGGTCCGGGGTGGCCTGGGATGCCCTGCAGTGCAATGGCCGGGCACTCAGGCGCACGGTATCCCTTTTAGAGGCATAAACGTCATTTGGCGGAAGTTTGGATGGCTCTGACGGCCAGACCCTTGGTCTGAGGATTGCGCGGTCTTCGGTGATGTGGACCCTGTCCCACCGTGTACTTGTGGCGCAAGTTTGGAGGAAATCGCTGACTTCGGATTTCCCCGGAAATTCCAAAGGGTACCCCCTTTGAGTTTTTTTTTTTGGATTCTGGGTCATTTTGGTCACCTCGACCAATTTGCGCGCTATGACACCCATAGGTCCGGGGTGGCCTGGGATGCCCTGCAGTGCAATGGCCGGGCAGTCAGGCGCACGGTATCCCTTTTAGAGGCATAAACGTCATTTGGCGGAAGTTTGGATGGCTCTGACGGCCAGACCCTTGGTCTGAGGATTGCGCGGTCTTCGGTGATGTGGACCCTGTCCCACCGTGTACTTGTGGCGCAAGTTTGGAGGAAATCGCTGACTTCGGATTTCCCCGGAAATTCCAAAGGGTACCCCCTTTGAGTTTTTTTGGGTTCTGGGTCATTTTGGTCACCTCGACCGATTTGCGCGCTATGACACCCACAGGTCCGGGGCGGCCTGGGATGCCCTGCAGTGCAATGGCCGGGCAGTCAGGCGCACGGTATCCCTTTTAGAGGCATAAACGTCATTTGGCAGAAGTTTGGATGGCTCTGACGGCCAGACCCTTGGTCTGAGGATTGCGCGGTCTTCGGCGATGTGGACCCTGTCCCACCGTGTACTTGTGGCGCAAGTTTGGAGGAAATCGCTGACTTCGGATTTCCCCGGAAATTCCAAAGGGTACCCCCTTTGAGTTTTTTGGGGTTCTGGGTCATTTTGGTCACCTCGACCGATTTGCGCGCTATGACACCCACAGGTCCGGGGCGGCCTGGGATGCCCTGCAGTGCAATGGCCGGGCAGTCAGGCGCACGGTATCCCTTTTAGAGGCATAAACGTCATTTGGCGGAAGTTTGGACGGCTCTGACGGCCAGACCCTTGGTCTGAGGATTGCGCGGTCTTCGGTGATGAGGACCCTGTCCCACCGTGTACTTGTGGCGCAAGTTTGGAGGAAATCGCTGACTTCGGATTTCCCCGGAAATTCCAAAGGGTTACCCCCTTTGAGTTTTTTTGGGTTCTGGGTCATTTTGGTCACCTCGACCGATTTGCGCGCTATGACACCCACAGGTCCGGGGCGGCCTGGGATGCCCTGCAGTGCAATGGCCGGGCAGTCAGGCGCACGGTATCCCTTTTAGAGGCATAAACGTCATTTGGCAGAAGTTTGGATGGCTCTGACGGCCAGACCCTTGGTCTGAGGATTGCGCGGTCTTCAGTGATGTGGACCCTGTCCCACCGTGTACTTGTGGCGCAAGTTTGGAGGAAATCGCTGACTTCGGATTTCCCCGGAAATTCCAAAGGGTACCCCCTTTGAGTTTTTTTGGGTTCTGGGTCATTTTGGTCACCTCGACCGATTAGCGCGCTATGACACCCACAGGTCCGGGGCGGCCTGGGATGCCCTGCAGTGCAATGGCCGGGCAGTCAGGCGCACGGTATCCCTTTTAGAGGCATAAACGTCATTTGGCGGAAGTTTGGATGGCTCTGACGGCCAGACCCTTGGTCTGAGGATTGCGCGGTCTTCGGTGATGTGGACCCTGTCCCACCGTGTACTTGTGGCGCAAGTTTGGAGGAAATCGCTGACTTCGGATTTCCCCGGAAATTCCAAAGGGTACCCCCTTTGAGTTTTTTTGGGTTCTGGGTCATTTTGGTCACCTCGACCGATTTGCGCGCTATGACACCCACAGGTCCGGGGCGGCCTGGGATGCCCTGCAGTGCAATGGCCGGGCAGTCAGGCGCACGGTATCCCTTTTAGAGGCATAAACGTCATTTGGCGGAAGTTTGGATGGCTCTGACGGCCAGACCCTTGGTCTGAGGATTGCGCGGTCTTCGGTGATGTGGACCCTGTCCCACCGTGTACTTGTGGCGCAAGTTTGGAGGAAATCGCTGACTTCGGATTTCCCCGGAAATTCCAAAGGGTACCCCCTTTGAGTCTTTTTGGGTTCTGGGTCATTTTGGTCACCTCGAGCGATTTGCCCGCTATGACAGCCACAGGTCCGGGGCGGCCTGGGATGCCCTGCAGTGCAATGGCCGGGCAGTCCGGCGCACGGTATCCCTGCCAGAGGCATAAACGTCATTTGGCGGAACTTTGGATGGCTCTGACGGCCAGACCCTTGGTGTGAGGATTGCGCGGTCTTCGGTGATGTGGACCCTGTCCCACCGTGTACTTGTGGCGCAAGTTTGGAGGAAATCGCTGACTTCGGATTTCCCCGGAAATTCCAAAGGGTACTCTATTTGAGTTTTTTTTTGGGTTCTGGGTCATTTTGGTCACCGACACCGATTTGCGCGCTATGACACCCACAGGTCCAGGGCGGCCTGGGATGCCCTGCAGTGCAATGGCCGGGCAGTCAGGCGCACGGTATCCCTTTTAGAGGCATAAACGTCATTTGGCGTAAGTTTGGATGGCTCTGACGGCCAGACCCTTGGTCTGAGGATTGCGCGGTCTTCGGTGATGTGGACCCTGTCCCACCGTGTACTTGTGGCGCAAGTTTGGAGGAAATCGCTGACTTCGGACTTCCCCGGAAATTTGAGTTTTTTTGGGTTCTGGGTCATTTTGGTCACCTCGACCGATTTGCGCGCTATGACACCCACAGGTCCGGGGCGGCCTGGGATGCCCTCCACTGCAATGTCGGGTCAGGCGGGGGCACGGTATCCCTGCCAGAGGCATAAACGTCATTTGGCGCAACTTTGGATGGCTCTGACGGCCGCACCCTTGGTCTCATGATTCCGCGGTCTTCGGTCATGTGGACCCTGTCCCACCCTCTACTTGTGGCGCAAGTTTGGACCAAATCGCTGACATCGGATTTCCCCCCAAATTCCAAAGGGCCCCTTGACGTTTTTTGGGTTCTGGGTCATTTTGGTCACCGACACCGATTTGCCCGCTATCACACCCACAGGTCCGGCAAGGCCTGGGATGCCCTCCACTGCAATGGCCGGGCAGTCCGGCGCACGGTATCCCTACCAGAGGCATAAACGTCATTTGGCGCAACTTTGGATGGCTCTGACGGCCGCACCCTTGGTCTCACGATTCCGCGGTCTTCGGTCATGTGGACCCTGTCCCACCCTCTACTTATGGCGCAAGTTTGGACCAAATCGCTGACATCGGATTTCCCCCCAAATTCCAAAGGGCCCCCCCTTTGACGTTTTTTGGGTTCTGGGTCATTTTGGTCACCGACACCGATTTGCCCGCTAACAGACCCACAGGTCCGGCAAGGCCTGGGATGCCCTCCACTGCAATGGCCGGGCAGTCCGGCGCACGGTATCCCTGCCAGAGGCATAAACGTCATTTGGCGCAACTTTGGATGGCTCTGACGGCCGCACCCTTGGTCTCACGATTCCGCGGTCTTCGGCCATGTGGACCCTGTCCCACCCTCTACTTGTGGCGCAAGTTTGGACCAAATCGCTGACATCGGATTTCCCCCCAAATTCCAAAGGGCCCCCCCTTTGACGTTTTTTGGGTTCTGGGTCATTTTGGTCACTGACACCGATTTGCCCGCTATCACACCCACAGGTCCGGCAAGGCCTGGGATGCCCTCCACTGCAATGGCCGGGCAGTCCGGCGCACGGTATCCCTGCCAGAGGCATAAACGCCATTTGGCGCAACTTTGGATGGCTCTGACGGCCGCACCCTTGGTCTCACGATTCCGCGGTCTTCGGTCATGTGGACCCTGTCCCACCCTCTACTTGTGGCGCAAGTTTGGACCAAATCGCTGACATCGGATTTCCCCCCAAATTCCAAAGGGCCCCCCCTTTGACGTTTTTTGGGTTCTGGGTCATTTTGGTCACCGACACCGATTTGCCCGCTAACAGACCCACAGGTCCGGCAAGGCCTGGGATGCCCTCCACTGCAATGGCCGGGCAGTCCGGCGCACGGTATCCCTGCCAGAGGCATAAACGTCATTTGGCGCAACTTTGGATGGCTCTGACGGCCGCACCCTTGGTCTCACGATTCCGCGGTCTTCGGTCATGTGGACCCTGTCCCACCCTCTACTTGTGGCGCAAGTTTGGACCAAATCGCTGACATCGGATTTCCCCCCAAATTCCAAAGGGCCCCCCCTTTGACGTTTTTTGGGTTCTGGGTCATTTTGGTCACCGACACCGATTTGCCCGCTATCACACCCACAGGTCCGGCAAGGCCTGGGATGCCCTCCACTGCAATGGCCGGGCAGTCCGGCGCACGGTATCCCTGCCAGAGGCATAAACGTCATTTGGCGCAACTTTGGATGGCTCTGACGGCCGCACCCTTGGTCTCACGATTCCGCGGTCTTCGGTCATGTGGACCCTGTCCCACCCTCTACTTGTGGCGCAAGTTTGGACCAAATCGCTGACATCGGATTTCCCCCCAAATTCCAAAGGGCCCCCCCTTTGACGTTTTTTGGGTTCTGGGTCATTTTGGTCACCGACACCGATTTGCCCGCTAACAGACCCACAGGTCCGGCAAGGCCTGGGATGCCCTCCACTGCAATGGCCGGGCAGTCCGGCGCACGGTATCCCTGCCAGAGGCATAAACGTCATTTGGCGCAACTTTGGATGGCTCTGACGGCCGCACCCTTGGTCTCACGATTCCGCGGTCTTCGGTCATGTGGACCCTGTCCCACCCTCTACTTGTGGCGCAAGTTTGGACCAAATCGCTGACATCGGATTTCCCCCCAAATTCCAAAGGGCCCCCCCTTTGACGTTTTTTGGGTTCTGGGTCATTTTGGTCACCGACACCGATTTGCCCGCTAACAGACCCACAGGTCCGGCAAGGCCTGGGATGCCCTCCACTGCAATGGCCGGGCAGTCCGGCGCACGGTATCCCTACCAGAGGCATAAACGTCATTTGGCGCAACTTTGGATGGCTCTGACGGCCGCACTCTTGGTCTCACGATTCCGCGGTCTTCGGTCATGTGGACCCTGTCCCACCCTCTACTTGTGGCGCAAGTTTGGACCAAATCGCTGACATCGGATTTCCCCCCAAATTCCAAAGGGCCCCCCCTTTGACGTTTTTTGGGTTCTGGGTCATTTTGGTCACCGACACCGATTTGCCCGCTAACAGACCCACAGGTCCGGCAAGGCCTGGGATGCCCTCCACTGCAATGGCCGGGCAGTCCGGCGCACGGTATCCCTGCCAGAGGCATAAACGTCATTTGGCGCAACTTTGGATGGCTCTGACGGCCGCACCCTTGGTCTCACGATTCCGCGGTCTTCGGTCATGTGGACCCTGTCCCACCCTCTACTTGTGGCGCAAGTTTGGACCAAATCGCTGACATCGGATTTCCCCCCCAAATTCCAAAGGGCCCCCCCTTTGACGTTTTTTGGGTTCTGGGTCATTTTGGTCACCGACACCGATTTGCCCGCTAACAGACCCACAGGTCCGGCAAGGCCTGGGATGCCCTCCACTGCAATGGCCGGGCAGTCCGGCGCACGGTATCCCTGCCAGAGGCATAAACGTCATTTGGCGCAACTTTGGATGGCTCTGACGGCCGCACCCTTGGTCTCACGATTCCGCGGTCTTCGGTCATGTGGACCCTGTCCCACCCTCTACTTGTGGCGCAAGTTTGGACCAAATCGCTGACATCGGATTTCCCCCCAAATTCCAAAGGGCCCCCCCTTTGACGTTTTTTTGGGTTCTGGGTCATTTTGGTCACCGACACCGATTTGCCCGCTAACAGACCCACAGGTCCGGCAAGGCCTGGGATGCCCTCCACTGCAATGGCCGGGCAGTCCGGCGCACGGTATCCCTGCCAGAGGCATAAACGTCATTTGGCGCAACTTTGGATGGCTCTGACGGCCGCACCCTTGGTCTCACGATTCCGCGGTCTTCGGTCATGTGGACCCTGTCCCACCCTCTACTTGTGGCGCAAGTTTGGACCAAATCGCTGACATCGGATTTCCCCCCAAATTCCAAAGGGCCCCCCCTTTGACGTTTTTTGGGTTCTGGGTCATTTTGGTCACCGACACCGATTTGCCCGCTAACAGACCCACAGGTCCGGCAAGGCCTGGGATGCCCTCCACTGCAATGGCCGGGCAGTCCGGCGCACGGTATCCCTGCCAGAGGCATAAACGTCATTTGGCGCAACTTTGGATGGCTCTGACGGCCGCACCCTTCTCACGATTCCGCGGTCTTCGGTCATGTGGACCCTGTCCCACCCTCTACTTGTGGCGCAAGTTTGGACCAAATCGCTGACATCGGATTTTCCCCCCAAATTCCAAAGAGTTTTTTTGGGTTCTGGGTCATTTTGGTCACCGACACCGATTTGCGCGCTATGACACCCACAGGTCCGGGGCGGCCTGGGATGCCCTGCAGTGCAATGGCCGGGCAGTCAGGCGCACGGTATCCCTTTTAGAGGCATAAACGTCATTTGGCGGAAGTTTGGATGGCTCTGACGGCCAGACCCTTGGTCTGAGGATTGCGCGGTCTTCGGTGATGTGGACCCTGTCCCACCGTGTACTTGTGGCGCAAGTTTGGAGGAAATCGCTGACTTCGGGCATTTTGGTCACCTCCACCGATTTACCCGCTATGACACCCCTGCAGTGCAATGGCACACCAGTCAGGCACACGGTATCCCTGCTACAGGTATTAACGTCAAAAGGCCCAAATTTGGAGGGCTCTCACCGCCACACCCTTAGTCTCAGGATTGTGCTGCCTACGCTGGTGTGCACCCTATCCCACTCTCTACTTGTGGCGCAAGTTTGGACCAAATCGCTGACATTCGGATTTCCCCCCAAATTCCATGGGGTACCCCCTTTCAGATTTTGGGCATTTTGGGGCATTTTGGTCACCTCCACTGATTTACTCGCTATGACACCCACAGGTCCGGGGTGGCCTGGGATGCCGTGCTGTGCAATGGCACACCAGTCAGGCACACGGTATCCCTGCCACAGGCATAAACGTCAAAAGGCCCAACTTTGGAGGGCTCTCACCGCCACACCCTTGGTCTCACGATTGTGCTGCCTACGCTATTGTGCACCCTATCCCACTTTCTACTCGTGGCGCAAGTTTGAACCAAATCGCTGACCTTCGGATTTCCCTCGAAATTCCATGGGGTACCCCTTTGAGATTTTTTTTATATTGGGTCATTTTGGTCACCTCCACCGATTTACCCGCTATGACACCCACAGGTCCGGGGCGGCCTGGGATGCCCTGCAGTGCAATGGCACACCAGTCAGGCACACGGTATCCCTGCCACAGGCATAAACGTCAAAAGGCCCAACTTTGGAGGGCTCTGACGGCCACACCCTTGGTCTCAGGATTGTGCTGCCTACGCTGGTGTGCACCCTATCCCACTCTCTACTTGTGGCGCAAGTTTGGACCAAATCGCTGACCTTCGGATTTCCCCCCAAATTCCATGGGGTTCCCCCTTTCAGATTTTTTTGATTTTGGGGCATTTTGGTTACCTCCACCGATTTACCCGCTATGACACCCATAGGTCCGGGGCGGCCTGGGATGCCCTGCAGTGCAATGGCACACCAGTCAGGCACACGGTATCCCTGCCACAGGCATAAACGTCAAAAGGCCCAAATTTGGAGGGCTCTCACCGCCACACCCTTGGTCTCAGGATTCTGCTGCCTACGCTGGTGTGCACCCTATCCCACTCTCTACTCGTGGCGCAAGTTTGAACCAAATCGCTGACCTTCGGATTTCCCCTCAAATTCCATGTGCCCTTTGAGATTTTTTTGATTTTGGGTCATTTTGGTCACCTCCACCGATTTACCCGCTATGACACCCACAGGTCCGGGGCGGCCTGGGATGCCCTGCAGTGCAATGGCACACCAGTCGGGCACACGGTATCCCTGCTACAGGCATAAACGTCAAAAGGCCGAAATTTGGAGGGCTCTCACCGCCACACCCTTGGTCTCAGGATTGTGCTGCCTACGCTGGTGTGCACCCTATCCCACTCTCTACTTGTGGCGCAAGTTTGGACCAAATCGCTGACATTCGGATTTTTTTGATTTTGGGTCATTTTGGTCACCTCCACCGATTTACCCGCTATGACACCCACAGGTCCGGGGCGGCCTGGGATGCCCTGCAGTGCAATGGCACACCAGTCAGGCACACGGTATCCCTGCCACAGGCATAAACGTCATAAGGCCCAAATTTGGAGGGCTCTCACCGCCACACCCTTGGTCTCAGGATTCTGCTGCCTACGCTGGTGTGCACCCTATCCCACTCTCTACTTGTGGCGCAAGTTTGGATTAAATCGCTGACCTTCGGATTTCCCCTCCAAATTTGGGCCTTTTCACCCAGTAATCACCTTTGGGCCTCTGGCACCCATTCCGTTGGCCTAAGAGGTGTCAAATTGGACTCCACGGCACCCCTAGCCGCCCTCGACCTGTGGGAGAGATGGCGAGTAAGTCGGAGCAAGTGACCAAAATGACCCTAACTCCAAAAAATCTCAAAGGATTAACTCCATCAATTTAGCCGAAAATTCGAAGGTGACCCATTTGGTCCAAACTTGACCCACGGGGAGAGAGTCGGTCAAAGTGCACAGAAACGTAAGCATGGGCAGCCTGAGTCCAAGGGCGTGGCAGTGGCACCCCTCCAAATTTGGGCCTTTTCACCAAGTAATCACCTTTGGGCCTCTGGCACCTATACCGTTGGCCTGAGTGGTGTCAAATTGGACTCCACGGCAGCGCTAGACGCCATCGACCTGTGGGTTAGATGGCGGGTAAATCGGAGTAAGTGATCAAAATGACCCAAAATCCAAAAAATCTCAAGGTATTAACCCCATGAATTTAGCCGAAAATTCAAAGGTGACCGAATTGGTCCAAACTTGCCCCACAGGGAGAGTCGGTCAAAGTGCACAGGAAGGTTAAAAATGAGCAGCCTCAGTCAAAAAGCGTGGAAGTGGCACCCCTCCAAATTTGGGCCTTTTCACCCAGTAACCTTTGGGCCTCTGGCACCCATATCGTTGGCCTGAGTGGTGTCAAATTGGAGTCCACGGCACCCCTAGCCACCCTCGACCTGTGGGTGAGATGGCGGGCAAATCTGAGCAAGTGACCAATATGACACAAAATCCAAAAAATCTCAATGAATTTAGCCGAAAATTCGAATGTCACCGATTTGGTCCAAACTTGTCCCACAGGGAGAGAGTCGGTCAAAGTGCACAGCAAGGTAAACGTGGGCAGCCTGAGTCCAAGGGCGTGGCAGTGGCACCCCTCCAAATTAGGGCCTTTTCACCCAGTAATCACGTTCTGGCCTCTGGCACCCATTCCGTTGGCCTGAGTGGTGTCAAATTGGACTCCACGGCACCCCTAGCCGCCCTCGACTTGTGGGTGAGATGGCGGGTAAATCGGAGAAAATGATCAAAATGACCCAAAATCCAAAATATCTTCCTCAATTTAACCGAAAATTCGAAGGAGACCCATTTGGTCCAAACTTGCCCCACAGGGAGAGAGTCGGTCAAAGTGCACAGCAAGGCAAACATGAGCAGCCTGAGTCCAAGGGCGTGGCAGTGGCACTCCTCCAAATTTGGGCCTCTGGCTCCCATTCCGTTGGCCTGGGTGGTGTCAAATTGGACTCCACGGCACCCCTAGCCGCCCTCGACCTGTGGGAGAGATGGCGAGTAAATCGGAGCAAGTGACTGAAATGACCCAAAATCCAAAAAATCTCAAGGGGTTAACCCTATGAATTTAGCCGAAAATTCGAATGTCGCCGATTTGGTCCAAACTTGCCCCACAGGGAGAGAGTCGGTCAAAGTGCACAGCAAGGTAAACATGGGCAGCCTGAGTCCAAGGGCGTGGCAGTGGCACCCCTCCAAATTTGGGACTTTTCACCCAGTAATCACCTTTTGGCTCTGGCACCCATACCGTTGGCCTGAGTGGTGTCAAATTTGAGTCCACGGCAGCGCTAGATGCCCTCGACCTGTGGGTGAGATGGCGGGTAAATCGGAGCAAGTGATCAAAATGACCCAAAATAAAAAAAAAATAAAATAAAAAATAAAAAACGAAAATTCAAAGGTGACCGAATTGGTCCAAACTTGCCCCACAGGGAGAGAGTCGGTCAAAGTGCACAGCAAGGTAAACATGAGCAGCCTGAGTCCAAAAGCGTGGCAGTGGCACCCCTCCAAATTTGGGCCTTTTCACCCAGTAATCACCTTTGGGCCTCTGGCACCCATTCCGTTGGCCTGAGTGGTGTCAAATTGGACTCTACGGCACCCCTAGCCACCCTCGACCTGTGGGTGAGATGGCGAGTAAATCGGAGCAAGTGACTGAAATGACCCAAAATCCAAAAAATCTCAAGGTAACCCCATGAATTTAGCCGAAAATTTGAATGTCACCGACTTGGTCCAAACTTGACCCACAGGGAGAGAGTCGGTCAACGTGCACAGCAAGGTAAGGATGAGCAGCCTGAGTCCAAGGGCGTGGCAGTGGCACCCCTCCAAATTTGGGCCTTTTCACCCAGTAATCACCTTTTGGCTCTGGCACCCATACCGTTGGCCTGAGTGGTGTGAAATTGGACTGCACAGCACCCCTAGCCGCCCTCGACCTGTGGGTAAGATGGCGGGTAAGTCGGAGCAAGTGACCAAAATGACCCAAAATAAAAAAAAAATAAAATAAAAAATAAATAACGAAAATTCAGAGGTGACCGATTTGGTCCAAACTTGCCCCACATAGAGAGAGTCGGTCAAAGTGCACAGCAAGGTAAACATGAGCAGCCTGAGTCCAAGGGCGTGGCAGTGGCACCCCTCCAAATTTGGGCCTTTTCACCCAGTAATCACCTTTGGGCCTCTGGCACCCATTCCGTTGGCCTGAGTGGTGTCAAATTGGACTCCACGGCACCCCTAGCCGTCCTCGACCTGTGGGAGAGATGGCGAGTAAATCGGAGCAAGTGACTGAAATGACCCAAAATCCAAAAAACCTCAAAGGATTATTAATCCCATCAACTTAGCCGAAAATTCGAATGTCACCGATTTGGTCCAAAATTGACCCACAGGGAGAGAGTCGGTCAAAGTACACAGCAAGGTAAGCATGAGCAGCCTTGGTCCAAGGGCGTGGCAGTGGCACCCCTCCAAATTTGCGCCTTTTCACCAAGTAATCACCTTTGGGCCTCTGGCACCCATACCGTTGGCCTTAGTGGTGTCAAATTGGAGTCCACGGAAGCCCTAGCCGCCCTCGAGCTGTGGGTGAGATGGCGGGTAAATCGGAGCAAGTGACAAAAATGACCCAAAATCCAAAAAATCTCAAAGGATCCCCATGAATTTAGCCGAAAATTCGAATGTGTCCGATTTGGTCCAAACTTGACCCACAGGGAGAGAGACGGTCAAAGTGCACAGCAAGGTAAGCATAAGCAGCCTGAGTCCAAGGGCGTGGCAGTGGCACCCCTCCAAATTTGGGCCTTTTCACCCAGTAATCACCTTTGGGCCTCTGGCACCCATTCCGTTGGCCTGAGTGGTGTCAAATTGGACTCCACGGCACCCCTAGCCGCCCTCGACCTGTGGGTGAGATGGCGGGTAAATCGGAGCAAGTGACAAAAATGACCCAAAATCCAAAAAATCTCAAAGGATTAACCCCATCAATTTAGCCGAAAATTCGAAGGTGACCCATTTGGTCCAAACTTGCCCCACAGGGAGAGAGTCGGTCAAAGTGCACAGCAAGGTAAACATGAGCAGCCTGAGTCCAAGGGTGTAGCAGTGGCACCCCTCCAAATTTGGGCCTTTTCACCCAGTAATCACCTTTTGGCCTCTGGCCTCTTGGCCTCTTAGTATATGTATGTATGCAATCACAGAATAGTTATGTTCCTTGTGGCTGACTACCATTGCTGAGGTTTTTATTTCTTTGATTCTTAACTTCTCTCTGTCTTGCTCTCTCTCTCTGTATCTTTCACCATCTAGCCGCATTATGGGTTAAGTACTTTCCTTTAGGCATATTTTCTCATTATATTCACAGCTCTTCCTCCTTGATGCTGAAAGATACAAAGACGGGTCACCATGAGCATAGCTCCCTTCCCGTATAATACAACTAGGTGAATACAACAAGGTAAATATCTCCACAAAGTAACCTGACGGTCGCTGGCAACTGATAGGCGTCACGAGCAATGGCTACGGGCGTGCACGCCTACACCACCCAGGGGTCTACACCAAAGACGTCAAGTACCTCTCCTGGATTGACCAGGTATGTCACATGTGCTCCAACATAGGCAGACTACCCAAAGTCTAAGTGTTAAAAGTCTCTTCACTTGCAGGGAGGTAATGATTATGAGTGATGTGAGATCAATCATAGTCTTGATAATGATATATATATATACATATATATATATATTTTTTTTTTCACAGTAAGAAACTGTAAATGAAGCTGTGGGGGTAAACCAGCTGTGGTTTTCAGGCTTTGCTGTGGAAGTGCTGTGTTTTCCTGCATTATTCCAAGTCTCTAACCCAGTGTCATAGACATAATCACTCCTCCATAAAAGCTCCTGATTGTATCCATTCTCAGATACCTATTTCTCATGACATTTCTAATTTCCTCATGATATTTACTTGCTTCCTTCACTACTTACCTTCACCCCAACTCCTCCACTCCCCAATATTGTCTCCTTTTCCTTTATGAAGCAGAGCTGTATTTGCACTTCTCCACATTAGGGCCAATGCACACTACATGGTTCATTTTCATACGGTTACATTTTGTTTGTGTTCCATCAAAATGTCACTGTGTTCACACCATACGTGATGCAGTCAGTCAGTGTGCTGCTGTTGCTCTGGTATGGCACCAAGAAAAGGTTGTGCAAAGGAACTTGCTGCAATTGCTCTTCTTCTAGATGAAGATGAGGTGCACAATTACCAAAGGAAAAGAAAGTCATAGGGTGAATTTTGGATTTGACAAGCTCCTCATAGCCAGTGACCAGTTCTACCATATTGACTTTCCGTTGCTCATGACTTTTTCTTCAATGTGCAAATACAAAAGTTTTCAGACTGAGGGTAAGTCACAGCCTTCCCCCTGTTACCACCAAGTGACTGATACATAACGATGCTCACACTTATGGCTAGGATGCTGAACATTTCCATTATGTATACATTTTATCCTTTGGAATTTCTTCCAAACATATCCAGTATGTACAAATGAAGGCTGTACAAAAGATGAACAATAGACAGAACATATAATGCAAGCAGCCTAATTGACTTCAATGCAAAAAATGTATGAAAGCCAAACAAAGATGAATCATATAATGTGAATCGGCCCTTATATGGTGCACGCAGAGCGTATTGCAGCAAGTGGGTGGGCTCTATTATAGACTTGGGGTTATAAAAAGACACTTACGGGTCTGGTAGAGACAATAGATATACTTATAAGGTGGATGAATTACGAAAGTATCTACAGTTTTCTCTTGAGTGAGAGATCATTTTTTTTAGGCATTATGAAAACATTGGAACTGCCTCGTCACACAACATCAAGGACACCCATAACTTAACGAGTGATTAGTGTGATTGATATACAGTATCAGAAAGTTTGACAGTTTGGACAATGACTGTTCACTGTCTCTAAAACCATGGTCTAAGACAACACAGGTGCTTATGTGTGCTTTGAAAAAACTTCCCAATGGAACAGTAGACAGACAAGAAAAATGCTCTAGAGGTTGTACCTCTCATTAATGGTTGTGTTTTTCAGTGGAAAGTTCCACTTCTGTGTCCATTTGTAAAGACAGTTTTTGTGCTCGTGCATGTCCGTGCAACAGAGGAAGGTGTCCGGACTGATGTAACAGTGCAGAAATACAGAAACATAGCTGCACATACAGTATGCATATATAGTGTATACATTATGAAAATGTGCGTGTCTGTGCATGCATGTAAATACCAGTAACATGTTTGCATGTCTGGGTGTATGCCTCTTGTATGCATATGTGTATGCATATGTATACATATCTGTAAATATATATATGTATGTGTGAGGGTAAGCATGTTTGCATAAACTGTACATAATTATTACATGTACATATCACAGAAGTTAAAATGTCCTTGTTTAACTACACGTTACTGTAGCTTACAACACGTACTCGTACGATTTATGTCTGCCATCCGTGTTTAAAACTTGTTACTTTACCTCCCTCCATCTAGGGGTGGGGGGGGGAACCTCACGGGCTGACATTCAGTCTCTTAACAAAGCCTAAGCTCTCTAGTAACTTTTAATGTCATCCCCCCACTTCACACAGGGAGAGCTGATAATAGGCAATTACTACTACCCTCATCCTCCTCCCCTTTTATTTCCTCCTCTTTCTCCTATTACCAAGCAACAGAAACAGACTCACCCATGGATGCAGAAGCACGGACACCAGCCCAGGATATCTATCTGGAGGGACCTACAGGAGGGCCTGGGGGTCATTACTGTGGTGCTACAGGTTTCTGACCACTATCTTGAGACAAGAAGCGATATTATTGAGTTTAGGGAAGGGATGCTTTCAGTTTGAATGAAATCTTGTGTAAGAAAATAGTTTGGCACAGACTGCAACAAAATGTGTAAAGGTTGCTACAGTAATGAGATTGTATGCTGGAAAATGTTAAGTGCGCACGATGCACATGAATGTATAACTTTTGTACAAAAGGTGTTAATGTATGATGAGATTATTGTGTTACTTTTGTTCACCATGGGTTTCATGAACTGCATGTGTAGCCAGCTCATGCCATGGTTCACATTAAACAGATAATGTGCATGTGATGCCTTGTGTAGCACACATGTCTCACCCCAGCTTGTATGATATATCATGTGAGTCAAGCAAGGTATCTCTCGTTGTGCATGAAAGTGTTTAGGAAGAAATGTATGAGAAACTACATGACGGATGTGAATAGCCAGGTGAAGCAAAGTGTGATTTTAGGTCCTAAGGACATTTCAGAGCTCACCTAGAAACACATGGTTTGAGTGGGGATGGATACATTTTTTTGCATGTTGGAATTTGATGGTGCACATCTGCATATGTGACACATGACCTTATCACATGCAAAGTGTGTTGTGGGATGAGTTAATTGGTGCAGGTTGGATACATTTTTTGCATGTTGGAATTTGATGGTGTACATGTGACAAATGACCTTATCACATGCAATGTGTGTTGTGGGATGAGTTAATTGGTGCAGGACATTTTGCCGATTATATGCACAGATATACCATATCATGCAATGCAAAACTGCACGTGAATAGAACCATGTGATCCAATGTATAAAAAAGTGCAGGTCTTCATGTATTGTATTGCTTGGGGTAACTGTACTAGTACTCTTGGAATGTGTGAGTTGTACACACACACACTGGGTACTGTGTTGCCCCTGGGAAGTGTCATTGATCAAGGAACTTACACTTGATTCTTTGATCATTGGTAGGAGTTATGCTCAAAATGTGTAGAAATCTTGTTATCTATTTATTTATTATACTGCACTGAATTTAGGTTACCCTTGTTAAAGAGAAGCAAATCAACTACCAGTGTTAATTGTACATGCAAGTAGATATGTTTGCAGATTTATCTACTTGAAAACATACACATACATACACACACAGGAGGGTTTTAAGAGGTCATGGAAGTAAATTAAGAAAGACCACATCTCGAGAGGATGTGAAAAAATGTAGTTTTCCATATAGATGTGTAAATATGTGGAATAGGTTAGGTGATATAGCCCAAGCTCAAACAATACACGAGTTTAGATCTAAGTATGATAATTGGAAATCAAAGATATAGATTAAGTCGGAACCATACATGAATTTGAGTCAAGGTATGTTGGAACCCAATGAGCATTGCTCCTTTCCTGTACACTACAATTAGATAAATACACACACACACACACACACACACACACACACACACACACTTTCAACGAACGGACGGCTTAGACGACGTTCTGAAGAAAATTGAAGATTGTGGATCCCAACGCAAAGAGAAGTGCCTAGTGTTTTTGCAGGGGGGGGGAAATTGCTCGTGGAGTAGTGGGAACGTAGGGAAAGAGGAAAAGGGGAGGGATTACTGAGGGAAATGGAAGGAAATGAGGATGGGAGTAGACTTTGCCCAGCCAGACAAGCGGAAGGTAAACAAAAGACTGAGCGAGGATCAAATGTCTAATAAAAATGTAAAGATTAGAAGTATAGAGAGGAGCAATACAGAAGAAAGTGACGAGAATATGTTCCAGGGATTTAAAGAGGGTGGGGGGGACACAACCCCCCCCCCGACTGATAAGACTAGAGGAGAGAGTTGATAAGGTGATCGAGGACTTGGAACGTAAGTTAGGTAATGTAGACTCCATTTTCCAGAGAATTGAAAGGTTGGAACAACTAGAGAAGGCTAACAGAAACTTAACTGAAGAAATAGAGGACCTAAAAAGACAGTTAGGAAATGTAAAGGAGGAGAATGAGAAATTGAAGAAGAATAGTAATGAAAATAGAGAGAAAATAGCTACAGAAGTTAAAAATTGGAGAATAACTCAAGAAGGGAATAAGGTTTCATTCACTGACATAGTCAAACAGCAATTGAAAGAACATAATGAAGACTCGGTTATTAAAGTGATGAGACAGAAGGAGAATATAGTAAGAGAATTAGCTGACAAAAAGAAATGTATAATTATATTAGGAATGGAAGAGAAACATAACCCAGATAGAACCGCAAGAATCAAGGAGGAAAATGAAAGAGTAAGCAGTTTATTAAAATTAGTCCAGGAAGATGAACCAGAAATTATAAAGGAAATTGAGGAAAAATTCAGACTAGGAAAATATAGTACAGATAAGACCAGACCAATTAAGATTAAATTCAGGTCACAAACAACGGCAGAGAAAATTCTATCCAAGACAGGGAAACTAGCAACAAATGATCAATATAAAAAGGTATGGATAAAAAGAGAAATGAATAAGGAGGAAAGAGAGGCAGAAAAGCAGAAAAGAATTGAAGCTAAGGCAAAAAACGAGGAAAGAACGGAGTCAGAGAAAGAGAGATTCTATTGGAGAGTAGTGAACATGAAAATAAAGCAGTTCGACATACTAAAGAAAAACATAAGGGAAACAGAGAACACAATGGAAGTGGCAGAAAACTAAGAGTGTCTTACACAAATATAGATGGATTGATAACAGGATTGAATGAACTGAATGATTATTTGAAAGAAAAAGAACCGGACATAATGGGAATTGTAGAAACAAAATTAAAAGGCCCACTACCACCCAACAGTGTAGGACATGATACATACAATTGTTGGATTAGAAACAGAGAGAAAAAACAAGGGGGTGGAGTTATGTTCCTGACTAAGAAGGATATAAACGTGAAAGGTGTCATATATGGAAAGAATACAGTAGAGATGATTATGATAGAAGTGGAAGACCGAGATAAGAAGAGCAGAAAATTTGTGATCAATTATGTGCCTCCGAAAACAGCCTCATGGGAGGAGAGTGAACATAAAAGTATGTTAGAGGACACAAAGATAGCATTAACTAAAATAATGGAAGACGGAGGAAGAATAGTTATGATGGGCGACTTTAATTGCAAAGAAATCTGCTGGGAAGAAATGACAGTAAAGAGTGGTGATGACTCATGGGGAAATGCTCTACTTGAGGTGATTACTGACCATTCAATGACACAATGGATACAAGAGAACACTAGGTATAGAAATGAAGAAGAACCATCGAGGCTAGACTTAATAATTACATCTGAACCTAGAATAGTGGACAAGATTGAATATAAAACACCAATAGGTAAAAGTGACCACATATTGATTGAACTGGAACTTAACGAAGAAAAATATATGAAAAGAAATGAACAATATAGAAAAGGAAGAATGATGTATGAAAAAACAAACTTTGATAAAATAAGAGAATTCTTCCAACAAGAAAACTGGGAAGAAATATACAAAGAAGAAACATCCGTGGAAGAGAAATGGAATATTTTGACAAAAATTTACAAAAAAGGAGTGGAAAAGTATGTCCCAAGACAAAAACAAGAAAAAGAATATGTAAAATGCTGGTACAACAAAAGTTGTAGGGAGTTAAAAGACAAAAGAGACAAAGCCTGGACCAGATGGAAAAAAGACAGAAGAACTGAAAAATGGAAAATATATACTGGTTATAGAAATGAATATGTACAAAAGTGCAGAGAGGAAAAAAGAAAATATGAAAAAGATGTTATAGAAAAGTGTAAAGATCAACCAAAACTATTCTACAGATTTGTAAACAATAAACTGAAAAACAAACAAGACTTGGAGAAATTAAGACAAGGAGGAGTTGAATACACTGAGGAAATGGAAATGGCAGAAATTATGAACAAACATTTTAAATCAGTGTTTACAAGGGAAAATATACAACCTGAAGAGATTGAGTGGAAGGAAAAAGTCCCCCCTATGGAAGAAATAGAAGTAACAAAGAATGAAATATTGACACACTTGGGTAATTTTGATGTCAGAAAATCGCATGGGCCAGATGAAATAGCAAACTGGATTCTGAAAGAATGCAGGAATGAACTGGCAGACAAAATACATAGCATAATAAGCAGTTCCTTAAAAGAAGGAAAAGTTCCAGAAGATTGGAAAAAAGCAAATATAGTACCTATATATAAAGGAGGAAATAAAGAACCTACCAACTATAGACCAGTCTCTCTAACAAGTACAATAGCAAAAATATGTGAAAGAATTATCAAAAGTAGATGGGTAAAATACTTGGAAAAAAACAACGTACTAAATCCTAGGCAATTTGGATTCAGACAAGGACGATCATGCGTCACCAATTTAATATGTTTCTATTCAAGGCTAATAGATATAATACAAGAAAGAGATGGATGGGCTGATTGTGCATTTCTAGACCTAAAAAAAGCTTTTGACAAAGTACCACATAAGAAGCTGCTTAAGAAATTAGAATATGAAGGAGGAATACAAGGTAAATTGCTAAATTGGATGGAAGACTTTTTGCAAGAAAGAAAAATGAGAGTAGTGATAAGAGATCAGCACTCAAAATGGAATGAAGTAATAAGCGGTGTCCCGCAGGGAACAGTTCTGGCCCCAATAATGTTTGCTATATATATTAATGATATGGATGAAGGAATTGAAAGCTATATGAGCTTCTTTGCAGATGATGCAAAATTACTGAAAAGAGTGAAAACTGAAGAAGATTGTGAATCACTACAGAGAGATCTAAATAAAGTACAAGAATGGAGTAAGAAGTGGGAGATGGAGTTCAATACAAAAAAGTGTAGTATAATGGAATTTGGAAAAAGCAAAAACAGAATAACAGGATCATATAATTTGGGAGAAGAAGGAATAAAAAGAGTAGAAAATGAGAAGGACCTGGGAGTCATTGTTATGAATAATATGTCACCTGAGAAACATATAAATAAGATTTTTGGAGAAACCTATAATTTAATAAGAACAATCAAAGTGGCATTTACATACCTGGATGAAGAAATGGTGAGGAAAATCCTAATCACCCTGATAAGACCAAGATTGGAATATGCAGCAACGATATGGTCACCAAGTACAAAAAAATGTATAAAAAAACTTGAAAGAATACAAAGAGCAATTACAAAATTGGCACCAACACTCTCAAAACTATCATATGAAGAGAGACTACAAAAACTTAAACTACAGACACTAGAGCAAAGAAGAGAGAGAGGAGATTTGATAGCTATTTACAGAATCATGAAAGGCATAGAAATTACTGATAGAGAGAATCTGATAAAATGGGATGACAGAAATACAAGAGGACACGGAAAGAAAATAAAAAAAGACAGCTATAGAAGAGATTTGAAAAAGAACAGCTTTCCTCACAGAGCAATAGACAGTTGGAACAAGTTAGATGAGAAAGTGGTGTGTGCAAAAACAATACATGAATTTAAAAATAGTTTAGATAAAATGAGATATGAAGACGGGACCCCACGAGCATAGCTCCCCTTCCCGTAAAATACAACTAGGTAAATACAACTAGGTAAATACACACAAAATTGGCACCAACACTCTCAGAACTATCATACGAAGAGAGACTAGCAAAACTTGAGCTGGTAGTCTCGACAGAGACTGCAGCAGATCCTAGGTGAATACACACACACACACACACACACACTTTCAACGAACGGACGGCTTGAAGAACGCTCTGAAGAAAAGTGCAGATTGTGGATACCAACGCAAAGAGAAGTGCCTTTTTGTATTTGTAGGGGGGGGGGAAATTGCTCGTGAGGTAGTGGGAAAGTAAGGAAAGAGGAGAAGGGGAGGGATTGCTGGGAAAATGGAAGGTAATGAGGAAGTAGAGGACTTGGTCCAAATAGACCGCCGAAAAGTAAACAAAAGACCACAAGACGAGCTGGAGGACGACGGAATGTCTAATAAGAATGTAAAGATTAGAAGTATAGATAGGAACAATACAGTAGAAAGTGATGAGAATATTTTCAAGGGATTTAAAGAGAGTGGGGGGGACACAAACCCCCCCCGACTGACAAAACTAGAGAAGAAGGTTGATAAGGTGATCGAGGACTTGGAGAGTAGGTTAGGTCATATGAACACCATTTTACAAAGGGTTGAAAGATTGGAAGAACTGGAAAAGGCGAATAGAAACTTAACTGATGAAATAGAAGAACTAAAAAGACAGTTAAGAGAGGTAAAGGGGGAGAATGAGGAATTGAAGAATAGTAAAGAAAACAGAGAAACAATAGCTAAAGAAAGTAAAAATTGGAAGCAAACCCAAGAAGGAAATAAGATTTCATTCACTGACATAGTCAAACAGCAATTGAAAGAACATACTGAAGACTCAGTTATTAAAGTGATGAGACAAAAGGAGAATATAGTAAGGGATTTAGCAGACAAGAAGAAATGTATAATTATATTAGGAATGGAAGAGAAACACAACACAGATAGAACCACAAGAATCAAAGAGGAAAATGAAAAAGTAAGCCAATTACTAGAATCAGTTCAGGAAGATGAACCAGGAATTATGAAACAAATCGAAGAGAAATTTAGACTCGGAAAGTATAGCACAGACAAGACCAGACCAATTAAGATTAAATTCAAGTCACAAACAACGGCAGAGAATATCTTATCCAAAACAGGGAAACTAGCAACAAGTGAACAATACAAAAATATATGGATAAAAAGAGAAATGAATAAAGAGGAAAGAGAGGAAGAAAAGCAGAAAAGACTGGAAGCTAAGACAAAAAACGAGAACAGAACGGAGTCAGAGAAAGAGAGATTCTATTGGAGAGTAGTGAACATGAAACTAAGGAAGTTCGACACACAAAAGAAAAACATAAGGGAAACAGAGAACACAATGGAAGTGGCAGAAAACTAAGAGTGTCTTACACAAATATAGATGGATTAATAACAGGATTGAATGAGCTGAATGATTATTTGAAAGAAAAAGAACCGGACATAATGGGAATTGTAGAAACAAAATTAAAAGGCCCACTACCACCCAACAGTGTAGGACATGATGCATACAATTATTGGATTAGAAACAGAGAGAAAAAGCAAGGGGGTGGAGTTATGTTCCTGACTAAGAAGGATATAAATGTGAAAGGTGTCATATATGGAAAGAATACAGTAGAGATGATTATGATAGAAGTGGAAGACAGAGATAAGAAGAGCAGAAAATTTGTGATCAATTATGTGCCTCCGAAAACAGCCTCATGGGAGGAGAGTGAATATAAAAGTATGCTAGAGGACACAAAGATAGCATTAACTAAAATAATGGAAGACGGAGGAAGAATAGTTATGATGGGCGACTTTAATTGCAAAGAAATCTGCTGGGAAGAAATGACAGTAAAGAGTGGTGATGACTCATGGGGAAATGCTCTACTTGAGATAATTACTGACCATTCAATGACACAATGGATACAAGAGAACACTAGGTATAGAAATGAAGAAGAACCATCGAGGCTAGACTTAATAATTACATCTGAACCGAGAATAGTGGACAAGATTGAATATAAAACACCAATAGGTAAAAGTGACCACATATTGATTGAACTGGAACTTAATGAAGAAAAATATATCAAAAGAAATGAACAATATAGAAAAGGAAGAATGATGTATGAAAAAACAAACTTTGATAAAATAAGAGAATTCTTCCAACAAGAAAACTGGGAAGAAATATACAAAGAAGAAACATCAGTGGAAGAGAAATGGAATATTTTGACAAAAATTTACAAAAAAGGAGTGGAAAAGTATGTCCCAAGACAAAAACAAGAAAAAGAATATGTAAAATGCTGGTACAACAAAAGTTGTAGAGAGTTAAAAGACAAAAGAGACAAAGCCTGGACCAGATGGAAAAAACACAGAAGACCTGAAAAATGGAAAATATATACTGGTTATAGAAATGAATATGTACAAAAGTGCAGAGAGAAAAAAAGAAAATATGAAAAAGATGTTATAGAAAAGTGTAAAGATCAACCAAAACTATTCTACAGATTTGTAAACAATAAACTGAAAAACAAACAAGACTTGGAGAAATTGAGACAAGGAGGAGTTGAATACACTGAGGAAATGGAAATGGCAGAAATTATGAACAAACATTTTAAATCAGTGTTTACAAGGGAAAATATACAACCTGAAGAGATTGAGTGGAAAGAAAAAGTCCCCCCTATGGAAGAAATAGAAGTAACAAAGAATGAAATATTGACACACTTGGGTAATTTTGATGTCAGAAAATCGCATGGGCCAGATGAAATAGCAAACTGGATTCTGAAAGAATGCAGGAATGAACTGGCAGACAAAATACATAGCATAATAAGCAGTTCCTTAAAAGAAGGAAAAGTTCCAGAAGATTGGAAAAAAGCAAATATAGTACCTATATATAAAGGAGGAAATAAAGAAGAACCTACCAACTATAGACCAGTCTCTCTAACAAGTACAATAGCAAAAATATGTGAAAGAATTATCAAAAGTAGATGGGTAAAATACTTGGAAAAAAACAACGTACTAAATCCAAGGCAATTTGGATTCAGACAAGGACGATCATGCGTCACCAATTTAATATGTTTCTATTCAAGGCTAATAGATATAATACAAGAAAGAGATGGATGGGCTGATTGTGCATTTCTAGACCTAAAAAAAGCTTTTGACAAAGTACCACATAAGAAGCTGCTTAAGAAATTAGAATATGAAGGAGGAATACAAGGTAAATTGCTAAATTGGATGGAAGACTTTTTGCAAGAAAGAAAAATGAGAGTAGTGATAAGAGATCAGCACTCAAAATGGAATGAAGTAATAAGCGGTGTCCCGCAGGGAACAGTTCTGGCCCCAATAATGTTTGCTATATATATTAATGATATGGATGAAGGAATTGAAAGCTATATGAGCTTCTTTGCAGATGATGCAAAATTACTGAAAAGAGTGAAAACTGAAGAAGATTGTGAATCACTACAGAGAGATCTAAATAAAGTACAAGAATGGAGTAGGAAGTGGGAGATGGAGTTCAATACAAAAAAGTGTAGTATAATGGAATTTGGAAAAAGCAAAAACAGAATAACAGGATCATATAATTTGGGAGAAGAAGGAATAAAAAGAGTAGAAAATGAGAAGGACCTGGGAGTCATTGTTATGAATAATATGTCACCTGAGAAACATATAAATAAGATTTTTGGAGAAACCTATAATTTAATAAGAACAATCAAAGTGGCATTTACATACCTGGATGAAGAAATGGTGAGGAAAATCCTAATCACCCTGATAAGACCAAGATTGGAATATGCAGCAACGATATGGTCACCAAGTACAAAAAAATGTATAAAAAAACTTGAAAGAATACAAAGAGCAATTACAAAATTGGCACCAACACTCTCAAAACTATCATATGAAGAGAGACTACAAAAACTTAAACTACAGACACTAGAGCAAAGAAGAGAGAGAGGAGATTTGATAGCTATTTACAGAATCATGAAAGGCATAGAAATTACTGATAGAAAGAATCTGATAAAATGGGATGACAGAAATACAAGAGGACACGGAAAGAAAATAAAAAAAGACAGCTATAGAAGAGATTTGAAAAAGAACAGCTTTCCTCACAGAGCAATAGACAGTTGGAACAAGTTAGATGAGAAAGTGGTGTGTGCAAAAACAATACATGAATTTAAAAATAGTTTAGATAAAATGAGATATGAAGACGGGACCCCACGAGCATAGCTCCCCTTCCCGTAAAATACAACTAGGTAAATACAACTAGGTAAATACACACACACACACACACTTTCAACGAACGGACGGCTTGAAGAACGTTCTGAAGAAAAGTGAAGATTGTGGATCCCAACGCAAAGAGAAGTGCCTTTTTGTATTTACAGGGTGGGGGGAAATTGCTCGTGGGGTAGTGGGAAAGTAAGGAAAGAGGAGAAGGAGAGGGATTGCTGGGAAAATGGAAGGTAATGAGGAAGTAGAGGACTTGGTCCAAACAGACCGCCGTAAAGTAAACAAACGACCACAAGACGAGCTGGAGGACGACGGAATGTCTAATAAGAATGTAAAGATTAGAAGTATAGATAGGAACAATACAGTAGAAAGTGATGAGAATATTTTCAAGGGATTTAAAGAGAGTGGGGGGGACACAAACCCCCCCCGACTGACAAGACTAGAGAAGAAGGTTGATAAGGTGATCGAGGACTTGGAGAGTAGGTTAGGTCATATGAACACCATTTTACAAAGGGTTGAAAGATTGGAAGAACTGGAAAAGGCGAATAAAAACTTAACTGATGAAATAGAAGACCTAAAAAGACAGTTAAGAGAGGTAAAGGTGGAGAATGAGGAATTGAAGAAGAATAGTAAAGAAAACAGAGAAATGATAGCTAAAGAAAGTAAAAATTGGAAGAAAACCCAAGAAGGAAATAAGGTTTCATTCACTGACATAGTCAAACAGCAATTGAAAGAACATACTGAAGACTCAGTTATTAAAGTGATGAGACAAAAGGAGAATATAGTAAGGGATTTAGCAGACAAGAAGAAATGTATAATTATATTAGGAATGGAAGAGAAACACAACACAGATAGAACCACAAGAATCAAAGAGGAAAATGAAAAAGTAAGCCAATTACTAGAATCAGTTCAGGAAGATGAACCAGAAATTATGAAACAAATCGAAGAGAAATTTAGACTCGGAAAGTATAGCACAGACAAGACCAGACCAATTAAGATTAAATTCAAGTCACAAACAACGGCAGAGAATATCTTATCCAAAACAGGGAAACTAGCAACAAGTGAACAATACAAAAAGATATGGATAAAAAGAGAAATGAATAAAGAGGAAAGAGAGGAAGAAAAGCAGAAAAGACTGGAAGCTAAGGCAAAAAACGAGAACAGAACGGAGTCAGAGAAAGAGAGATTCTATTGGAGAGTAGTGAACATGAAACTAAGGAAGTTCGACATACAAAAGAAAAACATAAGGGAAACAGAGAACACAATGGAAGTGGCAGAAAACTAAGAGTGTCTTACACAAATATAGATGGATTAATAACAGGATTGAATGAGCTGAATGATTATTTGAAAGAAAAAGAACCGGACATAATGGGAATTGTAGAAACAAAATTAAAAGGCCCACTACCACCCAACAGTGTAGGACATGATGCATACAATTATTGGATTAGAAACAGAGAGAAAAAGCAAGGGGGTGGAGTTATGTTCCTGACTAAGAAGGATATAAACGTGAAAGGTGTCATATATGGAAAGAATACAGTAGAGATGATTATGATAGAAGTGAAAGACAGAGATAAGAAGAGCAGAAAATTTGTGATCAATTATGTGCCTCCGAAAACAGCCTCATGGGAGGAGAGTGAATATAAAAGTATGTTAGAGGACACAAAGATAGCATTAACTAAAATAATGGAAGACGGAGGAAGAATAGTTATGATGGGCGACTTTAATTGCAAAGAAATCTGCTGGGAAGAAATGACAGTAAAGAGTGGTGATGACTCATGGGGAAATGCTCTACTTGAGATGATTACTGACCATTCAATGACACAATGGATACAAGAGAACACTAGGTATAGAAATGAAGAAGAACCATCGAGGCTAGACTTAATAATTACATCTGAACCTAGAATAATGGACAAGATTGAATATAAAACACCAATAGGTAAAAGTGACCACATATTGATTGAACTGGAACTTAATGAAGAAAAATATATGAAAAGAAATGAACAATATAGAAAAGGAAGAATGATGTATGAAAAAACAAACTTTGATGAAATAAGAGAATTCTTCCAACAAGAAAACTGGGAAGAAATATACAAAGAAGAAACATCAGTGGAAGAGAAATGGAATATTTTGACAAAAATTTACAAAAAAGGAGTGGAAAAGTATGTCCCAAGACAAAAACAAGAAAAAGAATATGTAAAATGCTGGTACAACAAAAGTTGTAGGGAGTTAAAAGACAAAAGAGACAAAGCCTGGACCAGATGGAAAAAAGACAGAAGACCTGAAAAATGGAAAATATATACTGGTTATAGAAATGAATATGTACAAAAGTGCAGAGAGGAAAAAAGAAAATATGAAAAAGATGTTATAGAAAAGTGTAAAGATCAACCAAAACTATTCTACAGATTTGTAAACAATAAACTGAAAAACAAACAAGACTTGGAGAAATTAAGACAAGGAGGAGTTGAATACACTGAGGAAATGGAAATGGCAGAAATTATGAACAAACATTTTAAATCAGTGTTTACAAGGGAAAATATACAACCTGAAGAGATTGAGTGGAAAGAAAAAGTCCCCCCTATGGAAGAAATAGAAGTAACAAAGAATGAAATATTGACACACTTGGGTAATTTTGATGTCAGAAAATCGCATGGGCCAGATGAAATAGCAAACTGGATTCTGAAAGAATGCAGGAATGAACTGGCAGACAAAATACATAGCATAATAAGCAGTTCCTTAAAAGAAGGAAAAGTTCCAGAAGATTGGAAAAAAGCAAATATAGTACCTATATATAAAGGAGGAAATAAAGAAGAACCTACCAACTATAGACCAGTCTCTCTAACAAGTACAATAGCAAAAATTTGTGAAAGAATTATCAAAAGTAGATGGATAAAATACTTGGAAAAAAACAACGTACTAAATCCAAGGCAATTTGGATTCAGACAAGGACGATCATGCGTCACCAATTTAATATGTTTCTATTCAAGGCTAATAGATATAATACAAGAAAGAGATGGATGGGCTGATTGTGCATTTCTAGACCTAAAAAAGCTTTTGACAAAGTACCACATAAGAAGTTGCTTAAGAAATTAGAATATGAAGGAGGAATACAAGGTAAATTGCTAAATTGGATGGAAGACTTTTTGCAAGAAAGAAAAATGAGAGTAGTGATAAGAGATCAGCACTCAAAATGGAATGAAGTAATAAGCGGTGTCCCGCAGGGAACAGTTCTGGCCCCAATAATGTTTGCTATATATATTAATGATATGGATGAAGGAATTGAAAGCTATATGAGCTTCTTTGCAGATGATGCAAAACTACTGAAAAGAGTGAAAACTGAAGAAGATTGTGAATCACTACAGAGTGATCTAAATAAAGTACAAGAATGGAGTAGGAAGTGGGAGATGGAGTTCAATACAAAAAAGTGTAGTATAATGGAATTTGGAAAAAGCAAAAACAGAATAACAGGATCATATAATTTGGGAGAAGAAGGAATAAAAAAAGTAGAAAATGAGAAGGACCTGGGAGTCATTGTTATGAATAATATGTCACCTGAGAAACATATAAATAAGATTTTTGGAGAAACTTATAATTTAATAAGAACAATCAAAGTGGCATTTACATACCTGGATGAAGAAATGGTGAGGAAAATCCTAATCACCCTGATAAGACCAAGATTGGAATATGCAGCAACGATATGGTCACCAAGTACAAAAAAATGTATAAAAAAACTTGAAAGAATACAAAGAGCAATCACAAAACTGGCACCAACACTCTCAAAACTATCATATGAAGAGAGACTACAAAAACTTGGACTACAGACACTAGAGCAAAGAAGAGAGAGAGGAGATTTGATAGCTATTTACAGAATCATGAAAGGCATAGAAATTACTGATAGAGAGAATCTGATAAAATGGGATGACAGAAATACAAGAGGAAACGGAAAGAAAATAAAAAAAGACAGCTATAGAAGATATTTGAAAAAGAACAGCTTTCCTCACAGAGTAATAGACAGTTGGAACAAGTTAGATGAGAAAGTGGTGTGTGCAAAAACAATACATGAATTTAAAAATAGTTTAGATAAAATGAGATATGAAGACGGGACCCCACGAGCATAGCTCCCCTTCCCGTAAAATACAACTAGGTAAATACAACTAGGTAAATACATGAAAAGAGTGAAAACTGAAGAAGATTGTGAATCACTACAGAGAGATCTAAATAAAGTACAAGAATGGAGTAGGAAGTGGGAGATGGAGTTCAATACAAAAAAGTGTAGTATAATGGAATTTGGAAAAAGCAAAAACAGAATAACAGGATCATATAATTTGGGAGAAGAAGGAATAAAAAAAGTAGAAAATGAGAAGGACCTGGGAGTCATTGTTATGAATAATATGTCACCTGAGAAACATATAAATAAGATTTTTGGAGAAACTTATAATTTAATAAGAACAATCAAAGTGGCATTTACATACCTGGATGAAGAAATGGTGAGGAAAATCCTAATCACCCTGATAAGACCAAGATTGGAATATGCAGCAACGATATGGTCACCAAGTACAAAAAAATGTATAAAAAAACTTGAAAGAATACAAAGAGCAATTACAAAATTGGCACCAACACTCTCAAAACTATCATATGAAGAGAGACTACAAAAACTTAAACTACAGACACTAGAGCAAAGAAGAGAGAGAGGAGATTTGATAGCTATTTACAGAATCATGAAAGGCATAGAAATTACTGATAGAGAGAATCTGATAAAATGGGATGACAGAAATACAAGAGGACACGGAAAGAAAATAAAAAAAGACAGCTATAGAAGAGATTTGAAAAAGAACAGCTTTCCTCACAGAGTAATAGACAGTTGGAACAAGTTAGATGTGAAAGTGGTGTGTGCAAAAACAATACATGAATTTAAAAATAGTTTAGATAAAATGAGATATGAAGACGGGACCCCACGAGCATAGCTCCCCTTCCCGTAAAATACAACTAGGTACAACTAGGTAAATACACAGAACTATCATATGAAGAGAGACTAGCAAAACTTGAGCTACAGACATTAGAGCAAAGAAGAGAGAGAGGAGATTTGATAACTTATTATAGAATCATGAAAGGCATGGAAACTATTGATAGAGAGGATCTAATAAAATGGAAAGAAGACATGGAAAGAAAATCAAGAAAGACAGTTATAGAAGAGACCTGAAAAAGAACTTTGAGAAAGATCTATCTATATCTACTCGTATATACCAAGAGCTTTTCCCCCTTGATAAGAGAGGTAGCCAAAGAACAGCAACTAAACTCGTCCCCAGTCTTGCAGGCAAGACATATGAAGAGACATTACAAACACTGGACTTGCTATCATTGAAAGAAGTGGTGTTCAGGCCAGTAAAGAGACCAGATAAAAGTGACAAACAAGACCTCTTTGGCACACTTGTCTGAAGGATGTCAAAAAAACACAGTTTCCCAGATAGATGCATCAACTCCTGGAGTAGCTTAGATAATGTAGCCCAAGTTAAAACCAAAAGCAGGTTCAAAACAAGGTAGGATAATTTTAAGATGAAAAAGCGTGGGGGTGGGGGGTGCACGGATGTAGCTCCTTTCCTGAATATTACAATTACTAAAACACACACAATGCACATATTCATCTATGTATATGTGCTAAGATAAGAGGGAGGGTGGAGGGATGTGGAGTGTATTCAGGGATGGAATGGGTGGGAATGATTTTATGCCATTTTCTTTTTGGCTACCCCCTTTGTAAGGGGGGAAAAGCCTTGGTATATGTATGTATGTATGCATGTATATGTGTGGATGCATATTGATATGTATTTCTTATGTTTGTGTGTGTATGTGACTATGTAGACACATGTATACACAAGATTAATGTGCCTTAGTTCATAGGAAGACCCTAGTACTGTGATGAAGGCATTTGTAGGATCTGCCTCTCTAAACACCTGCTGGACATGTGGGAACACAAAGTGAAAAATTGCTACACCACAACTGAATCAGTAATTAACTCAGTATGTCTTTATCTATATACCAAGTGGCTTCTTCCCCTTTGTAAGAGGGATAGCCATACAAGTAATACTCCCAAATGGATGACAGACAGATTGAAACATGAGATCGGAATGAAAAGAGGACTTTACGTAAAAATGAAAAACGGGGAATCACACCTTAGATCAAGATATAACGAAATGGCAAAGCTGGTTAAAAGGAATACACGTTCAGCGAAACGTAATTATGAAATCAAGGTTGCCAGTCAAGCAAAATCCAACCCAAAGGGTTTCTTTCACCTCTATAGAACAAAAAATAAAGAAAGAATAGGACCAATTAAAAACGATGAAAATGTCATGATTGAATCGGAAGAAAAAATGAGTGAGGAGTTTAACAATTATTTTCTATCGGTGTTTACTAATGAGAGGTTAGATAAAGTACCTGACTGCGATCCGATTTTCAGAGGGGATGAAGAAAGTAGTCTAACTAATATCAGCATTAGTAAAGAAGAAGTAGTCAAGCAGATTGACAGAAGCTACAAAATCTCCGGGTCCAGACGAAATTTTTCCAAGAATGCTTAAAGAGTGTAAATTTGAAATCCGCGACCAGTTAACTGAATTATTCAATAAATCAGTAGACACTGGTTCTGTTCCAACTGCTTGGAGGCAGGCAAACGTTGTTCCTGTTTTTAAGAAGGGAGATAGATCATCTATATGCAACTACAGGCCAATCAGTTTGACATCGGTTATAGGAAAAATGCTTGAATCAATCAAAGTAAATAGACTCAGAGAACACATTGAAGGGCATAATTTAATTCGTGTTTCACAGCATGGCTTCTCCAAGGGTAAGTCATGTGTGACTAATCTTCTATCCTTTTACACTAAGGTATATAAGGTGTCAGACAACAATGAAAATTACGATGTTATTTACCTTGACTTTAGCAAAGCGTTCGACAAAGTGCCACACCAGAGACTACTAAATAAAATCAAAGCCCATGGCATAGGAGGAAAAGTGTTAGAATGGATTAGAGCTTGGTTTAGTAACAGAAAACAGTGGGTCACCATAAATGGAATAAAATCAAGGTGGGGCAATGTTACTAGTGGGGTCTCCCAGGGCTCGGTTTTGGGTCCCTTGTTGTTCATTATGTATATAAACGACTTAGACGAAGGGTTAAATAGTGATGTTAGTAAGTTTGCGGACGACACTAAAATAGGATGCCTAATTAGGTCAGGAGACGACGCCCAGATTCTGCAGGATGACCTTAATAAGCTGTTAACATGGTCGGTGAAATGGCAAATGACCTTCAATATCTCTAAGTGTAGCATGTTAAACGTAGGGCTACACAACCCCGAAAATAGATACAACTTAGATAACACATTTTTAGAAAAATCTGAGTGCGAGAGGGACTTGGGAGTTCTGGTGAGTCCGGACCTTATCCCCTTCGATACGGTGCCGCATATGTAGGCGGCATGAGGAGCAAGTGGATACGCAAGGCTGCCATATCGGCGTCTTGATTATATTTATTGTAGTTGCCCCTGCGTAATGACATACTCTCTAAACCAGTGGTTCCCAAACTTTTTTCTGTCATTTCCCCCTGCACCCAGGTCAACTATCCAGATTTCCCCCTTCATGTGTAGCAGGGCAAGAGTAGTTGAAATACACTGTGACTATTTACTAATTTATTTTTCAACTGTACAAATATACTGATAAACAGGCATTCTCTCTCTCTCTCTCTCAGACATGAGAAAATCCATCAGAGATCTTTTTTAGTTAGTAGGTAGTTTAATTATTTTCCCCTGGTAGCTTCAAATTTCCCACAAGGGGGAAATTTCCCCCATTTTGGGAACCACTGCTCTAAACTGTCTTCATCACATTTTCTATGGTTATCAATATTCACGGGTGAAAGAGAGAACGATCGATATAAGCGGTGACTATACTTTATGATGCGAGTATTATTACGACACTCTCTCCCTCTGGAGTAAGTTTGGGCCAAATCGGAGACTTGACGGTTTTTGGCCAAATCCGTGGTTTCTGGTAATTTTGAGGGTCATTTTGGCCACTTGTCCCGATTGGGTCACCACCTCAGCTACAGGTCGAGGGCCACCAGGGCTCTTGCGGATCGCACTTAGATACTGCTCAAGCTAAAAGTACGGGCGCCAACAGGCAGAAATGAGACGGGAAAATTACACAAACACAAACAAATTTGGCTGGTCGCCACAACCTCGACCTTGGGTCCAGGTTCCCCACGTCTACCTCGCTGTGCCCTGTGGACGACTCTCTCCCTCTGGAGTAAGTTTGGGCCAAATCGGAGACATGACGGTAATTTTGAGGGTCATTTTGGCCACTTGTCCCGATTGGGTCACCACCTCAGCTACAGGTCGAGGGCCACCAGGGCTCTTGCGGATCGCACTTAGATACTGCTCAGGCTAAAAGTACGGGCGCCAACAGGCGGAAATGAGAGGGGAAAATTACACAAACACAAACAAATTTGGCTGGTCGCCACAACCTCGCCCTTGGGTCCAGGTTCCCCACGTCTACCTCGCTGTGCCCTGTGGACGACTCTCTCCCTCTGGAGTAAGTTTGGGCCAAATCGGAGACATGACGGTTTTTGGCCAAATCCGTGGGTTAACCCCTTTGGTAATTTTGAGGGTCATTTTGGCCACTTGTCCCGATTGGGTCACCACCTCAGCTACAGGTCGAGGGCCACCAGGGCTCTTGCGGATCGCACTTAGATACTGCTCAGGCTAAAAGTACGGGCGCCACAGGCGGAAATGAGAGGGGAAAATTACACACAAATTTGGCTGGTCGCCACAACCTCGCCCTTGGGTCCAGGTTCCCCACGTCTACCTCGCTGTGCCCTGTGGACAATTCTCTCCCTCTGGAGTAAGTTTGGGCCAAATCGGAGACATGACGGTTTTGGGCCAAATCCGTGGGTTAACCCCTTTGATAAATTTGAGGGTCATTTTGGCCACTTGTCCCGATTGGGTCACCACCTCAGCTACAGGTCGAGGGCCACCAGGGCTCTTGCGGATCGCACTTAGATACTGCTCAGGCTAAAAGTACGGGCGCCAACAGGCGGAAATGAGAGGGGAAAATTACACACAAATTTGGCTGGTCGCCACAACCTTGCCCTTGGGTCCAGGTTCCCCACGACTACCTCGCTGTGCCGTGTGGACGACTCTCTCCCTCTGGAGTAAGTTTGGGCCAAATCGGAGACATGACGGTTTTTGGCCAAATCCGTGGGTTAACCCCTTTGGTAAATATGAGGGTCATTTTGGCCACTTGTCCCGATTGGGTCACCACCTCAGCTACAGGTCAAGGGCCACCAGGGCTCTTGCGGATCGCATTTAGATACTGCTCAGGCTAAAAGTACGAGCGCCAACAAGCGGAAATGAGAGGGGACAATTACACACAAATTTGGCTGGTCGCCACAACCTCGCCCTTGGGTCCAGGTTCCCCACGTCTACCTCGCTGTCTCCTGTGGACGACTCTCTCCCTCTGGAGTAAGTTTGGGGCAAATCGGCGATATGACGGTTTTTGTCCAAATCCGTGGGTAATTTTGGTATTTTTGAGGTAATTTTGAGGGTCATTTTGGCCACTTGTCCCGATCGGGTCACCACCTCAGCTACAGGTCGAGGGCCACCAGGGCTCTTGCGGATCGCACTTAGATACTGCTCAGGCTAAAAGTACGAGCGCCAACAAGCGGAAATGCGAGGGGACAATTACACACAAATTTGGCTGGTCGCCACAACCTCGCCCTTGGGTCCAGGTTCACCACGTCTACCACGCTGTGCCGCGTGGACGACTCTCTCCCTCTGGAGTAAGTTTGGGCCAAATCGGAGACATGTCGGTTTTTGTCCGAATCCGTGGGTTAACCCCTGTGGTAATTTTGAGGGTCATTTTGGCCACTTGTCCCGATTGGACCACCACCTCAGCTACAAGTCGAGGGCCACCAGGGCTCTTGCGGATCGCACTTAGATACTGCTCAGGCTAAAAGTACGGGCGCCACAGGCGGAAATGAGAGGGGAAAATTACACACAAATTTGGCTGGTCGCCACAACCTCGCCCTTGGGTCCAGGTTCCCCACGTCTACCTCGCTGTGCCCTGTGGACGACTCTCTCCCTCTGGAGTAAGTTTGGGCCAAATCGGAGATATGACGGTTTTTGGCCAAATCCGTGGGTTAACCCCTTTGGTAATTTTGAGGGTCATTTTGGCCACTTGTCCCGATTGGGTCACCACCTCAGCTACAGGTCGAGGGCCACCAGGGCTCTTGCGGATCGCATTTAGATACTGCTCAGGCTAAAAGTACGGGCGCCAACAGGCGGAAATGAGAGGGGAAAATTACACACAAATTTGGCTGGTCGCCACAACCTCGCCCTTGGGTCCAGGTTCCCCACGTCTACCTCGCTGTGCCCTGTGGACAATTCTCTCCCTCTGGAGTAAGTTTGGGCCAAATCGGAGACATGACGGTTTTTGGCCAAATCCCTTTGGTAATTTTGAGGGTCATTTTGGCCACTTGTCCCGATTGGGTCACCACCTCAGCTACAGGTCGAGGGCCACCAGGGCTCTTGCGGATCGCACTTAGATACTGCTCAGGCTAAAAGTACGGGCGCCAACAGGCGGAAACGAGAGGGGAAAATTACACATAAATTTGGCTGGTCGCCACAACCTCGCCCTTGGGTCCAGGTTCCCCACGACTACCTCGCTGTGCCCTGTGGACGACTCTCTCCCTCTGGAGTAAGTTTGGGCCAAATCGGAGACATGACGGTTTTTGGCCAAATCCTTTGGTAATTTTGAGGGTCATTTTGGCCACTTGTCCCGATTGGGTCACCACCTCAGCTACAGGTCGAGGGCCACCAGGGCTCTTGCGGATCGCACTTAGATACTGCTCAGGCTAAAAGTACGGGCGCCAACAGGCGGAAATGAGAGGGGAAAATTACACACAAATTTGGCTGGTCGCCACAACCTCGCCCTTGGGTCCAGGTTCCCCACGTCTACCTCGCTGTGCCCTGTGGACGACTCTCTCCCTCTGGAGTAAGTTTGGGCCAAATCGGAGACATGACGGTTTTTGGCCAAATCCGTGGGTAATTTTGAGGGTCATTTTGGCCACTTGTCCCGATTGGGTCACCACCTCAGCTACAGGTCGAGGGCCACCAGGGCTCTTGCGGATCGCACTTAGATACTGCTCAGGCTAAAAGTACGAGCGCCAACAAGCGGAAATGAGAGGGGACAATTACACACAAATTTGGCTGGTCGCCACAACCTCGCCCTTGGGTCCAGGTTCCCCACGTCTACCTCGCTGTGCCCTGTGGACGACTCTCTCCCTCTGGAGTAAGTTTGGGCCAAATCGGAGATATGACGGTTTTTGGCCAAATCCGTGGGTAATTTTGGTATTTTTGAGGTAATTTTGAGGGTCATTTTGGCCACTTGTCCCGATTGGGTCACCACCTCAGCTACAGGTCGAGGGCCACCAGGGCTCTTGCGGATCGCACTTAGATACTGCTCAGGCTAAAAGTACGGGCGCCAACAGGCGGAAATGAGAGGGGAAAATTACACACAAATTTGGCTGGTCGCCACAACCTCGCCCTTGGGTCCAGATTCCCCACGTCTAACTCGTTGTGCCCTGTGGACAATTCTCTCCCACTGGAGTAAGTTTGGGCCAAATCGGAGACATGACGGTTTTTGGCCGTAAATTTGAGGGTCATTTTGGCCACTTGTCCCGATTGGGTCACCACCTCAGCTACAGGTCGAGGGCCACCAGGGCTCTTGCGGATCGCACTTAGATACTGCTCAGGCTAAAAGTACGGGCGCCAACAGGCGGAAATGAGAGGGGAAAATTACACACAAATTTGGCTGGTCGCCACAACCTCACCCTTGGGTCCAGGTTCCCCACGACTACCTCGCTGTGCCCTGTGGACGAATCTCTCCCTCTGCAGTAAGCTTGGGCCAAATCGGAGACATGTCGTTTTTGGCCAAATCCGTGGGCCCTTTAGTAATTTTGAGGGTCATTTTGGCCACTTGTCCCGATTGGGTCACCACCTCAGCTACAGGTCGAGGGCCACCAGGGCTCTTGCGGATCGCACTTAGATACTGCTCAGGCTAAAAGTACGGGCGCCAACAGGCGGAAACGAGAGGGGAGAATTACATATAAATTTAGCTGCTTGCCACAACCTCGCCCTTGGGTCCAGGTTCCCCACGTCTACCTCGCTGTGCCCTGTGGACGACTCTCTCCCTCTGGAGTAAGTTTGGGCCAAATCGGAGACATGACGGTTTTTGGCCAAATCCTTTGGTAATTTTGAGGGTCATTTTGGCCACTTGTCCCGATTGGGTCACCACCTCAGCTACAGGTCGAGGGCCACCAGGGCTCTTGCGGATCGCACTTAGATACTGCTCAGGCTAAAAGTACGGGCGCCAACAGGCGGAAATGAGAGGGGAAAATTACACACAAATTTGGCTGGTCGCCACAACCTCGCCCTTGGGTCCAGGTTCCCCACGTCTACCTCGCTGTGCCCACCACCTCAACTATAGGTCGAGGCCCACCAGGGCTCTTGCGGATCGCACATAGATACTGCTCAGGCTAAAAGTACGGGCGCCAACAGGCGGAAATGAGAGGGAAAATTACACACAAATTTGGCTGGTCGCCACAACCTCACCCTTGGGTCCAGGTTCCCCACGTCTACCTCGCTGTGCCCTTTGAACGACTCTCTCCCTCTGGAGTAAGTTTGGGCCAAATCGGAGACATTTTGGCCACTTGTCCCGATTGGGTCACCACCTCAGCTACAGGTCGAGGGCCACCAGGGCTCTTGCGGATCGCACTTAGATACTGCTCAGGCTAAAAGTACGGGCGCCAACAGGCGGAAATGAGAGGGGAAAACTACACACAAATTTGGCTGGTCGCCACAACCTCACCCTTGGGTCCGGGTTCCCCACGTCTACCTCGCTGTGCCCTGTGGACGACTCTCTCCCTCTGGAGTAGGTTTAGGCCAAATCGGAGACATGACGGTTTTTGGCCAAATCCGTGGGTTTTGGTAATTTTGGTAATTTTGAGGGTCATTTTGGCCACTTGTCCCGATTGGGTCACCACCTCAGCTACAGGTCGAGGGCCACCAGGGCTCTTGCGGATCGCATTTAGATACTGTTCATGCTAAAAGTACGGGCGCACACAGGCGAAAATGAGAGGGGAAAATTACACACAAATTTGGCTGGTCGCCACAACCTCGCCCTTGGGTCCAGGTTCCCCACGTCTTCCTCGCTGTGCCCTGTGGACAATTGTCTCCCTCTGGAGTAAGTTTGGGCCAAATCGGAGACATGACGGTTTTTGGCCAAATCCTTTGGTAAATTTGAGGGTCATTTTGGCCACTTGTCCCGATTGGGTCACCACCTCAGCTACAGGTCGAGGGCCACCAGGGCTCTTGCGGATCGCACTTAGATACTGCTCAGGCTAAAAGTACGGGCGCCAACAGGCGGAAATGAGAGGGGAAAATTACACACAAATTTGGCTGGTCGCCACAACCTCGCCCTTGGGTTCAGGTTCCCCACGACTACCTCGGTGTGCCCTGTGGACAATTCTCTCCCTCTGCAGTAAGCTTGGGCCAAATCGGAGACAGGACGGTTTTTGGCGAAATCCATGGGTCCCCTTGGTAATTTTGAGAGTCGTTTTGGACACTTGTCCCGATTGGGTCACCACCTCAGCTACAGGTCGAGGGTCACCAGGGCTCTTGCGGATCGCATTTACATACTCCTCAAGCTAAAAGTACGGGCGCCAACAGGCGGAAATGAGAGGGGAAAATTACACACAAATTTGGCTGGTCGCCACAACCTCGCCCTTGGGTCCAGGTTCCCCACGACTACCTCGCTGTGCCCTGTGGACGACTCTCTCCCTCTGGAGTAAGTTTGGGCCAAATCGGAGACATGACGGTTTTTGGCCAAATCCTTTGGTAATTTTGAGGGTCATTTTGGCCACTTGTCCCGATTGGGTCACCACCTCAGCTACAGGTCGAGGGCCACCAGGGCTCTTGCGGATCGCACTTAGATACTGCTCAGGCTAAAAGTACGGGCGCCAACAGGCGAAAATGAGAGGGGAAAATTTGTCGCCATAACCTCGCCCTTGGGTCCAGGTTCCCCACGTGTACCTCACTGTGCCCACCACCTCAGCTACAGGTCGAGGGCCACCAGGGCTCTTGCGGATCGCACTTAGATACTGCTCAGGCTAAAAGTACGAGCGCCAACAAGCGGAAATGCGAGGGGACAATTACACACAAATTTGGCTGGTCGCCACAACCTCGCCCTTGGGTCCAGGTTCCCCACGTCTACCTCGCTGTGCCCTGTGGACGACTCTCTCCCTCTGGAGTAAGTTTGGGCCAAATCGGAGACATTTTGGCCACTTGTCCCGATTGGGTCACCACCTCAGCTACAGGTCGAGGGCCACCAGGGCTCTTGCGGATCGCACTTAGATACTGCTCAGGCTAAAAGTACGGGCGCCAACAGGCGGAAATGAGAGGGGAAAATTACACACAAATTTGGCTGGTCGCCACAACCTCGCCCTTGGGTCCAGGTTCCCCACGTCTACCTCGCTGTGCCCTGTGGACGACTCTCTCCCTCTGGAGTAAGTTTGGGCCAAATCGGAGATATGACGGTTTTTGGCCAAATCCGTGGGTTAACCCCTTTGGTAATTTTGAGGGTCATTTTGGCCACTTGTCCCGATTGGGTCACCACCTCAGCTACAGGTCGAGGGCCACCAGGGCTCTTGCGGATCGCACTTAGATACTGCTCAGGCTAAAAGTACGGGCGCCAACAGGCGGAAATGAGAGGGGAAAATTACACACAAATTTGGCTGGTCGCCACAACCTCGCCCTTGGGTCCAGGTTCCCCACGTCTACCTCGCTGTGCCCTGTGGACAATTCTCTCCCTCTGGAGTAAGTTTGGGCCAAATCGGAGACATGACGGTTTTTGGCCAAATCCGTGGGTTAACCCCTTTGGTAATTTTGAGGGTCATTTTGGCCACTTGTCCCGATTGGGTCACCACCTCAGCTACAGGTCGAGGGCCACCAGGGCTCTTGCGGATCGCACTTAGATACTGCTCAGGCTAAAAGTACGGGCGCCAACAGGCGGAAATGAGAGGGGAAAATTACACACAAATTTGGCTGGTCGCCACAACCTCACCCTTGGGTCCAGGTTCCCCACGACTACCTCGCTGTGCCCTGTGGACGACTCTCTCCCTCTGGAGTAAGTTTGGGCCAAATCGGAGACATGACGGTTTTTGGCCAAATCCGTGGGTTAACCCCTTTGGTAATTTTGAGGGTCATTTTGGCCACTTTCCTCGATTGGGTCACCACCTCAGCCACAGGTCGAGGGCCACCAGGGCTCTTGCTGCCCTGATCGCACTTAAATACTGCTCAGGCTAAAAGTACGGGCGCCAACAGGCGGAAACGAGAGGGGAAAATTACACATAAATTTGGCTGGTCGCCACAACCTCGCCCTTGGGTCCAGGTTCCCCACGACTACCTCGCTGTGCCCTGTGGACGACTCTCTCCCTCTGGAGTAAGTTTGGGCCAAATCGGAGACATGACGGTTTTTGGCCAAATCCGTGGGTTAACCCCTTTGGTAATTTTGAGGGTCATTTTGGCCACTTGTCCCGATTGGGTCACCACCTCAGCTACAGGTCGAGGGCCACCAGGGCTCTTGCGGATCGCACTTAGATACTGCTCAGGCTAAAAGTACGGGCGCTAACAGGCGGAAATGAGAGGGGAAAATTACACACAAATTTGGCTGGTCGCCACAACCTCGCCCTTGGGTCCAGGTTCCCCACGTCTACCTCGCTGTGCCCTGTGGACGACTCTCTCCCTCTGGAGTAAGTTTGGGCCAAATCGGAGACATGACGGTTTTTGTCCAAATCCGTGGATTAACCCCTTTGGTAATTTTGAGGGTCATTTTGGCCACTTGTCCCGATTGGGTCACCACCTCAGCTACAGGTCGAGGGCCACCAGGGCTCTTGCGGATCGCATTTAGATACTGCTCAGGCTAAAAGTACGGGCGCCAACAGGCGGAAACGAGAGGGGAAAATTACACACAAATTTGGCTGGTCGCCACAACCTCGCCCTTGGGTCCAGGTTCCCCACGACTACCTCGCTGTGCCCTGTGGACAATTCTCTCCCTCTGGAGTAAGTTTGGGCCAAATCGGAGACATGACGGTTTTTGGCCAAATCCGTGGGTTAACCCCTTTGGTAATTTTGAGGGTCATTTTGGCCACTTGTCCCGATTGGGTCACCACCTCAGCTACAGGTCGAGGGCCACCAGGGCTCTTGCGAATCGCACTTAGATACTGCTCAGGCTAAAAGTACGGGCGCCAACAGGCGGAATTGAGAGGGGAAAATTACACAAACACAAACAAATTTGGCTGGTCGCCACAACCTCGCCCTTGGGTCCAGGTTCCCCACGTCTACCTCGCTGTGCCCTGTGGACGACTCTCTCCGTCTGGAGTAAGTTTGGGCCAAATCGGAGACATGACGGTTTTTGGCCCCTTTGGTAATTTTGAGGGTCATTTTGGCCACTTCTACAAAGGATTACAAAGGCGGAGCATGCCGACTGGAGACCTTTTGATCCATATCTAGGTCGGATGCGAAAAAAAAATCATATTAATAATAAAATAATAAATAAAAACTATGATAATGTAAATAACAAATAAAATACATAAATAAATGCATAGGTTTAGTTAAACAATAAACAAACAGGTAAATAGTAAATAATAATTGACATATAACTAATAATAAATGAAAATCAGACAAATGACAACAAAACAAAAAACAAAATAATATAACATAAATTATAATCATTGCAGCATCTTACTTAGGTATCTATCTAAATGATTCTTAAAGCTTCGAACTGAACTACATTGCACTACCTGTGCAGGAAGTTTATTCTATTCATTAACTACACGGTTGGCAAAGTTGTTTCTACCTACTTCCAAATTGAATCTATTTCCGGACAGTTTGAGACCATTGTTTCTTGTCTGATTCTCATTCAATGTAAAATTTTTGTCACTTTTGATGTTGTCAATTCCCTTTAAAATCTTAAAGACCTGTATCAAGTCACCTCTGAGTCTACGCTTTTTTGGGGGAAAACAGATTGATATGTTTTAGTCGATTTTCGTATGATTTATTTTTGATATTTGGAATCAGTTTTGTGGCTCGCCGTTGTACTTTTTCCAGTCTGTCAATGTCTTTAATGAGATTCGGTGACCATGCGGAAACAGCATATTCCAAATGTGGACGAACTAACGATTTATATAGCTTGTTAATGAGTGATGGACTTTTGAAATCAAAAGATCGCGCAATCAGTCCTAGAATCTTATTTGCTTTCTCAGAGGCTGAAATACACTGCTTGGATGATTTGAGGTCGTTACTGATAATTACGCCGAGATCTTTTTCACTATCCACTTTTGTTAACGAATTTCCAAATAACTTGTAATCGTACTTACTGTTATTTTTACCTATGTGCATTACCTTGCATTTACTTGTGTTAAATTTCATTAGCCACTTTTCAGACCATTGCTGTAATTGATCTAAATCTTCTTGAATATGTAATTGGTTTGAGTGATCATTTGCCACTCCACACAGTTTTGTATCATCAGCAAATTTGGAAACAGTAGATTTTAGTCCATGGTCTATATCATTTATATATACTATGAATAGAAGTGGCCCATGAACGGAACACTGAGGAACTCCACTTGCAACATTTTTCCACCCAGAAGTTTTTCCATTTAAAACAACTCTCTGTTTTCGACCATTCAACCAATTACTAGTCCAACCTAATAGGCTACCACTTATTCCATGCAAAGCTAATTTAGTAAGTAGTCTTTCGTGTGGGACAGTATCAAAAGCTTTTGCAAAGTCTACATATACTAAATCTATATTGTTTCTTTTGTCATAATTCGAGATAACTGTGTTGTAGAATTCGAGTAAGTTAGTCACGCAAGAACGTTTCCGTCTGAAACCATGCTGGCTATCATTTATCAAACGGCTATTTTCTAAATGATGTTCGATAGCACCTCTGATGATAGTTTCCATTATTTTTCCTACGATTGAAGTCAAACTTATAGGCCTATAGTTATTTGGTTTCTTTTTGTCACCTTTTTTGAATATGGGAGTAACGTTAGCTAGCTTCCATTCTCTTGGGACATCTCCGAATATGATGGATTTCTTGAAAATAATTTCTAATGGAACAACAATCTCATTTTTCATTTCCTTTAAAATTCGTGGATGCCAACCGTCAGGCCCTGGTGTTTTATTAACTTTGAGTTTGTCTATACACCTTTTAATTTTTTCTTTTGTTATATTTACCGTAGTAAGTTTACCCAAGACTTTTCACAGGTTTCAGTTTGGAATTCACCTTGAGGTGTTTCGTTTACGAATACCGAGCTAAAATATTTGTTTAAGATATTACACATTCCTTCATTTGAATATTCAAGTTGACCGTCAGCAGATAATAGTGGACCAATGTGATTCCTAACAACCTTTTTATCTCTAATGTAACTATAGAATTCTTTGGGATTCTCTTTGGATTTATCAGCGATGTTCATTTCGTATTGTCGTTTTCTTTTTCTTAGTCTTTTTTAAATCTCTCTGTATTGATACATAACTTTCATAGGTCACCACCTCAGCTACAGGTCGAGGGCCACCAGGGCTCTTGCGGATCGCATTTAGATACTGCTCAGGCTAAAAGTACGGGCGCCAACAGGCGGAAATGTGAGGGGAAAATTACACACAAATTTGGCTGGTCGCCACAACCTCGCCCTTGGGTCCAGGTTCCCCACGACTACCTCGCTGTGCCCTGTGGACGACTCTCTCCCTCTGGAGTAAGTTTGGGCCAAATCGGAGACATGACGGTTTTTGGCCAAATCCGTGGGTAATTTTGAGGGTCATTTTGGCCACTTGTCCCGATTGGGTCACCACCTCAGCTACAGGTCGAGGGCCACCAGGGCTCTTGCGGATCGCACTTAGATACTGCTCAGGCTAAAAGTACGGGCGCCACAGGCGGAAATGAGAGGGGAAAATTACTCAAACACAAATACGTGGTAATTTTGAGGGTCATTTCGGCCACTTGTCCCGATTGGGTCACCACCTCAGCTACAGGTCGAGGGCCACCAGGGCTCTTGCGGATCGCACTTAGATACTGCTCAGGCTAAAAGTACGGGCGCCAACAGGCGGAAATGAGAGGGGAAAATTACACACAAATTTGGCTGGTCGCCACAACCTCGCCCTTGGGTTCAGGTTCCCCACGACTACCTCGCTGTGCCCTGTGGACAATTCTCTCCCTCTGGAGTAAGTTTGGGCCAAATCGGAGACATGACGGTTTTTGGCCAAATCCGTGGGTTAACCCCTTTGGTAATTTTGAGGGTCATTTTGGCCACTTGTCCCGATTGGGTCACCACCTCAGCTACAGGTCGAGGGCCACCAGGGCTCTTGCGGATCGCACTTAGATACTGCTCAGGCTAAAAGTACGGGCGCCAACAGGCGGAAATGAGAGGGGAAAATTACACACAAATTTGGCTGGTCGCCACAACCTCGCCCTTGGGTCCAGATTCCCCACGTCTAACTCACTGTGCCCTGTGGACAATTCTCTCCCACTGGAGTAAGTTTGGGCCAAATCGGAGACATGACGGTTTTTGGCCGAATCCGTGGGTAAATCCCTTTGGTAAATTTGAGGGTCATTTTGGCCACTTGTCCCGATTGGGTCACCACCTCAGCTACAGGTCGAGGGCCACCAGGGCTCTTGCGGATCGCACTTAGATACTGCTCAGGCTAAAAGTACGGGCGCTAACAGGCGGAAATGAGAGGGGAAAATTACACACAAATTTGGCTGGTCGCCACAACCTCGCCCTTGGGTCCAGGTTCCCCACGTCTACCTCGCTGTGCCCTGTGGACGACTCTCTCCCTCTGCAGTAAGTTTGGGCCAAATCGGAGACATGACGGTTTTTGGCCAAATCCGTGGGTTAACCCCTTTGGTAATTTTGAGGGTCATTTTGGCCACTTGTCCCGATTGGGTCACCACCTCAGCTACAGGTCGAGGGCCACCAGGGCTCTTGCGGATCGCACTTAGATACTGCTCAGGCTAAAAGTACGAGCGCCTACAGGCGGAAATGAGAGGGGACAATTACACACAAAATTGGCTGGTCGCCACAACCTCGCCCTTGGGTCCAGGTTCCCCACGACTACCTCGCTGTGCCCTGTGGACGACTCTCTCCCTCTGGAGTAAGTTTGGGCCAAATCGGAGACATGACGGTTTTTGGCCAAATCCGTGGGTTAACCCCTTTGGTAATTTTGAGGGTCATTTTGGCCACTTGTCCCGATTGGGTCACCACCTCAGCTACAGGTCGAGGGCCACCAGGGTTCTTGCGGATCACACTTAGATACTGCTCAGGCTAAAAGTACGGGCGCCAACAGGCGGAAATGAGAGGGGAAATTTACACAAACACAAACAAATTTGGCTGGTCGCCACAACCTCGCCCTTGGGTCCAGGTTCCCCACGTCTACCTCGCTGTGCCCTGTGGACAACTCTCTCCCTCTGGAGTAAGTTTGGGCCAAATCGGAGACATGACGGTATTTGTCCAAATCCGTGGGTAATTTTGAGGGTCATTTTGGCCACTTGTCCCGATTGGGTCACCACCTCAGCTACAGGTCGAGGGCCACCAGGGCTCTTGCGGATCGCATTTAGATACTGCTCAGGCTAAAAGTACGGGCGCCAACAGGCGGAAATGAGAGGGGAAAATTACACACAAATTTGGCTGGTCGCCACAACCTCGCCCTTGGGTCCAGGTTCCCCACGTCTACCTCGCTGTGCCCTGTGGACGACTCTCTCCCTCTGGAGTGAGTTTGGGCCAAATCAGAGACATGACGGTTTTTGGCCAAATCCGTGGTAATTTTGAGGGTCATTTTGGCCACTTGTCCCGATTGGGTCACCACCTCAGCTACAGGTCGAGGGCCACCAGGGCTCTTGCGGATCGCACTTAGATACTGCTCAGATTAAAATTACGGGCGCACACAGGCAGAAATGAGAGGGGAAAATTACACAAACACAAATTTGGCTGGTCACTACAACCTCACCCTTGGGTCCAGGTTCTCCACGTCTACCTCGCTGTGCCCTGTGGACGACTCTCTCCCTCTGGAGCAAGTTTGGGCCAAATCGGAGACATGACGGTTTTTGGCTAAATCCATGGGTAATTTTGAGGGTCATTTTGGCCACTTGTTACTTACTCCAAACCTAGTCTAACCTAACCTAACCTGACTTAACCTAACCTAACCTCCTAAAATAACCTAACATAACCAAATCAACCAAACCTAACGAAACCTAACCTAATCTTACCAAACCTAACTTGAGCCAAACCAATCTAACCTAACCTAATTCTACCTATCCTAACCTAACGAAACCTAGCCTAACCTAAACAAATCTAACCTAACCTAACCTAACCTAACCAACCAAAACCAAACCTAACCTAACCAACCAAAACCAAACCTAACCAAATCTAACCTAACTAAACCTGACCTAACCTATACTAACCTCCTAAAATAACCTAACCTAACTGAACCAAACCTAATCTAACCTAACCTTTCATACACCCAACCTAACCTAACCAAACCTAACCAACCAAAACCAAACCTAATCAAATCTAACCTAACTAAACCTATCCTAACCTAATCTCCTAAAATAACGTAACTTAACCAAACCTAACCTAACTGAACCAAACCTAGTCTAACCTAACCTAACCAAACCTAACCAAATCTAACCCAACCAAACCTAACCAAACCTAATCAAATCTAACCTGACGAAACCTAACCTAACCTAACCAAATCTAACCTATCTATGCCTAACCTAACCAAACCAAACCTTTCAAATACCCAACCTAACCTAGCCCTAACCTAATCTAACCTAACCTAACCATAAACTAACCTAACCATAACCTAACCTAACCATAACCTAACCTAACCATAACCTAACCTAACCATAACCTAACCTAACCATAACCTAACTTAATCTAACCTTTCCCAACCCTAAATTGAACTAACCTAACGTAACCTAACTTAACGTAACCTAACCTAACCCTAACATAAACAAACCTAACCACAACCATAAATTAACCTAACATAATAACCTAACTTAACCTAACGGAAGTTAACCTAACCTAACCCAACCCTAAATTAACCTAACCTAACCTAGCAAACCTAACCTAACCTAACCAAGCCTAGCCTAACCTACCCTAACCAAACCTAACCTAACATTACTTAATCTAACCAAGCGTAACCTAACCTAACATAACCTTACCTAACTTAACCAAACTTAACCTAACCTAAGCTAACCAAACCTGGCCTAACAAAACTAGCCTAATTTTACCTCACCTAACCTAACCTAACCGAAATTAACTAATCCTAACCTAACCTAAGCAAACCAAACCAAACCTAACCAAACCTTACCTAACCTAACATAACAAAATCAGACCTAACTTAACCTAATCTAACCTAAACTAACTTAACCAAATCTAACCTAACCTAATCCCCTAACCTAAAGTAAATTAACCTAATCTAACCTAACCTAACCAAATCTAGCTTGACCAAACCTTACCCAACCTAATTTAATCTAACAAAACCTAACCTAGTCTAACCTGACCAAACCTAACCTAACGTAACCTAACCAAATCTATCTTAACCAAAACTAACTTAACCTAACCTAACCAAACCAAATCAAACCTAACCAAACCTAACCTGGCCAAACCTAACCCAACCTAACCTAACCTAACCAAACCTAACCAAACCTAACCTCCTAACCAAACCTAACCTAACTAAACCTAACCTAACTAAATCTAACCTAATCTAACATTTCAAATACCTAACCTAATCTAACATTTCAAATACCTAACCTAACCTAAACAAACCTATCATAACCTAACCTAACCGAACCTACCCTAACCTAACCTAATCTAGCCAAATCTAACCAAACCTTACATAACCTAACCTAAATTAACCAAACTTAAAGTACCCAAATCTAACCTATCCCAACCTAATCTAGTCTCCTAAACTAACCAAACCTAACTTTACCTAAACTAACCAAATCTAACCCAATCTAACCAAACCAAACCTAACCTAACTTAACTTTACCAAACCTAACCTAACCTTTCCAAGTCAAACCTAAACTAACTTTAACTAGCCTAACCTCCTAACCTTACCGAACCTAATCTAACTTTACCAAACGAAACCTAACGTAAACTAACCTAACCTTTCAAATACTTAACCTAACCAAATCAAATGTAACTTAAGTAAATCTAACCTAACCAAACCTAACCTAGCTTAACCTAACGAAATCTAACCTAACCTAACCAAACCTAATCTAACCTAACCAATTCTAAACTAACATAATCTATCATAACTTACCTAATCAAAGCTAACCTAACCTAACCTAACGTAACCTAACCAATTCTAACCTAGCCAAGCCTAACCTAACCAAACCTAACCTAACCTAAACAAACCTAACCTAGCTAAATCTAACCACACCTAACATAATGAAATCTAACCTAACCACACCTAACCTAACCTCACCTAACCAAACCAAACCTAACCCAAATCTAACCAAATCTGAACCTAACGTATCCAAACCTAACCTAACAAAACCTCACCTAACCAAGCCAAGCCTAACCTAACCTAGCCTCCTAACCTAGGTTACCTTTGGTTAGGTTTGGTTAGGTTAGGTTAGGTTTGATTAGGTTAGGTTAGGTTTGGTTAGGTTAGCTTAGGTTTGGTTAGGTTTGATTAGCTGAGATTTGGTTAGGTCAGGTTAGGTTAGGTTAGGCTGGGTTTGGTTAGGTTTAGTTAGGTTAGCTTAGGTTATTCAACATCCATTGTCTCTAAGGTCTCTTCGCTTACTGCCGAGTAACGCCCAACTTAGCTCTCGAGTCGCCTAGTGCGTAACTGCGCTTCACAAACTATTGGGAATTAATTTCCATTTTTTCAACTTCCTTTCTTTTCTCCACAAAATAGATATCATATTCATATTCAGTACTATAATCTGTATTACTGGCGAAAATTTGTTGAAAAAATTTTGCATGCCGTAAAATGGGAAAGATCCGCTTAAAGAAATGCCGAAATTCAAGAGAGCAGCAAGGTTTTCAGTACGTCCATACCAAAATCTTGAAAAAAAATATATATATATTTTTTTATTGGGTTGTAGACCTTAGAAATCATTGCCTTATTGTGATATATATATATATATATATATATATATATATATATATATATATATATATATATAATTTTATTTTATTTCTATTATTATTTTTTTCTTTCTTTTTTTTGGTAGGTTGACTATAACGTTTTTTTTACGCAAGTGCATTTATTTACGATTATAGTTTTAGAAACGCAATCGTTGTTTATGTAAGTTTGCATTAAGCGCACGCATGACAGTTGGACAAACTACATGTGTTCTGATATTAAATTTTTGTGAGTAAAGTTTTGTAATAAAGGTAAATATCTGATCATTCTTATGTTTAGGTCTTTTCCATTTTATGGCATCCAGTTGATTTCAACAACTTAAAGAGAGGTAAGAAATGAATATCAACCTGAAACCTAACCTAACCTGACCTAACTAAACCAATCTAACCTAAAAATTCTGCATGCCGTCAAATGGGTCTTGCGACCTATCCGCGGGTTAACCGCAAATAACCACTTTGACAAACACACTGGTGAGACCTATACGCGAGAATACACGGTTTGTGGTCTGCTGTCCTTCACAACCACACGAATTCACCATCTAAAGAGAAAGAAAAGTAGGAATACAAGAAGAAGCTGAGAGAAGAGTGGTAGTCATATAACCCACTTCCTCACTCACTGTCCACCACAAGCATCAAACGCCGACTCAGCATCACGAGGTCCAATGCAACACACATCTCGCTGACCCATCAATCTCTAGCAGCGCGACCACCAGGCAACACACACACACACACGAACGCACACTTATAAGTGCAGTCGACCACCAACTCACAACATTGTTGAACAACACAATAACAACAAGCTTTTCCCCCTTGGAAATATTATATAATAAATAAATGGGATGTAATAAACAATCAAGTATAAGAATACTGGTTGTGGGAGACCAAATACTCCCATTGAAAACAATGTAAATATAATTGCTGGGACCTGGAAATTTTGCATATCCAGCGTTTCCGGTGAATGAAACCCAGACGCACCAGGCAGGACGGCAGTTGGTGCGATGCCAAGGGTTGTGCAAAAAGGGTAGTGATATAGACAATTAACTGTGTAAAATAGAAAAGACATGTATTTAATACCAGTGTATTGTGAAAGAAGACAATCCTTTGAATAAAGGAAAGGAACTTTGTACGAGTTTGGATTAACCATCCCGACTTCTGTAAAATGTATGCTTTCAACACCAGTTGAGGATACAGTGAAGGATATAGTAGAACTAGGAATGGAGGAGGAATGGGGATGTTTCAAGGAAGGAGTCATAAGAAAGATGGAAGGAAAAAGAAGGAAGGGTAGTGAGTGGTGGGATGATGAAGCAAAGAAGGTTGTTGAAGAGAAGAAGCAAGCATTCACAGATTGGTTACAAAATAGGATGAGAGAATCATATGAGAGGTACAAAGAAAAGAGAGGTAAAACATAAGATAAAGGATGCAAAGATGTGATATGGGGTAAGAGTATGACAGATCATTTTAAAAGTAGTAAAAAGGTGTTTTGGAAGGAAATTAAGAGACGATAAGAAAGCGAATCAAGTAGAGAAGAAAAGGTAAAAGGGGCAGATGGAAAGATCATAATGGAAGGGACAGCAGAAAGAGGAAGATGGGCAGAGTATTTTAGGGAGTTGCTAAATGTGAAGGAGGATAGGGAGGGAAACTCAGTTGCAGTGGGAAGTGCTAAGAAAATGAAGCAACATTCGTTGGCTCCAATCTCCTATTCTCTAATTTTCTAACATACCTTGACTCAAATCCATGTACAGTTCCAACTTAATCCATATCCTTGATTTACAATTATCCTATTATATATATACATACATACATATACCAAGGCTTTTTCCCCCTTACAAGGGAGGTAGCCAAAAAGGGAAAGGCATAAAAACACTCCCACCCATTTCATCCCTACATACACTCCACACCCCTCCCACCCTCCCTCTCATCTATATATAAATATAATATGTATATATATATATATATAAATATATATATATATACAAATATAAAAATATATATATACATATATATATATATATATATATATATATATATATATATATATATATATAAGAACGAGTAAGTGGGTGGAAAGTACAATATCGGGGGAATAAATATTGAATACTAACCTGGGACTCGAACTGATTACCACATGCCCATGAGGTAAGGACGGGCTACCGCGCCGTCCATATTTTCGCCTCTGCAAGGCGTATATTTGGGCGGAGAGGTCCCAAAATGAAATCCGCAAAAGGCGTCGTGCTATACCTATGGGTGAAAGGGCGGACAAATTAGGACAATGGGACCTTTCGCAGTCAGGCTCGTAGTTTCCTATTAGCGCTAGAATTTTCAATTGTCTCATTTTTCATGAGGCAAAGGGGTGACTTAGCTAATTTAGAAACCGATATTTAAAAAAAAATACAACATAAATTGCTGCACAAGTGTATTTAGAATTAAAAACATGACTCTTAATGTTATAGATTTTACTTACTGGTGTGTGATAAGGCTTTGTTAATTTAATTATAAGATAAAACTAAAAATAGGTAATTATTTTTACTGAAGTAAGTATAAGCAGTAAAAATTAGAGGATGTTGATTTCAGTTTTGCATTTTATCTGAGAGTGTTGAAAAATAATGGATATCACTGTCACGTCCTGTATATGAAGATAATCAGTGAGATAAAATATAACAACAGTGGTGGCGGACGTACGAGTATTTGATGCGCGATGTATTGAAGCGATGAGTTGAAAAACGTGACTTTCAATTCGTCGCAGCATCATGAAAGCAGTCATGGGGCGTACCGATTTCTAATTGCTGCGCAGTGTGTCAATAACAGTCGAAGGGAGAGGATGTACGCGCTCTGCTTCGCTCTTCTAGTTTCATACAATGGCACAAGCAACTTCCGCAAAGCCTTTTGAGTGGACGAAGACTATTGTATTACATTACATTAAGCTACTAAAGCAGTACCCAGCCATTTGGAATATAAGATGAGAAATATAAAAAGTACAAACATCGAGAGCTGACTTATTTTCTTTAACAAAATGTAATGTGCGGAATGAAGACTTCATACACTGAAAACACAGTTTCACAGGGAAAGACTGCCATCAATGCATCAAAGAAGTCTGGTGCTGGCACGAAAAATATATACACTCCAAAGCTGTGGTGGTTTAATGATTAAATGAGTAGAGCGTCGGTAGACATCCTCATCCCGTGAAAGCCAAATAATGACTGAGATCTGGTTGCTCGCGCAAGGTATTCGCAGTGATGCAGCCCGTCCGGACGAAAGTGTTAAGTTTTAAACATGACTACTGCATCAAGTCGCTGATGCGTCATGGTACGTGTGGACGGGGCTTTAGTAATCGTACCGGAAAAATTAGGTCTTCGATGCAAAATTATATTTTCTATACATTACATAGATTTGCCTATTGCTTGGTGCATTCAATTGAAAGCATATATCAGTATAAGTCCATTGAAATCGGTAGAAAATGACAAATTGCTCGGCTTGATACAATTATAGGCTGTTTTACAAATATCATCTGTAATTATAAATAGAGGCTCAAACAATGCTATATGCCGTTTGCAATCATGAAATTGACTTAAATTTCAGACACAATAATGTACAACGATACACCTCTGTAGGTTTATAATACTTGCCCAAAAAAGTATTTATTTTCTGGCAAGAATGACAAAATCTGGCGGTGTCTGGTATCAAAACGCTCACTGCGAAAGGTCCCATTCGCCCAAACGGCCCCAAAATAACGCCAAGGGATCCACGAATTTAGACCAAATCTCGAAACTGGGCAATTTGGCCACAACTTGCCCCCAAGGAGAGAGAGAGGTTTGTCTAGCGCACAGCAAAGCAGGAAAATAGATCAAGATCATCTCTGAAGAACAAATCTTAATTTTGGACGTTTGGTTCACATTTTGCCTCCTAAAGAAGATGAGCCAGGAAGGACCCGAGACGTCAAGGTAAATAAACAAATATACGAAGAAGAAACACATACATGAATAAATAGATGACTCAATAATGCATAAATACATAGAAAGTTATTAAGAATACAAAGTGATCATTGGGCAGCGCTTGGGGTATAGGGTGGGGGGAGGGAGAGAGAGAGGGAGGGAGGGAGGGAGAGAGAGAGAGAGAGAGAGAGAGAGAGAGAGAGAGAGAGAGAGAGAGAGAGAGAGAGAGAGAGAGAGAGAGAACAATAGAGAGAGAGAGAGAGAGAGAGAGAGAGAGAGAGAGAGAGAGAGAGAGAGAGAGAGAGAGAGAGAGAGAGAGAGAGCCGGTGCATTCTAGAGAACCTCATCTCGGCTTTATTGGAGTTGCATCAACAAAGGTCCCTCGACACAATGTTTCCCAATAACGACACCTGAAAGAGAAAGAGGATGAGAGGAGGAGGAGGAAGAGGAGGAGGAGGAAGAGGAGGAGGAGGAAGTGGCGAAAAAGGAGTAGGAGGAGGAGGAAGAGGTGGTAGAGGAGTAGGAAGAGGAGGGGGAGGAAGTAAGGAAGAAAATAACCTAATAATTTCTCGTGACCTAATCTGACCTGACACAAAACAGATGACCTCAGATGGCACGATCCTGAAAGGACCTATCCTATGGGGGGCACCAGCTGCCAGAGGGAGATTATGAAGAGCAACAGGTGGTGGAAGGACCAAGTGATCAACAGGTGGTTCAGAGGGGCGAGACAGGCCAACCATCTGAGTTAGATGGCGTTAGACTGGGAGGGGAGACTTTGTTAAAGATGATAGTCCGAAGCAGCGTTTGTAAGCGTGGGAGCACAGTGAATGTACACTGCCTAGGTACACATATACATGTACACATACACATACTAATGTTCATGCACATATATACACATACTTATGCTCTTGCACATACACACGAATCCAGAGCAGCCACGAAAATGGCTCCAGCATTTTCCAACCTGTCACATGAGGAGAGACTGGTTAAGTTGAAATTACTGACTTTGAAAAAAAAAAAAAAGAGAGCGACCTGCTGACCATTTACAGAATCATGAAAGAGAAATACAAGAGGACATGATAAGAAACTCAAAAAGGATAGTTATAGAAGAGACCTGAAAAAAAAACAGTTTTCCACACAGAGTGGTGGATATCTGGGACAAACTCAATAAAACAAGTGTGTACAAAAACCATACACGAATTTAAGGGCAAACTAGACACTGCGAGATACAAAGACGGGACACCACCAGCACAGCTCCCCTTCTCGTAAATATACAACTAGGTAAATACATACTAATGTTCAAGCACATATACAAACACACCAATGCTCATACGCATAGTATACATATACACGTACAAATAAGCACACTGATATTTATATGTATATACATATATACACGTGCCTATATACATAGGTATACTAATGCTCATACACATATGCCTACTAATTCTCATACATAATTATATCCATATGTACATACACATACACGCACATGCTCGAGCACACACGCACACACACACACGACTCGATGGCGCAGTGGTAGCGATCGCGGCCGCCACTACGGCAGTCCGAGTTCGAATCACGTCCAGGGCTGAAATAATTTCAGTATCGCTGCACTGCGAATCGTTACTCCAACTCTCGTGGGCGGGGAGTTGGGTGTGTGTGTGCGTGTAAGGTCACAGCATTGCCCATAGATCGGTCATACTGTATATGAGCTCTGAGCTCTCTCCCGGGAGGGTAGTAGCTGTCGATCACGAGTCCAACACGTGATCCAAGAACATGGTGGATTACACACACACAAGTTGGGTGTGTGTGTGCGTGTAAGGTCACAACATTACCCATAGGTCGGTCATATGAGCTCTGAGCTCTCTTCCGGGAGGGAAACAGCTGTCGATCGCGAGTCCAACACGTGATCCAAGACCATGGTGAATCACACACACAACGTAACTATTGTAACCCTCGACGGAGTTTATTCATTGTCTAGATTTTAACTTCTTAAATTTCTAGAATTTCCCCTCACTTCAAAGCGCATAATAGGGAGAGGTAACACCTTTAGCCGCAGCTACTCAGCGCCTCCTGGCGTGGGCTCCTCACCGGTAAATTTTTAGAAGTACACAACTAAGGTATTTTTTCATGGTGCATATTTATTCCTAGAATTTTTTGTGTGTTTAGGTTGAGTAGGTTAGGTTAGGCTACGTTAGATTAGAATAGACGAATTTATTACACTTTAGTTTCTTCTAGCACCGCATATATCAAAACAAAGATGGCGTCTCAAGCAACCCCAGCGGCTACGTTTGTAAATGTATAGCTTTTAGCAACCTTTTCTGTTATTGATTTCCGCCAAGAAAAACGTATTCTACGTAAATGTATTATAATTTACAAAATTAATGTTTAATTTTCTAATACTATATCGCGTAGGAGTGCACTTCCGAAAATTAACGACGTAATCTAACCTAACCTAACTTCTTACGGGGTATGCATTTACTAACCTGGGGGGGGGGGAGATCCCCAGGTCCCCTTGTAATCGTGATTATGATTGGTCAATTGTTTAAGTGCTACTGTAATTGTCAAAAAAACTGCATTTAGCAATCTCGGTATTATTTTTTAGAAGTGCACACCTACGCGGTATAGCATTAGAAAATTAAATGTTAAATTTGTCAATTATGGTACATCAATGTAATAAATATTTTTCTTGTTGGAAACCAATATAAAAAAAAGTTGCTAAAACATATACAGAAACGAATGAAGTAGTTTCGGCTCCTTTAGACGCCATCTTTGTTTTGATAGATTCGGAGATCGGAGACGAAGACGACCTCTAGAATTATAAGTACCGCATTACTAAATGCAGGATAGATTAGGTAGGTAGGTAGGTTAGGTTAGGTTAGGTTGGTAGGTTGTTAGAATAGACGTATTGGTAAATGTTCAGTTGTGTACATGGACACGACACGATATAGCGTTAGAAAATTAAATATGAATTTTGTAAATTATAATACATGAACGTAGTATGCGATTTTCTTGGCGGAAATAAAAAACAAAAAAGTTACTAAAACAGATTTCGTAAGTAACGAAGTCGCGCCGGACGAATAGTACGCAATGTTTGTTATGATAGATGCCGACGTCGAAGAAATGAAAGGATTATAAATTCGTCTAACCTAAGCTAACCTAAACTAACACAACGTGAATTTAGTAAATCGGTACCTGTAATTTAAGGTCATCCGAATCGTCGTCGTTGTCGTCACGGATGTTGGCGGCCTGTTCAATCACTCTTTCTGATCGCTGATTGCGGGGTATATAGGTTTTTCTTAGCTTGAAGGAATGCATGGATTTCCGCTCCATAGGATTCCTTCAAGAATATATACCTCGCGAGATACTGGCGGAAGTATCGAGGGCGTACACCAGGCCTCACCTGGACCGGGCAGACAACACTTGACAAACGACAAGATGGCGTCCCGATCCTATGCCAGTGACTTGGTTGTAGGAAGGTATTTTTTATTTTTATTTCCTCCAAGAAAATCGCATATTACTTTCATGTATTATAATTTACAAAATTAGTGTTTAATTTTCTAACGCTATATCGCGTCCATATACACAACTGAACAAATACGGACGAATTTATCATATCTGAGATGGCGTCTCAAGCAAATGAAACGGCTACGTTTGCATGTTTATAGATTTTAGCAACCTTTTCTATTATCAAAATCCGCCAAGAACAACATACATTACATTGGTGTATTATAGATAACAAAATTATTTAATTTTGTTGCTATATCGCGTAGGTGTGCATTTCTAAAAATTACAGCAATTTCTTTTGTTGATTTTTGACAAGTAAAACCGATATTACGTTGAAGTATTCTAATATACAAAATTGATTATTATCTTTATTGATACATCACTTAGCTGTGCACTTCTAAAATAATACCTTCCATCACATAATATCCTGACCTCTTGAGAACTCAGACTTTGAACCGGGAAAAAGAAAATTAATTCTAATCCTCCAAACTAAACTGTGACATTTCACACATTGATTCAAAACATAAACATGTTATTGATGTACAACATGTACAATATTTACAATTGATGTACCAATATTTACAATATTTTACGGTTTCTACATAACTAAGTTGTTCCGTTCTGTTCCTTTCAGTTTCCATCTCTACCTCCAAATGTAAACATAAGGTATACAATATGACACCCGAATGAGGTTGCCAATTAATTAATTATCAGTAAATTACTGTTTCTTTGGCCTAATGAAAACACATACACAGGTTCTGATATTTATATACCAAATAAGTTAGCGTATACGAGATGTAAAAATATACTCATTGTCCTACTAAAGCTTTTATTCCGATTACAAAACTCACATCTGGAACAGAATCAACAAGAGAAAACGTGACTTGGGATAATGAGAGAAAACGTGACTTGGGATAATGATCCATCAATCAATCAATCAATTCAGCTATCCTGAGTCCACTGCTGAACAAAGGCCTCCTTCATAGCATTCCATGATTCACACGACCGCGCTAACCTCTGCCACGTCACTCCTGCAAACCTCTCGATCTCGTCTCTCCACCTTCTGTCTGGTCTCCCTCTTCCACGCTTCCTATCTCGCGGCGTCCACTCAGTAACACACTTGCTCTATCGTTCATTAGTCGTTCGCATTAATTTACCTATCCAATTCTTCTCTTACCGTCTCCACAATATCTTTCACTCTAGTCTGCTCTCTCACCCAACTTGCTCTCTTTCGGTCTCTCAGCGTTATTCCCATCATTGATCTCTCCATTCTCCTCTGTGCAGTCCTTAGTTTTGCTTCCATCGCCTTCGTTAGTTTCCAAGTCCTACACCCGTAGATTATTGCTGGCAGAATGCATTGATTGTAAACTTTACGTTTCAAACATAAAGGTAGAGGGCTTCTCAGTATTTTATTATATTTACCAAACACTTTCCAGCCAATTGTAATGCGTCTTTTTATTTCATTATCATAACCTTTCGTCACTTTCACCATCTGCCCTAAATAATTATACTTTTCAAATTCTTCAAGACTCTCACCATCAATTACAATCTCTTTACTTTGAACTTTCGTGTTTAACATTACTTTGATTTTACTCTTATTAATTTTAAACCTACTTTGAGACTTTCCTTGTTTAGATCACTCAGCATATCTTGCAAGTCTTCTGCTCTTTCTGAAATAAGAATAATGTCATCCGCAAATCTTAGTTGGTTCAAATATTCGTCATTAATTTTTAAACCTTTCTCTTCCCAACTCAATCTTCTGAAAATATCTTCCAAGCAAGCTGTAAATAATTTGGGTGAAATTGTATCGCCTTGCCGTACTCCTTTCTCGATCTTGATCTTTTCTGTATATGCAGTCGAATCATAGCGGTACCTTTCGCATAAATCTTTTATAAAACTCTTACGATCTGTTCGTTTGTACCCTGCTTGCGTAGCGAGTTTAGTATTGCTATTTGTTCTACCGAGTCAAAGGCCTTATCGTAATCTACAAAAGCTAAACACAGAGGTATATTGTATTCTGTCGTTTTCTCGATTAGTTGGTTTATTGCCTGCAAATGGTCTAGAGTCGAGTATCCTCTCCTAAAACCTGCCTGTTCTCTCGGTTGATTTCCATCTAAAAATTGACTTAGTCTATTTGTAAAGATCTTGGAGAATAATTTACATACGTTTGATAGCAAGCTAATCGGTCGATGGCTACTAAGCTCCTTTTGGTCTCCTTTTTTTATGAAGCAAAATCACTATAGCATTGCACCACGCATCAGGAACGCTTTCTTGACGTAAGCACTAGGTGTACAACTCAGCTAATCTAATATGAACTAATTTTCCTGCGTCTTTCAACAGATCTATCGATATACCATCTTCCCCAGGTGCTTTTCCTCGTTTCATAGTTTTTAGAGCAAATTCTACTTCTTCCTTTGTAATCTCTGGTACACTATTAACGTCTACACATGAATTTACTGACTCAACTACAGTTTTCGACGAGTAAAGCTCTTGGTAAAATTCTTCTACTCTTTTTACCATTCTGTCCCTGTATTTCATAATTTCTCCATTTCTATCTTTCAAACATATCATGTCTGCGCTCGGTCACTTTGATACTTTTACCCTTCCGAATAGTTTCCTCTATTTCATCCATGTTTCTCTTTCTTTTCTTTAATCTCTGTCTTTTATTGATAAGCTTGTTTAGTGCTACTCTTTCTATTTCGTATCTCCTGCTTTTAATCTGCATGATCCTTGTCTTTTAATTAGGTCATTTGTAGGTTTGGAGTATTTGTTTTCCCTAATGTTTTTTGTACTTCCTACTTTCTCTGCCGATTCCCTAATGATATTCATTAAATTCAAATAAATATCTTCTACTGTGTCCTCGTTTGTTCTTAGAGCTTCAAATCTATTTTTAATTTCTAACTGATATTTCTTCTTATCCTTAACCTTTGTAAGGCTGATTTTCTTTCTCAAAATTAGTTTATTTCTCTCGGCTCTGAAATTGAATTTAGCGCCGGAACCTACCATTCTATGGTCACCACCTATGTTTACTTTATTTATGGCCTTAACATTGTTAACACTTTTGCTCTCATCTCCTAATATGAAGTCTACTTCGTTCTTTGTTGTTCCATTTGGACTTCTCCACGTCCATTTACGACCTACACGATTTTGGAAGAAATTGTTCATTATCCTCATGTTGTAGTTCTCTGCAAAATTGACCAACATCTCGCTTCTGTCATTTCTCTCACCTACTCCAAACTTCCCAATGCACGACTCATCTCCCATCTTCTTCTCCACTTTAGCATTAAAGTCGCCTATTACCAAAACGTGTAATTGACTTAAATCACCATAGAGCGACTCAGTTATATCGTGTGAACTCTGTGAAGTTGGTGCATAAACCTGAATTATTTTTATAGTATACCTTTTACACAGCCTAATCACAATCCAGGCTACCCTGTCTGATAAACTACTGAACTTGACTACGTTACCAGCAACCTCTCGGTTTATCAAGAATCCTACTCCACTAGATCTTTCTTTGTCCTTGTCTCTAGAGTAGAACAGGTGGAGACCTTGTGATTGTATCAGCTTTTCTTCCGCTCTTCGGACTTCGCTCAGTCCTACGATGTCCCACTTGATGTTGTCTAGTTCTTCCATTAAACTCTCCAGCCTGTGGTCTTCTGAGAGAGTTCTTACGTTGTAAGTATAGATCTTCATTTCCTTCATGTTGTTTAATGTCCAAGACTTGGATCTGCTTGGACAGTGCTTACTCACATTCGGTGGCACACTACCCGTAAGCACACAAGGCAATGCGGTTGGACCTTTAGGAGACGATGATCCAACAGGAACGCCCGGTTTTGTTTTGGTTGTGCTATTCATGGTTGCTATGAAGGGTGTTTTTGGCAGTAATCTCACCTCCGTGCCAACTGGTTTCTGGTGAGATATTTCTCTGGTGTCACCTTATTCATTATATTCGGTGAAGCCCTATATCTATAGGGTGCCCAATGGTCCACGCCGTCATTATGACGGTACCCCATATATCTATGAGAAATTTCCCTGTTCGCCATCAGGGACGTGCCATCAGTGGGTCCTGCGACTGTCCGTCTGAGCTGCTCTTTGTCCGATCTTTCTTACAAAACCTGTTCGATATGGGTGACCCTACAGAGGTTGTCTCTCTATCGACATAGCTTTTGTAGTCATTAAGATTCTCAAGCCTATCCACCACGTCAAGGTGTCAACTCTCGGATAGGATATTAATGAGAGAAGACGTAAATAAGAGGGTTTTTCTTTTTATGTCAACAACGAAAACGTCTTCATTTGTTTTCTCAGATTATTAACGTTAAGGTGGCGGCACACTAGGTATTTCTCGCAAACCTTTGCTACTTCGACTGAGTAGACACGACTTCGGTAACAACATTCTCGACCTCCATAAGAACATCTCAACAATGTGCCTAACATTCGTATTTTAGGTTTAACTTTTCTCAGTTTGTCATTTAGTTTTTCATTCTATGACGCAAGAGTCGTTTGACATTTGGAAATTTGAAAAACAAAAGATCGTAACCGAAGCCGTTTCTACTCAAACGGAGTAGCGAAAGCAAGTAGCAAGTAGCATGTTAGCTAGAATCGGTCCAGCGTGCCGCTGACTTCAGCGAGTTGAACATCATGCGTCTCCGCGCATGCGCAGAAAATACAAATGTAAATAACTTCAGCTCATGCCGATAAGCGTTTTTACGTTGTCGTACTGATTCTCTCATGCATGAAACAAAACTTTTATTTCCGCTGAGGCTTAATCCTTATGTCTATGATACGCCAACAATACGGTCATATTTTACATCCGCGTAACTTTTTATCAACTTGATAAACATTCCGGTGGAGAATTGGAGGGTGTGCATTTATTTATTTATTTAGTTTGATCTCTTTATTTATTTTTTTAAGCAGCCCGCCCCCCATTTCAAGTGGAAAAATATTCTGTAAAGATGAATTAAACAACAGTGACACGATTAATGACATACCGTAAAGAAAGAAAAGAGGAAAGACAAGAAGATATGGCTCATCCAGGTGGACAACCTTAACAAAAACTAAACAAAAAAACTTTAGCTGCTCTAGTTAAGATGAGACTGGGAGAGAGGGTGGTGGATTGGGGTGGAATGGGTGGAAGAGGGTACCTGCCTTTGATTTGGCTATCTCCCTTATAAGGGGGAAAAAGTTCATGGTATATACTGTAGATAGATAAATAGATAGATAGATAGATAGATAGCCCTCGTTGTGTCCTTAATCTTCTCGGACCTCGGGGTAGTGCCCCCCTTTCATGCCCCCCTTCATGCTCCCCCCTTCATGCCTCCTTCATGCCCCTTTTCATGCCTCCCCTTATTGCCTCACTTCATGTCCCCCTTCATACCCCACTTCATGCCCCCTCTTCATGCCCCCCATGCCCCTCTACATGCCCCCCTTCACACACCCCTTCATGTCCCCCTTCATGCCCCCCTACATGCCCCCCTTCATACCCCCCTTCATACCCCCCTTCATGTCCCCCTTCTTACCCCCTTCATGCCTCCCCTTCATGCCCCCTTCATACCCTCTCTTCATGGCCCCCCTTCATGCTCCACTTCATGGCCCTCCGTCATGCCCCCCTTCATGCCCCCTTTCATGCTCCCTTTCATGCCCCCTTCATGACCCCCATGACCCCCCCCCTTCATGCCCCCCCTTCATGCCCTCCCTCCCTCCTCTCGCCGAACCTGTGGTTAGCTATGGGATTCGAGTCCGTGTCTCTTGCAAACTCGTTCGTCTTTACGTTTACGTAAATATATCTTCCAAAAATGCACAAATGAGATCAATTCTTTATTACATACGATTTTTTTTTTTTTTTTTTTTTTTGTGATGGAGGTTTGTTAGGGCGAGTGCAGATATTTTTTATTTTCTTTCCTCTGTGAATTTATAAATGTATTATGATATTCTTTCGTCTCCTCCTCCTCCTCCTCCTCCTCCTCCTCCTCCTCCTCCTCCTCCTCCTCCTCCTTCTTCTTCTTCTTCTTCCTCTCATGACTACCTTGTCAACTGAATGAAATCATGTGGCCACTCGCTTGTAAGAGGGAAAAGGTCACATTTTTTCAAACCTTTCACATGAGGAGGAAGAGAAGGAGGAGGAAGGGAAGGAGGAGAAGAAGAAGAAGGAGGAGGAGGAGGAGGAGGAGGAGGAGGAGGAGAGGAATGAGGAGGAGGAGGAGGAGAAGAAGGAGGAGGAGGAGAAGGAGGAGGAGGAGGGGGAGGAGGTGAGGAGGGGAAGAAAAAAAAAGATAAGGATTAGGAGGAGGAAAAGAAGAAGACGATGAAGAAGAAGAAGAAGAAGAAGAAGAAGAAGAAGAAGAAGAGGAAGAAGAAAGAGGAGCAGAAATAATAATAAAAGAAAGAAAAAGAAGATGACGATGATGGTGAGGAGGTGGTGGAGAAAAAGAAAATAAAGATTTAGCAAAAACAAAACAAAAACAAAACAAAACAAAAAACAGAATGACTTCAAAATTGAAGAAAAAATATCAACGAAACTACGACCCTTCCATTCATTTAACCAGAGCCCAATTCACGGTAACAAGGTTCTTAATGCTAAAGCAATTGCACAAACGACCTTGAAATGACGAAAAAACGAGCTTGAAATTATCAAGTCAACAAACCTTGTTTGTGGTGGACCCACGAGCAGGACGTCGAAGAGATTCGTCTCCCCGTCTGCACACTTATCTACTTCTCATCTACTTTCCTCCTTTCCTCTTCCTCTTCCTCTTATTCTTCCTCTTCCTCTTCTTCCTCTTCCTCTTCCTCTTCTTCCTCTTCCTCTTCTTCCTCTTCTTCCTCTTCTTCCTCTTCCTCTTCTTCCTCTTCTTCCTCTTCCTCTTCTTCCTCTTCT
>NC_134817.1:16795051-16805051 GCF_046742065.1 Oratosquilla oratoria | reverse complement strand
ATAATAATGATAATAATGATAATAATAATAATAATAATAATAATAATAATAATAATGATAATAATAATAATAATAATAATAATAATAATAATAATAATAATAATAATAATAATAATAATAATAATAATAATAATAATAATAATAATAATAATAATAATAATAATAATAATAATAACAGCAGCAACAACAACAACAACAATAATGTAGAGTCTTCGGAAAGAGTATTGTTTATACACGATAAAAGGCTGTCGGCTACGTCGTTCTCCACTTCCGGAAACAGAAGGAAAACCAAAATTTCTTGCAGAAAATGCAAAAATGGTTCCTTTGAGTCTCCGCTATCTCTGCAGTGAGATGAATTACGTCTGCCGCTACAATGGTAGTGTTTTCCAGATTGATGCAGTGCCTCACTGCAGTAGTAGCATTCAGTGCTTTGTTGGGAATAACCAGTGCTTCTATCCTTGAGGGAAAAATCCCACAGAAGAAATTGAGTTTCAGAATTGGTAAAAGAAAGATTTAACGAAGGGGCAATAGCAGAACAGATCTCTAGTCTCTAATCATAAACTATGTAAAGTGCCTCTGGTCCGTAGGGGTGTCCCTGGACTCCCTAACGTAGAGTCAATGTCTGATAAGGAGTCACAATAAGGATGTGAGAGCGCCACGTGGAGTAGAGAGCCACAGTTTCTCCTGAGTATTGATCGGCGCCAGCCTCGTCCTGTTTCTCAGAGATTAACTAAACACTAATTCGGTGGAGCGATTTCTCCATTAAATCTAGTGAGGTGCTCTGGTGACGTCATCGGAAGCGTACTGGTTTCGTATTCGCTTAGTAGTGGGTTTGAATCCCGCACTCGATTCCCAGTTGGAGTGACTGTTAGTTAACTGCCCCAAGAGTCCCCTAAAGCGCATAATAAGGCAAAGGCGACGGCTTCGGTCGCAGCTACTCAGCGCCTTATGGTGTAGGCTCCTCACCTTCTCTTCACCCCCCCCCTCCAGGGACTACCATTAGATGCAATCTGTCGTCATCTCCTATTACAAAATAGATTAGATGAAATACTTGTCCCTTACCGCCGCTTTGGTGGGTTCTCATAATACCTGATGCCCTGCGTGACATCTCAGTCTTATTCCCTTTTGAATGAATGTACAATACCCAGTGTCGTATATGTTACCTGCAACTCATGTATTGTATGTGTATATAAGTGTATGTGTACGTGTGTAAGCATGTGCATCCCAGTTGCCTTCCTACATTCATTATGAAAACCTCCCCCCACTGTATGACGCTATTGCGTAATAAAAAAAAAGATAATAAAAAAATTATTTTCACCCTGGGTATTCCCCTTCCCCTTGCCCCCACTAAGACCAGACTATGCAATCCGATGACCTTATTATTGTCCCATTTGGACTTGCAAGACCATTCTCCTTATCCACACACACTCCCAAACTTATCTAAGTTAAATTTGGCGTTAAATGGATTAGCGTCATCATTCCGTGGGTCATTCTCTACCTGAATGGAATTATCTGGTGTTAGATACGTGTACAGATACTTATCAACCTACCAACGAGTTAAGTTCTAACGGTCGTACGTAACTCGAAACAATCGTACGTAACTCGAAACAATCGTACGTAACTCGAAACAATCGTAAGTCGTTATTCAACATCACTTTAAAGGTGCTCAAATCTACATTCATAAATAAGTATTATATAAAGTCAATACATGTTTCCTTATCCCAAAACACATTACTAATGATACATAAAACAAAAATAATTTGTAACAGTAACATTTGAATGTTACATTTCTTATCTTTGAAACTGATAAAGTTGGTTTGAGGCTTCGTTCGTATGCCTCCTCTTACTCCTTCTCCTTCTCTTCCTCTTCCTCCTCCTCCTCCTCCTCCTTCTCCTCCTCTTCCTCCTCCTCCTCCTCCTTCTCCTCCTGTTCCTTCTCTTCCTCCTCCTCTTTTTTCTTCTCCTCCTCCTCTTCCTCTCCCTGTCCGTTCCTCTTACAGGAACCTTCTTCATGTTCTTTTCCTTCACTTCCTCTACTTCCGCCTTCTCTTTCCCTTCGCACTCCTGTCCTCCTCCTCCTCCTCCTCCTCCTCCTCCTTCTCCTTCTCCTCCTCCTCCTCTTCCCTCTCCTCCTCCTCTTCCTTCTCCTCCTCTTCTTCATTCTCTTCCTCCTCCTCCCCCTCCTCCTCCTCCTCCTCCTCCTCCTCCTCCTCCTCCTCTTCCTCCTTTTCCTTCTCCTCCTCTTCATTCTCTTCCTCCTCCTCCCCCTCCTTTTCCTCCTCCTCCCCCTCCTCCTCCTCCTTCTCCTCCTCCTCTCCCTAGGTCCAACAACCCCACAATCACTCCCGTCTAAGACGAAGGTCTTCCCCCTCGCGAGGACTCCGAAGGGGGAAGACGACGAAGTTCCTGTTGTTGCCGAAGGAGGAGGAGGAGGAGGAGGAGGAGGAGGGGAAGACCTTCAGCAGCGCCACCTCCTCCTCCTACTCCACCACCGTCAGGATCCTTGAAAGCTTCAAGTGACACTCGAAGACTCCTCTCCTCTCCTCTCTCCCCCTCCCCCCTTCTCACTATCCTCTCCTGAACATTATTCGGAGTGTTCTTTCTCTCTCTCTCTCTCTCTCTCTCTCTCTCTCTCTCTCTCTCTCTCCATCTTTCTCTCTCTCTCTCTCTCCATCTTTCTCTCCCCTCTCCCCCTTGTTCTCCATCCCTCTCTCCCTCTTTCTCCCTCCCTCTCTCTCTCTCTCTCTCTCTCTCTCTCTCTCTCTCTCTCTCTCTCTCTCTCTCTCTCTCTCTCTCTCTCTCTCTCTCTCTCTTCTCTCTCTCTCTCTCTCTCTCTCTCTCTCTCTCTTTCTCTCTTCCTCTTCTATTTTTCTATTTTCACTTCTCTCGTTCTTTCTCCCTCTTTCTCTCTTTTTACATTTCTCGTTTTCTCCCTCTCCCTCTTTCTCTCTCTCCCTCTCTCTCTCTCTCTTCCCCCCTCTCTCTCTCTCTCTCTCTCTCTCTCTCTCTCTCTCTCTCTCTCTCTCTCTCTCTCTCTCTCTCTCTCTCTCTCTCTCTCTCTCTCTCTCTCTCTCTCTCTCTCTCTCTCATCTCGCACCCGGAGCTTTAAATCACCCAGATTCCTTCGTTTCCTAAGCGGCCAACAGCACCTCGGATAGAATCAGCTCCTCTGTCCATCCCCTCAACTCAACAAACAAAATTTTCTTTATAAAGAGAGCTAAGTAATAACAGGTGAATGTTTTCACTTTCCCACTTTCACACATCACGGACAGCAGTCAAAAATTCTTGAGGGTGACCTTCAGCAGTGACCTCACCCACCTATGACCTTACTTTCCCCTCCCCCTCCTCCTCCTTCCCCCTCCCCTTCCTCCTTCCCTCCCCTTCCTCCACCTCCTTCCCTTACTCCTTCCCCATCCCCATCATCCTTCTCCCTCCCCCTCCCCTTCCCCCTGTTCTTCCTCCTCCCCCCTCCTCCTTCCCCCTCCCCCTCCTCCTTCCCCTTCCCTTCCTCCTTCCTCCTCTCTCTTCTCCTTTCCCTTATCCCTCCTCTTTCCCTCTTCCTTCATCTTTCCCCCTATCCTTCCTCCTTCCCCTCCCCTTCCTCCTTCCCCCTCCCCTTTGTCCTTCCCTACCCTTCCTCCTTTCCCTTCCCCTTCCTTTATCCCCCTCTCCTTCCTCCTTCCCCCTCCCCATCCTCCTTCCCCGTTCCCCCTCCCCTTCGTCCTTCCTCTCCCCATACTCCTTCCCCCTCCCCATCCTCCTTCCCCCTTCCCTTTCTCCTCCCCTTCCCCCTCCTCCTTCCACCTCTGCTTCCTTCTTCCCCCTCCCCTTCCTCCTCCTCCCTCTCCTTCCTCCTTCCCCCTCCCCCTCCTCTTTCACCCTCCCCCTCCCCATTCCCCTTCCCATTCCTCCATCTCCCTCCCTTCCTCCTCCACTTCCCTCCTCTTCCTCCTCTCCTTTCTCCTTCCTCCTCCCTTTCCTCCTTCCCCCTCCCCCTCCCCTCCCTCCTTCCCCCTCCACTTCCTCCTTCCCCCTCCACTTATCCCTCTTACTTCCCCTTGAACACAAGCAAACTCCAATCTCCACCATTTCCCTTCCTCCTCCTCCTCCTCCTCTTCCTCCTCGTCCTCCTCTTTCTCTTCCTTCTCCTCCTCTTCCTCCCCTCCCTTCCCCCTTCTTCCTGCGAGGTCAGACCAGTTATTGCTTGACCGTGGGTAGCCCTCTTTGTGTATGCAAGCTGCAAACATGGGCGGTTCAGTGACCTTGTGTGACCCCTTTTCTAACGTTTAAGATAGATCGGGTGTCGGCCTGGGGGTAAGTATTTACATCGTTGAACAATAGAATGAACGGGCATATGATAAATAAAATAAACAAAGATAAACAATAGATAAACAAATATATAAACAAATAATGAAATAAATTAATTAATAAGTGAATAAAGAAACAAAGAAATTAATAACAGATAAATAAAGAAACGTAAAGATTAATAACAGATAAATAAAGAAACATAGAAATTAATAACAGATAAATAAAGAAACAAATAGGTAAATATATGAATGAATAAATAAACAAACAAACACATAAGGAAATAGATAAACAAATAAATCAAGAAGAAACCGATTCTTTGGCGTCATTCATAAGACACTATCTAAAGACAGACCATTCGAGATAAAAGAAGATCGCTGAAGAAGGCCGCCTGTCCAGGAAGGTCCTAAAGAAGTTGACTCTAAGGCCCCAGGGAGCGGTGGTGGAAGGCCCAGAAGAAACGGAAGGCCTGGAAGAGCCGAAGAAGAAGAAGGAGGAGAGAGGAAGGGAGAGAGAGAGAGAGAGAGAGAGAGAGAGAGAGAGAGAGAGAGAGAGAGAGAGAGAGAGAGAGAGAGAGAGAGAGAGAGAGAGAGAGAGAGAGAGAGAGAGAAGACACTTGGAGAGTGTGAAGAGAGCCCAGAAGAAGTCTAAATGGCTAAAAGCAAGGTGAGAAAAATAAAATGAAAAATCCAATGAAATAGATTAAATAAAAGGAAATGGAATGAAAGGGGATAAAACAAAATGAAATAAGAAAAATCAAATAAGATAAAATATGAAATATATAGCATACATACATATACCAAGGCTTTTTCCCCCTTACAAGGGGGGTAGCCAAAAAGAAAAAGGCACAAAATCAATCCCACCCATTCCACCCCTGAATGGCATTAAATTATATGTAATAAAATTAGATTAAATTAAATAAATTCAAACTGAATTACCCTACCAGGCGTCAAATGAGAGAATAAAAAATAAAAAATTGTTAGATTAAATTTAAGTAAACAAACAACAATTAAAAACGATGAAATGGCCAAAAATATCAACCTTAAGATATATAGTAGATCAACGCATTTAAAATCACCTAATGACGTCACATGTATTAAAAAAGGGGCGGGGCATCAATATGACGTCATATAGTTTCAATGTATGTACAGTCTAAATGTATCGCCGTTGGACGAAATTACTTTCAATGACATGACGTCACTTGGGGGTGATGATATAACGCCACGCTATTAGTAGTCATTCTTCAGTCGAGATGACGTCACTGAAAGGTATTAAAATAACGCCACGCTATTGGTGGAGAAGGCTTAGTTATATTTCAGTCTACATGACGTCACTGAGAGATGTTAAGATAACGCCACGCTATTGGTGGAGAAGGCGGAGTCATTCTTCAGTCGACATGACGTCACTGAGAGATGTTAAAATAACGCCACGCTATTGGTGGAGAAGGCGGAGTCATTCTTCCGTCGACATGACGTCACATCGTCCAGGTTTCAAACCTGAATATTAATTCTAATACAGATTGTAGTGTTATCGCATTAGCTCTTGTCCCTGTAGTACCGTGTTGGGTGTGGCATCCCCTTTTCCCCTTTTCTCCCCTCTTCTCCCCTCTCCCCTCTCTTCCTTCCGGTAATCTATAGTCTTTAACCTTCTAGCTTCTAACTCCTAGATTCCCCTTCTAATCCCCTTCTCTCCCCTCCTTCTAGTCTTCCCCTTCTCCTTCCCTCGTCACGTGACCTCCTAAACCCCTTATTTACTTAATATTCCCCTCTTTTTGACCCCCTCCCCCTTCCTCTCCCTATTCCCTCTTTTGTTAGTTCCGTGTGGTACGCCCGCTTTTCTTTCCGCTTTGTGAGCACAAGCGGTTGAGATCGATTCCCAACCGCGAATAAAAACAAATATTTTCTGGGAATCTGAACACACACACACAAGGAAAGGGAGACGGGATGTTGCAGTTGAGCGACTCCTGGGGTAGGGTAAGTCCTAATACAAGGTATGCTAAACCATTTGGAGAGAGAAAGGGAGAGAAAGAGAGAGTGAGAGAGAGAGAGAGAGAGAGAGAGAGAGAGAGAGAGAGAGAGAGAGAGAGAGAGAGAGAGAGAGAGAGAGAGAGAGAGAGAGAGGAAGAGTGAGAGAGAGAGAGAGAGAGAGAGAGAGAGAGAGAGAGAGAGAGAGAGAGAGAGAGAGAGAGAGAGAGAGAGAGAGAGAGAGAGAGAGAGAGGAAGAGAGAGAAAGAGAGCGTTGTAAAGGGAAAGGAATATAACATATCCTGTATTATTTTTATCATTATTATTTTTTTTATTCATTTTTAACCCTGTTGAATGGAATATCCTCAGTTGTATTTTATTCATAGAATACTCCCTCACTCCAACTCCCACTCCTACTCCCTTTACGAGTAAAGTGACGTCACTACTCAGTCACGTGACTTAACACGTCACAACCGAACACGTGACTTGCACATATCACGTCGGAACATAACGCAATAGCGCTCGACTCTTATTACGGAGCTTAACTTTCAAGTTGACTTGCAGCAAACGAGCCCCAACGTCACGTGACCGGCACCCCGCTCCCTATGGGCAATCAGGTACACTAATGCATCCGGAATGGGATAAATTTCCGATCGTTAGGGGCGTAATGGAAGTTTGATTTCCTCGCTTAATAAGCTAAGGGGAGATGGTGTCAGTTAACGAGCGTTTCTACATGGAACAGTTCGTCTTTTTTTTTTTTTTTAGTAACGATATGATTATTTCTTTTAATATTATTATTATTATTGTTATTATTATTATTATTATTATTATTATTATTATTATTATTATTATTATTATTATTATTATTATTATTATTATTATTATTATTATAATTATTATTGTTATTGTTACCATTATTATTATAATTATTATTATTATTATTATTATCATTATTGTTATTATTATTATTATTATTATTATTATTATTATTATTATTATTATTATTATCATTATTATTACTATTATTATTATTATTATTATTATCATTATTATTATTATTATTATTATTATTATCATTGTTATTATTATCATTGTTATTATTATTATTATTATTATTATTATCATTATTATTATTATTATTATTACTATTATTACTATTATTATCATCATTGTTATTATTATCATCATTATTATTGTTATTATTATTATTATCACTTACATAGAATGGCCCTCCCTCCTCTTATTTCATTTTTATTTAATTTTGTTTTATTTTATCTATCTTTTTTTTACATAGATTTTTTTAGTATAGGCCACGGGGTAGATAGTTTTTTTTTTTTTTTCTAAACAAAAAGTGAATTGAAGATTACGTCATGAAACGCCTTGTTAAAACAGGACTATCCTTCCCTTAAAGCGAAACACATTTTTTAAGTACTTCACCCTTATTTGAAAGGGTTACCAAAATAACCACAAACACTTCCACCTTTACTTCCACCTCCATCTCCACTTCCACCCAGACTTCCACACACTCCTCCTCCTCCTCCCCCTCCGCATCCAAGAACTCCACCTCCACGTCCACTTCCAATTCCACCTAGTCTTCCACCTCCACCTCCTCTTCCTCCTCCTCTTCCTCCTCCTCCTCCTCCTCCAAGAACACCATCTCCACGTCCACTTCCAATTCCACCTAGTCTTCCACCTTCACCTCCTCTTCCTCCTCCTCTTCCTCCTCCTCCTCCACCCCCAATACCTCTCCAACCTTTTCTTCTTTACCGATAGTCATCACCTATTATTCATTTTACGATGACTCATCATTTCTTTCTTCTTTCCTCCTCCTCCTCCTCCTCCTCCTCTTCCCCCTGACCCTCCTCCTCCTCCTCCTCCTCTTTGCCCTCCTCCTCTTCCCCTCTACTCCTCCTCCTCCGCCTCCTCTTTCCCCTCCTCCTCCTCTTCCCCTTGACCCTCCTCCTCTTCCTCCTCCTCTTAGCCCTCCTCCTCTTCCCCCACTCCTCCTCCTCCGCCTCCTCTTCCCCTCCTCCTCCGCCTCCTCTTTCCCACCTCCTCCCTCTTACCCTCTCCTCCTCCTACTCCTCCTCTTCCCCCTCCTCCTCCTCCTCTTACTCCTCCTCCACCATCTCCTCCTCCTCCTCCTCTTCCTCCTCCTCCTCTTGTTTCCTTTTCTCCTCCTGTTCCTCTTCCTCCTCCTCTTCCTCCTTCTCCCCCTCTCCTTCTTCCTCTTCCTCCTTCCACCTCCTCCTACTCTTTCTTTTCTTCCTCTCCCTTTTCCTCCTCCCCTTCCACCTCCTACTCCTCTTTCTTTCCCCCTCCTCCTCCTTCTCTTCCCCCTGCTCCTCCTTCTCCTCTTCACTCTCCCCCTCTCCCTCTTCCTCCTCCCCTTCCAACTCCTCCTCTTGCTTCTTTTCCCCCTCTCCCTCTTCCTCCTCCCTTTCCACCTCTTCCTCCTCCTTCTTTTCCCCCTCCTCCTCCTTCTCTTCCTCCTCCTCCTCCTCCTCCTCCTCCTCCTTCTTTTCCCACTCCTCCTCCTTCGCTTCCTCCTCCTCCTCCTCCTCCTCCTCCTCCTCTTTCTTCTCCTCCTCCTCCTCCTCTTCCCACTGCGACTACTTCAGGAGGTTATTTAGCCTGGCTATCTCTGTGTTCATCGCGTTTAATAATTCACTTCGAGACAAAGGAAGGGAGAAGTCTCGAGGTCCTCGACGTCGGGGCTCTGTCCTCGAAGTGGTCTACGATCTCCGACTTCGAGATTCCTTAGACTTCGAGTGACGCAGGTCTTCTTCTTTTTTTTTTCGTCATCACCTTCGCGCTACCTCTTTGTAGCTCCCTCTTTGTAACACCCTTTATAGCAGTTCATTTATAGCAATCCAGTCCCCTTTATAGCAACCTCTTTGTAGCAACCTCTTTGTAGCAACCTCTTTGTAACACCCTTTATAGCAGTCCCTTTATAGCAATACAGTCCCCTTTATAGCAACCTCTTTGTAGCAACCTCTTTGTAACACCCTTTATAGCAGTCCCTTTATAGCAATCCAGTCCCCTTTATAGCAACCTCTTTGTAGCAACCTCTTTATAGCAACCTCTTTGTAGCAACCTCTTTGTAGCAACCTCTTTGTAACACCCTTTATAGCAGTCCCTTTATAGCAATCCAGTCCCCTTTATAGCAACCTCTTTGTAGCAACCTCTTTGTAGCAACCTCTTTGTAGCACTCTATTTGTGTAACCTAATTCGTGTCGCCCCTTCAACCCATTTAGACTGAACCTCAAATTTGATCTAGATTAAATCGCGTTCGAATATTCAGAAAAAGAAACAATAGTGTATGGCAGTATATCAAAAAGGGTTTGTTTATATATATACATATATATGCATATATATATATGTATATATATATATATGTGTGTGTGTGTGTGTGTGTGTGTGTGTGTGTGTGTGTGTGTGTGTGTGTGTGTGTGTGTGTGTGTGTGTGTGTGTGCTTGTGTGTGTGTTTGTGTATGTGTGTATTATCCACTCAGAGAATATTCCTCTATTACATAAATCGATCAACATTTAATAGAAAAAATATGAAAAACTCACTTTGTTGATTGGGAAAACAGTTTTCATTTGATAAAACTCATTCTCGTTATTGTGTGAGACGAGAGAGAGCGAGAGCGAGAGAGAGAGAGAGAGAGAGAGAGAGAGAGAGAGAGAGAGAGAGAGAGAGAGAGAGAGAGAGAGAGAGGAGAGTCGTC
>NC_134817.1:16775051-16785051 GCF_046742065.1 Oratosquilla oratoria | reverse complement strand
AAAATAGCATCTGCATTGTTTCCGAACCTCTGCTCGATTTAGTTGCAGTGTTCCAGGCTCCGAGAGGTGTGGAGGTCATGGTGGGGGGTGGGGGGGTGGGGGGGAGTCGGGAGATGGGTGTAGTGGGAGGGAAGAGGGGAGACGGGAGTCGTGGGAGGAAAGATGGGGATGAGGGGAGGGGGGGATAGTTTCGTTGTTGTTGATGTCATGGGCCGTAGTTTACCAGCGTTTCTGTACTTATGGACGATCTCGCGCCGCTGTCGTGCGTTATTTTACGTTCTTATATGTTGGAGAGGGGAAAGGTGAGAGGGGAGAGGGGGAGAAGGGAGAGGGGAGAAGGGAGAGGGAAGAAGGGAGAGGGGAGACGGAATAGAGAAGAGAAAAGGGAGAGGAAAGGGTGAAGGAGGAAGGTACGGTTTCGTTTTCTTATAAAAAATAAAAAAAAAAGTCAAGTAAGGGCAACCCGTCTGGGGTATTGGTTGCATGTAATTGTGGCAGAGTAGCATGCAGTTGATACTTTAGGGTCTATATGGGGCACCCCTATGGACCAGAGCCACACATCATTTTGTCTGTGATAGAGGAAAACTCTGTTCATAGAGAAATGATGACAATTTTATACTACGACTGTCCCTCCGTTATGCTGTCCCCCAACCCCTTGTTACTGTCCTGTACCATTTCTCTGAATATTCATTTCTTTTTTCGCCTACCCTGTGGTGGGGGAAGGATGCTACCACCAAGTCTTTCCACTTGAGTCGTAAGAGGCGACAAAAAACGGGACGGGGGATGGGATTAGGAGTCCTGCTACCTGTAGCCCCAAAGGGGACATTCCTAAAAAAAGTAAAGACATAAGAGGGTCTGGGAGTTTTCCAACCAGTACCCTAAGGTTTGGGTCTTTTATTGTGTGTGGATGTGGTACAGATGAGAGTAAAAGGGAAGAGATACGCAGTATGTTTACGAGAAGGAAGAGGGATGTGCTGGCTTTGAGTGAAACTAAAATGAAAGGAAAGGGCGAGTGTGGGTTTGGGAGTGTAGCTGGGAGGTACTCAGGAATGAAGAGGGGACGAGGGAGAGAAGGGGTGGCTATACTAGTAAGTGAAGAGATAAGTAAGTGTGTAGTGGAGTAGGAGGTTTCATCAAGGTTGATATGGATGAAGGTGAAACTGGGACGGGAGATGTGGGTTTTTGTAAGTGCATATTGGCCTGATAGTGAGAAGAGCATAGAGGAAAGGGAGGCTTTTTGGGTAGATATAAATGAGTGCATAGAGGGATTAGGGAGAAATGTCAATGTAGTTGTATTGGGAGACCTTAATGCTAGGGTAGGAAACAAACCAATAGACGGAGTGATTGGGAAGTATGGAGTTCCAGGTAAAAATCGTAGTGGAGAATTGATGGTGGAGATATGTCTTGAAAGAGAGTTGATGATAGCAAATACAGTGTTTAGGAAGAAAGTCAAGCATAAGTACACATGGGAGAGGGTGGTGGATGGAAGGGTGGCAGATAGAGCGTTAATGGACTATATAGTGGTGACCAGGAGTATGGTAGGAAGAGTTAAGGATGTACATGTTCTAAGGGGAGAGAGTGGGGGAATATCAGATCATTTTCTGGTGGAAGGTAAATTGAGAGTGGAGAATAGGTGGAGAAAGAGGAAAAGGGCAGAAGGTAGGGAGGTACTTAGAGTGAACTGCTTAAATGAGAAAGAAAAGGAGAAGGAGTATAAGAAGAAGCTGAGAGAGGAGTGGGAGGGAGTGGAGGAGGAATGGGGATGGTTCAAGGAGGGAGTCATAAGGTGTGCAAAGATGGTGTGTGGAACAAGGAGGGCAGGAGGAAATAGAAGGAAGGGTAGTGAGTGGTGGGATGAGGAAGCAAAGAAGGGCGTAGAAGAGAAGTAGCTGGCTTTCATAGATTGGTTACAAATTAGGACGAGGGAATCGTAGGAGAGATACAAAGTAAAGAGAAGGAAAGTTAAGCATAAGATAAAGGAAGTAAAGAGGAGAGCAGATGTGAAATGGGGTAAGAGTATGACAGAAAATTTTGAAAGTAATAAAAAGATGTTTTGGAAAGAAATTAAAAGAGGAAGAGGAGGCAAATCAAGTAGAGAAGAAAAGGTAAAAGGTGCAGATGGAGAAATGATAATGGAAGAGAAGGCAGTGAGAGGAAGGTGGGCAGAGTATTTTAGGGAGTTGCTAAATGTGAAGGAGGATAGGAAGGGAAAGATAATTGCAGTGGGAAGCGCTATGAAAATGAGAGTGATGAATGAGGAAAATGGAGGAGAAATAGGAAAAGGTGAAGTGAAAGCAGCTGTTAAGATGATAAGAGCAGGCAAGGCACCTGGGTTGGATGGATGGCATGCACAATGTCTGAAGAAAGGAGGTACATTTATGGTGGACTGGCTGGTGAGGTTATTTAATGTTTGTTTAAGAGAGATTAGAGTGCCGGAGGACTGGAGGAGTGCCAGTATTGGTCCGCTTTACAAGGGAAAGGGGGAAAAGTATGAGTGTAGTATTTTCAGAGGGATCAGCTTGTTAAGTGTAGTTGGGAAAGCTTATGGGAGGGTCTTGATTGAGAGGATTAGGAGAGGAACAGAAAGAGTAATTGGTGAGGAACAGTGTGGTTTTAGGACAGATAGGGGTTGTGTAGGTCAGATTTTTGTGGTAAGACAGATATGTGAGAAAGCTATAGAAAAAGGTAAGGATATTTTTTGGGCTTTTATGGATCTAGAAAAAGCTTACGACAGGGTAGACAGGAAGGCACTGTGGGAGGTACTGCAGATATATGGGATAGGAGGAAAGCTCCTACGTAGGAGACATTTGTTCACAAAAATAGAGCCGCCGGATCATAACAAGCACCCGGAGAGGACAAAATGTCATGCCTAAGACGATCGGCTAGGCTGAGGAATCTTCCAAATAGCGCCAGCCAAGCAGAGGAGAGTCATTTGCAATCTCTCCAAGTTTTATCTCTATTCATTTTTATACCCATCTTTGTCATACTTCCCTCCATTCCAACTGAAGATGCAGAACGATCTGCGAAACGTCTTGGTTTTATTCTACTGTGTTTTGTTTATTTTCATTTATTTTGTGTATAACAGACTTCTGTATTAATGTAAGTTCCCAATGTCAATTGGAAATTTTCTTCTTCCCCTCTCTTTTTCTCAGAAATCTACTTTCCGAAAGCTAGAAAGCTTACGAAAGAAATTAATCTCCAATGAATTTGCTGTCGTTTAAAAAAAAATATATATATATATATATATATATATATATATAATATATAATATATATATATGTATATATAGTATATATATATACATATATATATATATATATATATATATATATATATATATATATATATATTATATATATATATATATATATATAATATATATATATGATAAATAATAAAAATAAAATGCCCAAGGAGGGATTTATTCAAGACTGTAAATTATCATTGGTTCTTTGGCCAAAGCAACGCTATGTTCGACTTTTTTTCAGACTGCCGTCAGGCGATTCTATTCAGCTGAAGGAAGTCTACTCCACATACCATGGGCTCAGACTAATTCTAAAAAATATCCTGAACGTGATGTCACCAGTTTTTATTCAGCTAAAAGACATTTCCCACGTAATGGTTAAACATGTCTCATCGAACCCTTTGTTTTTCACCCCCACGGATCAGAGTTACGTGTCATTTCTTTAAGTTTACAGGATAATTTCTAATTGCCTTTTTTTTTTTTTTTTGTCTCTCCTTGAGCACCTCCACGACTCTTCGATGCGATAGCGTCCCTAAGGATAGAAGCGCCGGTTACTCTATAGCCACAGGTTCCTGAAACTGCCTAGTGTAGGCCTTATGGTCTCTTGCAGTCTCCTTCATTCTTATGTTCTTATAACCAGCTTCGCAGAGGAAGAACTAAGGGGCGAAGAGGAAGAGGAGGAGGAAGAGGAGGAGAAGGAGGAGGACGAGGAGGAGGAAGAGGAAGAGGAGGAGGAGGAGGAGGTGCTGCTGTTGCTGGTGGTGGTTGTGGTGATAGTGGTGTTGATGATGGTGGTGATGGTGGTGATGGTGATGGTAATGGTGATGGTGGTGGTGGTTGTGGTGGTGATGGTGGTGGTGATGGTGGTGATGGTGATGGTAATGGTGATGGTGATAGTGGTGATAGTGGGAAAACATCGAAGCTCAGGTGTCTGTAAAATTCTTGCACCAAAGCGTCAGAAAACTAATTGACACCAGAGAGTCTAACGGAATGAGACAGCGACTTGAACAACAGGCTTCTAATCCGGCAAAAAACACATTTCCAAAACAATAACAAATTGTATTGTTTTCTTTGGCTTTATCAAAGCTTTATATAATTATCTGTCTGTTTGTTTTAATTTACTTTTACATTAGGTAATTTGTTGATGATAATGTTTTATTATCATGCTATTTTTTGCTTCTGTCTCATGGGATGAAAATTATGTGATTTTAGTTCTGAATTTGAAATGCGATTCTACGGGATTCAGTTTCGTTTCTGAAATGTGACCGAGATATTTTTGTTTGTGAAGCCGACGACATAGTTACTCCTTTTTATTTGCCGTACATTAGTTTTAGAATTTAGTTGTTATAATGATGATAACAACAACAATAATAATAATAATAACAATAACAAAACAACAACAATAATAATAATAACAATAACAATAATAATGATAATAATAATGATAATAATAATGATAATAATAATAATAATAATAATAATAATAATAATAATAATAATAATAATAATAATAATAATTAATAATAATAATAATAATAATAATAATAATAATAAGGATGATAATAAGGATGATAATAATAATGATAATGATAATAATAATGATAATAATAATGATAATAATAATAATAATAATAATAATAATAATGATAATATTAATAATAATAATGATAATAATAATAATAATAATAATAATAATAATAATAATAATAATAATAATAATAATAATAATAATAATAATAATAATAATAATAATAATAATGATAATAATAATAATAATGATAATAATAATAATAATAATAATAATAATAATAATAATAATAATAATAATAATAATAATAATAATAATAATAATAACAATAATGATAATGATAATAATGATGCATCATGCCAGGCATACCTTATCTTACGAAATTAAAATTGTGTGATTCTAGTCCCGATTTTGAAAAGGCGACTTTACGAAATTCAGTTTCGTTTCTGAAATGCAACCGAGACAATTCATACGTCATGTCGACGGCAAGAGTCGAGAAGGCTTGGAAACTCGAGATTACCATGTTTATAACTTGCTCTTGAAGATTACGTCGTAATTAAATTAATTATTCAAATTATCCCGTTTAATTCAATGGAAGTTAAATGGTGAGTGTCATCATGGAATATGAATTTAATCGTGATCGTCATCTGATCAAAACAGCATTATTTTCTGTGATAAAGGAAAACGGGCCCGAGTTGTATATCAGTTGACTTAACTACTTAGGCATATACAATTTTGATCAAATTTATTTTAAATTTTAATGACTTGCCTGAAGATACATAAAGCAAGTATCTGCAGGAAATTCCTAAAATTCGGACTTGTAATATTCGTAATATACATACATACATACATACACACACACACACATATATATATATATATATATATATATATATATATATATATATGTGTGTGTGTGTGTGTGTGTGTGTGTGTGTGTGTGTGTGTGTGTGTGTGTGTGTGTGTGTGTGTGTGTGTGTGTGTGTGTGTGATTCACCATGGTCTTGGATCACGTATTGGACTTGTGATCAACAGCTATTTCCCTCCCGGAAGAGAGCTCAGAGCTCATATATGACCGATCTATGAGTACTGCTGTGACCTTACACGCACACACACACCCAACTCCCCGCCCACGAGAGTTGGAGTAACGACTCGCAGCGCAGCGATACTGAAATTATTTCAGCCCTGGGCGGGATTCGAAGACGGACCATAGTGACGGCCGGGAACTCTAAGCACTGCACCATCGAGTAGAGTCGTGTGTGTGTGTGTGTGTGTGTGTGTGTGTGTGTGTGTGTGTGTGTGTGTGTGTGTGTGTGTGTGTGTGTGTGTGTGTGTGTGTTTTGAGAGCCACATACGAGCAAGAACCAATGTCTTACTAACAAGTGACGTCATTGTATCATGACGTCATTACATTATGATGTCATATCATGATGTGAGGACATTGTGACGTCAGGACATCAGGACGTCAGGACATTGTGACGTCGGTATGTTACGTCAGGATATCGTGACGTCAGTATATTATGACGTCAGGATATTATGACGTCATACCAATTTATTCAGCTAAGGTTATATCCTAGAATTAACCAATGATGTATTTGATTCAACTTGATACTGTGTTCAAGAGGTCAAATCTAACCTAACCTCACCTAATCTAATCTGACCTAACGTGATGTAGCCTGACCTAACGTAATCTGATACAGCCTGGCCAACCCTAACCTGATCTGACCTAATCTGACCTAACCTAACCTAAACCTAACCTACCCTGACCTGATTTAACCTAATCTCATACTGACCTAGCTTAACCTGGGTTAACCTGACCTAACTTAATCTCATCCAATATAACTTAACCTTGCCCCAACTACCCTCACCTTACCTCACCTAACATAACTTTAGCTAACCTAACATAATCTAATGTAACCTAACCTCACCTTACCTGACCTAACCTAGTATACCTTAAGGTATTGCGGTAGTGATGAGGATCTTACGCCAGGAGGCGCTGAGTAGCTGCGGCCGAAACCGTCACCTTTTGCCCTAGAAGCGCTTAAGAGTCTGTTAGGGCATGTAACAGTCATTGCAACTGGGAACCGAATAAGCGCACGGGACTCGAACCCACAACAAAGCGAATGCGAGGCACGCATGCTTGCGATGATGGTATGGCGCCAGGGTATGGAGTCAAGATATGGCGTCAAGTTATGGCGTCAAGGTAACGCTCCAGGGTATGGCTCTAGGATATGGCGTCAAGGTATGGCGTCAGGCTGTGGCTCCAGGGTATGGCGTCAAGGTATGGCGTCAGGTTATGGCTCTAGGCTATGGCGTCAAGGTATGTCGTCAGGTTATGGCTCCAGGTTATGGCGTCAAGGTATGGCGTCAGGTTATGGCCTCAAAGTATGGCGTTAGGTCATGCATTCAGGTTATGGCTCCAGGGTATGGCGTCAAGGTATGGCGTCAGGTTATGGCTCCAGGGTATGGCGTCAGGTTATGGCTCCATGGTATGGCGTCAAGGTATGGCGTCAGGTTATGGCGTCAGGTTATGGCTCCAGGGTATGGCGTCAAGGTATGGCGTCAGGTTAAGGGTACAGGGTATGGCATCAAGGTATTTTGTCAGGTTACGGCTCCAGGGTATGGCGTCAAGGTATGGCGTCAGGTTATGGCGTCAGGTTATGGCGTCAAGGTATGGCGTCAGGTTATGGTTCCAGGGTATGGCGTCAAGGTATGGCGTCAGGTTAAGGGTCCAGGGTATGGCGTCAAGGTATGGCGTCAGTTTATGGCTCCAGGTTATGACGTCAACGTATGGCATCAGTTTATGGCTCCAGGGTATGGCGCCAGGGCATGGCGCCAGCTCGGGTAAAATCTTTAAGCGCAGTCGGTGGGTAATACCGCGTTAAAGATGAGTTACGGAGACGTGGCGGGGTCCAGAGGTGAGAGAGTGCCAGTGCCGCTACACACTAAGACAAAGGGAAGCTTCAGGAATGCCTCGGGCGAGCTGGCACCGCGTCGCCTCGCCGCCAGAAGCGAGGGGGAGGAGGAAGGGGGGGGGAGGGGGAAGGAAGGGGAAGGAGGGGGGAGGAGGGGAGTTGGGGGGAAAGCTGAAACAGTTGTGACAAGGCTTATATTCTACGCATTTACGGGGGTACAGTAATATGTACAGTGTATACACACTGGTACACGTAGATACACACACACACGCATACACACACACACACACACACACACACACACACACACACACACACACACACACACACACACACACACAAACACACACACATACATCATCATCATCATCATCATCATCATCATCATCATCATCATCATCATCATCATCATCATCATCATCATCATCATCATCATCATCATCATCATCATCATCTGCTAACATAATCGTATATTAATTACTCCCTATGTAAAGCAATTTGTATCAGAAACGTGACCCTTGCCAGTACAAATTGCTTTAGTACATCACTCGTTACAGTCTTCGAATTTGAATATTTTCTCAAAAAAAAAAAAAAAAGTGATAGAGACGGCGAGAGAAAGAGCGAGAGTTAGAGAGAGAGAGAGAGAGAGAGAGAGAGAGAGAGAGAGAGAGAGAGAGAGCTAGAGCGAGAGCTAGAGAGAGAGAGAGAGAGAGAATGGGGGAGAGAGGGAGGAAAGGGAAGAGATGGGAAAGGATGGAAAAAGGTTTCCTAATTTGCACCATATAATACAGAACGACAGTTCCTATATTATACTGAAATACTGAACCATAGCCACGTGACAAGAGCAAAATTGAACAAGTTAGGTCTGTTCAGATGTAATTATTTCACAACTCCGCTGCACAATACCGAACAAATCGTGTTGAAATACAAAGATATACGTATGATGCTTTCAAATAAAAGAATTGTCACGTTGCGTGTTTCCGTATATTCAGCCTCAGGTAATCATAAGTGAGAAGTAGATCCAGAGTACTTACTTTGACAATCTAGTAGTAGCGTACTCTTTGTAATCAACGCCAGGATGTTATGTTAAAATAGCTGTACAGCTATCCAGGCTCCAGGAATGTCACGTTAAAATGGCTGCACAGCTATCCACCTTCCAGGAATGTCACGTTAAAATGGCTGTACAGCTATCCAGTTTCCAGGAATGTCACGTTAAAATGGCTGTACAGCTATCCAGCTTCCAGGAAAGTCACGTTAAAATGGCTGTACAAATATCCAGTTTCCAGGAATGTCACGTTAAAATGGCTGTACTGATATCCACCTTCCAGGAATGTCACGTTAAAAGGGCTGTACAGATATCCAGCTTCCAGGAATGTCACGTTAAAATGGCTGTACAGCTATCCAGCTTCCAGGAAAGTCACGTTAAAATGGCTGTACAGCTATCCAGCTTCCAGGAAAGTCACGTTAAAATGGCTGCACAGATATCCAGTTTCCAGGAATGTCACGTTAAAATGGCTGTACAGCTATCCAGTTTCCAGGAAAGTCACGTTAAAATGGCTGTACAGCTATCCAGTTTCTAGGAATGTCACGTTAAAATGGCTGCACAGATATCCAGCTTCCAGGAATGTCACGTTAAAATGGCTGTACAGCTATCCAGCTTCCAGGAAAGTCACGTTAAAATGGCTGTACAAATATCCAGTTTCCAGGAATGTCACGTTAAAATGGCTCTACAGCAATCCATTCCATTTTCCAGAAATATCACGTTTTTCACAACAAGTCCATCCAGACCACTTACGTCCGAAACACTTCGTGACTAGAACCATAACTGCACCATCAGGTTCTTAAAAGAGAAACGAAATCAAGAGGGAAATATTCACCTTTCCTCCGACCGTCTTCGGAATGTAAACAAACAAACAACGAAACACTGTGATGCGTAATGCGCGCATACGAATTTCCGATCAAAGATTTTTAAATTTGTCGTTCTGGTGACACGTTTTCTTATAGGAAATGTTCCAAATATTTTGGATACATTATTTGCTCTCGTCCTCTAATCAACTCTCTTATCATTATAACTTCTCAAATTCTATAATATGCATAATGATTCAAATATACAAGTATAAACTGACTTTTTAGTATAAATTCATTGTATTTATTGCAATTGATACTTAAACATAACAAGAGAAAAATATCAACCATTTTCAACTACGATTATTTACTATTTTTTCATTGTTATTTTCTTTATTTTTTGTATGAAATAAATATGAATACGTATGAATGCTATGTATACGTGCATGTGTGTGTACATATACGTGA
>NC_134817.1:16760051-16770051 GCF_046742065.1 Oratosquilla oratoria | reverse complement strand
TGTGGTGAAGTGATAACATCGCCTGGAAATCACAAACACTTACCAAGTACTTCTTGTCTGTTTTTGTAATCTTGAGTTGTTTACAAAGCGAGCAGGAGATTACTATCAAGCACGAATGCACTCCTACCGTATAATTGCTCTTCCCTGAAAACATAACATCCTATGAATACTAATCTTTATATATATATATATATATATATATATATATATATATATATATATATATATATATATATATATAAATACGTATACGTATATATGTAAGCACACATAATTAGTTGTATCCAACTTCGTTATGGACATAGCTCTTCTTATGCTGGTTTCTTCTTTTACTATATTAGGCCTCGAAGTACTCAACATTACAAAAAAGCTTTTAGTAACATTGGCACACATTAAGGTTCTACTTTGCAACGGAGGATCCTTAGGGCTTTGCCGACTCAACCCTTTCAAGCTTGAGGCAGACTTGAAGGATTTGGCCTTGGCGAGTCCAGGGCCTTCCCGCGAACCTCCTCAACATAGTGTCACAATCGTTATTGTAGATTTATTTTTATGCAAGGGAGAGTATGATTTTATTCATGAAAGTGCGCCTCAGTAGAATAGGCCATTTTTTTTAACATAAGAACACTAGGTAGTTCCATGTCCATTACCACCTGTCATCCCCATCCATAAAGTTGTCTAACAGTTTTTTAAAACAACCGATAGCTTCAGCGCTTACTACATGGTTACTAAGTCTATTCCATTCGTTGACCACCCTATTAGTAAACCAGCTCTTGCCTATTTCCTTCTTAAATCTAAATTTGTCCAATTTAAACCCATTACTGCAAGTCCTGACCTGTTGTTTTAATAGGATAACCTTGTTTCCGTCACCCTTGTTAAAGCCTTTGATCCACTTGAACACATCTATTAGATCACCCCGCACTCTGTGTAAATTAAGGTGCCTAAGCCTCTCTTCGTAAGTTAAATTTCTGAGCCCATGTATCATTTTGGTTCATTCTCCTCTGTACTGCTTCTAGTGAATTGATGTCCATTCTATAAGACGGAGACCAATACTTTACCACATAGTCAAGGATGGGTCTAACTAACGCTAGATAGAGTTTGATAATTACCTCTGCACTTCTATTCGTAACCGTCCTAGCAATGAAACCTAATGCTCTGTTAGCTTTATTCCTAACGCTAATGCACTGTTTCCTGGATTTAAGTTCAGGACTCACAAGAATTTCCAAGTCTCTCTCGCACTCAGTTTTCTCTAAAATCGTGTTATCTAAGCTATATCTGTTTTCGGGGTTGTGTAGCCCAACGTTTAATACGCTGCACTTTGTGATATCAAAGCCCATTTTCCATTTCACCGACCATGTGACCAATATTTTAAGATCATCCTGCAGAATCTTGGGCGTCGTCTCCTGACCTAATTAGGCGCCCTATCTTAGTGTCATCCACAAACTTACTAACATCACTATTAATCCCATTGTCCAAGTCATTTATGTACATAATGAACAAAATAGGACCCAAAACCGAGCCCTGGGGAACTCCACTAGAAACACTCCCCCAATTGGATTTAAATAATTTATGGTGACCCGCTGTTTTCTGTCAAGGATCCAAGCTCCAATCCACTGTAATGCTTCTCCTCCTGTGCCATGGAGTTTGATTTTGGTTAAGGAGGGAGAAAAAGAGAGAGATAAAAGGAGGGAGGAAGGAAAGGAGGAAAAAATGAGGGAAAGAAAGATTCGCACAAAGGAGTAGGCAAGGTAAAGATATCACATAATGCATAAAGTTTCGTAGGTGAGAATAGAGGCCGGAAGGAAGGAGAAAGGGAGAGAAGGTGGAAGGTAGGGAGAAAAGGAGGCTGAAATAAAGAGAGGAAAGGGGTGGGGAACTCCCGTTATGTATTACGGTGTTGCTCAGTAAAGGGGAGAGCACAGATCTCCGCGACCGGAAGCATTCAGAAGTCTATAGAGACACACGAAGAGAATAATCAAAAAGGGCCAAAGCGATTCTCGGACTCTGGGCCGTAAAGATAGACGAACGGACTCATAAATAAAAGGAAAATGGACCAAGTTCTCGCTAGAAGTCAACAGAAAGTCATAAGAAGGTAAAGGCCCCACGCCAGGAGGCGATGAGTAGCTGCGGTCGAATCTATAAACTTTGTCATATGCGATTGGACTCCTAGGGTCAGGTCATAGACAGTGACTGCTGGGAAACGGAAAGAAGTGTGGGACTCGAACCCACGACTAGGAAGTTGCAAGACTCGCACGGTTCCGAAATCATGAAGGAGTGATGGCAAATGTGACGGAATCTGGGACAGGTGATCAGAAAAATAAAGAGACGGGGAAAAGTGGATGCTGGACAGAGGGACATCAAGATGGAAATTGAGGAAAAAGAAAAACTTCTAAACAGTTGACCTTTGAATGTCTTCAGAATGATAAAATAGATAGGACTAATGGACAGAAATAGACAGACAGACGGGAAGACAGGAAGAGAGATAGACAGACGAACGGACACAGACAGAGAAAGAGACAAACATAGAAACAGACAAACACAGACAAAAAGTGATGATACAGAGACAGAGGCAGACAGATAGACAGTTACAGACAAGCACACATACACAGGTAAACAAAGCGACAAAGACAGAAGAAGACACACAGACAGAGGCAGCATACAGACGGAAACAAGCAGATAGACAGAGTGAGACGGGGAGAAAAACATATAGACAAACAAAGACAGACAGAGGGGGGCATGCAGACAAACAAGCAGATAGACAAACAGAAAAACAGAGGAAGACAGGCAGAGAGAGAGAGAGAGAGAGAGAGAGAGAGAGAGAGAGAGAGAGAGAGAGAGAGAGAGAGAGAGAGAGAGAGAGAGAGAGAGAGAGAGAGAGAGAGAGAGAGAGAGAGAGAGAGAGAGAGAGAGAGAGAGAGAGAGAGAGAAAGAGAGAGAGCAGGAATCAGGGACCAGATAGACAAAGTTATTTGTAGCATCAGATCTCCCAGGGGACTCCTGAATCTAAAGAGTCCTGCCTGATGAAGCCATACAGTGATACACTATGGCAGGGCTACAACACTCAATGCACTGCCTCAACTTACGGCAAGGTGCCAGGTGCCGTAGATTTAAGGACCCGAGTTACGGCAAGGTCCCGAGTTACGTCAAGTTCTCGAGTTACGTCAAGTTCTTGAGTTGCAGCAAGGTCCCGTATTTTCCTTCTTTTTCTTCTACTTCTTCTTTTTCTTCTTCTTCTTCTTCTTCTTCTTCTTCTTCTTCTTCTTCTTCTCCTTCTTCTTGTAAAGCCCCGACTTACGGCAAAGTCCCGAGTTACGGCAAGGTCTCGAGTTGTGGCATGGTCTCGAGTTACGACAAAATCGCGAGTGTGACTGTTACCTGCCCCAACAGTCCGACCGCGTAGGGCAAAGGTGACGGCTTCGGCCGCAACTACGCCTATTACTAGAACGAATAAGAGGGGTTGTTGTTTTTTCTTAATAACATATAGAAGTGTTCACGTCCCTTACTTAGAAATAGAGTATTGCTGGAAGAATTATAGGTTCCTATTACTAGAGGAGCACCAAAGATTAACAACCTCTCCTACTGAAAGGCAATGTGTTAAAAGAAAGGCATGGGGACAGAACCGACGAGGCAACACTTTTTTTTTTTTTTTTTAAGTTCGTCATGACGTCAGCCTCTGAAGTGTCCACATTTTCACATGTCTTATACGTTCCAGGACACATCAAGTCACGTGTGTGTGGGTGAGAGTTTATACGTAAAATTGTGCTTTGGGTGGTTAATGTTGCGTTTTGTGTGGATATACGATTTATGGGCGATTTTGCAGGGAAATGGTCCATCAACTTGGCAGTTTTCGATGTTCCAACTCATAAATCAATGTTGCAAGTTGTACTGATTGTGTTCGAGTTTGTTTGCAAGCCTCCTTCTCCGTTTGTTTCCTTGACTGTTTGTTTGTAATATAACGACAGAATGGCTGAATCAATTTACATAAAACTTTCAGGATAGATAGCCAATGATTCCTGTTTGAGTACGTGGAATTGTAGGAAAAATTAGGTTAACGTCAAGATCAAGGTCACTGTTTTTGTTTTTGTTTTTGTTTTTTATTTTATATTTAATATTCTTATTTTTATTTTTTATTTATTTTTTGTTTCTATTATTATTTTTCTATTTGTTTTTGTTTTCGTGTTTGTGTTTGTGTTTGTGTTTGTGTTTGTTTTTGTTTTTGTTTTTGTGCTGGGGGAAGCGTAACTTTATAAAAAAAAATCTATTTGCTTCAAATTAAAACCACAATTATTTTTTATCTTCGTACTATTTTCAGTTGTAATATCATCCTTACAAGGTTTACCCCACCAGTCACAACAGTTAAAATGTAATGAAAAATAAATAGACATATAAATAAATGAATAAACAGATAAATAATTAAATGAATAAATATATAGATAAGTAAAGAAATAAGTACATTAGTTGCTAAATAGATGAATAGATAAATAAATAGATAAATAGAGAAATAAATGCATAAATAAATAAGTAAATAAATAGATAAAAATGAATAGATAAATAAATAAATAAACAAACAAATAAATGAAAAAATAGATAAATCTATAAATAAATAAAGAAGTAAATAAGTAAATGAATAAACAAATAAATAAACAAATAAATTAGTTAATAGATAAATAAACAAATTAATTAATAAATGATTAAATGAATAGGTTAATAAAATAAAAATATGTCGGGTGAGGTTGGTTATACTTGGCACCACTTATTCGAAACTGAAGTTTGTTTGTTTTCTACGCGAAAGAAGATTTTTATTTAAGAAAAAATAGATAATAATAACAATGGTTGGAATAGAAAAGAACAGCAAAAGATTTTGAAAATAGATTTCCTATTTAAGAAAAAATAGCTAATAATAAAAATAATTATAATAGAAAAGAACAACGGAAATTTTTGAAAATAAGTTTCCTATTAAAAAAAATAGATAGTAATAACAATAATTATAATAGAAAAGGACAACAGAAACTTTTGAAAAGAAATTTTCTATTTAATGAAAAACAAGTATTAATAATAAAAAATCATAATGGAAAAGAACAACAGAAAATTCTGAAAATAAATTTCCTATTTAAGAAAAAATAGCTAATGATAAAGATAATTATAATAGAAAAGAACAACAGAAATTTTTTAAAAGAAATTTCCTATTTAAGAAAAAATAAGTAATAATAATAAAAATAATTATAATAGAAAAGAACAACAGAAAATTTTGAAAATAAATTTCCTATCTAAGAAAAAATAGATAATAATAAAGATAATTATAATAGAAAAGAACAACGGAAAAATTTGAAAATAAATTTCCTATTTAAGAAAAATAGATAATAATAAAAAAGAACATCAGAAAATTTTGAAAATAACTTCTGGGTGTTTGTTGATGCAACTCAGCTGATAGGATATTCTCTCTTATGATTGGCTGGTCATCCCTTGGTCGTGTTTGTAAAGCTTCCTGTGATAGGCCGAACTAGATATCCTCGCTTGTAATTGGTTGGTTATCCCTTTGGGGAAAGTTCTAAATCTCCCTGTGATTGGCTGAACCAAATTATGGGATCAGCTGAAGCCTTCAGGCATTCATGACTACCGTGAGAGGCTTTTATGCTGTTTTCTTGCGGTTTCAGGAAGTCAATATTTCTGTTCCTCTTCAGAGCAAACCAAATAGAATTGACATGCATTTGCTGTCACTAATTTTTTTTTTTTTTTTTTTTTTTTTTTTTTTGGGGGGGGGAAGGGGTTACGACAACAACAACATACCCTCCAACACTGGAAAAGAACCTGGAAAATATGGAAAGACAAACTAAAAAAAAAAAAATAATGAAAAAAATAAGAATCGTGTGGCCAAAGTACCTATGGACCGAAGTGTGAACTTACCAATAGTAAAACATAAGAACAAGATTGTCCTCAGAGTTTGTTTAGTCTCTCAGAAGGGTTCTTCCGAGGCGAACTTTTTTTTTTTTTTTTTCTTTTTTTTTTTTGAATGATCGCTGAGGGTCTGAAGTTTCCTGGAGTCTGGAAACTCACTTAAGGAAACTCGAAAAAAAAAAGTTTCGTCGCTCTGGAAAAAAAAGGAGTTTGGAACTCCGAAATAAGCCCAAAGTACACACACGCACACACACACATACGCGCGCGCGCACACACACACACACACGCACACACACACACACACACACACACACACACACACACACACACACACACACACACACACACACACACGGTGGCGCGGTGGTTAGAGTTCTCACCTGCCACTACGGTGGTCCGGGTTCGAATCCCGCCCAGGGCTGAAATAATTTCAGTATCGCTGCGCTGCGGGTTGTTACTCCAATTCTCATTGGCGGGGAATTGGGGTTTGTGTACACGTAAGGTCACAGTACTACCTATAGATCGGTCATACGAGCTCTGAGCTCTCATCCGGGAGGTTAATAACTGTCGATCACGAGTCATACACGTGGTGCAAGACCATGGTGAATCACACACACACACACACACACACACACACACACACACACACACACACACACACACACACACACACACACACACACACACACACACACACACACACACACACACACACACACACACACACACACACACACACACACACACACACACACACACACACACACACGTACAGTCAGAAAAATAACTTTTCGACATTTATGTTCTCACAATAGTGGCATATGTCAATAAAAAGACTAAACTTTTCATGAACGATGAAAGTAAATATTTTCGAATGGAACAAAAAATTACTATTTGTTCGCTATTTTTCAGTCATGTGCAAATCAAAATCCCAAATCCATGGGAACAACTGTACACGATAAAAAATATAGAAAATGTATAATAATAATAATGATAATAATAATGATAATAATAATAATAATAATAATAATAATAATAATAATAATAATAATAATAATAATGATAATAATAATAATAATATTAATTAATGATAATAATAACAACGATAATAATAATAATAATAATAATAATAATAATGATAATAATAATAATAATAATAAATAATAATATAATAATAATGATAATAATAATAATAATAATAACGCTAATGTTAATAATAATAATAATGATAATAATAATTATAATAATAATAATAATAATAATAATAATAATAATAATAATAATAATAATAATAATAATAATAATGATAATGATAATAACAATAATAATAATAATAATATTGATATTAATAATAATAATAATAACACTAATAATGATAATAATATAATAAGGTTTATGATAATAAGAACAACAATCATAATAATGATAACAATAATGACAATAATGATAATAATTTAAAAAAGTAACTGTACATAAAGAAAAAGAAAAAAGTAAATAAAAGACAAATAGAAAATAGAAAAAAATCTATTATGATTTTCTTTTATGTTTTTTATTCTTTCTGAAAAAATACGATATTTTTCACTTTACAATAGCCAGAAAAAAATCATAAAGGAAGAGGAACTGTCTTCTCAAGAGAGAGAGAGAGAGAGAGAGAGAGAGAGAGAGAGAGAGAGAGAGAGAGAGAGAGAGAGAGAGAGAGAGAGAGAGAGAGAGAAGTTTGCAGGAGTGACGCGGCAGAGGTCGGTACAGTCGTGTAGCTCATGAAAGAGGCTGGAAGAGGCCTTTGTCTATCAGTGGACTCCGAAAGACTGATTGATCAATAATATACAGAATAGAAACTATTCAGACATATTTTTTTCAAATGACCTTGAATACTCAAAAAAAAAAAAAAAAAAAAAAAAAAAAAATTGGTCTTACAGTGTGTCCTGCTCATATATATCAATTATCAATTTCCTAAAGGCGTTCCACAAAAATGAATAAAATCGCCTGGCAGCAGCTAATATCATCCCCGGTACCTCCCCCTTCTCCGTCTTCCTCTTCTTCCTCCTCCTCCTCCTCTTTCACCTCCTAATTCTTCCCCTTCTTCCTGCTCCCTCCCTCCTCCTCCCTCCTTCTCCTTCTCCCTCCTCCTCCTCCTCTCCCTCCTTCTCTCCTTCCTCCTCCTCCTTTCTCTCCTCCTCCTCTCCCTCCTCTTTCTCAACTTCCCTCTCTTCCTCCTCCTCCTCTTTCACCTTATCTACTTCCCCTTCCTCCTGTTCCCCCTCCTCCTCCCTCCTCATTCTCCCTCCTCCTCCTCTCCCTCCTCCTTCTCTCCCTCCTCCTCCTCTCCTTCCTCTTTCTCAACTTTCTCCTCTTCCTCCTCCTGCTCCTCCTCCTTCTTCCTTCGTTAGAGGTCATAAGGCTGGAGGGCACGGCCTAAGTAATAGGGAATTTGATCCTTCCGTTAAGGTGCGACGAGAAGGGCGGAGGAGGGAGAGGGAAGAGGGGAGGGGGGAGGGGAGGAGGGAGGGGGAAGGGGTGGAGGGAGGGGAGGGGGAGGGGGAGGAGGGAAGGGGAAGGGGTGGAGAGAGGGGAGGGGGAGGAGTGAGGGCGAAGGGGAAGGGGGGAGGGGAGGGGGAGGGGGAAGGGGAGAAGGGGAGGGGAGGAGGGAGGGGGAAGGGGAGGAGGGAAGGGGAGGGGGAGGGGGAGGGGGAGGAGGAGGGGGAAGGGGAGGAGCGGGGAGAGGGGGATTTCCTGTGAGGTGAGCACTGAGGACGCAAAATCCTTTACCGAAGGACGAAAAGGAGGGGAGGAAAGGGAGGGTGAAAAGGAAAGGAGGAAGGGAAGAAGGGAAGAAAAAGAGGAAGTGAGAGAGGGAGGAAAGGGGTGAGGAAGGGAGTAAGAAAGGAAGGGAGGGGAGGGAAGAAGGCGAGAAGAAGGTAAGAGAAGAAGGATATAAGGCAGGGAAGAAAGAAGGAAGAAAGGAAAGAAGGAAAAAGGAAGGAAAGAAGGAAAGAGGGGAAAATGAGAAAGGAATGAGTGAAGAGATAAAAGGAAAAGAGGGGAAGAAAGGGAAAGGAGAAAGGAAGGGAAAGAGGGAAAAAGAGGGGATGGGGAAGAATAAGGTAAAAAAAAAGGAGAGGAAGGGAGGAAAAGAAGAGAAGGGTAAATGGGTTGGGAAGAAGGAAAAGAGAAGAAAAGAGGGAAAGAAGGACAGGAAAAGAAAGAAGGAAAAGAGGGTAAGGAAAGGAAAGGAGGATGAATTGGTTGGGTAGAAGGAAAGGAGAGGAAAGGAGGGAAAGAAGATAAAGAGAGAAGGGAAAGAGAGAAGAGAAGGAAAAAAGAGGAGGATAAATGGGTGGGGATGAAGGAAAGGAGAAGAAGAAAAGGGAAGAAGAGAAAGAGAGAAATTAAGGAAAGAAGAGAAGGAAATGAAAGGTTTGAAAATAGAAGAAGGAAAGAAGGGAAAGAAAGAAGAGAAGGGAAGGGAAAGAGGGAAGGAAGGGAAAGAAGAGAAGTGAGGGAAAGGAAGGAAAGAAAGAAGAGAAAGAAAGGAAAGGAGGGAAGGAAAGAAGAGAAGGAAAGGAAAGGAGAAAAGGAAAGAAAATTAGGAAAGATTAGAAGGGAAGGAAAGAAGAGAAGGAAAGGAACGAAGGGAAGGAAGGGAGAGAAGAAAAGAGAGGAAAGGAAGGAAAGAAAAAAGAAGGAAAGAAAAGTAGGGAAGGAAAGGAAATGAGGAAAGGAAAGGAGAGAAGGAAAGAAAAGAAGGAAAGGAAAGGAGGGAAGGAAAGAAGAGAAGAAAAGAAGGGAAAGAAAGAAGAAAAGGAAAGGAAAGGAGGGAAAGAAGGGAAAGAAGAGAAGAGAGGGAAAAAAAGGAAGGAAAGAAGAGAAGGAAAGGAAAGGAGGGAACGAAAGAAGAGAAGGAAAGGAATGGAGGGAAGGAAAGAAAAGTAAAGAAAAATAGGAAAGGAAAGAAGAGAAAGAAAGGTAAGGAGGAAAGGAAAGAAGAGAAGGAAAGGTAAGGAGGGAAGGAAAGAAAAGAAGGAAAGGAAAGGAAGGAAAGAAGAGTAGAGAGGGAAAGAAAGGAAGGAAAGAAGAGATGGAAAGGAAAGAAGGGAATGAAAGAAGA
>NC_134817.1:16745051-16755051 GCF_046742065.1 Oratosquilla oratoria | reverse complement strand
CCTCCACCTCCACCTCCTCCACCAACTTCACCTATTTCTCCTTTGTCTTCCTCCATCTCCTCCTCCTCCTCCTCCTCTCTCTTCCTCCTCCTCCTCCTCCTCCTCTTCCTCCTCTTCCTCCTCCTCCTCCTCCACCTCCAGTTCCGTCTCCACTTACACCACCTCTTGCATTATCACCTCCTCCTCCTCCTCCTCCTCTTCCTCCGCCTTCTTCCGCCCTTTCTTCAAATTTATTGCTTCCTTGTCCCTCTTCTCTTCTCTTCTCTTCTCTTCTCTTCTCTTTTCTTCTCTTCTCTTTCTTCTCTTTTCTTTTCATTTATTTTATTTTATTTTATTTTATTTTATTTTATTTCATTTTATTTTATTATATTTTATTCTATTCTATCTTATTTTCTTCTCTTCTTTTCTCATCTCTTATTTTCTCTTCTCTCTTCTCCTCTTCTCTTCTCATCTTTCATCATTCTTGACCTTTCCCTATATTTTTTCCCTTTATTCCGTGGTCTATTGATTGCTTCATTCCTCCTACTCCTCCTCCTACTCCTCCTCCTCCTCCTCCTCCTTCTCCTCTTTCTCGTTCCTTCCTCCTCTTCCTCTTCCTTCTCCTTCTCCTTCTCCTGCTGTTAGTCCTCCTCCTCCTCCTCCTCCTCCTCCTCCTCCTCCTCCTCTTTCTCGTTCCTTCTTCCTTTTCCTCTTCCTTCTCCTTCTCCTTCTCCTGCCGTTAGTCCTCCTCCCCTCCCTCCTTTTCCTCCTCCTCCTCCTCCTCCTTCCCCTCTTCCTCATCTTTCTCCTCCTATTCCTCTTCCTTCTCTACTCGTTTTTCTTTATTCTCTTATCCTTTCTTGATACTTCTCTGTATATTATCCATTATCTCTTCCGTTGCTGTTTGTTATCTCTAATATCTCTATTCTGAGTGACGTCAGGCGGTTTAATTCAGCTAAGAGAACTCCCTAACCCCGCTTAACCCCCTTTACACCCCCTAACCGCCCCCTAACCGCCCCTTAACCGCCCCCTAACAGCCTCCCTAACCGCCTCCTAACCGCCGCCTAACCGCCCCTTAACCGTCCCCTAACCGCCCCTTAACCGCCCCGTAACCGCACCCTAACCGCCGCCTTAACCGCCCCCCTAACCGCCACCTAACCGCCTCCTAACCGCCCCCTAACCCCTTCCCCCTGCACAGCAGAAGGATCCATCCTAAGTTTTGGCACGTCGTAGGTCTTTCACTAATCCTCCTCCTCTTCCTTCTCCTCCTCTTCCTCCTCCTTCACCTCTTCCTCCTCCTCCTTCTCCTCCTCTTCCTCCTCCTTCACCTCTTCTTTCTCCTCCTCCTCCTCTTTTTCCTTCTTCACCTCTTCCTTCTCCTCTTCCTTCTCTTCCTCCTCCTCTTCCTCCTCCTTCACTTCTTCCTCCTCCTCCTTCTCCTCCTCTTCCTCCTCCTTCACCTCTTCTTTCTCCTCCTCCTCTTTTTCCTTCTTCAACTCTTCCTTCTCCTCTTCCTTCTCTTCCTCCTCCTCCCTCACCTCTTCCTCCTCCTTCTTTTTCTTTTCCTACATGTGATTCTCTTCATTTTCATTCTCTTCTTCCCCTTCTCCTTGTTCTCCTCCTCCTCTTTCTCCTCTTCCTCCTTCTCTTCCTCCTCCCTCTACTACACGTGATTCTCCTCTTCTTCCTTCACTTCCTCCTCCTCCTCCTCCTCCTCCTCCTCCTTTTCCTCCTTCACCACTTCCTTCTCCTCCATCTCTTTCCCCTCCCTCTCTTACACTTGATTCTCTTCTTCCTCCTCCTCCTCCTCCTCCTTATCATTTTCTTCCTCCCCCTCCCCTTCCTCTTCTCCTCTTTCATACTCTCTTCCTCCTCTTCCTCCTCCTCCTCCTCCTATTTCCTTTCTTCGCCTTGCAAGTTATGTTTCCTTTTACCTAATTGCGAGTCTTAACTCTTCTTCCTCCTCCTCCTCCTCCTCCCTCTCCTCCTCCTCCCTCTCCTCCTCCTCCCCCTCCTCTTCCTCCTCCTCCTCCCTCTCCTCCTCCTCGCCCTCCTCTTCCTCCTCCCCTCCTCCTCCCCTTCTCCTCCTCCTCTTCCTCCACCTCCTCCTCCTCTTCCTACATCACCTCTTCCTCTTCTGTCTCACTCTCATTCCCTCTCTCTCCTTGTTCCTTTCCTTACCCCTTTCCTCCCTCCCCTTCCTTCTTATTTTCCTCCTCTTTCCTTCTCCTTCCTCCTAGCCTCCTTCTCCTCCTCCTCCTCCTCCTCCTCCTCCTTCTTCCCTTTTCCTCCCCTTTCCTTCATTTTTCTTCTCCTTTATAACTTCGCATCATATTTCCTCGACTTTCTCAGTCCTTCCTTGATTACTTTACTCTTCGCTTTCACTTCATGACGGAACTCGACGCTGATTGGTCGACGCGAACGCGGGGAAAAACCAATCAGAGCGTCGCTGATGTGTTCAAAGGAACTCGCCGACTCCTTGTAGCGCTCTCCGCCTCTTTCTCAAACTCAAAAAAAAAAAAAAAATAATAATAATAATAATAATAATAAATAGATAAATAGATAAATAAATAAATGAAATGAAATAGAAAAAACATAAAATAAAATAGAATTTAAAATTTTGATAAAATAAACGAACAAAAATATAATAAAATAAATCAGGATAAAATAAAATAAAATAAAAATAAGATAAGTTAGAATAAAACATATTAGAATAAAAGTAAAACAAAATAAAATTAGATAGAATAAAATAAGATAGAATGATACAAAATGAGATAAAATGAAACAAAATAGAATGAAATAAGATCAAATCAAATCAATTAAACAAAAAGATAAAATAAGATAGATGATAAAATGAAGTACAAATAGAAATATCGAAATTCAAAAATGGAAATGAATCAGAATGAAACGAAATAGATGATACATTGAAACAGGAGAAAACGTAAGTGAGGCGATGGGACGTAGAAAACGGGGGATGGGACGAAATGTGAAGGAAAATGGATATAACTTATCGGATCATAAAAAACGGAATGAGGTCTCGTATCGAAGAAAATGTGATGAAGGGCAATGGTACGAAAAACACATGATGTGATGTGACAGAAAGTCGGGGGAGAAAGAGAAAGAGGGAGAGAGAGAGAGAGAGAGAGAGAGAGAGAGAGAGAGAGAGAGAGAGAGAGAGAGAGAGAGAGAGAGAGAGAGAGAGAGAGAGAGAGAGAGAGAGAGAGAGAGAGGGAGGGGGAGAGAGACAGTTTGACTGAACATAGAAAATGGAATAAATAAATGAATAAATAAATAGATAGATGAATAGAAAATAAATATATAAATAGATAGTTAAACAGATAAAAATTAATGAATAAATAAATAGATAAGCAGATAAATACATAATAAATAAATAAACAGATATTAGATAAATATGAAAAAATAGTAAATTAATGATATGCGAATACATGAAAATATAAAAAGATAAATTGATATAGTAAATAAGAAGAGAATTAAATTTTGGTTTATGAAAACAAACAAATACAAGAGAGTATGATAGGTATATATAATATATATATGTATATATATATATATATATATATATATATATATATATTGCAGAAACCACAGGGAAATTAAAGTCGGAATACTGAACGTTTTCGTCTATTACGACATCCTCAGAGTACAAAGAAAGAAAAAATAGAACACAATATTTATACAGAAGAAAGAAAACTGGGAGAGGTCATAGCCACATAAAACCTTCGGACATTATACATACAACACATTTAAATACAAATGGAAATGTTAATGTTAATAAAAATACATATACATTCATATACACATAGAAATGGTGATAGTAACAAGAAAAAATAATAATAAATAAAATAAAATAAAAATAAAAAGAACAAAAACCATGTGGCCGAAAGGTCCATAGGACAATTGGTACAATTAGGAAACTAGATACTGCTTTACTATCCTATGATATTGTTTTTTTTTTTTAAACCAAAACACAAGTAATATTATTATCAAATTGTACAAAAAAAGAAAAAGAAAAAAACAATATTTAACAGAAATACAAAAACTGGAAAGATTATGCCACATAAAACTTTCGGACGTTATACATACATACACACTCATATACACAGAAATATTAATGGTAACAGTAAATGAAAAAAAAACATACACAATCATATACACATGGAAATAATAATGGTAATAGTAAAACAAACAAAAAATACAAAAGAACAAAACCTTGTGGCTGAAAGGTCCACAGGACATTTGGTACCATTAGGAAATTTGGTACTGTTTTACTATCCTATTAATTATAAAATTGTCTAGTTTAAATAAACCTAAACTCAAGTTAATATTATTATCAAAATTGTTCTTTATGAAACAGGATTCAATGATGTTCCTATCTAAAGCTGAATTACAATCAACAATTTTCTTAACGTTGTCCCAGTCAATGTTGTGGTTTGTGTCTCTAACATGGACAAAAACCCCACTGGACATTTGGCCCGTCCTTATACTGTACTTATGTTGTTTCATCCTAATATTCAATTCTTTACCTGTTTGGCCAATATAACAGGAGCTACAGTTTTTACAGGGAATACTGTAAACACACCCTACATTATTACAAGGGGAATTTTTAATAAGGAGTTCTTTGATGGTACTGTTTTTGAAAATAACATTAATATTAAACTCCTTAAGGATGCGAGGAAGTCTTACAAGATTATCATGAAATGGAATAACTAAAAGATTTTTCTTACAAAAAGTATCTTTTTGGGTTGTATTGAAATAAGACTTCCTGGCCCTATGTTGTGCTTTATCTATAACATATTTTGGATATTTCAAACCCGATGCAATGTCATATATTTTTCCTATTTCTTGGTCTAAAAATTCTGGACTACAAATTCTATAAGCTCTTAAAAACATGGATGAAAAAACAGAAACCTTAGTATTAATATGATGTGTAGAATAGAAATGAACATATGACAGAACATTGGTTGGTTTCCTAAAAATGTCAAACCTAAAACATCTATCTTTTCTGAGCCCCCTTGTTGGATCCATTTCTCATTCTCACATTAACCCATTCAACTCCGATGACAAGATGTCTTGTCATTTGGTCAAATAAAACAAAAAATCATAATAAAACAACAAAATGTTTGATGATCAAACAGCATCAGAAAAATATTTTTCTGGTGCTGTTTGATCATCAAACATTTTGTTGTTTTATTATGATTTTTTGTTTTATTTGACCAAATGACAAGACATCTTGTCATCGGAGTTGAATGGGTTAAGAACAACGAAGATTTAATCAGCAAACTTAATAGTCTAGACCTTACTTATGATTTCAAGTTAGTTAGTTTTGATGTTAATTTCTTTATTTACACGTGTTCCTGTTTTTGATTTGCTTGAATTTCTAAGAAAAGAGCTTCATTCACATAACTTACCCTTATCTGTAGACATTATTATCGATTTGATTAAACTTTGTGTGGTTAACTCTAAATTTGTTTTTAATGGTGCATTTTATGTTCAAAAATTTGGCATGGCTATGGGAAACCCCTTATCACCAGTTTTAAGCAATTTGTATATGGAGTTCTTTGAAAGGGAATTGTTACCTTGTATTCTCCCCCGTAAAGTCATCTGGTATCGATATGTCGATGACATTTTATGTATTTGGCCTACTGATATTAATTTGGACAATTTTCTGATTAATTTAAATGACTTAGTGCCTTCTATTAAATTTAAAATTGAGGTTGAACAAGGTAACAAATTGCCATTTTTAAATGTTTCTATAATTAGAAAAGATAGATGTTTAATGAATGACATTTATAGGAAACCAACCAATGTGATGTCAAATGTTCATTTCTATTCTACACATCATATTAATACTAAGGTTTCTGTTTTTTCATCCATGTTTTTAAGAGCTTATAGAATTTGTAGTCCAGAATTTTTAGACCAAGAAATAGGAAAAATATATGACATTGCATCGGGTTTGAAATATCCAAAATATGTTATAGATAAAGCACAACATAGGGCCAGGAAGTCTTATTTCAATACAACCCAAAAAGATACTTTTTGTAAGAAAAATCTTTTAGTTATTCCATTTCATGATAATCTTGTAAGACTTCCTCGCATCCTTAAGGAGTTTAATATTAATGTTATTTTCAAAAACAGTACCATCAAAGAACTCCTTATTAAAAATTCCCCTTGTAATAATGTAGGGTGTGTTTACAGTATTCCCTGTAAAAACTGTAGCTCCTGTTATATTGGCCAAACAGGTAAAGAATTGAATATTAGGATGAAACAACATAAGTACAGTATAAGGACGGGCCAAATGTCCAGTGGGGTTTTTGTCCATGTTAGAGACACAAACCACAACATTGACTGGGACAACGTTAAGAAAATTGTTGATTGTAATTCAGCTTTAGATAGGAACATCATTGAATCCTGTTTCATAAAGAACAATTTTGATAATAATATTAACTTGAGTTTAGGTTTATTTAAACTAGACAATTTTATAATTAATAGGATAGTAAAACAGTACCAAATTTCCTAATGGTACCATATGTCCTGTGGACCTTTCAGCCACAAGGTTTTGTTCTTTTGTATTTTTTGTTTGTTTTACTATTACCATTATTATTTCCATGTGTATATGATTGTGTATGTTTTTTTTTCATTTACTGTTATCATTAATATTTCTGTGTATATGAGTGTGTATGTATGTATAACGTCCGAAAGTTTTATGTGGCATAACCTTTCCAGTTTTTGTTTTTCTGTTAAATATTGTTTTTTTTTCTTTTTCTTTTTTGTACAATTTGATAATAATATTACTTGTGTTTTGGTTAAAAAAAACAAAAAAAAAACAATATCATAGGATAGTAAAGCAGTATCTAGTTTCCTAATTGTACCAATTGTCCTATGGACCTTTCGGCCACATGGTTTTTGTTCTTTTTATTTTTTATCTTATTTTATTTTATTCATTATTATTTTTTCTTGTTACTATCACCATTTCTATGTGTATATGAATGTATATGTATTTTTATTAACATTAACATTTCCATTTGTATTTAAATGTGTTGTATGTATAATGTCCGAAGGTTTTATGTGGCTATGACCTCTCCCAGTTTTCTTTCTTCTGTATAAATATTGTGTTCTATTTTTTCTTTCTTTGTACTCTGAGGATGTCGTAATAGACGAAAACGTTCAGTATTCCGACTTTAATTTCCCTGTGGTTTCTGCAATATCTTTTCGTCACGCGTTATTGTGATTATTTTTGCAATATATATATATATATATATGTGTACATATATATATATATATACACATATATATATGTATGTATATATATACATACAGGACACACAGGAACCCACAGTCGGAGAAAATAATCTTCGAATAAAGAAGAATCCTAAATTTCGGCTATCAACTGTAGCCCTCTTCAGGAAACATACATATATACATACATATATGTTAAAAATAGAGATAAAAGAGATTCTGGATTGAATCAACATCGATGAGGTAATATGAAACAACAAACAACAGACAGAGTTGTGGGGGGGGGCAATCATTAAGAAAAAAAGTCAATACAGGAGGGATACAATGGTAAAACATTGGTCAAAACTTTTGACCCAACCCGATACTCTCATAAGTAGCCTTTATTACTCAATATCTTATCTATTTTATTTTTCTACACACACACACACACACACACACACACACACACACACACACACACACACACACACACACACACACACACACACACTCACGCACACACACACACACATATACCCACACACATACACACACACACATGCATATATATATATATGTATATATATATATGTATATATATATATATATATATATATATATATATATATATATATATATATAATGAAGTATTGACAACAGACTAAATAGTTTCCATGAAAACAATAGTTAAAATGATAATAATCAAGACTCTATATGCAATGGCTATTCATTTAAAGAAAAACTCATTAAGAGACAAAATTGGACTCGTGCCCTCGTTACCTGCGGTCAAATTGGTGATTTGTAAGCTGGTTAGGCTGGTTCTAGGTAGTTAAGGAGAGACAGAGAAGGACAAGAAAAAGAAAAGAAAAAATGTCAACAAAAGTTGGTAATTTTAAGAGAAAAGCTCTCAAAGTCTTTGTGTCTGTCTGTGTGTGTGTGTGTGTGTGTGTGTGTGTGTGTGTGTGTGTGTGTGTGTGTGTGTGTGTGTGTGTGTGTGTGTGTGTGTGTATGTGTGTGTGTGTGTGTGTGTGTGAATGTGCGTGCATGTATGCACACGCATGCGTATATACACATAACCACACACACACACACACACACACACACACACACACACACACACACACACACACACACATCTTCATTTTCCACCCTTGTAACACATCCATATACCAGGAATACATACACTAATTAATTCATGGAAATATATATGTCATATGAAATGATAATCTTCCACGGGTCGGCTATGTATTCTCTGTATTCTCAACACACAATAGAATTTCATATTGGTAATTACAACGTAGAGAGAGGAGAATCTGTCGGGCGAGTGGAGAATATCATTGCGTTGGAGATGGTGGAGATGGTGGAGAGGTTGGTGGTGGTGGAGAGGGTGGTGGTGGTTGTGATGGTGGTGTTCGTGGAGGTGATGGTAACATAAGTACATAAACATTAAGGAGACTTCAAGAGGCCATAAGGCCTACATTAGGGAGTGCTATGTCCATTACTAAGTTTATTCCTTGACCACCCTATTAGTAAACCATTTCTTGCCTATTTCCTTCTTAAATCTAAATCTGTCCAATTTAAATCCGTTACTGTGAGTCCTGCCCTGTTGCCTTAATATGATGACCAAGTCTGTATCACCCTTGTTAAAGCCCTTAATCCACTTGAACACCTCTATTACATCACCTCGTATTCTACGGTTCCCAGAGCTTAAGCTAAGGTGTATAAGCATGTCCTTGTAAGATAAATTTCTGTTCCAAAGTATCATTTTGTTTATTCTTCTTTTTACTGATTCTAGCGAATTAATATCCATTCTAAAGGACGGAGACCAAAATTGTCTCACATAGTCAAGGATGGGTCTAACTAACGCCAGATAAAGTTTGGTAACTGCCTCTACACTTTTATTCGTAACCGTCTCAACCATGAAACCTAATAGTCTGTTAAGGGGCATTTAGACGGCCAAACGGTTTGACAAACCCGGTTTGTCAAAGAAGTGTTTGAAGTGATGTTTGACCGTGTGAATAGGGTATTTGGTTGTCAAACACGTTCGACAAACGTGTCTGACGACCAAATACCCCATTCACACGGTCAAACATCACTTCGAACACTTGTCTGACAAACCGTGTAAATGGCCCTTTAGGTCTATTCCTGGCGCTAATCCAATAATTCCTGGATTTAAGGTCAGGACTCACTAGCACTCCTAATGGAGATGCTCTATGCCCAGAAGTAGACTTAACTGGAGGCGATAGTATATATACCATACTATTTAATTTTAACACAAAATTGTATGGTACCGTTTATTAAGTTTACAATGGAGATTGAATAGGATAATAGTTTACCATTTTTAGATGTTATGATTCATAGATCTGGTAATAATTTTAAGTTGGTTGTTTATAGGAAACCAACTAATGTTTTTTCATATATTCATTTTTACTTATATCACCATCTTAAGACCAAAGTATTTTTTTCCCTTCAATGGTTATAAGAGCATTTAGAGTTTGGTACCTTGAATTTTAGACCATGAAATAGATTAAATTTGGGGCATTGGAAATTAATTATAATATCCCAAATATGTAATGAACAATGCAAAGCAAATAGTTGAGAAAAAAATTATGGTTTAACACAGACAAAAGTTTATAAAAAAAAAAAAAAAAACATTCTTTCGCTTCCATTCCATTCTCAAATTTTTAGCACCTTCGGAATACAAGTTGTCTTTAAAAATAACAATACTGTAAAAAGCCTATTAATAAAAAATTCACCTAAAGTCAGAGAAGGGTGCGTTTATAGC
>NC_134817.1:16735051-16737551 GCF_046742065.1 Oratosquilla oratoria | reverse complement strand
GGAGGGAAAGGGGGAGAGGGGGGTTGGGGAGAGATCAAAGAGAAGTGTCAATTCATTACACTGTGTCAGGTGATTCTTAGCCTTCTCAAGCCCTGGGTGAGGGCAGTGACATATCTGTTGTGACACAAGTAGACACACGCGAGCCAAAGGACAAGATTGTTTTTCTTTTGTGTGTGTGTGTGTATATGTGTGTGTGTGTGTGTGTGTGTGTGTGTGTGTGTGTGTGTGTGTGTGTGTGTGTGTGTGTGTGTGTGTGTGTGTGTGTGTGTGTGTGTGTGTGTGTGTGTGTGTGTGTGTGTGTGTGTGTGTGTGTGTGTGTGTGTGTGTGTGTGTGTGTGTGTGATGTTGCGATCTTACCCAGACACAAACACAGACACACAGACACACAGACACGCACGCACACACACACACACACACACACACACACACACACACACACACACACACACACACACACACACACACACACACACACACACACACATACAAACACACGCACACACACACATAGACACACACGCACACATACACACACGCACACACATACACACACACACACACAAACAAAAACAAACAAACAAACAAACAAATCCTTGCTTTGGCTCGTCGTGTGTGCGTGTGTGTGTGTGTGTGCGTATTCACCTTGGTCTTTGGATCACGTGTTGGACTCGTGATCGACAGGTATTTCCCTCTCGGAAGAGAGCTCAGAGCTCGTAGGTCCGATCTATGGGTAATGCTATGACCTTTCATATACACACACACCCAACTCCCCGCCCACGAGAGTCAGAGTAACGACCCGAAGCGCAGTGATACCGAAATAATTTCGGCCCTGGGCAGGATTCGAACCAGGTACTGCGAGCACCCCTGTTCTTCGCAGTCCAGTGTTCTACCAACCGCGCCACTGAGTCGTGTGTGTGTGTGTGTGTGTGTGTGTGTGTGTGTGTGTGTGTGTGTGTGTGTGTGTGTGTGTGTGTGTGTGTGTGTGTGTGTGTGTGAGAGAGAGAGAGAGAGAGAGAGAGAGAGAGAGAGAGAGAGAGAGAGAGAGAGAGAGAGAACATATAACCATGTGTAAGCTTTACTCATAGTATAATTAGAATACCATGTCTCCCCTTGTCGAGACACTCTCTGATATTCCTTCTCCTCTCCCTCTCCCCTCCTCCTCCCCCTACCTCTCCTCCCCAGACGTGGGAAGACAGGAAGGTTGGGAGAAGAGGAAGTGGGAGGAGCTAACGCCTCCTAGGAAAGCAACCACTCCCCTGGGAGCGTAGCCACGCCCACCAAAGACAATTGCCTTGATGTTTACACAATCCAGAGTCCTTTGGGAGGAGCTCTTCCCTGGAGGAGTCCCTCTCTTAGTGAGAGGTCGAAAGGCAGCTGGTTGACGTCATTCTTCCGGGTGGCCAATTGTCTTAGACTGAGGTTCTTTTGTCCTTGGGGGACTCTCTCTCTCTCTCTCTCTCTCTCTCTCTCTCTCTCTCTCTCTCTCTCTCTCTCTCTCTCTCTCTCTCTGTGTATCTCTTTCTCTCTCACTTTGCAACCCTCACTAACCATCACCAACCATCTACGTGATCCACATACACATGTGAGATGGTAATCGTCTTTGGCAAGACCCCCAATCTTGCTGACATCACAAAATTCCTGAATCACCAAAGCAGCTTGACTCAATAATGCAAAGTAAGACAACGACGACTCACCCTCAGCATCACTAACACGAGATGCCTAATGTCATCAGACAGACCCATTGAACCCTTTCTCATACCTAACCCAATTACATTACCGTAAGTTAATATATATACCCCACATCTAACCACGTCCAATACCATATAACCATCACCAACCATGTACGTGATCCATATACACATGCGAGATATACGCCATATCTAACCACGCCCACCAACCATATAACAACCCCCACACAACGGAACTAATACCCATATCCATATCTTGTGACTAATACATCTCCCATATGGCATCCGACTAAACCTTACCTCTCGCCTTTATCAACGAACGGCTGCGCCCGTTGGAGATAGGAGTGCCGAGGTCACCGACCCGGCATAGGGGTGTCAAGGTCAAGTACCTGACTATAGGACAACCTAGGTCAAATATCTGACAGAAGGGCTGTTTAGGTGTGAAACTTTACTTGATCTGGCATCCCAACCTGTAAAGCCCAGATCTTATTTTTGATAAAACTAGAAATTACCATCAAAGTATTTCTCGCCCGTATTAAATACCTCTCTTGTGTAGAACATCAATTACTCTCTTTCTCTCTCTTTCTCTTTCTCTATCTCTTTGTCTCTCTCTCTCTCCATCTCTCTCTCTCTATTTCTCCGTATGTCTCTCTCCATCTCTCTCTTTCTCTCTCTCTCTCTCTCTCTCTCTCTCTCTCTCTCCATCTCTCTCTGTCTGTCTGTCTCTCTCTCTCTCTCTCTCTCTCTTTCTATTTCTCCGTCTGTCTCTCTCTCTCTCTCTCTCTCTCTCTCTCTCTCTCTCTCTCTCTCTC
>NC_134817.1:16727551-16730051 GCF_046742065.1 Oratosquilla oratoria | reverse complement strand
GACTTTCTAGAACGGCGTCTTGGCGCCTGGTGACGAAATTGTGGAAATTAAATTGTTTCTATAATTCGTAACAAACGTATCAAATGCCTTCGTAATTCGTAACGATTTGTCAACAATGGAGGGTTACATTTTTTTTACTTTATTTATGTAATTATGAATTAAAGTCCTTTAATAGTTAACGTCATGATCTACAAAAGCTGTCACGTTACCTTGCAGTGAACTACTAAACCTAAGCACGCGCGCACGCGCATACACACGCACCTTCCAGGCGAACAAATAGTAAAATAGATAAAATACAATAAATAAATAAATCAATCAATAGATAAATAGATGATAAAATAGATAAATAAACAGATAGATATCTAGTTATGTAAGTAAATGATTAAATGAATATCTAAGTAAATAGATAAATAGATAAATAAACAAATAAATGAAAAGATAAAGGTAATAAATAAGATGAAATAAAATTGAATAAACATATAAATAAAGAGATGTATTAATGAAAATAAATAAAAAATAAATAAAGAGAACAGCACTGAATAGAACAGAATAGAATAGAACAGAATAAATCAGAATAGAATAGAATAGAAGAGAATAGAATAGAATAGAATAGCATAGAATAGAAAAGAATAGAACAGAATAGAATAGAATAGAATAAAACAGAATAGAATAAAATAGAATAAGATAGAATAGAATAATATAGAATAGAATAGATTAGAACAGAACAGAACACAATAGAATAGAATTAACACAACACAACACAACACAATACAATATAACACAATATAATATAATACAACACAACACAACACAACACAACACAATACAATACAATATAGCACAATACAATGCAACACATTACAATGCAATGCAATAAAAGAGAATAAAACAAAAATTCTATCAATCAGACCACATGACAAGAGGTTTTGCAAACTCTTCTTATTCCCACACGAGGGATTTGCAACAAGAACTCTTGTGAAGAAATGCAAATAAGCCCAAAACATTCGAACTTTGTTATAACAAGTTTACCTACTTGTCCATTTGTTTGTATCCGTTTATTTGTTTGACAAAAAGTGGTTTAAAGAGCGGGTTTGGATTAAGTGAAACACTCGCACAAATATAAATATATACATATACAGATATACATACATACACGTATATATACACGTATACATACACACATGTATATAAATATATATATATATGTGTATATATATATATATATATATATGTATATATATATATATATATGTGTGTGTGTGTGTGTGTGTGTGTGTGTGTGTGTGTGTGTGTGTGTGTGTGTGTGTGTGTGTGTGTGTGTGTGTGTGTGTGTGTGTGTGTGTGTGTGTGTGTGTGTGTGTGTGTGTGTGTGTGTGTGTGTGTGTGTGTGTGTGTGTGTGTGTGTGTGTGTGTGTGTGTGTGTGTTTGTGTGTATGTGTATTAGCTTCGTTCTTCTGAGGGTCATCTCTTGAAAATTTAATCTATTCCTTTCGCAGAATCAGAGAGAAACACCGCCTACCACCCCTCCCGCACCCTCCCGTCCTCTCTTCTCTCGTTTCCACTCTCTCTCTCTCTCTCTCTCTCTCTCTCTCTCTCTCTCTCTCTCTCTCTCTCTCTCTCTCTCTCTCTCTCTCTTTCTCTCTCTCTCTCTCAAAGCCTCAAACAGCTGATGAAGTGATGACCTCTAAACGTATCAAGTAAACTTCCCTCTGAGGCAACGATGTAACAGGTCGAATTTTGAAAATTCTTTTTTTTTTTCATAAACACTTATGTATTATGAAACATTATTTCCCCTTTCGGATCATGTTTTTCTTTAACAATTGGAGGCAAATCTTCGTCCCCACAAAAGAAAAATGCTTCTCTCTTATAACTAAGAAAGAAAGAGAGAGAGAGAGAGAGAGAGAGAGAGAGAGAGAGAGAGAGAGAGAGAGAGAGAGAGAGAGAGAGAGAGAGAGAGAGAGAGAGAGAGAGAGAGAGAGAGAGAGAGAGAGAGAGAGAGAGAGAGAGAGAGAGAGAGAGAGAGAGAGAGAGAGAGAGAGAGAGAGAGAGAGAGAGAGAGAGAGAGAGAGAGAGAGAGGGGAGAGAGGAGAGAGAGAGAGGAGAGAGTAGAGAGAGAGAGAGAGAGAGAGAGAGAGAGAGAGAGAGAGAGAGAGAGAGAGAGAGAGAGAGAGAGAGAGAGAGAGAGAGAGAGAGAGCCACTTTCAATGACCTCGGGGTCCGTTTGTCGATCTTTCCCTTTGAAAAGGAATCCCTCCCTAAGATGTCTTCGACCAAAGAACTTAAGTTGATGAGTTTTAAAGACGAGAGCTAGATCGCTCATAGAACCAGCCTGACTTTGACTTCGACTCTGAATTATGGCTTGTCCATCAAATATCTTGGTTTTGAGTCCTCAGTGATTAGTATTTCTTAAAAAAAAAAAAAAAAAAAACTTCGTCTTACCCCAAAGAGCTTCTGGATCATTGAGGTCTGCTCGGTTGTTCTTCGGGAGAGTCTGAGAACC
>NC_134817.1:16705051-16722551 GCF_046742065.1 Oratosquilla oratoria | reverse complement strand
GAAGGGATGGGAAGGGAAGGGAAGGAAAGGGAAGGAAAGGGAAGGAAAGGGAAGGAAAGGGAAGGGAAGGGAAGGAAAGGGAAAGGAAGAGAAAGGAAGGGGAAGGAAGGGAAGGAAAAGGGACCGGAACGGAACGGGAGGGAAAGTGAGGGAGGGAAGGGGAAGGAAGTGAAGTGAAGGGGAGGGAAGGGAAGGGAAGTGAAGAGAAGGGAAGTGAAGGGAAGGGAAGGGAAGGGAAGGGAAGGGAAGGGAAGGGACGGAAGGGGGAAGGAAGGGAAGGGAGGAAAAGGGTAGGGATGGAAAGGGAGGGGAAAGGAAGGGAAGGGAAGGGAAGGTAATAAGAAAGAAAGGGAAGAGAAGGGAAGGGAAAGGAAGGGAAGGGAGGAGAAGGGGTGTGAGGAGGTGAGAAGCGGGTGGGAAGGGGTGTGATGATGATGATGATGATGATGATGATGATGATGATGATGATGATGATGATGATGATGATGATGATGATGATGATGATGATGATGATGATGATGATGATGATGATGATGATGAGGATGATGATGATGATGATGATGATGATGATGATGATGATGATGATGATGATGATGGTGGTGGTGGTGGTGGTGATGATGATGATGATGATGATGATGATGATGATTAGATGATGATGATTAGATGATGATGATTAGATGATGATGATTAGATGATGATGATTAGATGATGATGATTAGATGATGATGATTAGATGATGATGATTAGATGATGATGATTAGATGATGATGATGATGATGATGATGATGATGATGATGATGATTATATGATGATAATGGATGATGATGATGGATGTGATGATGATGATGATGATGATGATGATGATGATGATGATGATGATGATGATGATGATGATGATGATGATGATGATGATGATGATGATGATGATGACGACGATGATGATGACGATGACGATGACAATGACGATTATGATGATGACGACAATGACAATTGCATGAAATTGAGAGAAACAAAAAAATAAACAAAAATTAATAATAATAATAATAGTAAAAAAACGAACAGAAGAGAAACAGCGGGTTCCCCCCTTTACCCCCTCGGGGGAAGGGGGGGGCCGCGTACCCCCGGGGGAGGGGGAGGGGGCCACGTAAAAGAACTATTAATATCAAACCCTTTTTCCAGCATTTCGCTTCAATCTGCTTCCAGACTTTCTATCCAAGTATGACGTCATCAGAACCTTCTAGATACTCGATCTAGAGGAAGTGACGTCACGAGAACGGTGCTAGTTCTAGAGGGTTATACCTCCCTCCATCTAGATCTAGAAACCCATTACCTTACACGAAGGAATTCTGTCATGCGACGGTGCCAGATGCTCTTTCGTGCGACGTTGCCACATCGACAACACATTATCTGTATCCGGTGTTAGTCCGAAGAAGGCGAACACGAAGAAGACAAAGAAGGAGGAAGAAGACAAGAATAGGAAGAAGACGAAGAAAACACAAACGAAGACAAAAAAGACGAAGAGGACAAAGAAGAAGAGGGAAGACAAGAATAGGAAGAAAACACGAACGAAGACAAAAAAAAAAAGACGAAGAGGACAAAGAAGGAGAAAAAGGAAGACAAGAAGAGGAAGAAAACGAAGAAAACACAAACGAAGACAAAAAAGACGAAGAATAGGATGAAGAAGACGAGAAAGACGAAGAAAACGAAGACAAAGAAGATGAAAATGTCGAAGAAGACGAAGATGGAAAAAAAGAAGAAAAATATATATATGGTGAATGTTAATAAGAAGTAAGAAAACGCGATGGAGGAGGAAGAGGAGGGGGAGGAGGAGAAGGAAGAGGAAGAGGTGGAGGAGTTGAAGATGGAGGAGGAGGAGAAGGAGGAGCAGAAGGAGGAGGAAGAGGTGGAGGAGTTGAAGGTAAAGGAGGAGCTGGAGGAAATAAAAAGAATAAGATGAGGAGTAGGGGAGGAAGAGGAGGAGGAGGTAGATGGAGAGGAGGAAGATTTGAGGAGGAGGAGGAGGAGGAGGAAGTAGAGGAGTTAGAGGAAGAGGAGGAGGAGGAGGAGGAGGAACTGAAGGAGGATGAAGGCTTAAAAGAAGAGGAGGAGGAAGAAGAAGAGAAAGAGGAGGAGGAGGAAGAAAAGGAGGAAGAAGAGGAGGAGGAGGAGGGACCGGAGAAGGATGAAGGGTTATAAGAAGAGGAGGAGGAGGAGGAGAAAGAAGAGGAAGAGGAAGAGGAGGAGGAAGAGGAAGAGGAGGAGGAGGATTTGATGAATTCCCTGACTTTTGAGAAAGATAATAGACAAGTTGAGAAAGAATAGGAAACAAATGGCTGTTTGCGGGGTCATAAAAGACCCGTCGTTGCACCCTAACGACGGGACGGGACTCCCCCCACTCCCCCCTCCCCCCTCCTCCGATAAGCTCCTCCCAGGGATTAGGGGGAGAGGGGGGAAGGAGAGAGAGGGAGAGGGGGAGAGGAGGATAGGGGGATAGGGGGATAGGGGGAGAGGGGGAGAGGAGGGAGAGAGGGAGAGGAGGAGGTGAGGAACGGTGGGAGCATGGGAAGGGAGAGTGAGGGTGGAAGGAGGGGAAGTTAGGGGGAGGGGATAGGGAGGAGGAAATGGGAGGTGGGAGAGTATGGGGGGAGGGAGAGAGAGGGAAAGGGGAGGGGAGGGGGAGGGGGAAGGTAGGAGGGGTCAGAGAGGACGCGTGAGGACCAGTGGGAGGGAGGAGGAGGAGGAGGGAGAGGAGGGGAGTGGTAGGGGAAGGAAGAGGGAAGAAGGAGGGGGAGGGGAAAGGGAGGGAGAGGGGAAAGGGAGGGGGAGGGGGACTAATGGGGGGGAAGCCAGGAGTGGGTGAGAAACTAGTGTGATGACACAGTGTACCTAACACCCCCAGCCCCCCGTGTGAGTGTATATTGAAGTTGTTTGTGGGGGGGAGGCTATTATTGGGGGCATAAATCGTGACGCCTTGAATAAGGGAGTGGTGGGAAGAAAGGGGAGATGGTGTTGGGGGAATCGGTTGGGGGAGGACCTGGGGAGAGGGGGAGTGAATAGAGGGTGAGTTTTGGGGGAGAATTTAATCTTTGGGTGACGTTATTCAGCTGAGGTAAGACCTTCCCCCACCCCCTCTCCCCCACCCCCTCTCCCCCACCTCCTCTCCTCCCACCCCAATCTCCCCCACCCACTGTCCCCACCTACTCTCCACCACCCCCTCTCCCCACTCTCCCCAATCCCTTCCCCCACCCCTCTCCCCACCCCCTTTCCCCCACACCCCTCTCTCCCACCCCCTCTCCCCACCCCCTCTCCCCACTCCTTCTCCACCACCCCCTATCCCCCACCCCCTCTCCCCCACTCCCTCTCCCCAACCCCTATCTCCCATCCCCTCTTCCCCCACCCCTCAGCGAGAGAACTAAAGGGATCTATACAAAATAAAAATTTACTAAAAATACTAAATTAATGCTATCAATACTAAACAACTTAGAACGCCATTTAGATGAATCTTGATTGATAATAAATACACATGGAAGGTTTGGCAATTTTATTATTAAAAAAAAAAAGGAAAATATTGATAACCTGAGGACTCAATGACTCAATACAATGAGGCTGCCTGGTTCTAGGGGAGGGGGAGAGGGGGAGAGGGGGAGAGGGGGAGAGGGGGGAAAAGTCGGTGTTTATATTCGAAAAGTTTGAGTGTGCGTTCCCATTTGGAGAGGAGAGGGATGAAGAAAAGGAGGGAGGACGCGGGAGGAAGAGGAGGAGGAGGAGGAAGAGGAAGAGGAAGATGAGAATGTTTGTCATATGTTAAATGAGCGAGATTAAGGTAAGAAAGAGGAAGAGGAGGAAGAGAAGGGATGAAGAAGAGAGAGATGAAGAAGAGGAAAAGGAAAAGCAAGTGGTGAGGAGATGAAGAAGAAAAGGAGAGAGAGAGAGAGAGAGAGAGAGAGAGAGAGAGAGAGAGAGAGAGAGAGAGAGAGAGAGAGAGAGAGAGAGAGAGAGAGAGAGAGAGAGAGAGAGAAAGAAAGAGAGAGAGAGAGAAAGAGAGAAAGAACGCCCCTCGTATAGTTATTTCAGTTGAACTGGGAGTATACTTTGGGAATTAATTCCCCATGTGGGCTAGCGGGGAAGAGGGGGGAAGGGGGGGAAGAGGGGGAGGAGAGGGGAGGAGGAAGGGAGGAACAACACCGGGGCGTTGACTCGATGACATTATATTTAACCTTTTTTTTTTTTTTTTTTGAATTGTCAAACTATTTGTGGAGTGACAAGTCGTAGGTCTCTCTCTCTCTCTCTCTCTCTCTCTCTCTCTCTCTCTCTCTCTCTCTCTCTCTCTCTCTCTCTCTCTCTCTCTCTCTCTCTCTCTCTCTCTCTCTCTCTCTCTCTCTCTCTCTCTCTCTCTCTCTCTCTCTCTCTCTCTCTCTATCTATCTATCTATCTAGCTAGCTAGCTATCTCTATCTCCCTCTCTCTCTCTTTCTCTCTCTCTCTCTATCTATCTATCTATCTATCTATCTATCTTTATATCTCTCTCTTTCTCTCTCTCTCTCACTCTCTCTCTTTTCTCTTTCTCTCTCTCTGTCTGTCTCTCTATCTATCTATCTAGCTAGCTATCTCTATCTCCCTCTCTCTCTCTATCTCTCTCTCTCTATCTCTCTCTCTCTATCTATCTATCTATCTATATATCTCTCTATCTCTCTCTCTCTCTCTCTCTCTCTCTCGTCTCTTCTCGTCTTTCTCTCTCTCCTCTCTCTCTCTCTCTCTACTCTCTCTCTCTTCCTCTCTCTTCCTCTCTCTTCTCTCTCTCTCTCTCTCTCTCTCTCTCTCTTTCTCTCTCTCTCTCTCTCTCTCTCTCTCTCTCTCTCTCTCTCTCTCTCTCTCTCTCTCTCTCTCTCTCTCTCTCTCTCTCTCTCTCTCTCTCTCTCTCTCTCTCTCCGTTATTAACGAGACATATCTATTGGATTTTGCGACGTCGTTTCAGATAGATTTGGTTCTTTGGTAAGAGATGTGGTTCAGATTAGAAAACGTGTGGTGGTGGTGATGGTGTTGATGTTGGTGGTGATAGTGAAGGTGATGGAGATGTTGGTAGTGATGATAGTGGCGGTGATGGTGGTGGTGTTGATGTTGGTGGTGATAGTGATGGTGATAGTGATGGTGATGGTGGTGGCGATGGTGATGGTGATGGTGATGATGGTGGTGATGATGGTGGTTGTGATGGTGATAGTGATGGTGATGATGATAGCGATGATGGTGGTGACAGTGATGATGGTGGGGATGGTGATGGTGATGGTGATAGTGATGGTGGTGATGATGGTGGTGATGATGGTGATGGTGATAGTGACGGTGGTGGTGATAGTGATGGTGATAGTGATGGTGAAGGTGAATATGGTGGTGGTGATGGTAGTGGTGATGGTGGTGGTGATGGTGGTGGTGATGGTGGTGGTGATGGTGGTGATGGTGAAGGTAGTGGTGATGGTGATTGTGGTGGTGGTGGATGGAATAAGGAGAAAAGGAATAGAAAGGGAAATGAATAGGAAAGGTGAAGGGAGATGAGGAAAACGGGAAATGAGAGGGAGAGGAATGGTGGCAGGAAATAATCCCCCGAAGGAAAATATCCCTATGGAAAAAATTCCCTAAAGGAAAATATCCTAATTAAGACGAATTAAATCAGTCAAAGATGAAGAAGAAAGGAAGCTGGTTAGGTTAGGTTAGGTTAGGTTAGATTAGGTTAGCTTGGTTAGGTTAGGTTAGGTTAGGTTAGATTGGTTAGGTTAGGTTAAGTTAATTAATAGCAACAAAGGGAATTTTTCACTTTTGGGGATTTTTTGAGGTTTTCTTAAGGGGACTTTTCCCTAATGGTGGATCTTTTCCTCGGGGATTTTTTTTTCCTAAAATCGAGATGAAAAGAGGGGAAGGGAGGGGAGGAGGAGGAGGAGCAGGAGGAGGATGAGGAGGAGGAGGAGGATGGAGAAAAATTGTTGGGTAACTGCCGTTGGAGGGTGTGAGGAAAGGAGTGGTTGAGAGTGAGGATGAGGGAGAGGGTGAGAGTGAGGGAGAGGGTGAGAGTGAGGGAGAGGGTGAGAATGAGGGAGAGGCTGAGAAATAAGGAGAGGGTGGGAACAAAGGTAAGGGTGAGGGAGAGGGTGAGGAAGAGGGTGAGAGTGAGGGTGAGAGTGAGGGTGAGAGTGAGAGTGAGAGTGAGGGTGAAGGAGAGGGTGAGCAAGAGTGAAAAGATGAGAAAGAGGGCGAGAGTGAGAATGAAAGTGAGAGTGAGGGTGAAAGTGAGTGAGAGTGAGGGAGAGGGTAAGGAAGAGGGAAAGGATGAAAAAGAGGGTGAGAGTGAGAGTGAGAGTGAGGGGGAGGCTCGTGTGTATCTTTCAACAATGAAAGGAATATAAGAAATTAAAGACGATATTTCAAAAACGGCTTCGAGTGGAGGAGGGAGAGGAAGGAGGGGAGTGAGAGAGGGTGGGAGGGGGTGGGAGGGAGTGGGAGAGGGAGATGAAGGGAGTGGAAGAGTGTAGGAAGTGGTGGGAGGGAAATGGATAGAGCAGCAACCGTCTGTCACTATTTAAGTCAGAACTTTTTGTCAAGACTGTACTTACATTTTGAGTCTATTCCCTTCTTGTATTGGCTGTTGGTCTTGCTGGGAACTGAGCCATCTTTGAGGAATTCAGATGGTCTCGCTCACCACAGAGCCACCTGTACATTGTCCAAAAGAACTCGCCGACACTGAGCCATCTTTGAGGATTCCAGATGGTCTCGCTGGCCACTGAGCCACCTGTACGGAGTCCAACAGAACTCCCCGACCACTGAGCCATCTTTATGGACGCTAGCTGGACTCACTGGCCACTGAGCCATCTGTATGGACTCCAGATGGTTTTGCTGGCCACTGAGCCACCTGTATGGACTCCAGATAGTTTTTCTGGCCACTGAGCCATCTTTATGGACTCTAGCTGGACTCGCTGGCCACTGAGCCACCTGTAAGGACTCCAGATGGTCTCACTGAGCCACTGAGTCACCTGTAAGGACTCCAGATGGTCTCACTGAGCCACCTATCAGGAATCCAAATAGCCTCGCTGATCGACCTGCTCTCTTAGCTGGAATCGATAATAGAGCGTGATGTGGTCCTTCTTGCGTGACCTTTTGGTAACATTTGGTGGCGCCAAATGCCACGTCCATGGCGCCTAAGAAGGGTCGGTGGGTCGGTACTCTGTGTGGCAGAGGAAGTTTCTCCTCTTCGTACTGAATAAAATCGCCTGGCGGCAGCTAGAATGCACGTGTTAGGTTCGCCCTTTGCTGAGGATGGATGCAAATCAGTCTATCTTCATCTCTCTCTCTCTCTCTCTCTCTCTCTCTCTCTCTCTCTCTCTCTCTCATTCATTTTCCCTCCCTCTCTCTCCCTCTCTCTTTCTTTCACTCTCTCTCCCTTTCTCTCTCTCTCTCTCTCTCTCTCTCTCTCTCTCTCTCTCTCTCTCTCTCTCTCTCCCTCTCTCCTGGCTCTTTTCTTTGCTCTCTTCTCTCTTTTGGGCTAGGATCTTCTCTTTGCCTCCTCTTTCTGACCTCCCACTCCCTCCTCCTCCTCTCTTCCCTTCTTTTCCTTTCCAATATACACTTTCTTTTAAATTCTTACTCTTCCTTTTCGTTTTCTTTCATCTCATATCTTCGCTCTAACTACTTTGACCTTCCTTCTCCTCTCCTCCTCTTCCCTCTCTTCTCTCCTCATTTCCTTCCGTCTCCCTTTTCCTCCCCCCCCTTATCAGACTCCTCCTTCTCTCCTTCACTCCCCTCTTTCCCTCCTATCTGCAATTCTTCCATTCTTCCCAGTATTTAGAAAATATCGCTTAAAGTCACTATGAGACTAATATTTACCACAGTTATGCCCTCTTAAACCCAAAATAATTGTCCTTGTAGCGACGTCACAAACATTTGTTTTGAGACATTTTTTTAGCATTAATTACTCGTTATATATCAAATATTTGGTAAAATATGATAGAAATTAAATTTATAATTTTTCGTGTGATTAGAAATAATTGGTTATGAACTTATAATTGATAAAAATTAATATTTTCTGAACATATCGCCTCTTGCTGTGACGTCATGTCGTTGCGACTGTCGCTGCGATTCTGATTGGTTGAGGCGTTCTCTATGCGCGCATATCATTGGCTCACAGGATTGGTGACGTCACAGTAATACCCATTCTTGAGACGAACATGTTCATAACACCACAGAATCCGTCATAATCCGACGTAGAAAATGAATTCCGTCTAAGAAACTTCCGGACAGGATTATAAAAATACACAGCAAAAAGGAGATAAGGCGGGAGGGTAAGGACAAGGAAGGCGGTAAGGCGAGCAGGTAAGGAGGTAAGAAGGATAGATTTGTGAGAAAAAATTAAATTGAAAAGGAAGAGAATAGGAGATGAGAAAGAGGATGATAAAGAAAGATAAAGATATATGATAATAGGAGGAGGGATTGGTTAGAGGCAGAAGACGTGGGAGGAAGAGGAGGAGGAGGGAGTAGGAGGGAGTGGGAGGGAGTGGGAGTAGATCGGGAGAAATATGGAGTAATATGTCAGAATAACGTGATGAGATTTTTCTTTTCTTTTTTAAGCTGTCAGGAGATTTTTAATGTCAGCTTCTGTATAATAAAAGAATATAGAATTGCAATAAAACACAAAATAAAATAGAATAGTTTGCTATGATGCTGTAACTGAACTGCGTGTGTGTGATTCACCATGGCCTTGGATCATGTGTTGGATTCGTGATCAACACCTGTTTCCCTCCCGGAAGAGAGCTCAGAGCTTATATATGACCAATATAAGGGTAATGCTGTGACCTTACACGCACACTTACACTCAACTACCCGGCCATGAGAGTTGGAGTAACGACTCGCAGCGCAGTGATACTGAAATTATTTCAGCCTTGGGCGTGATTCGAACCCGGATCGCCGTAGTGGCGGCCGGGAACTGTAACCACTGCGCCATCGTGTGTGTGTGTGTGTGTGTGTGTGTGTGTGTGTGTGTGTGTGTGTGTGTGTGTGTGTGTGTGTGTGTGTGTGTGTGTGTGTGTGTGTGTGTGTGTGTGTGTGTGTGTGTGTGTGTGTACGTGTGCGTGTATACATGTGTATACTTGTGTACGTGGGGGAAAACTGAGGTGCTGCAGATGAAATGACAAATGAAATGAAAAAAAAATAGAAAGGAAACTAAGATTGAAAGATAAGAAACAAATCTCTGATAAGAGATAAGACCAAGAAGAAGACGAGGAAGTGCGAGGCAGTCTGGAAACAAGAGAGAAAACGAAAAAGAGAAATATGAGAGAAAGTGTGGACGAAGAAATTAAAATGAAAAGTTTATGGTAGAAGAAGAATCAAGCAAACGGAATATTCGAGTAAATGAATACGAGAGGGAGAGAAAGAGAGAGAGAGAGAGAGAGAGAGAGAGAGAGAGAGAGAGAGAGAGAGAGAGAGAGAGAGAGAGAGAGAGAGAGAGAGAGAGTGAGAGAGAGAGTGAAAAGGAGAGAAGAGAGAGAGAGAGAGAGAGAGAGAGAGAGAGAGAGAGAGAGAGAGAGAGAGAGAGAGAGAGAGAGAGAGAGAGAGAGAGAGAGGAGAGAGAGGAGAGAGAGAGGAGAGAGAGAGAGAGAGAGAGAGAGAGAGAGTGAGAGAGAGAGAGAGAGAGAGAGAGAGAGAGAGAGAGAGAGAGAGAGAGAGGAGAGAGAGAGAGAGAGAGAGAGAGAGAGAGAGGAGAGAGAGAGAGAGAGGAGAGAGAGAGAGAGAGACTGGAGAGAGAGAGAGAGAGAGAGAGAGAGAGAGAGAGAGAGAGAGAGAGAGAGAGAGAGAGAGAGAGAGAGAGAGAACCATTAAAATCAAAATAAAATAAAATAAAATAAAAAGAGAGAAAAGAGAGACAAAGAGCATCTGGTTGTCAACCAATGACAAAGAGCAAGAAACAAGAGCGCGACCCTTGGGGGTTTCCCCTAGATTGTTTGTTAGCCTGAGAGTTGATAGTTGAGAGTTGAGATTTGAAGATTGAGAATTGAGAGTTGAGAGTTGAAAAGACATAAAGAATCTGAGGGTTGGAAAATCCCTTGTGAATATATTTAGAATAGGATTTTATTACTAGAATCACTAGAAGAGAATTGAGAGTTGATAGTTAAGAGTTAAGAGTAGAGTCGAGAGTTGAGAGTTGAGAGCTGAGAGTTGAGAGTTGAGAGTTAAGACTTGAGAGTTGAGAGTTGGGAATTGAAAGGTGAGAGTTAAGGATTAAGAGTTGAGAGTTAGGGATTAAGAATTGAAAGTTGAGAGTTAGTTATTGAGAGTTGAAAGTTGAGAGTTTAGAGTTGAGAATAGAGGGTTGGGAGTTGGGGATTAAGCGTTGAGAGTTAGAGATTAAGAGTTGAAAGTTGAGAGTTGAGAGTTAGAGATTGAGAGTTGAGAGAGATTCAGAGTTGAAAGTTGAGAGTTGAAAACTGAGATAACCGGGGTATATTTTATAAAATATTTTCATATCTAATAACAACACATGTACACGTACTATATTGATATTCCCACAACCTTTTCCCGAAGTCTGATTAGAACACCGTAATAAAATTACGTGTAAAAAAGAAAGAGAGAGAGAGAGAGAGAGAGAGAGAGAGAGAGAGAGAGAGAGAGAGAGAGAGAGAGAGAGAGAGAGAGAGAGAGAGAGAGAGAGAAAGAGAGAGAGAGAGAGAAATAACATTTGCCACAACGCTCCCAGTGATGCCAACTGTACATTTGGTACCAAAAAGCTGTCCCCTTGGGAAGCCTCCCTTCCTACAGTTGGCAGCCCTGACCCCGAGGAAGTCGTATATGTGTTGTTTCGATAATGATTTCAATGGGACACGGAAGGCTTCCTTGCATTCAGGCTCGCCAACTGTCAGAATCAACAAAACAAAAGTTTTGTTAAAAAAATAGATAAATAAATAAATGAATAAATAATAAATAAATAAATAAATAAATAGATAAATAAATAAATAAAAAGTAAAATAGAATAGAATAGAAAATTGAATAGGTAAAGTAAAAATGAGACAAATAGATAAATAGATAAAATCTATACATAAATAAATAAATGAATAAATATATAAACGAATAAATTAAATATATAAACGAATAAAATAGATACGTAAATAAATGAATGAAGAGATAATTAATAAACAAATAAATATTTCTATGATTAAATAATCAAGATAAATAAATTCTAAATAAATAAAAAGAGAAGATATCAGACAATTAGATAAACAAATGAAATAGATAATAATGAATAGACAAATAACAAAATAAAATAAAACAAAAATTAAAATATTGCATTGTTGCCTTCATTGTGTCAACCCCGAAACAGATATAACGAAACCTATTAGATAGATCTCCCAGATCTCGAACCTTTAACCTTACTCCCTTTAACCCTTTAACCCTACTCCCTTTAACCCTTTAACCCTACTTCCTTGAACCCTTTAACCCTACTCCCTTTAACATTTTAACCCTACTCCCTTTAACCCTTTAACCATACTCCCCTCAACCCTTTAACCTTATTCCCCTTAACTCTTTAACCCTACTTTCCTTAACCCTACTCCCTTTAACCATTTAACCCTACTCCCCTTAACCCTTTAACCTTTTAACCCTACTTCCTTTAACTCTTTAACCCTACTCCCTTTAACCCTTTAACCCTACTCCCCTTAAAACTAGAATCTCCTCAGGACGTGGCCTACCTGGAGCTCGAACCTTGGAACCAGACCTCTGAGGCGACACATTAATTTACTCTAGGAACCATAATGTAGGGGGGTTACCGACCTCTTAAAAGAGGGTTGGAAGCAGAATGATATAAACACTGAACAATGCTGCCTCTACAGTCAACATTGTCAATAAGGAGATTATTTAATTATCTAACATGATACTAGATTCAATATGTGTTTAATTACTTCTAATTACTCCAACAAGACATGACCACTGAGTAAAGATTGATAACAACCCACCACAAGTAAAATGGAAATGTGGTCTAATTAAGATTAAGTTTTAATAGGGGTGCTCGTCTGCTAACTACCTTCTTGCTGTTTAACCAGACTTTGATTAAACCAGATAACAGTGGGATCAGGTTTAGGTAATCCTAGTAACCCTCTTTAAGAAAAGTGGTTTGCTTGATATATTTTATCATGAAAGGCGTTGGGTGATTTTATTAACTAATGGGGCAGTGCATGTTACACTTCTGTCGCGGTTCAGGGAAGTTGGTAAGGTAGCTGCCGTTAGGTGATTTTATTCAGTTGAGTGAACATCACACCCGTAGCTAAAGGGTTAATATATATATATATATATATATATATATTATATATATATATATATATATATATATATATATATATACATATATATATATATACATATATATACATATATATATATATATATATATATATATATATATATACATACTATATATGTATACATATATATACACACAATGAATGGTTCCCAGATAGCGCAATGGTTTAATTCATTGTTCACTTGTTATGTCTCAGCTGGGTTCGAGTACTTGGCTTGACTATTTATCAATTTCCTTATATGCTTCCGTCGAGCTCCTTGTCAGTCTCGATCGTGATGGCATGGAATAAAAGTGAAAAATTAATGTGGTTGAAAATTATATATATATATATATATACACATATATATATATATATATATATATATATATATTATATATATAGATAGATAGATAGATAGATAATATATATACATATGCATATTTTTTTTTTTTTAGAAATAATTCACCTATTCTAGCTGTCGCCAGACAATTCTATTCAGCTGAGGAGACCCTCCGACCATCAGAAAAATAAATCGAATCTCGACCACTCGAAATCAGAAGAACAACATTTTCTTACGTGCCAGAAGGCTTCCACTAATATCCTCAACAAAGAAGAAGAAGAAGAAAACTTCGAGCTTGGTCACCATGGCAACAGAAGACCAGAGGGTCTGTCTTCAGCCGAAGTACAAGAAGACAGGCAGAATCTGTCCTGTCTGGAGACGGAGGATAGACAGAGCCTGTCCGGTACAGAAACGGAGAGGGGAGCGTCCATTGGTGGTGGACGGTAGATGGACAGAGATAGAGTGCCTGCGGAAGGAGCGGATGTAGAGACACCTGACAGATATAAATGATTCTGTCTTGTCTAGGTGATGACCTTCCCCTAGAAGCGGTTATTCCAGCACATGGCATCAATAGTGTTACCATTATTATCACTACTACTACTACTACTACTACTACTACTACTACTACTACTACTACTACTACTACTACTACTACTACTACTACTACTACTACTACTACTACTACTACTACTGCTGCTGCTGCTACTACTACTACTACTACTACTACTACTACTACTACTACTACTACTACTACTACTACTACTACTACTACTACTACTACTAGTACTACTACTACTACTACTACTACTGCTGCTGCTGCTACTATTATTACTATGACTGTTAATACTTCTAATGCTACTACTATTATCATTATTTTTATTATATCTATTAATCTTACTCCTACTATTACTACTAATAATTTTACTAGTAAAATTACTATTACTATTGTTATTACTATTACTACTACTACTATTAATATTTACTATTTGCTACTACTACTACTACTACTACTACTACTACTACTACTACCATTGCTACTACTACTACTACTACTACTACTACTACTATTACTACTACTATTACTATTACTACTAATGTTGCTAATGCTATTACCACGATGACGACGACGAAAAAGACGAGGAAATGAATGACGTGAATAGAGACGTCACGTAGTCGATGCTGTCACGGACTTTACAGTAGTTTACTAGCGCTTCTATCCCCCACGTGATACGAAAACCTCAACACACGTCACGTTACACGTCACACGTCACGTCACACTTTATACGTCACACGTCACACTCAGTGTCCATGTTTAGTGCGAGTTGTGGATCGTCTAACTAGACTCTTCACTTTTATAGAAAATATATGTTTACGCAGATGATGTATGGCTGGTAATTATATGTGTAAGGAAGGGGTCAGACTGTTGGCTAATAAGCTAGACAGATTTATTTCAAGTCGTGTCACGCGAGAGGGTGATGTAATATAAATAAGTAATGCAGGCAAGGCTAATACAATTATGTATATATATATATACATATATATATATATATATATATATATATATATATAGATACATATATGAATACACACACACACAAATATATACACTATATATATATATATATATATATATATATATATAATATATACATATATATATATATATATATATATATATATATGTGTGTGTGTGTGTGTGTGTGTGTGTGTGTGTGTGTGTGTGTGTGTGTGTGTATGTGTGTGTGTGTGTGTGTACAACACTGAATGGGTCTCAGTAAACATATTTACATTTATCAACCACATTTCACTTTAATTCTGAACCATCAACATCGAGTATCTCGAGGATGGCATATATGCAGAAATTGAAACGTGGTGCAGCCAAGGACTCGAACCTCCGCTAGCACGTGACAAGTGTATATATATACATATATATATATATGTATATATATGTATATATATATATATATATATATATATATATATATATGTATATATATATATATATATATATATATATATATGATGGTAGAGAAATAAACGAGGAAATAGTGGGAAAAATTATTGCTGACGTTTCGACCTCACAGTGTCTTTATCAAAGCTTACAACATTGGTCACAATCGAACAAAACATACACACACGTCGCCTTCATCTCACAGGCCAGCTGGGAGAGCTTATTGTCGTAATTTTATTATTATCTGAAATTATTACATGGCTGGAAGGTTTTGCCAAGTATACAAAACCTTCTCTATTACTTATGTTTTCATTGATATTAATATAAGCAGCTTCAATTGTTTTTCTCAACCTTTTTGTATATCCTTTATCAAGAACAATCGCATTGTTCCAGTCAGGGAAATGATCTTGTTCTTCAATGTGCCTGACAATAGAATTATTTATCAGGTGTGCTTTTACATATTTGTTATGTTCAATTAACCTTTCTCTAAATCCTCGATGAAATTCTCCATAGTATGCTGAAGAGCAACGTTTACATGAAATTTTATATACGATACTATTTTCATTCGTCGTATTAGTATTTTTATGTTTAATGATCTGGCTGATCTGGTGACCTGATGTCCTTTTTGTCCTTATGCCCGCTCTCAAATGGAACGTGTCAAGGATTGGACTTATGTCAGTGATTGATACAGCTATATATCGTGTTTTTCTTTCAATTTTTTTTTTTCATTTTTACTTTTGTCACTTATTAACTTCGCTTTCTTTTTTTAGTTTATATAATAGCTCCTCAGGATATTTAAGTTTAATGAATGTTTTCATAATATCTTTCATTTCATCTGCAAGGAATTACTCATCACAAATTCTAAAAACTCTTAAAAAGAAACCTATTACTATACCTGATCTAGTTCTCTCATTATGACCTGAATAATAATAAATGTAAACTTTTTTATTTGTAGGCTTTCTATATAATGAGAATTTGACATTTTTCCCCCCTTGCTGTGGATGATGTTATCTGAAAAAATTAATTTGCTGTTCAATCTTTTTAACTTGTTGTCGGTATTTGTCTCTTGAGGTATTACTACTATAATGTCGTCCACATATCTCATCCATTTACTGTTACTACCCATAGCTGATATGTAATTTTCTGACTCTATCATCTCCATATACAAGTTTGCTAATATTGCAGAAATCGGGCTCCCCATTGCTCGACCAGAATGCTGAGAATATTCAACATCATTAGAAATAAATGTTATATATACATATATATATATATATATATATATTAATATATATATATATATACATATATATATATACATATATAAATATATATATATATACGTATATATATATACATATATATGTATATATATATATATATATATATATATATATATATATATATATATGAGTGGAAAGGTGGTGAGTTAAACACAGAGAACAGTTGGAATCTTATTCACTGACGTTTCGTCGTTACCAGGACATTCTCAAAGTACATACAGTTTCAGAAAATTAACAGCTTATATATTCCACCCTTGCCGTGTTCCCCTCCCTCTATACTCTCATCCGTCCTCTACCCTTTTCATGTGACTCCGACCATGTCACTTCTTCCTCCGTTCTCAATTTTCCTTTTTACCAAGGTTGTTCTCCCTCACAAAAAAGTAAGGAGAGAGAGTTTTCTGTATAGTTGAACATTTAAAACCAAAGGAATATACACACACACACACACACACACACACACACACACACACACACACACACACACACACACACACACACACACACACACACACACACACACACACACACACACACACACACACACACACACACACACACACACACACACAAGTAGACAGCCAATGAAATTCACAGGGAAGGAGAACACACTGTTTATCTATGGAAGTCTTTGATGTCTCTCCACATCAGGATAAACACAGAAGACTTTCGAATGACGATTTTCCCCGACTCTTTGTAATCTTTGTATTCATATTCTGTTTCATGAGCTCAGTCCGCGTAGCAAAGCGTTACAGTGCGTTACGTTGTGTTCAGATGTATTACGGTAGGTTGTAATGACAATATATCCCCACAGGAAGCGTCTCTGTCATATACGACACTTAGTGGTGAGATGGGATCGCTTTCGAGTATTACGTGTTCTTCGGGGGGATGGGGGGGATTTGCGGCCAGATGATCCGATGTATGTGGGACGCTCTCAAACAACAGAAAACAATTTTAGATGAATATGGTAAACTTGTTTCATATCTGCAACATTCTAAGTTCCCGGGATAATCATCATTGTGTCTTGGTACTCCGCAGAGACATAACTTAATCTCCTTCGAAAGGGGAAGGCTTAAAACCAATTACATTTCTTCATTCTTAATCTCGTTCTCTTTCTTTGCGGACATCTCGCGTTTCTCCTTCTTTCTCTCTTGTCATCGTTTATTCCGTATTCCCCTGTTTCCTCCTTTCTTTGGTTCTTTGCCCACTTGTTGTCGTCCACTATATTTCTCTCTCTCTCTTCCCCATCTGCATCTATTTCTTCTTCTTCTTCTTTTTCTCCTTCTCCTTCTCCTTCTCCTTCTCCTTCTCCTTCTTCTTCTTCTTCTTTTTTTTCTTTTTCTTTTTCTTTTTATTTTTCTTCTTCGTCTTCTTCCTCTTCGCTTTCTTCGTCTTCTTTTTCTTTTTCTTCTTCCTCATCTTCTTCTTCGTCCTCTTCGTCTTCTTCTTCTTCTTCTTCTTCTTCTTCTTCTTCTTCTTTTCTTCTTTTTCTTTTTCTTTTCTTTTTCTTCTTCTTCTTCTTTCTCCTCCTCTGTCCTGTTTTTCTTCTTCCCTAGTCATTCTTACCCTTCTCGCTCTCTTCCACGTTCTCTTTTTCCTCCATTCTCTTCCTCCTCCTACTGTTTCTC
>NC_134817.1:16695051-16697551 GCF_046742065.1 Oratosquilla oratoria | reverse complement strand
TAGAAGGAAGATTATATAAAAGTAAAGAAACCCCATACGATACAAATAGTACCCTCCCCCTCAATCCCGACCTTACCCCTTAGCCCCCCCAACTCAAAAAAGAAAAGAAAATAATAATAATAATAATGATATTAATAATAATAATAATAATAATAATAATAATAATAATAATAATAATAATATAATAATAATGATAATGATAATGATAATGATGATGATAATAATAATTATAATAACAATAATAACAATAATGATAAATAATAATAATAATGATAATAATAATATCATTAATAATAATAATTATAATTACAATAATAATAATAATAATAATAATAACAATAATAATGATTATAATAATAATAATAACAATAATAATAATGATAACAATAATAATAATAATAATAATAACAATAATAATAATAACTAATGATAATAATAATGATAATAATAATGATAATAACAATAATGATAATAACAATAATGATAATAATAATGATAATAATAATAATAATAATAATAAAATAATAATAATGATAACATTAATAATAATAATTAATAATAATAATAATGATAATGATAATGATAATGATAATAATAATAAATAAATAAATAAATAAATAAATAAATAAAATTTCTGGGTACAGGTCTGCACAGAACTGGGTACTGGAAATGAATGTTATTTTTCCAGTTCTTCTCTCCTAATTGAAGAAGAACACCAAAAGGTCCACTCCACTACAAAGGTCATAAAACTTGGAGTGAGATGGCATCACGCTCTACCAAGAGCCGCACCAGGTCCTCTATCCTTAGGGAACAAAATTGCTTCGAAGTGTTAGAGTCATAGAACTGGTAGAGGAGAAATTAGAGAACGAAAGTAGAATAGAAGGATAGAATGAGATAAAAAAAAATCTGAATTTTGTCTAGTCATAAAGGAGTACTGTGGACCTGTAGTTCGCAGAGATGTCAATAATGTTTTTAGAATATTTGATGCATAAAACTGATGCAGTAAGTACTTTCTACGGAGAGAGGAGGGATGGAGGGACGGGAGAAACAGAGAAATGAGAGGAAGGGAGATGAAGAAGAGAATGATAAGAAGGAATAGGAAAGAAAGGGAAGTAAATCGTATGCATGAGGTGTAACAAAATGGAGAAGAGAGTCTTGGGTAATGAGAAAGAATGAAAGAGGAAACGGAGGAGGAAAGAAAATGGTAGAACGAAGAGAAAATTGTAAAGTGAAATAAAGGAGAAAAAGTAGGAAATTGAACATTTTGAAAAGAGGATTTGACTTCTGCAAAGAAACGAGACTTGGGGTCGAAAAACTCGAAAAGAGGGGATTTAGGTGGATGAGAGGAAAGAGAGAAATAAAAGAGAGGGGATGTGAGGAAAAAGAAATGGAGTGGGAATGGGAAGTGTAAATGGGAAGAATGGTATGATTCGGGAAATTGAGGTAAATACAGTAAGTTGGTACTCTTTGGCTCTCAGAAGGTCTCTCAGGAGCGTCCTCAACTACCTTCTGGAAGAGTCTGCAAATTTCTTCAAGAGTTGGTACTCTTTGGCTCTCAGAAGGTCTCTCAGGAGCGTCCTCAACTACCTTCTGGAAGAGTCTGCAAATTTCTTCAAGAGTTGGTACTCTTTGGCTCTCAGAAGGTCTCTCAGGAGCGTCCTCAACTACCTTCTGGAAGAGTCTGCAAATTTCTTCAAGAGTTGGTACTCTTTGGCTCTCAGAAGGTCTCTCAGGAGCGTCCTCAACTACCTTCTGGAAGAGTCTGCAAATTTCTTCAAGAATTGGTACTCTTTGGCTCTCAGAAGGTCTCTCAGGAGCGTCCTCAACTACCTTCTGGAAGAGCCTGCAAATTTCTTCAAGAATTGGTATTCTAGCTCTCAGAAAGTCTTTTAGGAGCGTCCTCAACTACCTTCTGGAAGAGTCTGCAAATTTCTTCAAGAATTGGTACTCTTTGGCTCTCAGAAGGTCTCTCAGGAGCGTCCTCAACCACCCTCTGGAAGAGTCTGCAAATTTCTTCAAGAGTTGGTACTCTTTGGCTCTCAGAAGGTCTCTCAGGAGCGTCCTCAACTACCTTCTGGAAGAGTCTACAAATTTCTTCAAGAATTGGTACTCTGGCTCTGAGAAAGTTTTTTAGGAGCGTCCTCAACTACCTTCCGGAAAAATCTGCAAATTTCTTCAAGACTTGAAGGATGGTGGTGATAAGATGCTGAGGAAGGAAGGTAAGAGGATGAGGGAGGATGGAGGACGAGTGGAAGGGAGAGGGAACTGAAGGTTAAAAAGAAGGATTGGTAGTGTAGGAAGGATGGGAGAGGGTGGGGATGAGAGAAGGATGAACAACGACCAATGAAATACTGCGGACAGTTGAACTCAACCCACGACAGATCTCGGTTTTCCTTGATATGGACTGTCTGACGTCACATCATTTTGATGTTGCACCTCTCTGACGTCATATTATTGACGTTATGTCGGGTTGATATCACACAGCTTTGATATCACACAT
>NC_134817.1:16680051-16682551 GCF_046742065.1 Oratosquilla oratoria | reverse complement strand
TATACATATATGTATATACATGTATATATATATATATATATGTTTATATATATATATATATACATATATACTGTATACATATATAATATATATCTATATATATATATATATATATACATATATATTGTCCTAGCATACACAGGACAATTCCATTTAGCTATATGCAGGTTTTCGTCATGAACAAATCTAATGTTTCCTTAATCTCTCTTTTCAGGCTCCTGTGTACTTCGTTTCAGCGGTTTCAGTCTTTAGGTAAGTCAACGAACCAGCAGCGGCCATCATCACACTTCCGTCCCGTGCGGTCCTTTTCCTGCTCTTCGGGTTTCCGCCAGGTGATTCTATTCACTTCCGTGGCACCCTTTTTGGTAGAAGAGGGGGTTCACTGCATCTTCCTGAGCGAGGGGAGAAGGGGGAGACGGGGAAAAGAGGGGAGAAGGGGAGACGGGAAAAGAGGGGAGAGGGGGGAGACGGAAAAAGAGGAGAGAAGGGGAGACGGAAAAAGAGGGGAGGAGGGGGAGACGGGAAAAGAGGGGAGAAGGGGAGACGGGGGAGACGGGGCAAGAGGGGAGATGGGGGACGGGAAAAGAGGGGAGAGACGGGAAAAGAGGGGAGACGGGGAGACGGAAAAAGAGGGGAGAAGGGGAGACGGGGGAGACGGGGCAAGAGGGGAGAAGGGGGAGACGGAAAAAAGAGGGGAGAAGGGGAAACGGGGAAAGAGGGGAGACGGGGCAAGAGGGAGACGGGGGGAGGGGGAGAGGTGGAGAATGGAGAAAGGAGGAGAATGGGAGGAGACAGGGGGAGGTGGAAGAAGGGAGAGGGGGAGGAGGGGGGAAGAGGGGGAAGGTGAGGGAGGGGGAGTAGGGAGAGAGAGGGAGAGGAAGGGGAGAGGGGGAGGGAGAGGGAGGGGAGACGGAAAGAAGGGAGGAGGGAGGGAGGGAGGGAAAGGAGGGGGAGGGAAGGGGAGGGAGGGAGGGAAGGAGGGGGAGGGGAGGGAGGGAGGGAAAGAGGGAGGGAGGGAGGGAGGGAAGGGGGGGGAGGGAGGGAGGGCGGGAGGGAGGGAGGAAGGGAGGAAGGGAGGGAGGGGGAGGGAGGAAGAAGGGGAGGGAGGGAGGGAGAGAGGGAGGGATAAGGGGAGTGGAGGGAGGAGGGAAGAGTGGAGAGAGGGAGAGGGAGGGAGGAGGGGGGGGGGGGGTGAGGGGGGGCGAGGGGAGGGAAGTAGGGGAAAGGAGGGGAGGATGGAAAGGGAGGGAAGGAGGGAGAGAGGGAGGGAGGGGGTAGGGAGGGAGGAGCGAGGGAAGAGGAGAAGAGGAGAGGGAGGGATAAAGGAAGGAGGGAGAGAGGGAGGAGAGAGGAGGAGGGAAGGAGAGGAGGGAGGGAGGGAGATATAGGGAAGGAAGAGAGAGAGATGGAGAGGGGAAGAGAGGGAGAGGGAGGAGAAGAGGAGAGAGAGGGAGGAGAGGAGAGAGAGAGAGGGAGAGGAGAGAGAGATGGAGGAGATAGGAAGGAGAGAGGAGATATTGAGAAGAGAGAGGAGGGGGGAGTGAGACATATAGGGGAAGAGAGAGAGGAGTAGGTGGAGGAGGGGGAGATTGAGAAGAGAGGGATAGAGAGAGGAAAGAAAGAGGAGAGGAGAGTGATGGAGGGAGGTTGGAGAGAGATACTGGGGGATATGAGAGTGTGGAGAAGATAGAGATAGTAGAGTATGAGTGTAAGAGAGAGAGTGGTAGATGAGAGAGAGAATATGATATAGAGTAGAAGTATGTAGAGAGTGAGATAGAGAATATGAGAGAGTAGTGTGTGAGTATAGTGTGTTGAGTGGGTATTGTGAGGTGTGAGAGTGTGTGTGTATGTGTGTGTATCTGTCTGTGCACCTATGTGTACATGTGTGTATGCATGCGTATGTTTGTGTGTGTGTGTGTGTGTCGAGGTTGTGTGTTGAGAATGTGTGTTGAAGGTGTGTGGTGAGGTGAAAACGGAAGATGAAAAAGTCGAGGAACTCTGTGGGTTTAATCCAAATCAAGAAATTCTTCTAAATAAAGAAGAAAACTGAGTTCGGAAACAAACGAATATCATAAGGTGAAATATGATTACCGAGATGAAGAAAGTAGGGAGAAAATAAGACAGAAGGTGCTAAGACAAAACGATATTAAAGGGAATATTAAAACTATAAAAAAAAATGAAAATTGTAATCCAGTATAGAGAAGAAAGGACAAATGAAAAAGGCCATAGGAAGAAAAAAAAAAAAAAAAAAAAAAAAAAAAAAAATGGGGGCCCGCAGAGCACTGCACTTAGACCCCCATCCGAGTCGCCCGATAGAACCCAACTCTCCACTCTGCTCGCCTCCATACGTCATGTCCAGCAAACAGCCGTGCCAGTCCCTATACACAAGTAAATGCAAGGTTATGCACATCGGTAAAAATAACAGTATGATCACACGTTATTTGGAAATTCGTTAACAAAAGTGGATAGTGAGAAGGATCTAGGGTAATTATCAGTAACG
>NC_134817.1:16667551-16670051 GCF_046742065.1 Oratosquilla oratoria | reverse complement strand
TTTTCCCCTTCCCTTGTCTTTCCTTCCTTTCCCCTTTCCTTTACCTTTCATTTTCCTTTTCTTCCCTTTCCTTTTGTACCTTCCCTTCCTTTCCATTACTTTCCCTTCCCTTCCCTTCCTTTCCCTTCCCTTCCCTTCCCTTCACTTCATTTCACTTCCTCTTCCTTCCCTTCCCCTATTTTCCTTTCCTTCCCTTCCCTTCCCTTCCCTTCCCTTCCCATGTCTTCTCTTTCCTTTTCCTCCCCTTCCCTTTCCTTCCCTTCCCATGTCTTCTCTTCTCTTTTCCTCCCCTTCCCTTTCCTTCCCTTCCCATGTCTTCTCTTCTCTTTTCCTTCCCTTCCCTTCCCTTCCCTTCCTTTCCTTTCCCCTCCCTTCCCTTCCCTTCCCTTCCCCCTCCCTTCCCCTTCCCTTTCTCTTCCTACAATTCCTCGAGGACCCAAATATCAATTACCGCCTTTCTTTACACTTTCCCTCCCCCTTCCTTCCCTCCCTTCCCTTCTCTCCCTTCCTCCCCCCTCCCCCCCCTCTCTATGGTACATAAAAGAGCCACACCCAACTGAGGGAATTCCCTCCCGTGATTTCCCTAGAGATCTAACCTACCCTCCATTCCCTCCATTCCCTCCCTCCCCCTCCCCCTCTCTCCCTCCCCCTCCCTCCATCCCCCTAAGCTAACCAAACCTAACTTTACTTAACCTAACCTAACCTAACATAACCAAACCTAACCTAACTTAACCTAACGTAACCTAACCTAATATAACCAAACCTAACCTAACTTAACCTAATTCAACCTAACCTAACCCAACCTAATATAACCTAACCAAACCTAACCTAACTTAACCTAATTTAACCTGACCTAACCCAACCTAATATAACCTAACCTAACCTAGCCAAACCTAACATAGCCTAACCTAACTTAACCTAACCTAACATAACATAACCCAACCTAACTTAACCTAACCTACCCTAATCTAACCTAACTTAATCAAACCTAACCTAACCTAACCTAATTTAACGTAACCTAATCTTACCGCCACTCTCTCCTTTTTTGTTTAACATCACTCCATATCTACTTAACTGGTTTCCATGAATCCTTTCATACTCCCTCCACCTCTTTCATCTTTTTTTCTCCTCCTCCCCACTCTCTCTCTCTCTCTCTCTCTCTCTCTCTCTCTCTCTCTCTCTCTCTCTCTCTCTCTCTCTCTCTCTCTCTCTTTCTTTTAGCCCGGCGGCTACGTGTTGGTGTCACTACAAACAGGTAATGGACTGAGGAGGGGAGGAGGGGGAAGATGAAGAGGAGGAGGAAGAGGAGGAGAAAGAGGTGAAGGAGGAGGAGGAGGTCGAGATTTTTTTTTTTTTTTTTTTTTTTTCACCTGGAGTCCAACCCTCACACTCCGTCCGAACAAGATATTATTCGGTTGAAGATTCTCACCTTTGGGTAGTGGAAAGTGGATCTCAACCTCTCCGTCAGTTGTGATAGATGACATTCGATAGGTTGCGTGTCCTAAGGGCCCCTGATCCAGCCCCTCTCGGGTCACGTGTCTAAGAGTGCCTTCCTTGAGAGCCTGTTTGGGCACGCCAATGGGCTATTTCACTTCAAATATGCGTGACCAGCGCCATTATTTGGGCTTCTGGAGAACCCGTCTTTTGTGGGCGGAGTCTGAATTTTGTGGGCGAAGTCTGAATTTTGTGGACGGAGTCTGGCTTAAATGGGCAGAGTCTGAATTTTGTGGGCGGAGTCTGACTTAAGTGGGCGGAGTCTACCTAAGTGGGCGGGGGTCTGATTTTGTTGGCGGTGTCTGAATTTTGTGGGTGGAGTCCAAATTTTGTGGGTGGAGACTGAATTTTGTGGGTGGAGGCTGTCTTAAGTGAGCGGAGTCTGACTTAAGTGGGCGGAGTCTGAAGGTTCTGGGCGGAGTCTGACTTAAGTGTGCTGAGCTAGTTTTGTAGGCAGAATCTGATATGAGTGGGCTGAGCCAGAATTTTGTGGGCGGAGACTGACTTAAGTGGGCGGAGCCTGAGTTTTGTATTTGGAGCCTGACTATAGTAAGGGAGTTATGACTTTTGTGGGCGGAGTTTGACTTTTGTGGGCGGAGCTTGACTTTTATGGGTGGAGTCTGAATTTGTGAGCGGAACCTGACTATTGTGGGTGGAGCCTGATTGTTGTGGGAGGAGTATGACGTTTTTGGGCGAGTTTTTATTTCAACGGAGGAGTCTGACATTTGCTGGCTGAGCCCGACGTTTGTGGGTGGAGTCAGATATTTGTGGGCGGAGCCAGACATTTGTGGGCGGAGCCAGATATTTGTGGGAGGAGTCAAACCTATCTAGACGACGTTATTCAGTGTTAGTGAACTGAAAGAGATAAAGAAGTGAAGTGATTAATTGAAGGACACATTAGGAGAAACCATAGTGTCTGACACTTCCACTACCACTAACTATCACTGTCGTTAAAGGATCATTAGTGTCACTATAACCGCTCCGAGCGTGACAAACAATCGAATCA
>NC_134817.1:16661948-16667051 GCF_046742065.1 Oratosquilla oratoria | reverse complement strand
CTGCATCTCCCTTTCATCAATTTTTGACAGTGAACAACCGCCTCCTTGCCCCTAGTCATCTCCCGCTACCAATCATCTTCTCCCTCCCTCCCCAACAAATGAGAATGGAATTGTTTATCATAACCCAAAGTTGTATTTCGCTCGAAATGAATGAATATGATGTGAAACCATAATGTAATATTTCCCAACTCCCCATAATCACATGGCTGTGGTAGGATGGAATTGTCCAAATTAAATTTCCAAATTAAATGACCTGTTCAATGCGCCACAAACCAATTCAAAACCCACTGGGGGGGAAAATGTTGGGACAAGGGATGGGCTGGAAAGGGGAGAGGGGAGGCCAAGTCCCGAGTATTGGGTGGGGGAGTGGCGGGAGTGGAATTCGGTTAAAGATAATGGGAAAAAAAAATGAAAAACAAAGGAGATAAAAAGGAATGACACAGGAAGAGGTAGGAATGGTTCTCATAATGTTTGGCCCTTTTTCAACAACCTCGTTATGCTCAACCTCCCAATTATTCAAAGAGTATAGGGGCTGTCGATGTTATGGGATGTAATTATACTTAGTAAAACTTCTAATCCCTTACTTGAACAATTTCGTCGGTAGACGGGGAAGGTAGTACAGCCCACACAAACCACCACCTACGCAAATACACAACCCAACCAACACTACAACTCACTCAACACAAACACAAACACACCACATTAAAACACACAACCACACACAAACAACGCACAAATACCACCAACACAACACACACACCCACACATCCACACACACACACACAACCACACACACAACACACAAACACACAACAATATAATATATTATAATAATATAATATATATAATTATTATATATAAATACAGTATATAGTAATAATAACTATATATTATATATATATATATAGTATTATAGTTATATATATATTATATATAATAATTTTATATATATATATTATATATATGGTTATATCAAATGTAATATGTAAAAATGGTATATGTAAATATGTTTATAAAACGTCACCCATGTATTAATATACAAATATTAATTGTAATTTTGTGTAAAAACCGGTACAATGTTTTAATATATGTTAACATATATATGTATAATGTTTATACGAATATAAAATATGTAAATAATTGTATATGTATATGTTTTATATGTTATCAATGTTTATATGTTATATGTTATATTGGCCCATATGGTAGATTATCTATATGTATATGTAATATTCATAAGTACATGGTATATGTTAAAAATATGTAATATGTTTAATATGCCCCAATATGTATATGGTTTTATGTTAATATGTAATTAAGGTAAATTCTAAAAATAAATATATAGTAATATAATATGCCCCCATTGGGGATCCATTAACAGGAGTGTAAGAAGAATCAAAAACGCCGAAATTCCCTGAATATTCCCCCCCATACTCTTTGGACAGAACTAATGATCCTATATAATTTGGGTTGATTCCAATTATACGATAACGGCCAATTTACATAGATCATTGTAGACCTTCCGATACGCTGGGTAAAAAATGATTCTCTCCGGTAAAGTCCTTTATGAATCCCCCATTAAAGGAAATTGGACCGTAGTTGGAAAAGATTATTGGTGGTCCCGCATAAAGCTGTGCTTTACAAAGAAAGAAATCCTAGTCCCCCCCCCCCCATTTGGTAAAAAAAACCCTTTAAAGACGTCTAAAAAATTCAAGAAATTTCCTTGTAAAAAAAAAAAATATATATAATAATATTATATATTAATAATATAAAATATTACTATATATTACTATATATATATAACTATGCTTTCTTCAGAGGAATGTGGAAAAACATTTCCCTCCTGAAGAAAGCAATAGAGCGGAAACCGGTCCCAGGAAATAAACTCAGCAAACTCGGAACTAGACCCGTTGAACTTCCCTTTTTCCACCTTCCCATCAACCTTGTACACAAATGGGTACCAGTGATATATTAATTATAATTATATATATTATTTATTATATACATATTTATATAAAATAAATATATTATATATATTAATATAATGACAAATAGAAATCGCATAAAAGGTTTTTTAAGGATTTAAAAAGAATTGATGATGTTGAAAAGAATGTTGATTTTCGGTGAATATTAATCTGGCGAGATACAACGACCTCACATTATCTGGAGCTAGATTTGACATGGAAGTAGGTAGAAACAACTTACTGAATCACGTTAGTCAATAACTGAAACAAACTTCGACTGGAGAAAACGTTGAGATGTAATTACATTTCCAAGATTTTTTTTTTCTTTATTTTTTTTGGGGGGGAGGGATGATGTTTGGAGACAGACCTCAAAGCAATATATTCTAATGTATATAAAATGAGTTGTTTAATTTGTTTGGATTATCTATCTTTTTCTGTGTTTATGTCTTTATTTTCTCCTTCATTTAACCTCGTTAGGAGATGAAAAGTCTCCTAATATTATGTTGTGCTATTGTAATCTAATATATCACGTTCGTGTGCGTGTGTGTGTGTGTGCGTGTGTGTGCGTGCGTGTGTGTGTGTGTGTGTGTGTGTGTGTGTGTGTGTGTGTGTGTGTGTGTGTGTGTGTGTGTGTGTGTGTGTGTGTGTGTGTGTGTGTGTGTGTGTGTGTGTGTGTGTGTGTGTGTGTTGAGTTCTTCTGTTATATTTCAGACAGTGAACAATAAGAACAAAGCTTAAGATTAAGCTACAATAGAAACAGTCTCTTGGTAAAACAAGAATGTATAACGACATCGTTTATGCACATGTATATGTATATGGAAATGTACATGTGTATATTATATATATAGATTATATATAATAATAACTATATATATATATGTGTATATGCATATGTACATTTCTATGTATATGTACGTATATATATGCATATGTACATGTACATGAGCATGCATATATATATGTATATATATATGTATATGTATATGTATAGTATATGTATATGTATATGTATATGTATGTGTATGTATATGTATATATATACGTGTGTGTTGATGTATATGCATTGGTCAAAATTAAGCCTCCAGGAAGACACTTTCATCCAACAAATGTACTTCAATATTTACCAGAGCTCAAAAAAAAAAAAAAAAAAATACTTGGGACCTGAACTCCCAAAGAAACTTATTTGGGTCTCGTGTTTCAAGTACTTTGATTTGAGTTGAGAGTTTGAATGAGAGCCCAGGAGTTGTGGAGGAGTGCCAGGGAGTGGGAGGTAGGCCAGGACATGACCTCGTTATAACTCCACTCATTTGTGCCTCCGTCTTTGTTACGAAAAATTGAAAAATAAATAAATAAATAAATAAAATCTACTTCCCGTTGACCTTTAACAAAGGACCTCTAAAACTTAAAAAGAAATAATAGATAAATTATTAGATAAATAAGTAAACAAATGAATAAATAAATAGAATAATGATATTAGATAAATAGATTCATGAATCATAATAATATAAAAATTAAAAAAATAAATAAGTGAATAAATATAATAATAATAATTAATTAATTAATATAACAATATAAAAAATAAAAAATAAATAAATAAATAAATATAATAATAATAATTAATTGATTAATATAACAAAAATAAATATATAAATAAATGAATGAATAAGTGATTATATAAAGACATATAGTAATAAGTTAATTATCTAATAAATAAATTAAGTAAATTGTATAACAATCAATAAAGAAATAAAACTAAAGATTAGTTGTCTATGGAATTATTTTGTACATACAGTGCTTGTGCTTACGACTTCGTGTATGTAAATTCTTTACATAATACGTACACACGTTTGTGTACATATGTACATATGTACTAGTATGTAAGAACATATGGATATATATAATTCCGTTAGAGAGAGCATGCGTATATAGTAGTTTCCAATAGAAAGGACATGGTTATATAGAAGTTTCCGATAGAAGGAACATGTGTACATAGAATCTTCCGATAAAGAGAACATGTGTACATAGAAGTTTCTAATAGTGAGAAATATTTATATAAAAATTTCTTTTAGAGACAACATTTATATATATAAAAAAATTGATAGAGAGAACATATATACATTGAAGTTTCCAATAGAGATAATATGCACACAGCAAATTTCCGAGAGAACATGTGTACATAGAATATTTCAGTAAAGAAAACATATGTACATAGAAGATTCCGATACAGAGAACATGGGTGCATACAAGTTTCCTATAGAGAGAACATGTGTACATAAAAGTTTCGGATAGAGAGAACATGTGTTCATAGATTTTTCCGATATAGAGAACATGTGTTCATAGATTTTTCCGATATAAAGAACATGTGTACATAAAAGTTTCAGATAGAGAAAACATAAGTTTATAATTTTTTCCGATAGAGAGAATATGTGTTCATAGATTTTTCCGATGTAGAGAACGTGAGTAAATAGAAGTTTCGGATAGAGAGAACATGTGTTCATAGATTTTTCCGATAGAGAGAACATGTGTTCATAGAGTTTTTCGATTTAGAAAACATGTGTACATAGAAGTTTCGGATAGAGAGAACATGTGTTCATAGATTTTTCCTATAGAGAGATTTGGCAGTATGAAGACGTCACCAATCTAAGTTTGTTTCTTTAATTGCTAAAGTTACCTCTAATGTTATTGTTATTGTTAATGGTATTGTTGTTGTTATTGTCAATTCTCATATCAGCTTGAGTTTGCGTTCTAGCATCCCACGTCTTTGTGTGTACGGGCTTGATATATTTTATTCTGTCTTACACCTTTTTTCAGAACCTTAATGAAAAACGTCAAATTTTTTAAAGAAAATTTTCAAAACTTCAAGATTTTTTTTTCAAAAACTTGTGTACGAAAAAAGTTTAATGGACATTGTGTTGTTGTTTTTTTTTTCAAACAAACTATGTACTTATAGAGTTGATATTTTCTTAATGTATTTTATTGATGGCAGGTTTTTAATTTTTCTTTTTCTTTTTCCAGGTACGTGAAGACCAAGAGTTCTGCTCTAGCTTGGGGAAGGCGCTAAGGTTAAAAAAAAAAAAAAAAAAAAAAAAAAATAATAATAATAATAATAATAATAATAATAATAATAATAATAATAATA
>NC_134817.1:16644448-16646948 GCF_046742065.1 Oratosquilla oratoria | reverse complement strand
ATTTTTTTTTTCGAAATATACTTCTGCCTTGGAACAAGAATCCTGTTTTCATTAAAATGAATAAATAAATAGATAGATCAATAGATAAATAAAAAACAAGTAAATAGATAAATGAATGTAATAAATGACTAAATATAATTAGATAGATTAAATAAGAAAATTTAGATAAATACAGAAATAAACAAATAGAATGAAAATAAAGAAATGAGATAAAAATAAAAAAGATAAATAAATGATAAATAATCAAATAAACAATGAATATATGAATAAATAAATAAAACAAAAGATCCTTGGATTAATCTTTTCGCTATCTTGAAAGTTCAAAGAAGATGACTGGCAAGTGTGTGTGTGTGTGTGTGTGTGTGTGTGTGTGTGTGTGTGTGTGTGTGTGTGTGTGTGTGTGTGTGTGTGTATTCACATTGGTCTTTGGATCACGTGCTGGACCTGTGATCGACAGCTATATCCCTCCCGGAAGAGAGCTCAGAGCTCGTATGACCGATCTATGGATAATGCTGTGACCTTACACGCACACACACCCCGAACTCCCCGCCCACGAGAGTTGGAGTAACGACTCGGAGCACAGCGATACTGAAATTATTTCAGCCCTGGGCAGGATTCGTACTGGGTACTGCGAGCACCATCGTACTTCCCAGTCCAGCGCTCTACCAACTTTGCCACCGAGTCGTGTGTGTGTGTGTGTGTGTGTGTGTGTGTGTGTGTGTGTGTGTGTGTGTGTGTGTGTGTGTGTGTGTGTGTGTGTGTGTGTGTGTGTGTGTGTGTGAGTGTGTATGTGTGTGTGTGTGCGTGTGTATTGTGTGTGTGCGTGTGTATTGTGTGTGTGTGTGTGTGTGTGTGTGTGTGTGTGTGTGTGTGTGTGTGTGTGTGTGTGTGTGTGTGTGTGTGTGTGTGTGTGTGTGTGTGTGTGTGTGTGTGTGTGTGTGTGTGTGTGTGTGTGTGTGTGTTCAACATCGATGAATAAAATATCCTAATGGCAACCAGAATAAAAGGTAAAGTGCCACCACGTATAAAAAAAACGTAAGTGGTCTCAAGTTCGCCAAAGAAGACGAAGACCCCCAGAAGACCCCAGCAGTTGGTTAGCTCCCATCTGAATAGGAGGTTGAAGCTGCCACGATGATGAATAGAATACCCTGACGGCAACCAGACAAAAAGACAAAATACCACCAGGTATGCAAGGCGAAAAAAAAAATGGAAGTGGTTTCGAGTTCGACAAAGAAGATAAAGAGGTCCCGAAGAAATCCACCAGATGGCGACCTCGCCAGGATTTCAAGAGATCGGGGGAAATTTTATGTTTTTATCAAAAGATGACGAAAGAGGCTCGAAAAAAAATAAACTTAATTGATTAATTAATTTACCTATTTATATATTCATTTGTCTATTCATTTACTTATCTATTTATTCATTTATTTCGTTTGATTTCATTTATCTATTTACTTATGTCACTTCATCTATATTTGTTTTTATTTCCTATATTCATATCTGCTTATCTAATTATTCTATTCATTAGGCTATCTATTTACATATTCTTTTTTAACAAAAATATTGTTACATCATATATACAGAAAAAATATACATTACAGAGAGTATAACAAAATAGGCACGTTTTAAACCACACCATATGAAAAAAAAATGTAGAAGAAGAATTTCTGAGTTTTTCAAAAAATAGAAAATAAAATTTTGCAAAAGAAGAGTTTTTTACTTTTCCAAAGGCCAAAGCCAGCTGCACATCTAGCAGTCTCTCAGAACTCTGACTGCGAAAAAGTTCACTCAAATATTAAGCTGGCTTTATAAAGACTTAGCTCAAGCTTTGATAAATCTTCGGGCGTGATGCGAAGATTCTCAGAACTCTGCTCAGCAAATGAGCTCTCTTATAATCTAAGCTCATCTCTACACGACTTTGGTCGTGTGTGTGTGTGTGTGTGTGTGTGTGTGTGTGTGTGTGTGTGTGTGTGTGTGTGTGTGTGTGTGTGTGTGTGTGTGTGTGTGTGTGTGTGTGTGTGTGTGTGTGTGTGTGTGTGTGTGTGTGTGTGTGTGTGTGTGTGTGTGTGTGTGTGTGTGTGTGTGTGTGTTATGTATGTATGTATGTATGTATGTATGTATGTATGTATGTATGTATGTATGTATGTATGTATGTATGTATGTATGTATGTATGTACATATGTATATATGTATGTATATGTGTGTGTGTGTTTATGTATGTATGTATGTATGTGTGTATGTACGTAAGTATGCATGTATATATACATATATATGTATGTCTAAGCGACCACTTTCGTGAGCTTACTTTCGTTTAGTACAGGGGTTCCCAAAGTGGTCGATATTGACCCCCAGGGGTCGATGAGACCATCCAAGGGGTCGACAAATAGCCAAGGGGTCGAAAGGGGGTCAGTAGATTGCCATGGGGTCGATGAAACCATCCAAGAAGTTGCAAGGGGGTCAGTAGATTGCCATGGGGTCGAAAGGCAGTATTCAAAATTAAATG
>NC_134817.1:16631948-16634448 GCF_046742065.1 Oratosquilla oratoria | reverse complement strand
AGGAAGAGGAGGGCATTGAGCGGGACAAGGAAGAGGAGGAAGAGGAGGAGTGGGAAGAAGAAGAAGAGGAGCGAGAAGAATAGCAAATAAGGAGGGAGAAATGGAAGGAAGGAGGAGAATGAGGAAGAGAAAGATAAAGAAGAGGAGGAAGACGAGGATATGATAGAGATAAAGAAAGAGAAGAAAGGAAAGAGAGGAGGAGGAGTGGAAGGAGGAGGAGGAGAAAGAGGAAGAAGAGGAGGGAGAGGATGAGGGGGAAGAGGAGGAGGAGGAAGAGAAGGAAGAGGAGGAGGAAGAGGAGGAGGAGGAGGAGGAGGAGGAGTGACACATGAGGAAGATTATGATCAAGTAAGGGAAGACTTTCCAATCTGGGGGAAGATGCGGAGGAGGGGGCTAATGATGAGGTGTAGGTGTGAGTAGGAGGAGTAATAGGAGGAGGAGGAGGAGGAGGAGGAGAAGGAGGAGGAAGTGGTGAAGGAGGTGGAGGAGGAAAAAGAAGACGAGGAGGAGGAGAAAGTTTGTGAAGGAGGTGGAGGAGAAGGAGGAGGAGGAAGAAGCGGTGAAGGAGGAGGAGGAGGAGGAGGAGGTGGTGAAGGTGGAGGAGGAGGAAGTGTTGAAGGAGGAGGAGGAGGAAGAGGTGAAGGAGGAGGAAGAGGTGAAGAAGGAGGAGGAGGAGGAGGAGGAGGAAGAGGAGAAGGAAGTGGTGAAGGAGGTGGAGAAGGAGGAGGAGGAGGAGGAGGAGGAGGAGGAGAAGGAGGAGGAGGAGGAGAAGGAGGGGGAGGAATAGGAAATGGTAAAGGTGGAGGAAGAGGAGGAGGAGGAGGAGACTTGACGGAAGATGAAAAGAACTGTTTTTTTTTGTTTTTTTTATGCACTCTAGTCAGCTGTAATCTCGAGTCCTTGTCCCGTAGGACCAGCTGCACCAAACCGCTGCCTCTCATCATCATCACTCCATGTGGCTTTATCACCAGGAGTGAACAACGACGCTCTTCCTCCTCATCTTCTTCCTCCTCCTCCTCCTCCTCCTCCACCTCTTCCTCCTCCTCCTCCACCTCTTCCTCCTCCTCCTCCACCTCTTCCTCCTCCTCCTCCACCTCTTCCTCCTCCTCCTCCACCTCTTCCTCCTCCTCCTCCTCCTCCTCCACCTCTTCCTCCTCCTCCTCCTCCTCCTCCTCCTCCTCCTGCTATACCTTCTCCTATTCCTCTACGTCTTTCCTTTCTCCTTCTCTTACTCTTCCTCCTTCTCCTCCTCTTCCTCTTATTTCTCCTCCTATTCCTTCTACTAATCCTCCAACTCTTTCCTTTCCTCCCTCTCCTGTCGTCCCTCCTCCTCCTATACCTCCTACTATTTCTCCTCCTCCTCCTCCTATTCCTTCTCCTAGTCCTCCAACTCTTTCCTTTCCTCCTTATACTGTCCTCCCTCCTCCTCCTATACCTCCTACTATTTCTCCTCCTCCTCCTATTCCTCCTCCTATTCCTCCTCCTCCTCCTATTCCTCCTCTTCCTATACCTACTCTTATTACTCCTCCTCCTATTCTTCCTCTTCCTATTCCTCCAATGCTTTCCTTTCCTCCTTCTACTACTTCTCTTCCTCCTCTTCCTCCTTCTCCTCCTCTATTCCTCTTTCTATTTTCTCACTCCTTCTCCTTCCCTTACTCCACCTCCTCCTCCTCCTCCTATTCTTTCCCTTTCCTCCTTATACTGTACCTCTTTCTCCCCCTCCCCTTCCTCCCCCTCCTCCGCCTTTCTTTCCTCCTCCCCTCCTTCCTTGCCTCCTCTTCCTTTTCCTCCTCCTTCTGCCACTCTTCCTCCTCGGCCTCCTCTTCTTCTTTCTCCTCCTCATCTTCTTCCTCTTCCTCCTCCACCTCCTCATTTCCTTTTTCCTCCTTCTTCTCTCCCTATACCTTCCTTTGCTCCCCCTCTTCTTCCTCTTCCTCCTCCTCCTCGAACGCCTTTCCTTTCCGTCTAATGTGTTGCCATTACCAGACATTGGTCCTTGTTGTATCTTCATAAAGTCGGTCTCGTTAACTTGAATTTTATATGTACCTACATGTATACATATATATATATATATATATATATATATATATATATATATATATATATATATATATATATATATATATATATATATATTTTTGTGTTTTTGTTTGTGTGTGTGTGTGTGTGTGTGTGTGTGTGTGTGTGTGTGTGTGTGTGTGTGTGTGTGTGTGTGTGTGTGTGTGTGTGTGTGTGTGTGTGTGTGTGTGTGTGTGTGTGTGTGTATGTGTGTGTGTCTGTGTGTGTACATACAACCCTCGTGTACGTTCTGTTTGCTCCAGGTGATTTAATTCAGCTCCATAGATGGCAGTGTTCATTAGGCACACTCCCTTGGGAGTCAGGGACCCATTGACACTCGTACGATGGATCCCTAACTCAAAGAATCGGGAGGGGGGGGGGAATGAAGAGGAAGACAGGGTAGAGGAGGGGAGGAGAAGGGGAGTCGATGGAAGGGGAGGGT
>NC_134817.1:16611948-16626948 GCF_046742065.1 Oratosquilla oratoria | reverse complement strand
AGGAAGGAAGGGAGAAGGGAAGGAAGGAAGGAAGGAAGGAAGGAAGGAAGTAAAAAATGAAGGAATGAAGGAAGGAAGGGAGGAAAGATGGAAGGAAAAAAGGAAGAGGTAAAGAATGAAAGAAAAAAAGGAAGGGAGGGTGGGAAGAAAGGAAGGAAGGAAGGGAGGAAGGAAAGGAGAAGAGAAGAAAGGAAGAAAAGAAGGAAGGAAAGAAAGAAGGAAGGAAGGAGGGAAGAAAAGAAATAAAAGGAAAAAAATAAAAGGAAAGAAGGAAGAAGTAAAAAATGAAAGAAAGGAAGTAAAGAAGGAAGGAAGGAAGGAAGGAAGGAAGGAAGGAAAGAAGGAAGTAAGGAGGGAAGAAAAGAAATAAAAGAAAGAAAAATTAAAAGTAAGGAAGGAAAGAAGGAAGAAGTAAAGAATGAAAGAAAGGAAGGAAGAAAGGAAGGAAGAGAGGAAGAAAGGAAAGAAGGAAGGAAGGAGTGAAAGAAAGAAATAAAAGAAAGAAAAAATAAAAGGAAGGAAGGAAAGAAGAAAGGAAGGAAGAAAGGAAAGAAGGGAGAAAGAAAGGAAAGAAGGAAGGAAGGAGTGAAGAAAAGAAATAAAAGAAAGAAAAAAGAAAAGGAAAGAAGGAAGAAAGGAAGAAAGAAAGGAAGGGAGGAAGGAAGGAAAGAAGGAAGGAAGGAGTGAAGAAAAGAAATAAAAGAAAGAAAGAATAAAAGTAAGGAAGGAAGGAAGGAAAGAAGGGAGGAAGAAAGGAAAGAATGAAGGAAGGAGTGAAAGAAAGAAATAAAAGAAAGAAAAAATAAAAGGAAGGAAGGAAGGAAGGAAAGAAGGGAGGAAGAAAGGAAAGAATGAAGGAAGGAGTGAAAGAAAGAAATAAAAGAAAGAAAAAATAAAAGGAAGGAAGGAAGGAAGGAAGGAAGGAAGGAAGGAAGGAAGGGAGGAAGAAAAGAAAGAAGGAAGAAAGGAGTGAAGAAAAGAAATAAAAGAAAGAAAAAATAAAAGGAAGGAAGGAAGGAAGGAAGGAAGGGAGGAAGGAAGGAAAGAAGGAAGGAAGGTGTGAAGAAAAGAAATAAAAGAAAGAAAGAATAAAAGGAAGGAAGGAAGGAAAGAAGGGGAAGAAGACGGAGCACCAACGCAAACAGAGTAAAAGGTTTCATGTTTTGAGAGCCGATCTAAATGCAACGCCAGCGAAAAGGAGGAGAAAGAGGAGGAAGAGGAGGAGGAGGAGAAGGAAGAGGAGAAGTTGAGATGATGTGATTATCCATGGAGGAAGTGAGAAAGTAAGAAAGGAGGAAAAGAGAGGAAGTAGGGAAGGAAAGAGAGGGAGAAAGAAGCAGACACGCACACAAACACAGAGATACACACACGCACAGAGAAAGAGAGAGGGGTGGGGAGGGAGAGAAAGAGAGCAAGATTTACGTATATACATATATATGTATATATATATATATATATATATATATATATATATATATATATATATATATATATACATATAAATATATATATACTATATATATATATACATATATATATATATATATATACATATATATATATATATATATATATATATATATATATATATATATATATATATATATATATAAAGAAAGAAGGGGTGGGGAGGAAGAGAAAGTGAACAATATGTATATGTATACACACACACACACACACACACACACACACACACACACACACATATATATATATATATATATATATATATATATATTATATATATATATGTATATGTATATATAAATATATATATATATATATATATATATATATATATATATACATATATATATATATATGTATAAAGAGAGAGACAGAGAGAAGGAGAGAAAGAGAGACAAAGAGAGAGAGAGAAAGAGAGAGTGAGAGAGAGAGAGACAAAGAGAGAGAGAGAGAAAGAGAGAGAGAGAGAGAGAGAGAGAGAGGGAGGGAGAGAGAGAGAGAGAGAGAGGCGGAAAAACTATTTCCTGAAGTTGACAATTTTCATCCAGTCGGACTTATTGCCCGTCAGACAGACAGAGACAGACAGACAGACAGACAGACAGCAAAACGACGTGCTGAGTTGACAAGAGGAACATATGAATAGAGGGATTTACAGACCACCGGATCAACGGACCAACGGACCAACGGATCACTGGACCAACGCACCAACGGACCAACGGACCAACGGACAAATGGACCAACGGACCAAGGTTCCAACGGATCCAACAGACCAACGGACCTCTGGACCAACGGACCAATGGACCAACGGACCAACGGACATCCGGACCAACGGACATCCGGACCAACGGACTCCCGGACCTCTGGACCAACGGACTAATAGACCAACGGACAAAGGTACCAACGGGCCAACGGGCCAACGAACGAAACGGACCTCTGGACCAACGAACCAAAAGCTCTCCGGACCAACGGACCAACGGACCAACGGACCAACGGACCAACGGACCAACGGACACTCTTAAAAGTCGAATGTAACAAACACTTTCAAAAGAGAAACGATTGCCAGGACAATTACACTTAATAGATATTGTTTTGTTTAACTCCAAACTAGTTTGCTCAGTCTGAAATTGGCTTCAGGCTGACTACTGAAGCCTATGGGCGACTCATAGCTGCCGTCAGGTGATTTTATTCACACAAACCCCATCCCCCACCCTTCACCTCCTCCCTCCCACCCCTCACCCCCACGCCTTCATGTCCACCCCTTGCCTTCACCCCCAACCCCTCACCCCCATCCCCTTACCCCTATCCTCACTCCCACCCCTCTTACCCCACCCCCCTCACCCCCCACCCCTCTTACCCCAACCCCCTCACCCCCATCCCCTAACCCCATCCTCACTCCCACCCCTCACCCTCACCTCCCTCACCCCACCCCCTCACCCCCACCCCCTCATCCCCTAACCCCATCCTCACTCCCACCCCTCACCCTAACCTCCCTCACCCCCCGTTACCACCACCCCCCCATCCCTGCTCAGCGAAAAGCTTAAACATGTAGCTGGTGGCTTATGTATGGGCATGAAAATGTCAGCGGTAAATGAGGGGGCCGGTAAATGGTGGCAAGCGGTAAATGGTGGCAAACGGTAATGGGTGGCAAACTTAAGACTCGGAGGAGGAAGGAAATATCTTATCAGTGGCGGTGGTTAGAAATCACGGGCGGGCGGAAAGGAGGAGGAGGAGGAGGAGGAAGAGGAACGAGGAGGGGAAGAGAAAGGAAGATGAATAGGAGGAGGAGGAGGAGGAGGAGGAGGAGGAGTAGAAGGAGGAAGAGGAACGAGGAGGGGGAAGAGAAAGGAAGATAAATAGGAGGAGGAGGAGGAACGAGAAGAAGGAAGGGATGAGAAGACAAGTAAGAGGAGGAGAAGGAGGAGGAAAGAAAAGAAAGAGGATGGAATAGTAGGATTAAGAGGAGGAGGAGGAGGAGGAGGAATAGGAAGAGGAAAGAGAGGAGGAGGATGAGTATCGGAGGAGGAGGAGGAGGAAGAGGAAGAGGAAAGAGAGGGGGAGGATGAGTAGGAGGAGGAGGAGGAGGAGTAAGAAGAACAGAAGGAAGAGAAGAAGAACATGAGAACATAAGAATGAAGAAGACTGTAAGAGAACATAAGGCCTACACTAGGCAGTTCCATATCCATTACCACCTGTCATCCCCATCCATAAAGTTGTCTAACCTTTTCTTAAAACAATCGATAGTTTCAGTGCTCATTACATTGTTACTAAGTTTACTCCGTCCGTTGACCGCCCTATTAGTAAACCAGTTCTTGTCCATTTCCTTCTTGAATCTAAATTTGGATAATTTAAATTCACTATTGCGAGTCCTGCCCTGTTGTCTTAACATGATGACTTTAAAAATTGGTGGTATTAATCTTAAGTTCATATATAATATGATCAATATATTTCTGATATTCTTCAGAACTCAATGTATAGAATGTGTAGAATGGGTATCTTGTTTTTCTTCTTCATCAAAAAGAGTTCTTGTCTCACAGTCATCGTTGTAGCTATTGTTATCATTATTAGGTTCTATCATAGTCCATTTTAAGTCATCTACATGGCTAACTGACACTTCACTAGTTTCTAAGTGTAAGATATTGTATCTATTTCCACCCGCAAATCAATTATTGTATACGGACCTGAGTATCTGGGTGAAAGTTTGCTACTAATTGTTTGCATTTCGGCCATGACCAAATCTCCTATTTGTTATTCTGTTTTGTATGCTATTCTATGTTATTGGTTCTTAATCTCTTTTGAATATTCTTTCATGTGTTATCTAACCTTTTTATGTAAGCCTTGAAAGGTATGTATCCTATTTGACATGTAATCATCTATATTATACACTGACTTCGGTTCTGTAATTAAGATTTTATAGGTAAATTTTTTATATATAGTGTGGATTTTTACCTGTAGCTGTATTAATTTGGTTATTGAGTGCACATTTAACACAATGAATCCAATTATCCCAAGTTATACTATGTGGGCTTATCAAACCTCTTTGCCAAGCGACAATTTTCTTATCTAATCTTTCTACTACTCCATTACTCTAAGGATGATTGACTGGAATATTAATTTCTCTTATCTTGAATAACCTACCTAATTCTTTCAAGATTTTGTTGTTAAATTCAGCACCAATGTCTGAAAATAAGATCTTAGGAGTAGTGAAATTATAGATGTTTTGTTCATATATTACTGAAGCAATTGTTTCCGCTCTCTTATTTGAAAGGGGTTGTAAAATACAAAATCTTGACAGATAATCAATGGCAACAAATACATATTTATGTCTTTTTTCAGACATAGGTAACTAGTGTATCTAAGTGAACTCTTTCCCAAGGTTTCTGTGGTATGGGATACGATGGTATAGGAGTAGGCCTATGTGTATTTCATTTTACTTCAACACATTTCGAGTAATTATCAAATATGTTAATATCTCTCTTCATGCCCAAAAGTCTTTGGATTGAGCTTTTCTATAAGTTTTATATTTTCACGGATGAGAACTATATTCACTGTCATGAATTAATTTTAATACCGCTGGAACAAGAACTTGCGGAATCACCAACTGATTTTATGGGCCCCTAGAGATATCCTTCCCACATTTCGACTCTTTTTCTATACAAAAGTCCACTGATTAAATTCAAATTCTTCTATCTTATACCCCTTTGGTAGTTTTGGATGAATACTTCGCGGGCTCATCAAGTACTGTTCTATTTTTCCCAAGTCTGATCTCTTCTTTGTTCCTTTATTATTAATTCCTCATATAATGTTATTAGTTCATTTATACTGAAGATAAAACTGATCAACCCTGTCGTTGGTTGGCTAATATTCCTAGATAGTGCATCTGCTGCAACGGTTGTTTTTTTTTCTACCTGGAATGTATTCAAACCTAATATCGTAACACTGAAGTGTAGTAAACCGCCTGGCTAATCTGCCCTTAAGATTTGAATAATTTCTGAATAGTTGTATGGTCAGTCCACACACTGATTGGATATCCCAGTATCATATCTCTAAAATTCTCCAGTGAATATATCACTGCTAATGTTTCCTTTCCTGTAATGGAATCATTTTTCTCAGCGCTGTTACAATGTCTCGATGTGAAAGCTATGGGTTGCAATTTTCCACCTCTTTCTTGCATTAGCATGCCTCCTACATGCCTCCTACATGCATCAGTACAAAGAATGAGCTTCTTATCATAATTAGAAAAAATGAAAACTGGAAAACTAGTAGTTTATTTTTCAACTTGCCAAAAGCTTGTTGTTGTTCAGGTCCCCAAGTAAACTTTGAATCTTTCCTGAGCAAAGAACTTAATGGATTAGCTATGTCTGCATAGCCATTGATAAACTTCCTGTAATATCCTGTCAGTCCCAAGAAACTTCTTTCTCTTTATTTTTCGGTGCCTTTACAACAGTATTGTTTACTGCGAATAATCTTGAGTCTGCATAATTCTCACTTAGGTTACAAAGGAGTGTCATCTCAGCATTATGTAAATATATATTTTCAAGCTCCCGAGCCCAGTTATTTTATCAACTACACAAAGCGGACTCAGGAAGCTTGCTCGGCTGTTATTTACAAACGATATTTTATCACCTACACAAAACGAGCTCAGACAGCTCGCTCGGCTGTTATTTACCAACAACCTACTCATAAAATGCAACAACCAGTCTTCTATCCCTCTTTCTACCCTCTTTTCTACCAGCCTCTTCTATGACCTTGTTTGCGTAACCCTTGTTAAAGCCTTTGATCCACTTGAACACCACTATTAGATTACCCCGCACTCTACGTCTTTCCAGAGAATATAAGTTAAGGTGCATAAGCCTACCCTCCCAAGGTGAATTTCTGAGCCCATGTATGATTTTGGTCATTCTCCTCTATACTGAATCTGGTGAATTGATATCCATTCTATAAGATGAAGACCAAAACTCCACCGCATAGTCAAGGGTGAGTCTAACTAGTGCCAGATAGAATTTGATAATTACTTCTGCAATTCTATTCGTAACCGTCTTAGCAATGAAGCCTAATGCTCTGTTACCTTTATTCCTGGCGTTAATGCATTGTTTTCTGGATTTAAGGTCAGGAGTCACTAGAACTCCCAAGTCTCTCTCGCACTCAGTTTTCTCTGAAAATGTGTTATCTAATGCATACCTGCTTTCTAGGTTATGTAAAACTACTTTACACACGCTGCACTTTGAGATATTTAACTCCATTTGTAATTTCACCAACCATGTGAACAATTTGTTAAGATCATCCTGCAGAATCTCGGCGTCTTCTCCTGACCTAATTAGCCGTCCTATTTTAGTGCCGTCCGCAAACTTACTAACATGACTGTTAATCCCATTGTCCAAGTTATTTATATGCATAATGAACAATAAGGGCCTCAAAACCGAGCCCTGGGGAACTCCACTAGAAACACTCCCATTTGATTTTACACCGTGTATGGTGACCCGCTGTTCTCTGTCACTGATCCAAGCTCTAAACTATTCATACACTTTTCCTCCTATGCCATTGGCTTTGACTTTAATTAGCAGTCTCTAGTGGGGTACCTTGTTGAACGCTTTACTAAAGTCAAGGTAAATAACATTGTAATCATCATTGTTATCTGACGCCTTGAAGACATAGTGTAAAAAGATAGAAGATTATTTACACATGATTTATCCCTAGAGAAACCATGATGTGAGTCACGAATCAAATTATGTCTCTCGATGTGATCTCTGATCCTATTAGTTATCATTGATTCAGGCATTTTACCAATAACTGGCCTGTATTTGCATATAGACGATTTGTTTCTCTTTTTGAAAACAGGAACAACGTTTGCCTGCCCCCAAGCAATAGGCATAAAACCAGTGCCTATCGATTTATTAAATATTTCCGTTAGCTGGACGCAGATTTCAAATTCACACTCTTTAAGCACTCTCGGAAAAAATCGTCTGGACCCATGTATTTTGTAGCTTTAAGTCTATCAATCTGTTTGACTACTTCTACCTTGCTAATGCTGATGTTAGTTAGTCTACTTATTTTTCATTTCCACTGAAAATCGGGTTGCAGTCTGGTACCATATCTAACCTCTACTTTGTAAACATCGTGAGAAAATATTTGTTAAACGCCTCGCTCATTTTTTCCTCCGAATCTATCATGACATCTTAGTCGTTTTTAATTGGGCCTATTCTTTCCTTATTTCTTGTTCTGTAGAGATGAAAGAAGCCCTTTGGATTGGATCTCGCTTGTCTGACAACCTTAATTCCGTAGTAACGTTTCGCTGTGCGAGTGTTTTTTTCACCAGTCTAGCCATATCTTTATATTTAGATCTAAGGTGTGTTTCCCCGTTTTTTAATCTAGCATAAAGCTCTCTTTTTTAATAAAATTTCGATTTTCATCCTACCTGTCATTCATTTGTGAGTATTAGTATTGAACCTTATTATTTTGACGGGAATAAGTTTATTTGTGCAATAAAAATCAATGCTGTTAGGTTACTGTACATTTCATCCAGATTGTTGGCTGTGGTGTCGACCTCACGCTTGTGAGTGACCTTACTTAGAGTACACATATTACCCTTAGTGACCAGACACCTGACTGCGCTAATGATGTCCTGGCTAACTGTGTATCTTACCCTGTCATGGGTTGGTCTCGCAAGTGACAAATGGTCCTAAACATTTTCTCATCAAAATTGGCTCCCCGAAAGGAAAAGGAGAAGGAGGAAAGATATTTTGGATTAAGATGTGGAAGAGGAAGAAAGGGGAGGATGAGTAGGAGGAGAAAGAGAAGTAAGAAGAGGAGGAGAAGGATGAAAAGTAAGAAGAGGAAGAGGAGGAGGAGGAGAAGTAGGAGGAGTAGGAGATGGAGGAAGAGGTATTTGAGAACAACTGGGAGAAGGAATAGGAGTAGAAGTATGAGGAGAATAAAAAATAGGAGTAGGAGTAGGAGAAGGAGGAGGAGGAGGATGGTATAATAGGAAATGAGGAGGAGGAAGGGACGACACAGAGGAAATAGAGGGAAGAGAGGGGAAGAGAGGAGAACACAGGGAAGGGGAATAGAGGAAATGAGTGGTAGGGCGAGGGGAAGGAAGGAGATGAGATGAGAGGGGAAGAGATAAAGGGGAAAAGTTGGGAGAGGAGGAGGGGAAAGAGAGGGGAGGAGAGGGGAAAAAGGGAACGATAGAGGGGGGAGTAGGAAAGAAAAGGGAACGGAGGGGAGGGGAGAGGAAGGGAGGATAGAGAAGAAGAGAAGAGAGGGGAGATGTGGAGATATAGACGAAGAAGGAGAAAAGAGGAAGGGGTAGAGGAAGTGACAGGAAGATAGGGAATTAGAGGGGAAGGGAGGGGAGGGAAGATAGGGAAAGGGAGGGGAGGATAGAGAAGAAGAGAAGAGAGGGGAGATGTGGAGAGAGAGACGAAGAAGGAGAAAAGAGGAAGGGATAGAGGAAGTGACAGGAAGATAGGGAATTAGATGGGAAGGGAGGGGAGGGAAGATAAGGAAAGGGAAGAGGAGGTAGGGAAGAGGAGGGATAGAAAAAGGAGGGGAGGGGGGCGTGGGGGGAAAGGGGGGAAGAAGATGATGAATAAGAAGTGAGGGGAGTACTGGTTACCGACTTTATGAGGGGAAAAGAGGATGAAAGGGGAGACAGTCGAGAACATTAAGCCATGGAAAGTGTGGGGGGAGGGGGGAAGGGGGGGAAGATGGGGGAGGTGTCCTTTGAAGTTCTGAAGGGGAGAAGGGGGGCTTAAACGCCCTGGTAGTCAAGAGCGTCACGTAAGAGCCTGTGGAGAGTGGGGGGGGGGGAAGGGGGAGAATGTGGTTTGCAATGGAATGGGGGTGATATAAGATTATGAGGAGTGGTGTAAGGGGATTGTGGGTTTTGTGGGAGGGTTATGGTGTTGGAGGAAGAAGCGAGGGAGGAAGATGGAGCCAGAGGGGAAAGGAGGGGAGGAGATGGAGGGTAGGGGAGAGGAAAAGAGGAGAGAGGTAGAGGGAGGGGAGGATGCAAGGGGAAAAGGGTTTGAGATGACGAAAGGAAGGGAGGTAGGGAAGGGTAGTTAAGGGGGGAGAAGGGCAAGGGAAAGGAAGGGAGGGAAGGGAAGGGAAGAGGAAGGGGAGGGGAGATGAAGGGAGGAAAGGGAAGGGAAGGGGAGAGGAGGAGAAGTAAGGGGAGAGAAATAGGAAAGGGGAGGTGAGATGAGGGGAGTGGGGAGAACTGAAGGGATGGGGAGGGAAGGGGTGGGGAAAATAAGGGAGGAAAGGGGAAGGGAAAGAATTGGAGAGGAGAGAAGGGAAGTGAGAGGAGGAGAAGAAAGGGATGGGGGAGGGAAGGTGAGGGGAGAATAGGGGAGGAGAAAGAAGGGAAGGGGAGGTGAGAGGAGGGGTAGGGAGGGGAGGGACTGGGAGGGGGAAATAGAGGGGAAACAGGAGTGGGGAGAAAAAGGGGAGAGAAATGAAGAAACTGGAAGAAGGACAACGGAGAGGACAAAAGTAGTCTTGATTTTATTCAGTAAAGGGATTATGACGATTAACCCCCTTCATCACCGGGTGTCAAGCGACCTCGGAAGCCTTGCCTGACTCCATACAGTTCCATTCAATTCCGTGGCTCCCTGTAGACGGGTCGTTACAATGTAATCATCGACGAGGGTGGAAATTGTCAGACACAACATCCACGCCATCATCCACCCGACGCTCTACCCGGCGTATCGGATGCGGATGGATTGCGGAGGCGGTCCTAAAAGCAGCTGTCGCCCCTGATCTGCAGCTGGAGTCTAGCAGCGAGCAGCTGGTTCGTGTGTGGGTTGAGGCCTTTCTGTGTTTACGGAAAGGGGGTTTCGATTCTTCTTCTGTGAGTCTTTGAGATTTGTGTCTCTGTTTTGGATGCCGTCGGGTGATTTAATTCAGGTGAAGGCGGTGGGGAGGGGGAGGGGGAAGGAGTTACCCCCTCCCCCCCTCCCCCAACCTCCGTATGATAAGGATTTCCCCTTTTGTCCTTATTTTGAAGGAGGTGGAATAAGAGTAGGAGAAGAAGGATGAAAAATAGGAAAAGTAAGGAGGGTAAGGAGGATGAAGAGAAAAAGGAAGAGAAGGAGGAGGAGGAGGAGGAGGAGGAAGAGGAGGAAGAGGAGGAGAAGGAAAAAGAGAAGGAGAAGGAGGAGGAGAGGAGAGAGTAGGAGGTTGAGAAAGATAATGAGGAGGAGAAGGAGGAGTAGGAAAGGAAATAGAGGAGGAGGAGAAAAACGAGGAGGAGGAGGAGGAGGAGGAGGAAGAGGAGGAGGAGGAAGAGGAGGGAGGGGCCGAGGAGGAAAATAAGGAGGTAAGGTGTTGATAGAATGGGCAACATTTTTCCCCCTCTGAGGAAGAAAATGTGCATCTCTTGTCAAAAAATGAAATCCCTCCAATGGAACAGCGGCACCTGAACCACCTGTGAGGAGAAGAAAGGTCCTGTGACCATCTGTGGGCGGGGAGACGGAAGCTGGGGGAAGGAGAGGGAGAGGAACAGAGGGAGGGAGAGAGGGAAGGACAGGGAGGGAGAGGAAGAGACAGAAGGAAAGGGAGAGGGAGAGGAAGAGGAAGAGTAAGAGTAAGAGGGAGAGAGAGAGGGAAGGACAGGGAGGGAGAGGAAGAGGCAGAAGGAGAGGGAGAGGGAGAGGAAGAGTAAGAGGGAGAGAGAGAGGGAGAGTAAGAGGGAGAGGGAGAGGAACAGGAGGAGGGAGAGAGAGAAGAACAGTGTGGGAAGGAAAGACAGGGAGGGAGAGGAAGAGGGAGAAGGAGAGGGAGAGGGATAGTAAGAGGGAGAGGAATAGGAGGAGGGAGAGAGGGAAGGACAGGGAGGGAGAGGAAGAGGCAGAAGGAGAGGGAGAGGAAGAGTAAGAGGGAGAGGGAGAGGAAGAGGTAGAATGATAGTGAGAAGGAGAGGGAGAGGAAGAGTAAGAGGGAGAGGAAGAGGCAAAAGGAGAGGGAGGAGAGGGAGAGGAAAAGTAAGAGGGAGAGGGAGAGGGAGAAGGAGAGGGCGAAGGAGAGTAAGAGGGAGAGGGAGAGGAAGAGGCAGAAGGAGAGGGAGAAGGAGAGGGAGAGGGAGAGTAAGAGGGAGAGGAAGAGACAGAAGGAGAGGAAGAAGGAGAGGGAGAGGAAGAGGAAGAGGAAGAGGAAGAGGCAGAAGGAGAGTGAGGAGAGGGAAAGGGAGAGGGAGAGGGAGAGGGAGAGGAAGAGGGAGCGGGAGAGGAAGAGGGAGAGGGAGAGTAAGAGGTAGAGGGAGAGTAAGAGTAAGAGGGAGAGGGAGAGGAGGGAAGGGGAGAGGGAGGTACACCATATTTGTTTGTCCGCAGTAGTTTCACTTCTGAGTACTACAAAAACTTCGTTTTTACCTGCGATATCGTTTCTTTAGGTCGTAGTCTTACGATCCTCGTAAATTTACGAGGAGAGGTAGTGAGGGCATAGACCATCTTTTTTTATATGAAATAATTTTCGAGCATTCAATTACGAAATTTAATTCCATTAAAATATTCATTTACGTTAATCAGTTTAACTTTGTCGCTAGTGGATAATGAGATCGTTGTGTATGACTGAATTATGTCCACCACTATCTGATGATGTCATACGTTATACTCGCTCCAAATAATGCTTCAAAAGATTTTATTAAATTATCTTACAAACGTAATGACGAACTTTAGCCATTTTAGTAATTAACATGATATATTTTTTTTTTTTTTTTTTTTTTTTTTTTTACTTTCAAGGGTTTCTGGGGGTAGTCTTTATATTCTTTTTATTTATTTTTCATTTATTCATTATTTCTTATTATATTAGAAACATAATGACGAATTTTAGCCATTTCAATAGTTAACATGATATGGTTATTATTATTATTATTACTTTTTTTTTTTTTTTTTTTTACGTTCAACGGTTTCTGGGGGTAGTCTTTATCTTTTTCTTTATCTGTTTTTATCTCATTTATTCATTTTTCTTATTCTGAGGTGTTTTCTATCGTGCAAAAAAAAATGAAGAGTGGTTGAAGGCTCCAAAATATTTTCTTCAAGAGAAGATTTTTTTTTCATCATTTCCATAAACCTCATATTGAAAAACATTAAATTAAGAATTAATTTTCCTTCCTCGACCGACTAAATCTATCTTCCTCCGCCTTTTCTTCAGCAAAAGTTGGCCATTATTCCCCAGATTATCGCCATTTTCCCTCCAACATCATTTCTCAATATCCAATTTCACCACCATCATCATCATCATTACCGCCATTACCCTCGCCCCTATTGACTCAGTATCACCAACATCAACGTGTGTGTGTGTGTGTGTGTGTGTGTGTGTGTGTGTGTGTGTGTGTGTGTGTGTGTGTGTGTGTGTGTGTGTGTGTGTGTGTGTGTGTGTGTGTGTGTAAGTGTGTGAGTGTACAACACTGAACGGGTCCCAGTGAACAGATATACACTTTTATCAACCAATACACTTTAATTTTAAGCCATCAACTTCGAGAGACTCGAGGAGGCCAATATGCATATTGACCTCCTTAAGTCTCTCGATGTTGATGGCTTAGAATTAAAGTATATATATTATATATATATATATCTGTATATATATATATATATATATATATATATATATATATACAGTATATATATATATATTCAACAAGAACCCACTGTGTTGGATAAGAAGAAATGAAATAAATGATATCCATATATTTCGATCACGGACTGTGATCCTCTTCAGTGGAATACAGAGTAGTGGAGCAAAAGGCATGTCTTATGTACAGTAAAAGAAGGAACATGCCTTTTGCTCCACTACTCATTATTCCACTGAAGAGGATCACAGTCCGTGATCGAAATATATGGATATCATTTATTTCATTTCTTCTTATCCAACACAGTGGGTTCTTGTTGAATTTTACGAATGTGTTACGACATTACTTTGTAAATATATACATATATATACTGTATATATATATATATATACATATATATATACATATATATACTGTATATATATATATATATACATATATATATACATATATATATATATGCCAATAAGAACACGGGTACGTGTGTTCACTTATGCAAAGTAGACCACTTGGAAAAAGAGACTAACGAAGCAGAGCGCTTTCGTATATTACATATTCAGTGCAAAAAGATGTAATATATGAAAGCTCTCTGCTTCGTTAGTTTCTTTTTCCAAGCGATCTACTTAGTATATATATATATATATATATATATATATATATATATATATATATATGGTTGCCGTCAGGCGATTTTATTCAGCCCAGGAATCCATCAGCGCAGTGAGAGAATTCATACTACAATTGCACACTATCATCACCAACATTTTCTCCACCACTTTCTCTTGATTAATATTTCTTTCATTCAGTCTGATTTTGATTTTTTTTTCTCTGCTTCTTCAACACTCTCCATCCACCCTCCCTCTTCCTGTGTATATTTAGAAAACGCTTAAGGAAAGAAAATGAGGAAACATAAAGAGAATGGGAAACCAGCTGCTAATGAAGACATAGTGGGCTCGGAAGAGCGCACATGTTTGTTAGAGTTAGTGCATATATCTGTTTCTGCCTCTCTCTCTCTCTCTCTCTCTCTCTCTCTCTCTCTCTCTCTCTCTCTCTCTCTCTCTCTCTCTCTCTCTCACTCTCTTCCTTTTTCTGTGTGTGTGTGTGTGTGTGTGTGTGTGTGTGTGTGTGTGTGTGTGTGTGTGTGTGTGTGTGTGTGTGTGTGTGTGTGTGCGTGATTCACCATGGTCTTAGACCACGTGTTGGACTCGTGATCGACAGCTATTTCCTTTCCAAGAGAGCTCACATCTAATATATGATCGATCTATGGGCAATGCCGTGACCTTACGAGCACACACACACACGCACCCAACTCCCCGCCCACGAGAGTTGGAGTAACGACCCACACCGCAGCGATACTGAAATAATTTCAGCCATTCGCGGGATTCAAACCCGGACCTTCGTAGTAGCAGCCGGGAACTCTACCAACAACGCCGTGTATGTGTGTGTGTGTGTGTGTGTGTGTGTGTGTGTGTGTGTGTGTGTGTGTGTGTGTGTGTGTGTGTGTGTGTGTGTGTGTGTCTGTGTGTGTACGTGCGCACACTAATTAGAGTGCAAACACTCTATACCGCTTCATCTGGCAGTGTATTCCATATGCCCATATCTTTATTTCTTAAAGAATTTTTTTTTCATATGTATATTTTACCACTGACATTTAGATTTTTCGATTTTACCTCTTTTATCTCTTCTATCATAACACAAAACTCTGCGAGCATTTTTCTTATTCATTTATTTATTTATTTATCTGTTTATCTATCAACTTTTTTGTCTATTTATCTATTGCTTTTTTGTCGCTTTTCGAAAAGTTTAGATAACAAATGTGTTCTAAATTAATGCCACCTATCCTCCTATTTTTTTTTAATTAAACCAACTCTTGCTTATCTAAGAATTTACTTTCATTTTCATTTTTGCACAATATTATCTATAATGTATCAGGTGGAGCACTGGTTTCAGACTCCACTCCC
>NC_134817.1:16589448-16591948 GCF_046742065.1 Oratosquilla oratoria | reverse complement strand
AGCCAGTTCACCCTTGTTAAAGCTCTTGATCCACTTGAACACCTCTAATAGATCGCCCAGCACTTTTCGTTTTTCTAGATAGTGTAAGTTAAGGTGCTTAAACCCGTCCTAGTAAGGTAAATTTCGAAGACCTTGAATAGTTTTCCCCATTCTCCTCTGTACCGTTTCTAGTGAATTGATATCCATTCGAAAGGACAGAGACCAAAACTGTGGCACAAAGTCAAGGAGAGGTCAAATAATCGCCAAAGAATAACTACATGTGTACTTTGTAACCTTCTTATCAATAAATTCTAATGCCCTGTTAGCCGAATTCCTAGCACTAATGCACTGTTTCCTAGATCTAAGGTTAGGACTCGCTGCTAGCAGATTAAAGCTCAAGCTATACCTGTTTGATGGGTTGTGATATTGAAGTCCACTTCCCATTCCACCGTCGTTGTAAACAAATGATTAAGATCCTTCTGCAGTATCCCAGCATCTCTCGATCTAATATGGCGTCCGATTCTAGTGTATTCTGCAAACTTACTAACCTAACTATTCATGCCATTGTCCAAGTAATTTATATCCATAGTGAATAATATATGTATATACATATATATATATATATATATATATATATATATATATATATAATATATCTATGTATATGTATATATATATATTGGGTGTTGGAAGTAAAACTATGATCTAGGAATTGATTTATTCTAACGTTTCGACCAACTTGGTCTTCTTCAGAGAATTTGTCGAAACGTTAAAGTAAATCAAATCCTGAACAGCGTTTTTTACTTCCACTATTCAATCTCTCATTTGTCCTTTTCTCTCTCTCTCTCTCTCTCTATATAAATATATATATGTATATATATATATATATATAAATATATATATGTATATATATATACATATATATATATGTATGTGTGTGTGTGTGTGTGTGTGTGTGTGTGTGTGTGTATATATATATATATATATATATATATATATATACATATATATATATATACATATATATAATGGGAATCTCAAGCAATTAGTGGTGTCCAGAGTAACGTGAAAGTCAGTCTATGGAGTGAGCGATATTCCCTCGTGCGAGGGTGAGAGTAAGGCTTCTTACTATATCGGAGTTTATGGTCGTAGGTCGTTTACACGTGATCACACACGCACATATACACACAGACACACACACACACACACACACACACACACACACACACACACACACACACACACACACACACACACACACACACACACACACACACACACACACACACACACTCGGTGGCGCAGTACACACTCGGTGGCGCAGTTGGTAGAACGATGAACTACTAGCATGGTGGTGCGCGTAGTGCTTGGTTCGAATCCTGCCCAGGGCCGAAATTATTTCGGTACAGCTGCGCTTCGGGTCGTTACTCTGACTCTCGTGGGCGGGGAGTTGGGTGTGTGTGTGTGTGTAAGGTCATAGCATTACCCATAGATCGGACCTACGAGCTCTGAGCTCTCTTCCAGGAGGGAAATAGCTGTCGATCACGAGTCCAACACGTGATCCAAAGACCAAGTGAATACATATGCACATACAGTATACTCACTCGCATACACACATGCAGACACACATACGGAAACACACACACACACACACACACACACACACACACACACACACACACACACACGTACTTGTTTTTATCAACACAGCCAGCACACGTACTCACTTTTACGTCCTTAAGTCCAGCTTAGCCCAAGCAGACTAATGTTCAAACAAGTTCCGTCAGTGTGGATGGACAGTCTGCAGGACACTTTTTAGTACATTGAGCACGTAGGTCATGACTGTTCCTTGAGGCACTCCGCGTTATTGTTAGGCTTCCTCTCGTGCCTCTCGGCTCTCTCTCTCTCTCTCTCTCTCTCTCTCTCTCGCCCTCTCTCTCTCTCTCTCTCTCTCTCTCTCTCTCTCTCTCTCTCTCTCTCTCTCTCTCTCTCTCTCTCTCTCTTCTTGGGGTAGAGTTCGAACGCCAGTTGGTTCTACGAACAAGGAGAGTCATTAGTGAGTTGGAGGAATTCTCACAAGCGAATTGGGTCTTATATTAGTCTTCCTTCTCTTGCTCCTGCTCCTCCTACTCCTTTTCCTCTTCCTCCCTTTCCCCCCTCCTTCTCTTCATTCCCATCCCCTTCACCCTCCCCCTTCACCTCCCCTTCCTCCCTCCTCTTCCCTCTCCCCTTCCTCCCCCCTCTCCCCTCCCCCTCCTCTCCCTCCCCTCCACACCTCCCCCGCCTTAAATGGCCGTATCTTCTCTTATGAGTTCATAACCTAATCAAACTTTAACTAACTCTCTAAAAGATAATAATGGCACCACAAATTAAAAACTCAGTTAGGAGGGTGAGGGGGAGAGGGAGGGGGAGAGAAGGAGGGGGAGAGAGGGAGGGGGATAGAGGGAGAGGGAGAGAGGGAGGGGGAGAGAGGGAGGGGGATAGAGGGAGAGGGAGAGAGGGAGAGAGGGAGGGGGAGAGA
>NC_134817.1:16579448-16584448 GCF_046742065.1 Oratosquilla oratoria | reverse complement strand
GTATACGTATATGTATATGCATATGTATGTGTATGTATGGATGTATATGTATATGTATATGTATATGTATATGTATATGTATATGTATATGTATATGTATATGTACATGTATATGTATACCTATATATATGTGTATGAGCACTTTCATAAGCATTAAAAAGAGAATTTTCGCTTGACGGGGAAGGGCCTCCTCCTCCCGTTTTCTTCATATTTGCATCGGTGATCTCGCGCCCTTTGTGGAGCCTCCCGGCCTCCGAATGGCCGTGTGAGATCGTATCGAGGAGCCAGCACCCCGTCATTCAGATCCCAGGGCGGCGACGTTCACGACCTCCACCGGCGGCGGATCGTACGCTGAGCTCCTCCTCCTCCTCCTCCTCCTCCTCCTCCTCCTCCTCCTCCTCCTCCTCGAGCTCCTCCTTCTCCTCCTCGAGCTCCTCCTCCTCGAGTTCCTCCTCCTCCTCCTCAAGCTTCTCCTCCTCGAGCTCCTCCTCCTCGAGCTCCTCCTCCTCCTCGAGCTCCTCCTCCTCTCCTCCTCCTCCTCCTCGAGCTCCTCCTCCTCGAGCTCCTCCTCCTCCTCGAGCTCCTCCTCCTCCTCCTTCCAAGGGAAGCGGTTCCCTTCTCCTGGCAGAGGAGGAGGAGGAGGAGGAAGAGAAGGAGGTGGAAGAGGAGGAGGAGCCTGATCTTCCGGGCCGTGAAGCAGTCGGGGGAACTTCGCCGGGACCACCATCCGAAACTCTACGTTTAAAGATCTGCATCAAAATGTCAAGAATAAAATGTGTAAAAATATTGCCATTACTATCGTCAGAGCAATGTCAACTTAGGTCACCTTCATGGTGGCATATATTTGTGTGTGTGTGTGTGTGTGTGTGTGTGTGTGTGTGTGTGTGTGTGTGTGTGTGTGTGTGTGTGTGTGTGTGTGTGTGTGTGTGTGTGTGTGTGTGTGTGTGTGTGTGTGTGTGTGTGTGTGTGTGTGTGTGTGTGTGTGTGTGTGTGTGTGTATGTGTGTGTGTGATTCACACCATGGTCCTGGATCACGTGTTAGACTCGTGGTCGACAGCTATTTCCCTCCTGGAAGAGAGCTCAGAGGTCATATATAACCGATCTGTGGGTAATGCTGTGACCTTAGATGCACTCACACACCCAACTCCCCGCCCACGAAAGTTGGAGTAACGACTCGCAGCGCAGTGATACTGAAATTATTTCAGCCCTGGGTGGGATTCGAACCCGGACCGCCGTAGTGGTAGTCGAGAACTCTAACCACCGCACCACGAGGTGTGTGTGTGTGTGTGTGTGTGTGTGTGTGTGTGTGTGTGTGTGTGTGTGTGTGTGTGTGTGTGTGTGTGTGTGTGTGTGTGTCTGCTGTAACCAAGCTTTGCCAACGTCAGCCATTGTAATCACACAGACATACGAGTATAGCCAAAGACATCTTCATTAAAATCATAGACATATAGGAAGACATAATCATTATAATCATAGACATACAGAAGACATCTTCATCAGGTGAACGAACAGATATCACCTCATAGTAATGCCACATTTGATACCAATAGGTCTCATTCTTTTGAGCCCTCTCAAGTTAACTATTAAGTTAACTAACTCAACTATCAACCTAGTAATCTAACTGGTGTGTATAAAGAGAAAGGAGATCGCCTCTTAGTTATCTGACGACAACAAAGGGGACACTGACAAATGAGGTGCAATTAAAAGCACCAATTTCGGTGTTATCTTGGCAATTAAGCGTAAGAGCCTCATGACGTATGCAAGGTTTCTGTATCGGATGAGATTGCGAGAGTAGATTTATGGAACTACCAAGGAAGAATGTAGAGGGTAATAAAGATACATGTGTACACAGACGCACATGGACGCACACATACAGACACATACACAGCTCGCATATAAACACACGCACACGCACATTTATATATATCTTTATATATATATATATATATATATATATATATATATATATACATACATACATACATACATATATATATGTATGTATGTATGTATATACAGTGTGTATACATCATATATATATATATATATATATATATATATATATATATATAGTCATATATTATATAGTCATATATTATATATATATATACATATATACATACATACATACATACATATACCAACGGCTTTTTCCCCCTTACGCGGGGGGTAGCCAAAAAGAAAAAGGCATAGAAACCACTCCCACCCATTCCATTCCTTACATATTCCACTCCCCTCCACCCTCCTCTCTCCCTCTTATCTTGGCACCTCCTGGATGACGGGTTATCCCTGTATCCTGTTCACTGCCCTGGGTCAGAAGCAGTGTCGCAAGACGCAGCACATCCACAGCAAGGCGCTTCATAAATTCGGCGACCCCCCCTCTCCGTCCCCTCATGCAGAAAATGAGAAAACAGGGAGAAATCCCTTCAGGCTGCGTTAAATTTTTTCTCATACATACTTCCTCACCCCCATCCCCCACCCACTCCCCCTCATGCATCACAGCATCATCCATACACAACCCTTCTCCATTCACCCCTATCTTCTGTCCTCTCCCGTCCTTCCTCAACAGACATTCCTCTCTTTTGTAATGCCCCTTTCACCCCATTCATCCATTTCATCTTAGGACGCCCTCTCATATTCACTCCTTCCACCTCTGCCTTCCACACTTCTTTTAATAAATGTAAATCTGTTTACTGGGACCCATTCAGTGTTGTACAAATCCTGTAGAAGAGTTTTAGTGAGGCTGTTATGGTGGTATCAGAACCCATACGTATCTTCCATACCCATGTTGTACTGTTAGTTTCACATATTACAAAGGAGGAGCATGCCGACAGGAGACCTTTTGGTCCATAACTAGGTCGTTTACAAAAATATATATATATAATAATGATAAATAATTAAACAAATAGATATTATAGCACCATAAATAATGATAAACAAAATAAATAAATACATAGGTACAGTTAAATGATAAAAAATAGGAAAATATTAAATAATAACAGTAAATGAAAATCAAGCGAATAATAATAAACAAACAGACAAATAATAACAAACAAATAAACTTCCCCTCCCCTCCTCCTCCTCCTCCTCCTCCTCCTCCTCCTCCTCTCTTCCTCCCACAATGATTTACCTGCTTCTCACTATTGAAAATCACAAATTATTTTCCTTAAAATTCACAATTCGATATAATACTTTACATATCTTATTTAAGCTAATATCAAGTCATGTTAGTCTATTAAGAACTAGACTGAGTTAAAGTCATTTACGCTACGGTTTAAGACGTAAACCTAGCTGACGTCAGGCGATTTTATTAGAAGGTTAATTCCCACGCTGTTGAGGTTAAATTAACTTATTGAGTTTAACGTTAATCCTTAACGAGAGGGTTAAGTCACTGACCCCATTTCCTGTGCTTGGCATATCTGTCCCCATTCCCTGTGCTATGAATGGCTGTCCCCATCACCTGTTCTCTGAATAGAACTCCCTACTCCCTGTGCCTCTTTTCGTTGCGAATATTAGGGACTTCTGAATTTTAGAAAGAAATTCCCGATATTAGGAACTATTTGTACCTTCCACTCTCTGGATTGAAACACGACATAATGAAGACTAACCTAAAAAAAATAATGTTGAAATAAAATAAGATAGAATTTTTTTTTTTAATATTCTTTGTTTTTACTCTACAAATATAATTCATCGTTCCATCTATGCAATTAATCCAGAACCTTTGATCTCGTTTCCTCTTCCATTTTTTCTTTTCTTTTCTTCCCTTTTTTTTCGTAATTAAGCCTTTTGTTCTCATGTTCTCTATTGTTCTCTCGTCTGCATTTCTGTCTTCCTGTTCTCTTTAATATTTTTTTTTTGTAGTTATGAACATGTTTTCGTTTTTTGGCTACCTTCGGTATATGTATGTATAAACATGTTGCTGCATCTGTTGATCTCTGTTCATCTCCTGGCCTCAATTCTTTTTTTAATTTCTTTTTATTTATTTATAATTTTTTGCACAGCATTGATGAAGATGCCTTTTCTGTTTGTATGCATTTTCATGCTGCTATATACCTGTACATACATAGATAGATGTGTACATACACTAACACGTACATGCATGTTTATCTACGTATACTATATACGCGTCTGCATACACACGCATACAGTATATGCATACATATGAATACACATATATACATAGATACATACTTTCAAAATTTCTCTGTACCCTTTTACCAGTCCGATCTGTACATACACTAACATGTACATACATGTTTAACTACGTATACTATATACGCGTCTGCATACACACGCATACAGTATATGCATACATATGAATACACATATATGCATAGATACATACTTTCAAATTTTCTCTGTATCCTTTTAATAGTCCTTTTATTTACATCATATATACATGTCTCTTCATTCATCTATATATTTGTCTATCCTTTAATGTATATTTTCATCTATACGCTCATTTTCTTCTTCTTGATTTCTGTCTGTTTTTGTTATTATTCAATTTAGGTTCCTTTGCATTTTTTCTTTTTTTTTTCTCTAGATTTTCTTAATATCATTCTTCGTCATACTATTCTTCTTCATATTCTCCTTTTATCAATTCTTCTTCGTTTTTTTTTTCGTTTTTTGATCAAGCAAAATGTGACTTCAGTTTTTCTCATCTCAAAGGAAAAGGCATATAAGAAGCGCTGGTTAATAACGGACAAAGCCAGGAGACACAAAACAAACAAACAAAAATCGTTTTTGTTTTATCAAACATTTTCTCGCGAATAAAAGCCAGACCGGAAGTACAAATTAATTATTAAATCCTTCCCCCGAAAAGTTTTAATTATGTTATTATTAAAAAATATATATTGAATGTACCTCTCCCCGACCCACCAAAAAAATAAATGAATAAATGAAATTAAAAAATTATAAAAAAAAAATGGCTCGCCCTTGAGTTAATACACTTTCATAGCGCTCTTATGTTATTCTGTATGTATGTATGTATGTATGTATGT
>NC_134817.1:16538193-16558193 GCF_046742065.1 Oratosquilla oratoria | reverse complement strand
AAGAAGAAGAGGAGGAGGAAGAGGAGGAGGAGGAGGAGGTTGGAGGTGGTGAAGATTGGAATATACAACGAAGAAAAGACTCCTTTGGGTAGACTTCCTGTAGGAGGGAAGTCCTTCTTCAGATTCTCGAACTCAAAACGGGTGTTGTCGAACTCGAGTTCTTCGAGGACTGTAAGAACCGGAGAAGAAAAGGACGGGGAGGGAGAGGAGGAAGACGAGGGGGAAGAAGAGGTCGAGGAAGGGATGGGGGGAGAGAGTAAAGGAAGAAATGAAGAAGAATGAGAGGAAGAGAAACGGGAGGAGGAAGCTGAGGAAGAGGAAGGGGAGGAAGAAGAAGAGGAGGAAGGGGAGGAAGAAGAGGTCGAGAAAGTGGACAAGAAAGAAGAGGAGGAGAAGGAGGGAGACAAGGGAATGAGAGAAGCGGAAGGGGCCGAGGAAACTGAGGAGGAAGAAGAAGAGACGAGGGAGGAGGAGGAGGAGGAGGAGGAGGAGGAGGAGGAGGAGGATGACGGAAGATAGATTGGCGATTATGATGTAGGCAAGAGTGATGCATGTTGGGATAACACCACATTTGTGAGTTAAGAAAAGTAGTCGAAGTAATTTGTAATGAAAGTAGAAAGAAAATGAGATGAGAGTCTTGAAGCAAAGTGATGAGGGTGTTGGTAGTTGTAGATGTTGGTTCAATATATTTTTTTAATCGGCCTCCTAAATCGTTCTTTAAAAAAGCTGATGACGTCATATACTTTTACATCGTTTGTCCAATGGATGTTCTTGAATATGACCGTCGGCTGGAAGCAGCTGTCAAATCAGTACGCAGTTCATGATAATTTATCTTATGCAATGGTTTAAGAATATATATATGTATATATGTATATTTGTATACATATATTCATTAGAGAGAAATGTAGTAGTGCATTTGTAAATCATGCAGAGAACCCACAGTCAAAGTGAAAGAAAAAAATTGGAGAACATTGAATTCTATATTTCGGCTGCTAACTGTAGCCTTCTTAATTTTTATTTCACTCCGACCGTGGGTTCTCTGTGATATATATATATATATATATATATATATATATATATATATATATATATGTATATATACATATATATATATATATAAATATATATATATTTAAGGTATATATAAATGTATATGTATATATATATATATATATATATACTTATACACACACACATATATATAATACATATTGTGTGGAAGTGGAAGTACTTACAATGTGATTATTAATTATTCTATGTAAATGAGCCTTAAGATATTTCATGCAGTAATTTCAATATCATAATCAAATTCACTTTGTAATCAGCAAAGGGCTTAATCTCTTCATTACGGTGTCGTCTTGGTGATTTCATGAACTGTGTGAGGCGCCACTGTATTGAAAAGGTAAAGAACCTTACAAAGAAAGATGAAAAGGTTTGGCAGTGTTTGGTATAAAGTGACATTTTATTTTTATTTTATTTTATTTGAACCGACGATAGAAATTGTTAGATTCTATAAGCTCTCATTAACAACCATTATGTATCCTACAACCATTTAAGTGCTTCTCATTTGATAAAGTTTATTACAAAGCTAAACTCATAAACAAGCCAAAACACTTCAGAAACGATGGCCAGGCGACCAATCGCCAGGCAACCAATCACCAGGCGACCGATCGCCAGGCGACCGATCGCCAGGCGACCAATCGCCAGGCGACCAATCGCCAGGCGACCGATCGCCAGGAAACCAATCGCCAGGCGACCAATCGCCAGGCGACCGATCGCCAGGAAACCAATCGCCAGGCGACCGATCGCCAGGAAACCAATCGCCAGGCGACCAATCGCCAAGGAGAGGGGTCGATTTTTAAAACTACGACCAGTGTGTTGTCTCCACTAAAACCTTGCGCACAGTCGACCCCTTCAGAAAATTCACTCTGCCTGAGGCCATGCCGTTTCATTCAGCTGAGGGGCTTGTCCTATACTGAAGTGGTCCTCAGAACTGACATGGTGTAACGGATGTAACGTATGTTGTAACGGATGTAACGTATGTTGTAACGGAACTGTAACGGTTAGTGGTGGAAAAGTTTTCAAATAATGTGAAAATAAGAGATTGATGTGGAGGAGGAGGAAGAAGAAGAATAGGTAGAAAAGGAAATGGAAAAGGAGGAAGAGGGAAAGAAAAGAACAAGAAGGAGGAGAAATAAAATGAGTAGAAGAATAGAATGAACAAAATGCTAATGATGGTGAGGAGGAGGAAATGGGGGAGGAGGAAGAGGTGGAAGAGAAAGAAGAGAAGGAGGACGAGGAAGGGAAAGAGGAGGAGGAGGAGGAGGAGGAGGAGGAGGAGGAAGTGAAGGAAGAGGAGGACGAGAAATGAAGGAGGATGCGATAGAGGAGTAGGAGGAGGAGGAGGAGGAGGAGGAGGAGGAGGAGGAGGAAGAGAGAGCGGATGACATAGAGGATAAGAACTGTGTCAGGAAATGACTTCGTCCTGTGAGGGGGTGAGGGGGGAAAATGAGGGGTGAGGGGGGGAAATGAGGGGGTGAGGGAGATGAGACAGGGCTGTGGAGGGAATATTTCAGCCTCATTGTCTAGATAATGTGACGGATGGTTTCCGAGTTGCCCTCTGTCCGTAGGCTTAGCTGTGCCTCTCACGGAAATTATTTATTTTTTGTTTGTTTGCTTGTTTGGGTGTTTTATGATTGTAGTTTTTATTATTATCATTATTTTTTTATTTTTATCTTATTGTTATCATTATTATTATCGTCTTTATCACCATTATTATTAATATTATTTCTATTATGATGATTATCATTATTATCATATTTTTGGCGGTGTTATCATTGTAATTTGTTGGAATACTTTATGTGTGTGTGTACGTGTGTGTGTGTGTGTGTGTGTGTGTGTGTGTGTGTGTGTGTGTGTGTGTGTGTGTGTGTGTGTGTGTGTGTGTGTGTGTGTGTGTGTGTGTGTGTGTGTGTGTGTGTGTGTGTGTGTATTTTCTGGATACATGTGTACTTAGAAGAAAGTATATCATATATGTAATGATTTAAGTGACTAATCGACCAGCCAAAAAAATGGAGGAAGGGGAGAAAAGAAGGAACAGAGATAAGAATGAATTATTAGGGATAAAAAAAAAAGAAAAAATCGACATTATATTAAAGATTTTCTATCCTAGTTTCTACGATGAATGTTTCCATTTGCAGTTGGAAACCAAACGTAGACATCAACAAATATATATATATATATATATATATATATATATATATATATATATATATATATATATATATTATCATCATTATTATTGTCATTATTATTGCTTATTTATTTATTTATTTATTTTTTTTATCTATGTAAACGGCAAAAGTAGTCGGCACTTTAGTATAGGCCTACAGGGTGAGTTAAAAGTCTGTGGACAGAACTTACATAATATGCCTTTTTTCTTCGCTGTTGTTTCTTCGATTCTTTGATATTTTTCCTTTTTTTCCAAGAGGTTATTTACAAAGTTTTTTTTTCAATTTTTGAGGCGTCATTTACTACTTTTTTTTTTAATCGATGGAGCTAAGTTAGTTGTAAAAATTTCATAAAGAATATATATATATATATATATATATATATATATATATATATATATATATATATATATATATACATAATTGATAAACAAGCAAATATGTATATAAACAAATAAGTAGATCAGTATATAAATAAAGAAATGAATGAATAAATAATATGAATATATGAATCAACAGAAAGAAATAAACCGAGAATACACTTATCACACAAGTCCTCAGTTTACTTCCAGTCACGGGAAGAACGATCGTGTTTTTGATTTTCAAACGAAGCCAGAAGCGACAATAAGGAGATAAATAAAATGATGATGATGATATGGTTTAACGTCACAAACTCCCCCCCCCCTCTATCGGAAGGCTAGGACGGTGCCCCTTACAGAGGGCTTTGTAGCGTGGAGTTTAATGAACCATGACCTTGGTTCAACTTCGCCGGTGGCAGGATTCGAACCGCCATCCTCCTAACGACGCCCTAACACGCTCAGCCAGCGAGCTTTCAGATAAACAAAATAAGATAGAAAAATAGAATAAAAATACTAAAGTTCTCTTACAAGAAAAAGTTCAAAGACGGTAAAAATGTTTAAAGCTTCAGAATTAGCATAAGGCAAAATTTTCTTTATATATATTTTAAACCTTGTTATATAAAATTGAAAAAAATATTTAACACAAAATTGTCACTTACCACGGAGATATGATATCAGTAAGATTGTTTCATAAATAATCCAAAAATAGCAAAAAACTGCTTACTTAAAAAACAAAGGCTATCACATTTTTGTAAAAAAAAGAAAGAAAATATATATATATATATATATATATATATTATACACGAAAACTATTTGTAAGCTAAGAATTGCTTAATACGACTGCCCCCCCCAAAAAAAAAAAAAACCATGAGTTTTGTGTGGAATATAAAATATAAAATACAAAACGAGTAAAAATGAATACGAAGAATTACGAAATTACGAATTATGAAACATGAAAAGATATGGAGAACGATTGAATAAAAAAAAACTTAGTTGTTTTCATAAGAAAATCACGATGCAACTATTTTCAAGAGTTGAAAAAAGATAATAGAAACTATAAAACTAAAATAAGTCTGATTTCAGGAACGAAAATCATCATATTGATTTCAAGACGAATTTCTTAGATAGTACATTCTAGATATAGAATATGTTTTCATACGAAAATCACGGTGCAACTAATTTCAAGAATTGAAACAGAAACTAGAAACTAGAAAACTAGAATAAGTCTAATTTCAGAAATGAAATTCAGCATATCAATTTCGAGATTAAGCACCACTATATATTTGCATAATATTTAATGGATGTGATGCAATCTAAAGACTTGGTACAAAATCAATATACAATATAAGAAATACAAAAACGTGTATTAAAATCAAACAAACATAAAACAACTACGCAGGATAAAAATCTAGATTCAATAAAGAATATCTAGTAAATATAAAACGTGTTTCGAAATCGCAATGAACTTAGAAAACTAATTTCAAATATACAGAATTAAGAATAAACTACTAAATATATAGTTGATTAAATGAAATAATAATTAAATACATAATCCTGCAAGTTGCAATTACTTGATCATTGAAAATGGCTCATCCGGTTACCAATATAGAAAGTTACATTTTGCAGTTACTTGGTAGATAATATGATAATAGGGAAACGGTGAAGAGTAATTGCATTATCTTCAAGTAAGCGTTAAAGAATGCACATGCAGTTCTACTCGTATTACAAAAAAAAAAAAAAAAAAAAACAGTAAGTGCAACTGATTTGTGGAAAGGTAACTAGGGTGTCGACCTGCTTCAGCTTGGGGTCCACGTTCCCGGCAACGAGGTTGATGGATGGATTTGTAGGCGTGACGCTAACAACAGGTGTCGTTGAGAATAAAAAGAAAAAAAAAGAAAAAAAAGAAAAAGAAAAAAGAAAAGAAAAAGAAAACAAAGAAGAAAAAGAAAAAGAAAAAATCGCCTTAGCATTGTACCATAGGCAAGAAAAAACAATGCAACAAGTAACGCTTAGATGACGCTTTACTGCTTGAAGCTTTCATTTCTAAGAGTGAGTTGGGGTCTCCTTAGCTGAATAAAATCGCGCTGCGACAGATATGTTGAAAAATAAATCTTAAGAAACGCAGCAAAGGGGTTAACAAGACACATAGTCCTCAAACCTTCCCCACCTTCTCAACTGAATAAAATCACCTGGCGGCAGAAAGGATAGTTAAACCAAGGTCAGTGAAGGCGTTTAAGCAAATCTTGAGTCTCATGGGTCATGCGTTGAGGTTAACGACCTTTGAACGAAGAGTCTGCAAAAGAGTATCTGGAGACGCCGTCTTCGTCCTCAGAAGTCTCAGAAGAGACAATCACAGAGTAACAAACAAGGTTGACAATGTCCTGAGGTACAATGAGTTACGAGGGAAATGGTTCTATCTGACCGAAGACTGAACATAACACAACAAAATTAATTAAAGAAATTTCAAAAGGAGAAAACGAAATTTTGGATAAAAAAAAAGGGTGAGTTGGATTTGGGTCTGGCGTCCCTGAAGTGGAAGATAAACAATGGCACAAGGAAGATATGTAGGAAGGAAAACGTGTAGAGGCCTTGGTCGTGTGTGTGTGTGTGTGTGTGTGTGTGTGTGTGTGTGTGTGTGTGTGTGTGTGTGTGTGTGTGTGTGTGTGTGTGTGTGTGTAGGTGTGTGTGTATGTATGTCTGTGTGCATGTGAGAAGGTACTAATGAGGGACACGCAAACAATTATGCTCAGAAGTTACTGTCCAATACATATGAGTAAAATAGGGAAGTCAGTATTTACGTGTGCGTTGTCTGATTAAGGAATCAGGCGATCCTATCAGGGCGCAAACATACGTATGCATGAAACCTTACGACCCCGGGATTAGACCTCGGATCTCCCAAGCATGAGACGAGCGTGTTATTACTAAGCCATCCGGGGCTCGAAGTTAAAATGGGAGGACGAAGTGACAGGAGAAGTTGGCAGGAGTAACACGGATATGAGGTAGAGCAAGTGGTTGTAGGGTTCGTAGGTATTTGGATTATAAAGGTTAAACAGGATGATAAGAACATGTAGAAGGGGATTAATATAAAGAACATGTAGAGGGGGATTAATCTAAAGATTAATCTAAGGATTAGGGGCACATAAGAAACTAGAAATGAAGTCTAAGTTTAAAGATTAGAGACATTAGAAATACTAAGGAAATAAGTCTAAGGGTTTACACAGTAAGGTAGATTAACATACTAAATACTAATAGGGGATTATTAAGACAAAATATATATAAACATGTAGAGAATATTATGAAATAGAATAATGAGATACTATTATACGAAATGTGGTTTTGAGGAAGAAAATATGTAGTATCTTAGCATAAATTATTTAGAAAAAAATTACTTAGAAAAGTTATTTCATCTTAACTTAGTTATTGTAAATTAACAGTAGATTTACATTGTACGAAACCTAAATTACAGAAGACTTGGCAAAACAATATTGAATTTGTTTTATTTTGTAATTGTTAATTTAAGAATAAGGACATCTAACGAAACACCGGTAGATGGTGAGAGAAAATATGAAACTGTACCATAGCGGACAACTGAACCTGGTACAGGGTGCATAAAGTAGCTTGTTATTATTCCCGCAGCCCAAAAAAAAAAAAAAAAAAAAAAAAAAAAAAAAAAAAAAAAAAAATATATATATATATATATATATATATATATATATATATATATATATATATATATATAATATATATGTAATTACTGGGGCAGGTTCGGGTGTCCGTATTAGAACATATATTAAGTTAAAGACTCGAAAAGGCTCATGGGCTGAAGGGACATTTAAGACAAAATCAAAATTTCTTAAAGAAGAGATGAAGAAAAAAAAAAGTTGTCTTTTGTGAGCGCCTTCAGGAGTTACCACACTGTACTATTTTTCCTCCGACCTCCGATTAATTGGCAGTACCTCCCAACTCCAGAATCTTAACAATTAACAGTTTGATATGCTGGATGAAAGTTATTTTCGTCCAACTGCCTAGTGTAGGCCTTATGGTCTCCTGCAGTCTCCTTCATTCTTATGTTCTTATGTTATGTTCTTCTCGAGAACTGCGGCCGCAAATCTGGCCCCAAAAATTGGAGGAAAAATATCCCAATGTGATAGCGTCTTTAGGGGGAGAATATATGACGCAGAGAGACACAACACATCTTAACACGAGACACAAAGAACGATTCACATCACAAGGACATGATAACACTTACAGCAGCTGTAAAAGGAAATTAGATAAAAAAAATCGTGATAGAAATATATCGTTCGGGGATATGTGTGCCGTACTGTTAAATGCAAATTTCTTTTTATATAATGATTTGTTTTATCTATCTTTAAGGATACGGTTCTGTATTGGAATACATATATGTTGAATATATTAAATCCGATTTATAAAAAAAATCTAGTCTTTATATCATTTGCAAAATCTTTATTACATTTTCAGAATTGGCCTATTTATACATGGGCACAAATACCCCAATTTACGATATACATGAAACACAAAAAACGGTACATAGCATTATACTCTATTAAACTAATTCGACATTTAAGCTCCTCCCCTCCGTCTCCTCTCGAAGCACGTGATTGGTGGACGAAAGTGGGTGGAGAAGACCTAAGGCCATGATTGGCTATCTCTCCTCTTGCGTCAACCAATCACGTTCTTTGGATTATGGGACGTTGATGGTTCTTAAATGTCCAAATAAGATGAATGGAACAAATGAGGTACTAATTAAGGGATACTAATTAAGAAAAAAAATGGCAAGACAAACTATTATGTTGATATAAACAAATGGTTCTCTCTATTGGAAATAAAAAAATGAATTCTCCAATATTCGAAGGAAACGTTCCAAAATCTGGAAAACTCCAGACATCAGAAACGTTTTCTAATATTAAAGACTTACGAATTTTAGGAATCGCCAATAATAGCGAGACCTATCTGCGTCAAAAAAAAAAGCATAACACGGGGTATAACACGCAATAGACATATAACACTAATATTCTACCAAACAACACAGTGACATCACACAGACCACATAGCACATGACGATTAAGATCACATAAACAACGATGCCAGAGGTAAGCGGGTTAAGTTAACGAGCAGCCACAAGAGGAGATAAGGAGATAAAGAGGAGATAAGAGGAGAAGCATCAAGGAGATAACAGCATAGCATATCAGTGTCTTATCCCCTTCAACAGAGTAACATAAATCGTCTATCATCAGCCAGTATAAGCTTGATCAAATTCGTCACCGTCTTGAACGCGTTAGATAAGATTAACACTTTTACTATGATGACGATTCTTAAATTGAATGATTATTAACCAGAATAAAGTATGTGAGAGATGTCACTGTATCAAAAGGGATATAGAATGGACTGATAATTGATAACACTTGATAAAAGAAGAAATAGATAAAAATCAACAATCAGCACTTCGGCGAACGAAAAAAATTAAAATTAGCTTTTCGACAAGTAGACACAGATACACAAAGAGAGAAAAAAGAATGCAACATCAAACGTATCACTTGGTCTTTTGACAAATAGACACTGAAACAAACATGAAAAAAACGATACACGTAGCACTGGTTAGAGTCTTGAGTCTTGTTTCTGCGCTACAAGGTCGTAGCGAAGGAGAGGAGGCGAAGTCAGAAAGAAGAAGAAGAAGAAGGAGGACGAGGAGGATGAGGATGAGGAAGATGAAGAAAAGAGCAATGCTAAGCACAGGGCTAGTTAGAGTGTTAGTTTTTGTGCTGTGCTACAAAGCCGTGGTGAAGAAAGAACGAGGAAGATAAAGGAGAAGGATGAAAACGAGGAAGAGGAAGAGGCGTAGGAGGAGGTGGAGGAGGAAGAAAAAGAGGAGGAGGCGTAGGAGGAAGAGGAGGGGGAGGAGGAAGGACTGAGTAAAGTATGAGTCTTGTAACTGTGCTGCAAAGCCGCGGTGAAGAAAAAGAGAAGAAGGTAAAGGAGGAGGAAGAGGAGGAGGCAAGGACGAAGTAGACGCCGACGAAGACGCTGCCGAAGTCGGGGGGGGGGGGGGCAGAGGACCCACCTGGCGGGTTGGTGTCGGTGAGTCTCCGGGCTCGGGGCTGAGAATTGGCGCCTTGAAGGTGGAAACACACACGGGTCGAATTGGGGACTTCGGTCGAATTGGGGACTTCGGTATCGGGTCTTCGGGAGGGGGCGTGGTCGAACCCCTCAAGGCAAGTTTGCATATTTTTCCTTACCGTGGCCTTGTTCTTCTTGACGCCAGGTGATTCTGTTCAGTTCAGGGTTGTCCCCAAGTCAGAAGATGTCTTGGTAAGTCAGAAGATATATCGATATGTCGAGAGATGTCTCGATAAGTCGGAAGATGTCTCGATAAGTCGGAATATGTCTCGTATAAGTCGGAATATGTATCGATAAGTCAGAGTATGTCTCGGTAAGTCGGAATATGGGTCGATAAGTCAGAATATATTCTGATAAGTCGGAAAATGTTCCGATAAGTCGGAAGATGTCTCGATAAATCGGAATATGTCTCGATAAGTCGGAAAATGTCTCGATAAGTCGGAATATGTCTCGATAAGTCGGAATATGTCTCGATAAGTCGGAATATGTTTCGATAAGTCGGAATATGTGTCGGTAAGTCGGAATATATTCTGATAAGTCTGAAAATGTGTCGATAATTTGGAAGACGTTTTAATAAGTCGGAATATGGCTCAACAAGTAGAAAGAATGTTTTGATAAGTCGGAATCTGTCTCAACAAGTTGGAATCGGGAAGAACCCGTCGGCCAGAAGAACAAAGCTTCTCATATCAGGCAACACAGACTAACTTTTATTCCAGGAAGTGCAGAAACTCAACTTAACTATTCTCTAAGAAAAAGTTGAACTAACATTAAGGCGAAATCGCCTGACTGGAAGAAGCAATTGCCATAAAGCGAGTCTTAACTTTTCTCAGATTCGTTGAGATGGAGTTTAAGGGTCGGGACTTGTCTCCTGAATAGAATCGACTGGCGCAAGATGGAACAAATATGCGAACTTGTCAAAGGGGTTCTGAGACGTGTGTATAAGGATGAGGGATGATATTGGTGGGTAGTATTTGATTTTCTTAGTACAGTAGCTCACAGAAGTATCTTCACTAGGTAGTTGATGTTTGTGATGTTAGCGGAATAATAGTTGATTTATGATGGTATGATAGTTATGCTTACGATTAATGAGTTAGGAATAATAAACAAAGAAACAATAAATATTGCAAATAGTTAGATAAATACAAATATAGAAATAATAGATGAATAAAGAAGATGAGATTAATATGGATGAATAAATGAATAAACGAATAAATAATTTATAAGTAATGAATAAACAAACAAATAAATAAATGAATATACAAGTAGATAATTATGCTTACGAAAAATCAGTTAAAAACAAAGAAAAAATAAATAGAATGAGTTTAGATAAATAAATAAGAAAATAGATAAAAAAAAGACTAAATAAATAGATAAGTTTTAGGTTGTTTTACAAAGTTATCCACAGGTGAACAATAAGTCATTATATCTGAACGAAAACAGTAATTATCATTCAAAAATCATCGCTCTTTGTGTCACATCATTTCACACGAAATAGTCAGATAGTTTTGTGAGCTCTTGAACTTGAAGGGAGGGTGAAGGCTGAGTGGTGGTGGCTGGGGGCTGGGGGCTGGGGGCTGGGGGCTGGGGGTGAAGGTCACCCAGTCTAGGTTTAACTAAAGGGAAAATGACTTAACACTAATGGAACGGGAAAGAATTTTTCGCTATTTTTTTTTTCTATTTTTTTTTGCACAATTGTTTGGAAGTACGTTATCGTTGTATTTTTGAGTTGATTTTCAATTTATTAATCTTATTGTTCAAACTTAAGATTAAATTATTCGTATACTTTGTGATGCCCTAGAATAAGTCATGCAGTAAAGATAAATAGGTAAATCAATAGATAAATAGATAAATTAGTAAATGAAAATAAAAATAGGTAAAAAGGAAACATAATAGGAACAACTCAAGCATACTTAGAAAATCTAGGATTTGTTAATAATTTTCATGTTCATGCATATCACGGGCATAGAAAATGACCCCTTTTATCTAGAGTGACATTTCTAGATAATTATTCTAGCAAACACTTGACAATCTTATTCGAATTTAGGAGATCCCTTCTAGGTTTGAGTCCATTCTTCAGCTGAATAAAATAGTCTGGCGTTAGAATAAAAATAGGAATGTGTCACAATAAGAAAAAAGTGGGTTTTGTTATTTAATGTTAAGATAATTATTCAATTCAAGTTTCGCATATTTTCTCGGGATTGAAGTAGATTGTTAGTCCCAGGATGACATACAGTGCGTGTGTACAGTTGTAGAATTAAGTTCGTAGACTTATTATTATTAGTGTTATTGTTATGGTTATTGATATTATCAATATTATTATTACTACTATTACTATTATTATTATTATTATTATTGTTATTATTGTTATTATTATTATTATTATTATTATTATTATTATTATTATTATTATTATTATTATTATTATTATTATTATTATTATTATTATTATTATTATTATTATTATTATTATTATTATTATTATTATTATTATTATTTTATTATTATTATTATTATTATTATCATTATTATTATCATTATTATTGTTATTAGTATCATTCTATTTTTCTTCTTATTACCATTATCATCATTGTATTTTTTATATATATATATATATATATATATATATATATATATATATATATATATACACATTCATATATTACTATACAATTATGTACACTGGATATATGGAAATGCAAAACTCGTACAATTAATTTGAAGGTGTCCAGTGATATTTGATTTTGGTTTTATCGGCTACGAATTCAATTCTTCAAATGTACTTCTTCAGCGAATAGCAAATGGCATCTATCAGGCAGCAGGTTGGATTACACGCCAGAGTGGCGTGTTACGCAAGGGTGCGCTCAACAGGCAATGGGTGAAAATAACGCCATTTCAGCCAAAAATGTAGCCATAGTCGTTGGTGTTATGTCTGCAGAAAGGTGGCCAAAATTTGAGTTAAATTTGCAAAAAAGGTTGACAGAATTTAAGCCATATTTGCCAAAATGAGGCTAAAGATTAAGTCGTCAGCCAAAATATAAAACAAAAGCGATGATATTTTGGCCCAAAATCTGTCCAAAATGAAGCTCATGTCGGCTAAGATGTAGCCAAAATTGACTTCAAGTTGGCAGAGTTTTAGTCAAAATTGACGTGAAACACGCCAATATATAGCCAAAACTGACGCCATGCTGACCAAAACGAATCCAAAATTGGCGTTAAATCCACCCAAAAAATAAGCCAAAACTGACACTATGTTGGCCAAAGCGCAGCCAAAATTGGCGTTATATCCGCCAAAATGAACAACTCCATGACAAGGGAAATGATAATAATTCGCCAATCAACTACAAGAAACACCCTTGAGAATGAACAAAAACTCAGCAATACAAAAATAGGTCATGCATGGAATATCAAAGAATAAATAAAAAAAATAAAGAAGGACAGTAGAACAAGATGGCATTACATTCACACACACACACACACACACACACACACACACACACACACACACACACACACACACACACACACACACACACACACACACACACACACCGGTTGCGCAGTGGCAGAGTTCCTGTCAGCACTACGGCGGTACCTGGTTCGAATCCTGCCCAGTGCTGAAATAATTTCAGTATCGCTACGCTGCGAGTCGTTACTTCAATTCTCCTAGGCGGGGAGTTGGGTGTGTGTGTGCGTGTAAGGTCACATCATTACCCACAGATCGGTCTGAGCACTCTTCCGGGAGGGAAATAGCTGTCGATCACGAGTCTAACACGTGATCCAAGACCATAGTGAATCTCTCTCTCTCTCTCTCACTCTCTCTCTCTCTCTCTCTCTCTCTCTCTCTCTCTCTCTCTCTCTCTCTTTCTCTCTCTCTCTCACGCACACACACACACACACACACACACACACACACACACACACACACACACACACACACACACACACACACACACACACACACACACACACACACACACACACACACACACACACACACACACACACACACACACACACACACACACACACACACACACACACACACACACATACACAATTGGCGTTTCATGACGTCACATGTTAATGTATGACATATGATAACGCCGTGACGCCACATGTAATACCTCCATACCTTCAAGATAATGCTTATTGACATCACATAACGCGTTACGTCTTAGTACGTGTCACGTCACATGACGTCACATGGCGTTACACATGGCGTCACATGGCGTTACAAATGACGTCACACGGCGATATAAATGACGCCACATGGCGTTACAAATGACGTCATATTGTTTTACAAATGACGTCACATGGCTTTACAAATGACGTCACATGGCGTTACAAATGACGTCACATGGCGTTACAAATGACGTCACATGGAGTTACACATGACGTCACATGGCATTACACATGACGTCACAAGGCGTTACACATCACATCACACGGCGTTACATCCCGTCACACATTGTCACTCACTGTCAACCTCATCCACTTTCGTAACTTGGGAAGTTAAACAAATCAGAGGGCAAATGGCAAAAGGAAATGATCATCATCACTTCTGTGTGAGATGAGGAGAAAATCTTGAGCCTTGTTTCATAATTGTTCGTACAAAAGAAGGTTCATTCGTTCTTTGTTAGAAACTCATTTTGCTAATAGAATGAAGAAAAGGAAGAACACAAGAAAATATAACGAGTCACTCGGAAAGAAACAGCAACGCTGTGAATTTATTTCCACAGCCACGTGGATGTGTTTGTTTGTGTGCGCGTTGGTGTGTGTATTTTGCACGTCATTGTGTGTGATTATATATGTATGTTTTTGAATGAGCGTGTTTGTATGTGTGTGTGTTTGTGTGTGTGTGAATGTGTATGTTTGTGAGTTTTTATATGTATGTGTGTTTGTGTGTGTGTGTGTGCGTGTGCGTGCGTGTGTGTGTGTGTACATGTGTGTGTTTGTAAGTACTGTATGTGAATATATGTGTATGCTTATGTGCCTGTGTTTGAAAGTTCTTGTGTGTGTACGTATGTATAATGTGTATTTGTGAATATGCACTGTATGTATATGTGTATGCATTATGTGTACTTGCGTATGCGTGTGTGCTTTAATGCATGTGTTTGTACATACAGCACACACACACACACACACACACACACACACACACACACACACACACACACACACACACACACACACACACACACACACACACACACACACACACACACACACACACACACACACACACACATACACACACACACACACACACACACACACACATATATATGTATATATATATATATATATTCATATATGTATATGCATATGTGTATGTATATGTATATGTATATGTATACATACACACACACACACACACATATATATATATATATATATATATATATATATATATATATATATATATATCACTTGGACAAAATGTAATAGCACATTTGTAAAAATAATCACGAAGAACCCAGAGTCGTAATAAAAGGAAACTTAGAAGAAAGTGTAACTTCTATATTTCGGCTAATAGCTATAGCCCTCCTCAGGAAAGTACAGGTTACAAGAAATGATAGAGACATGAATACAATTGAGATGTAAATGGAGGAGAAGCAGGTGTAGCTTGACACGAGACATTCCGTCACGTAGGGAGGAGTCAGGAGAGAGGAGATATGTGGGTAGAAATGTGAGGTCAGAAGGGATGCGGGGTCAGGAGTGGTAGGGGAACGGGGTCAGGAAGGTGAAGATTTTTAACCAAATGGCTCACAGCTAGACGTGAGATTACGTTTCCAAAGGTCAATGGTCTCCGGACATAATCTCACGTCTAGCTGTGAGCCATTTGATTAAAGATCTTCACCCTCCTTCTGACTTCACACCTCTACCTATATATCCCCTCTATTCTGACTTCACCCTGCGTGACGGAATGTCTTGTGTCAAGCTATATCTGTTCCTCCTCCACTTACATCTCAATTGTATTTATGTCTCTATCATTTCTTGTAACCTGTACTTTCCTGAAGAGGGCTGTAGCTATTAGCCGAAATATAGAAGTCACATTTTCTTCTAAGTTTCCTTTTGTTCAGACTGTGGGTTCTTCGTGATTATATATATATATACACAAAAATGTATATGTCGAGTGCATACACATAACATAATAGAAATAAATAGATAACAAATAAGAAGAAGAATGCGAGCGAGCGAGAGCAGATTAGCCTTGCGGAGGCAAAAGCGAAGCGTGAGGCTCTTCGGGCCGCGCAGAGCTCAGGTACACACCTTTTTTGATACAATCGCGGAGTCACGGGTTCGGAGCTGAGCGAACTTTGCCGTCTGGTGTTGGGAGGGAGATGTTATTTGTTTATTCATTTATTCTTTTTGAGGAGGTAATCCTTAATATTGGGGATAAGTTTTTAGTTTTGGGGGAACTTTAATTTTGGGGGTAAATTTTTAGTTTTGGGGGCACTTTAATTTTGGGGGTTTGATTTATAGTGTTGGAGGTAATTCTTAGTTTTTTGGGGGTTAATTTTTTTATTTTGGGTGTTTCAAACACCGAATGAATGTGGGGTATCGCTTATCTAATGGCCCCTCACTTTTCAATATCTATTGTCAATAATGATATTGTGAAATTACTTGATCAATATTTCTATATTTAAAAGCTATGATATTTTCTATGTTTTCAATATCAAACAAGGATTTTCTTGATTTCTTTCTAGATATCATTTATTTCTTATCAGACACAATAATTATTGACGAAGTCCCTTCAGTATTGTCAATAGATATTCATAGTGATTGTGGCCCCTAAATATCTAATTAGTATATTTCACAGTTATCAAAACTCCTATCAACACAGTTAAGCATGAACATCCATAATGAGGTTTAACATTAGTTACGTCAATCTCTTAACCAACCATGCAGAGAAAACAAAGTTAAGCTTAATTCTGATGAATTTCTCATTGTTATAGTATATAAATTTTTTTAGCCATAGATTGAGATATAAGAAATCTCTTGAACAAAGATGTCTTTAGTGATAGAGAGGAGTTGTAAGGGCGTAAAAAGAGTTAGAGAGCACTCCTCTTTACAGTGGAGGGATCAACATGCGGGAGTATTTGTAGCGGAGTCAGTGAAAATTTCCTTTTTCATTAATGTTTCATGCATAAGGAGGCTTTAATTAAAAGCGATGCGGTTGTGATGGTAATTGGGGTGGTTTTAGCGTTGGGGTTGGGGTGGTGGTGGTGATTGGGGTGGTTGTAGTGTTGGGGTTAGGGTGGTGGTGGTGATTGGGGTGGTTGTAGTGTTGGGGTTGGGGTGATGGTGGTGATTGGGGTGGTTGTAGTGTTGGGGTTAGGGTGGTGGTGATTGGGGTGGTTGCATTAATAGGGTTAGGTTAGTAGTAGTGGTGGTAGGGTTAGGGAACATTTGCAGTGTTGCGGTGGTATGAGTGGCGATGATGTGGTGGCTTATGTTGGTGAGGTAGGGGGTGGTAGCTGGTAGTGGTAGGATGGTCCGTGGGGGGCGGGGGGTCTTCAAGATTCGTGGCATGGCTGAGTCACTCCTACTACGTGTTCTCCAGCTGCCGCCAGGAGATTTTATTAAACTTGAGGACACCACCCCCCTCCCTGCACATTGAAAGGGTCAAACATTACTGCTCCGCAGTGTTCCTTATAGATTCACTTATGGAAGACGCCATGCGCTTTTTATCACTATCCATATATATGTATACATATATGTATATATATATATATATATATATATATATATGTATATATATATATATATATATATATATGTATATATATATATATATTTATATATCATATGAATAGTCAAGTTTTATATACAGTTTATCATTGCAGAGGTTTTTGTCTGCTTTTTCTTTTTGTCTTAAATAATTTTATTCTTTTAAAGAGAAAAAGCGGACAAACTCTAGACAAATGTACTTGCAACAAAATTTAATCACATATGCGTGAGAGAAAATCTTTATTCACATATACAGTAATATATACTTTATACATATATATATATATATATATATATATATATATATATATATATATAAATATATTATATATGTGTATACACACACACACACACACACACACACACACACACACACACACACACACACACACACACACACACACACACACACACACACACACACACAGACACACCTCTCCTCCTTTTCTTCTTCCTCCTCCTCCTGCTCCTCCTCCTCCTTCTCCTGCTTTTCCTTCTCCCCTCGTCCTCCCCCCCTCCTCCTCTTCCTCCCCCTCCTCCTCCTCATCATCATCATCACCATCACCGTCCCCTGCTCCTGCTCCTCCTGGTCCTCCTCCTCCCTCCTCCTCCTCCTCCTTTTCCTTCTCCTCCTCCTTTTCCTCCTCCCCTCCTCTTCCTCCCCCTCCTCCTTCTCCTCTTCCTCCTCCTCGTCCTCATCACCATCACCGTCCCCTGCTTTCCTCTCCCCTCTTCCCAGCCCCTTTCCTTCCGACGCGGAAGACATCTCCGTCTGAAGGCGAACCACTTCTTTCCTCTTGGTGGCGCCACTTCTTTCCGCCTGTTGGCGCCACTCTTTTCCGCCTCCGAGTGCCACATCAGGTCACATCTCATTCTCCCCCTGGAAATTGGGTCACAATTCGCAATTGGCCACGTCCAATCTCATCTGTCGTTCCTCCCAATCCTTGTCCATAACCTGCCTTGGAGTATATTCATTTTAACTTGGCGAAGGAGGCCGGCCTTTTGCTCACGTGACTAAAAGTATAGTCTATTTACTTTAAGCTGACGAAGAGTATCTATTTTGTGTTCACGTAATTGTACTCTATTTACGCCAAGTTGGCAAGTATTGTTTTGTATGTACGCAATAGAGCCCATTTTCCATACATACATACATACATACATACATACATACATACATACATACATACATACATACATACATACACATGTTTTTTTTTTCTGTCCAGTTCAAGTGATCGTGCAGTACCGGTTCCAACTGATCTTAATCTGATTTCATATGTGAATTCCCTGTCCTACCTATAACCTCTTATTTGGTCCCCACATTCTGGAGGGTCCGTCTCCTACCTTCACCAAGGAGGTTATTTTTTTGTTTTCTCGAAGGGACTTTGAATCGTTTTTTCGGTGTCCTAAGGTAGTTTGGCTCTTCATGGCCTCGACGAAGGAAATGAAAGTTGCACAGCTTTTCTGCACCGTCTCCTTTCTCTCGTTGAGGAGAAGGATGCAATTTCCTTTGGAGAAAAATGAGAACATAAAAATAACTTTAAAATAAATTTGGCTTCTAACTAAAGGTGCCTTGCTACCATATACCAAGGGCCATCAACCTGTCTTTCGGGACGTTTTCAAGACTTATGAAATGCTGTTCTTCAGGTTCCAGGGGACAACGCCAAATGCTGAATAAAATAGTTTTGTATTGAAGAAATCCTACTTGGTTTAGGGGCCCACTGGTGGCCTCAAAGTCCATCGCCTTTACCAAGGTCCATCAACCAGCCTTTCGTGACTTTTTCAAGACTTATGAAATGCTGTTCTTCAGGTTCCAGGGGACAACGCCAAATGCTGAATAAAATCGTCTTGTATTGACGAACTTCTACTTCGTGTAGGGGCCACTGGTGGCCTCGAAGTCCATCGCCTTTGGCCATCCGGGGAACGATCTGTAACGCTATTATTAGGCCTAACCTATCCTCCGGAAGCTTTCCACCTACGCCTCTCCAGAAGTTCTCCTGAACATTGATCCGTTTGCCGGAACTGCGCTGAACGGAGTCATAACTCTGCGTTCGCGTTGGGGATGCATTTTGTTTTTCAGAGTTATTTATTTACTCTTTTTTTTCTCTCTCCTTCTCTTCTCTGTAAGGTAGATGGGAGTAACGGCTTTGAACTTTGTTTTTCGAATTTTATTTTTTTTCTGAAATTTTTCCGCGTCTCTTGCAGGGTCGTTGGGTGTAACGGTTTTTAAAGGATTTAACGAATTCCAACGAACACAATGGTTGACATTTCCGTCCCTTCGTAAAGTTGGTGAGACCGAGGTTTTTGCTTTTTTTCCCTTTATTGTTGCTGTTCTTTCTCCTCTTCCTTCACTTCTTCTTCCTCCTCTTTGACGTCATATGTGGAGAGTTTGTTGTCAGGAACGGAGAGAGAGAGAGAGAGAGAGAGAGAGAGAGAGAGAGAGAGAGAGAGAGAGAGAGAGAGAGAGAGACAGAGAGAGAAAGACAGAAAGGGAGAGGCAGAAAGAGAACGAGAGAAAGAGACAGAAAGACAAAGAAAGAGA
>NC_134817.1:16533193-16535693 GCF_046742065.1 Oratosquilla oratoria | reverse complement strand
CAAGCCGATCAGAGGACGCACCGATCGGTATAAGAAGAGCCCCATACCGACATTTGTGGACTTAATCAATAACAAAAATTAACATTGTTGTGCAACACAGCTATTCCTTAGCTTACTGTTTCGTTTTGTTTGTTAATGCATGTAAAAATATCTTTTCACTGTCATAGTTTTAAAATGTTATAATCTTGTAGGATGTATATTTTCAGCAGTAATGCTGCTATACCCAATAAACCGTATATCATCATCATCATCATCATCATCATCATCATCATCATCATCATCATCATCATCATCATCATCATCATCATCATCATCATCATCATCATCATCATCATCATTATTATTATTATTATTATTATTATTATTACACACACACACACACACACACACACACACACACACACACACACCACACACACACACACACACACACACACACACACACACACACACACACACACACACACACACACACACACACACACACTAGATTATGATGGGATGGTACATTTAACATTTTAAATTGACTTTTTAAGATAGTGTTTTTATAAAGTTCTTACGACAAATACAAACAAATTAGTTTTTATGTTTTCATGCATTTCAAATGATGAAGTTGATAGAGAGCTCTAGTTTTTCAAAGAGCAAATGAATCTCCATTAAACCCGATTTCTTTTTTCTGTATTATGGAAACTTTTTTTTCGTACATGCAGTCGATTACGTTTTGGTAACCTACGGTAGTTTTAGGTTGTTTCTCTATACATTTTTAAACAATGAAATGCATTCACCCTAAAGGTGACATTTAGGTGTTCCACATCGAGCAGTGTCCTCGTAGGTGGTTTTGAGGATGTCACAAGCATAGCATTCGGGGGTAGAGACTGTATGTGAGCGGGCGTGGCACGTGGCACGTGGCACGTGACACGCTGGGGGATTTTGGAGGTGTTACGTACATTCGTGGAGGGGGTGGTTGGAATGAGGAGGTGTGATGGAGGTGTGATGGAGGTGTTCATCAGATGCTACTGGTTCTGAAAGCTACGGATAATATGTCTTCAGGTTTTCGTCCATTAATGTGACATTTCATAAGGCAGAGGAAGGAAAAAAGGCTTTGAGGTGACGAATAATGGGAGGACATAAGATGCTTTCAAGTCTATATTCTCTTTTGTATAGTTCTATGTGGGAAGTGGAAAACTGCTTTGACAAACAATACAAACGAGGGTTTGGTCTTTAAGGGGTGGTAAAGGAGAACACGTTATTTAGTGGGAGTTATGTATCTCACTAGCAGCTTGCTCTAGAATATCACTCCTCTCAGAGGAGTTATGGAGTCCCTTCACGTAACTACGTGGTGACGAGCATCTACTTGGTCAAGGGCGAGACGTAGTTTACCACATGATAACACGTGAGATGACGGGTTCTTTGGGTTTAACTACAGTGGATTTAGCACGTCAGGCGACGTGAGATTAGCTTGGACGTAAATACACGTAAACTACGTGAGGTGATGGTGTGGGTGCTTGCTGGTCAGCCAGCATACGTGAGGCATCTACCACGTGATGTGATCGAACGTGCCGTCACGTGGCGGGTCTCTTACCGTCATGGTGTAAGACGTCTTCCACGTGACACACAGAGAGCCCGGTTACGTGAAGTAAGAAGCAAACAAACCTCTTGAAGAACGACCTCGGGAGACAGAGGAAGCGTGGCGCCTTCGAACAGTGAACAATGTCTTTCTTAAGTTCTTGCCCTTTGAAGGTTTCTCCTCCCAACAGGAAAAGGATGGACCTTGAAGCCAATATTTTCCTACCCAAACAATACCGAGACCCAGAGGGTCTATGACCTCCCTCAGGATGTTCCTCCCCCTTCCCCCCCTGTCGCCCTATCTAGGCAAGTACTTAAGCAAGCATTTGGGTGTTTAAAGGGTGAGCTTGTGGCGTTGGGAGAAGTTGGGGGACTGTACGTGGGTTGGGTGAGGTTTTATGTTTGGGGGTTTGGGTGATGGGGGACAAGGCTGACCTATTCGTTGTTCCTGGCGAAGAGAAGGGTAGAGGCCTTGGCGACGAAGGTCTTCGGAAGGGCGGCATCTGAGTTGAGTTCGAAGAGCAGTTCGATGTGGGTGTCGTTGTTGTGTTAGAGACGGTGGAGGAAGCAATGGTTGTGGGATTGGTAATGTTACTGTGGTGGTGATGGTGGTGGTGGTGGTGAAGTCTGTGGTGGTAGTGGTGGTGGTGATGTTTTGGCGGTATGCTGGCGCCCCCTGGAGTGGTGATGGTGGTGGTGGAGGTGGTAGAGGTAGGGGTGGAGTTGGTGCTGGAAACCTTTCCTGGTTTGACTTCGTCGCCTCCATGTTGAAGACTTCGGGGAAATAATTGAGGAGTTGTGTGAACCTCGAGGATTAGGGTCAGGGATTCAAGAGTTATCACGTCAAGTAATTTGTTGAAATCATGACAGACAGACACATAAAAGAAAGACGAAGGAGTTGGAAGTGAGAGAGTGAGAGTGTTGGAGTTAGGCC
>NC_134817.1:16525693-16528193 GCF_046742065.1 Oratosquilla oratoria | reverse complement strand
AGTGAATATATATACAGTATATGCTGTGCATTGGTATAAACGTATACACATTTCCATATGTATATATAAAAATATATATACATATACATGTACACATATATGTATACATATATATATATTATATATATATATATATTTATATATATATAAATGATATGTATGTGTGTATACATATATGTGTGTGTATACATATGTTCAATTCACTCTTTAAGTTGATTTTTCTTTTTAGGACATAAAAAGGGATGCACGAAATCTGGCTGTGATATTTACTTGTTGCTTGCCATTGCATGGAAAACACCTGTGATGCTGGAAAAGCCTCCAGCAATGGGTTAAGTGTGAAGGGAAGGGACTAAATGCAAGGGGAGGTGAGGTGGAGGAGGAGGAAGACGAGGAGGAGGAGGAGTAGGAGGAGATGTGGAGGATAAAGGAGGTTTGTAGCTTCCTTTCGTCTTTTCTTTTGTCCTCCTCTTCCTCTTCCTCCTCCTCTTCTTCTTCCTCCTCCTAATCGTCTTCTATGTCTAATCATGCTAATCTTGCTGGGTACCTACCCTGTGTTGATAGTGTCGATTGTTAGGGTAGTAGACACCGTGCTGGATCGTCGACTACACCATCATCACCATCATCATCATCATCATTATCAACACCAACATCATCATCATCATCATCACCACCCATCCAGGAGAGAGTTAAAGAGAGAAACATGTGGAAAGAGAGAGGGAGAGAGAGAGAAAGAGAGAAAATGAAATTATATTTAGGTCTACCAGTCATATAGTGCTGTGACTGGGTAGTATTTAAAATAGTAATGAGATTAATTAGGGATTAAGGGAACATCAGGGCGAAATTAGGGAGTTTAAGAAAGGGACACACCGCTTTGTAGCAACGTGGATAAGGGCGATAGAATGTTCTATTGAAGAACACATCATTGTTCATGAATATAAAAAAACATAACAATTGAAAAAATCTTGATTGAAGTTTATGTATATTTGAAAGAGGTCTGTGAATGTATGAAGAAACCTAATATCATATCTAAATAGAAAAAAAGTTTATGTATAGAAAAGTTTATGTATAGAAAAAGTTTATGTATAGAAAAAAGTTTACGTATATCTGAAAGAGGTTTGTGAGTGTACAAAGAAACATAATATCATATCTAAATAGAAAAAAATCTTATCTCTATACAAAAAAACAAAACTACAAAAAAAAAAAGAATAAAAGCAAGTACCTCTACAGTATCTTTGAAATTCCTTTTTATATCACACTTAAAACACTTTTCTTGCTTGATCAAAGTAGGTATAAATGAACACTAGCTTTGTAAAAAAAAGATAGATAAACTGTAATATCTTTCTTAAACTCTACACTATATGTCAATAAAAATATAAATGGATTAATGTGAAAAAACAATAATCATAAGAAAATGAACCTCTGTGCATTTGTTACGAAAAACAAAAGAAAGCGTTCCTACAGAAGCGGTGATGGAGCTCAGGTCATTGGGCAGGGTCAGGTTAGTCGTGATGAGGCCAGGAAGAAAGTGCGCACTATCACAAGTACATATATACATATTCATATAGATATAGATATATAGATATAGATAAATAGATATAGATATATATGTTTAGATATGCATGCATATATATATATATATATATATATATATATATATATATATATAAATATATGTATATGTATATATATTATATATGTACATATATATATATAATATATCTAATATATATATATAATATATATATATATATATATATATATATATATATATATATTACAATATATATATATATATATATATGTATATATATATATATATATATATATAATATATATATATATACATATATATATATAATATTTATATATGTGTATATATATATATATTATATATATACATATATATACAATATATATAAATATATATAATATATGTATATATATATATATATGTATATATATATGTGTATATATGATATATATATATATATATATAATATATATATATATGTATATATATATATATATGTGAATAAATCACAAAAACACGTGATTCGCAAAATGTGTAATAAAAACCACTTGGAAAATACAATGAAGGGTGACCGAACGTTTTCGTCTATTTAAGACACCTTTGAAAATGTCTTAGATAGACAAAAACGTTCGGTCACCTTTCTTTTTATTTTCCAAATGGTTTTTATTGCATATATAATATATATATATAATATATATATATATATATATATGTATATATATATATATATGTACATGCATATGCACATTTACATATATATATATATATATGTACATGTATATGTGTATTTACATATATATCTATACATACAAAGACATGAAAGAATAACCTAATAACTACACATTTAAGAGATTATTGAAAATTGGTGCTTAAGGTGTAACAATGATTTAATAAGATAGAACTAGTGCATTTAACTTTAATTAGGTAAAATAAAACTAATAAGTATATGCTAAGAATAAGTTTGACCTA
>NC_134817.1:16500693-16508193 GCF_046742065.1 Oratosquilla oratoria | reverse complement strand
ATTTTTTTTTGTAGGAAGCCATGTTGTATACATGAATTTGTCTCGTGCAACAAGTTTCTGTGTTGGTTCCAAATAGCTGAAAAGGTGTCCAAAAGATATTTGGTGCGGTTTTCTCTTTTTCATTTTCTCCAATACGTATTTCGACCTTACTCGTTCATCCTCAGGGAGGGAGTTACAATGTTTTGGTGATTACAAGGGTTTATATACAGGGCGTACATTGGCCGAACACTGGGAGAGGTCATTGCCTATAGCCGTGATCCGTATGTATATGTATATATATATATATATATATTTATATATATATATATATATATATATAATTAAATTTAGCAGCAGCTTCAGCATTCACGAGTTTCTTGCTGACGTGTTCAACTTTTCTAATACTTGAACGTTGAATATCGTTGAGTTGTCTTATTATATGTCCAAACTTCATTTGGACATACTCACACTTCATTTGGACATATAATAAGACAATTCAACGATATTCAACGTTCAAGTATTAGAAAAGTTGAACACGTCAGCAAGAAACTCGTGAATGCAGAAGCTGCTGCAAAATTTAATCATATCTGCCTGAAAGAGGACCTGCTACCCTACTACTGTAATATATATATATATATATATATATATATAAATTTATATATATATATATATAATACACACATACACACACACACACACGCACACACATACGCTGGCGGATTGGTAAAGCACTGGCCTCACAAGCCAGAGAACCGGGGTTCGATTCCCCGGTCGGGCGGAGATAATTTTTGTTTGTCTCCTTTCACGTGTAGCCCCTGTTCACCTAGCAGCGAGTAGGTACGGGACGTTAGTCAAGGAGTTGTGACCTTGCTGTCCCGGTGTGTGGTGTGTGAGTGGTCTCAGACCTACACAGAGATCGGCTAATAAGGAGCTCTGAGCTCACTGCCGTAGGGTGGTGTCTGGCTGTCTCGACAGAGACTGCAGCAGATCCGAGGTGAATACACACACATGCGCGCGCGCACACACACACACATCTACACACACACACACACGCACACACACACACACACACACACACACACACACACACACACACACACACACACATATATATATATATATATATATATATATATATATATGTATATATATATACATGATATACATATACAATATATATATATATATATATATGTATATATATATATATATATATATATATATATATATATACAGAATACATGGTTCAGGTGGCCAAATGAAAGCCATACTCACACTACATATACAATGTCAGAGGAGGTCGTAGATCGAAATGGAGACCACGATAGCTCAATGCAAATAACATGATCATCGACTTCATATGTATGATCACTGACTCTTGTCTCTTTCTCTTTTAATTTATCTTTCTTTTCCCCTCCAGACACATCATTTAGATTTCTTTCTTCTTATTTTATTCCTACTTTTCCTTTTATCTTTTCTCTGTTCATTGTCACTTACTTTGCGGAAAATTATCATAATTCCTGGAAACAGTATTCTTTCTCTGGGTGTATGAACATCCAATTACACTACCAATCGAAGAAGGCGAAACACATCTCAAAGGACAAATAAAAAACTACTCTATGTAATTGAATTTTCCCCTCTACTTTTTTAGGACATAATTGGACACCTAAATCAGGTCTGTTGATTCCGGACCCCAGAAGCTCCTCCAGAAGCTCCTGGTCTCCAGAAGCTCCTCCAGAAGCTCCTGGTCACCAGAGGCTCCTGGACACCAGAAGCTCCACCAGAAGCTCCTGGTCCCCAGAAGCTCCTCCAGAAGCTCCTGGTCCCCAGAAGCTCCTCCAGAAGCTCCTCCAGAAGCTCCTGGTCCCCAGAAGCTCCTCCAGAAGCTCCTGGTCCCCAGAAGCTCCTCCAGAAGCTCCTGGTCCCCAGAAGCTCCTCCAGAAGCTCCTGGTCCCACAAAAGCTCCTCCAGAATCTCCTGGTCCCCAGAAGCTTCTCCAGAAGCTCCTGTCCACCAGAAGCTCCTCCAGAAGCTCCTGGTCCCCAGAAGCTCCTCCAGAATCTCCTGGTCCCCAGAAGCTCCTCCAGAAGCTCCTGGTCCCCAGAAGCTCCTCCAGAAGCTCCTGGTCCCCAGAAGCTCCTCCAGAAGCTCCTGGTCTCCAGAAGCTTCTCCAGAAGCTCCTGGCCACCAGAAGCTTCTCCAGAATCTCCTGGTCTCCAGAAGGTCCTCCAAAATCTCCTGGTCCCCAGAAACTCCTCCCGAATCTCCTGGTCTCCAGAAGCTCCCCCTGAAGTTCCTGGTCCCCAGAAGCTCTTCCAGAAGCTCCTCCAGAAGCTCCTGGTACCCAGAAGCTCCTCCAGAAGCTCCTGGTCTCCAGAAAACACCTGTCCTGGGGGGTTGCTGAATCAGGGTAAGACTCCAGTAATTGTGTTTGGGGGAGCGATGAAGTTGTAACACGCAAAGATGGCGAAGGGACGATGAGTGTTGGAAGAGGGATTTGGCCTCGTGAGAGACAACTTTAGCCTCGCGAGACATCACCCGAGAAGGAGGGAAAGAATGGTAGTATGTGCTTACGTATACACATTACTTAGCTTTGTTCACCTCCCTGCAGTATACAGGATAAAAGCTATGCTCGTAAGATCCCGTCTCTGCGTTGATTTAGTGTTCTATATTGTTTGTTTGTGTGCGTGTCTGTGTGACTGTGTGTGTGTGTGTGTGTGTGTGTGTGTGTGTGTGTGTGTATGTGTGTGTAATTCACCATGGTCTTGAATCACGTGTTAGACTCGTGATCGAAAACTACTACCCAACCGGATGAGAGCTCAGTGCTCATCCATGACCGATCTGTGGGTATTGCTGTGGCCTGACACGCACACATACACCCAACTCTCAGCCCACGAGAGTTGGAGTACAGACTCGCAGTGGAACGACACTGAAATTATTTCAACCCTGGGCGGGATTCGAGCTTGGACCGCTGAGTTAGCTGTTGTGAACGCTACCACTGCGCCGTCGAGCCGTGGTGTGTGTGTGTGTGTGTGTGTGTGTGTGTGTGTGTGTGTGTGATTCATTTTGTTCTTTGGATCACGGGTTAGACTCATGATCGATAGCTAATTCCCTTCCGGAAGAGAGCTCAGAGCTCGTATGACCAATGCTGACCTTACACGCACACACACACCCAACTCCCCGCCTACGAGAGTTGGAGTAACGACTCGAAGCGCAGCGATACTGAAATTATTTTAGCCCTGGGCAGGATTCGAACCCGGACCGCCGTAGTGACAGACGGAGACTCTACCAACCGCGCCACCGAGTCGTGTACCGAGTCGTGTACGTGTGTGTATGAGCGTGTGTGTGTGTGTGTGTGTGTGTGTGTGTGTGTGTGTGTGTGTGTGCATATGTGTATGAGCATGTGTGTGTGTGTGTGTGTGTGTGTGTGTGTGTGTGTTTGTTTGTGTGTGTGTGCGTGTGTGTATGAGTGTGTGTATGTGTGTGTGTATTACACACGTTTTCATCGCAATTCTACGTGTTTTAATCCCAAAGTCTAAATTTCTTGCAAGCAAATACTCACGGATAATTTCTTTTGTTTTCTCTTATATTCAGTCTTTCTTTTCCTTCCTTTGGTTCTGTTTCGCCATATTCTTGGCGCCATTAAACTTAATTCAAATTTCCTTTTCTTCTTCTGGTTTAATGGATAAGATTAAATATTCAAATGTCATCAGAAGCAGAGGGGCATCCCCTCCACTTTTACTGGTGTAGGTCATAAAAGGCGTAAGGCTCATATATACATATACTGTATATACATATATATATATATATATATAATATGCGTAAATAACCACTAGGAAAAAAAATAAACTAACGAAGCAGAGCGCTTTCGTGTAATTACATCTTCAGTGCAGATACAAAGAAGGAATTATAAGATGAAGAAACAAGGTACAGAATATATGACATAGTGAAGAGGGCATTCGGAGAGGTAGTGGAAGAAGTACACGTGACGGACGTATGGGCCGTCCTGGTAGCCAACAAGTATGGGACGTTTGGGCCGTCCTGGTAACCAACAAGTATGGGACAACTGCTCATAATTTATATTACAATTCAAACAATTTTGAAATTTCATGAGAAATAAAACTATCTAATTTGTACAAACCTTGATGAAGATTAACATTTATCCCCTTACTAGATTTGATCAAACTGCATTCAATTAAATTTTCAGCGCATCATTCTTAAGAAACGAATCGACATTGCCAAATTAGAAGTCAAAGAAGCCTTTAGGATCAAGCGTATTAGTTTGCATAAATTCCAGTGTTGTGTATCATCTGATGTCAAAAATGTGCTTTTGGACTATTGTTATGGAAAAATGAGGAAGGAGTGTGAGTACCTGTCAAGGAAGTTAAACATGAAATTACTAGCCCTCATTAATGACAGTGACTGGACCAAACATGCTAACCCAGATTTCGTGGTTAACTTGTCATCTAAGCCACTCACCAAGGTTCAATCCACAGCATTAGGATTTGGGCTCAGCTTTGCAAATAATTCTAATCCATCTAACATCATTAACATTGGTAAAGCTTTTTGTAATTTAAAATGTGATAAAGATCTGCCTATAGATGATGTTAATATATGTAAAGGTATTGTTTATGGTGCTTTAGCTAATCAGGTACCTCCCAGCTGTCCTGAACGTTTTATCACTGCTATTAATTCTCTCAAAAAGGATAGTGATTTACATATCACAAAAGCTGATAAATCAAACGCTGTAGTAATTATGAACAAAAATGATTATTTAAACAAAATGGATGCACTACTTAAAGATCAAGTTACTTACGTCCAACTTTTAAAGAATCCTACTGAATCAGTGAATAGCCATTTCAATAAGAAGATAAAAGAATTGTTAAGTGGAAATAGTGAACTAATCAAAAAGTTTATTTCTATCAGCCCTCCTTTGCCTTACATGTATGGTCTAATTAAGACACATAAACCAAATAACCCGGTAAGACCAATCGTTTCTTCAATAGGTTCAGCTTCATACAAACTTTCGAAATGGTTGGTAACAATTCTTAGTCCACTAGTTGGAACTATTTCCACTTCACATGTTAAGAACAGTTTGGACCTCATTAACAAACTAAGTGAGGTAAAACCAGACTATGAATTTAAATTGGTAAGTTATGATATTGTTAGTCTGTTTACGAAAGTTCCCTTGGATGACCTTTTAATCTATCTTAAAGAAGAGTTAAATAAGCACGATTTACCATTACCTTCAGGCACCTTAATTGAACTGATCAAATTGTGTGTTAAAGATTGCAAATTCCAATTTAATGATAAATTTTATTCTCAGAAATTTGGAATGAGCATGGGTAATCCTCTCTCCCCCGTATTGAGTAATCTATATATGGAGTTTTTTGAAACCAAAATTTTAAGTAAGATCATTCCCCCCAACATTACATGGATGCGGTACATTGATGATATCCTATGTCTGTGGCCCATTCAAGATAATGTAAATGATTTTTTATGTAAGCTTAATAATTTGGTCAGTTCCATTAAGTTCACGGTGGAGATAGAGAAAGAAGGCGTTTTGCCTTTCCTTGATTGTAATATCTACCGCCGTGAAAGTGAGTTGAAGTTTAGTGTATATCGCAAACCAACCAACGTTTGTTCATATATACACTATTATTCCTCACACCCTGATGGCGTGAAGGTATCTGTTTTCGCGTCGATGTATCTCAGGGCCCTACGCATTTGCAGCCCAGAGTACATCGATGATGAAATAGGATGTATTTACGACATTGGTACTAAGCTACAATACCCCACACATGTTCTTGATAAAGCTTACTATCGTGCTAAAAGGACATTTTACAACCTTAGGTCAACTCAAACTTTCAATATGAATAACTTGCTAATTTTACCGTACCAAGAGAACCTGCAAAATATTCCAAATATGTTACGTAAATTTAACATTAATGTAGTTTTCAATAACAAGAACACTGTAAGACAAATGCTCATAAATAATTCTGTCAATAGTAATAAAGGGTGTGTGTACAAAATACCTTGCAAATCATGTAATCAGTTTTATGTTGGTCAGACTGCTAAAGCACTCACAACACGAATTAATCAACATAAGAAATACGTTAGAGAGGGAAACCAATCTAGCGGTATATTCAACCACATGAACCATTTTAACCACCCAGTTGACTGGGATAACGCTAAAGTCATCACATACAACAACAACATAACAGAAAGAAATTTAATTGAATGCAGTTTGATCAAATCTAGTAAGGGGATAAATGTTAATCTTCATCAAGGTTTGTACAAATTAGATAGTTTTATTTCTCATGAAATTTCAAAATTGTTTGAATTGTAATATAAATTATGAGCAGTTGTCCCATACTTGTTGGTTACCAGGACGGCCCAAACGTCCCATACTTGTTGGCTACCAGGACGGCCCATACGTCCGTCACGTGTACTTCTTCCACTACCTCTCCGAATGCCCTCTTCACTATGTCATATATTCTGTACCTTGTTTCTTCATCTTATAATTCCTTCTTTGTATCTGCACTGAAGATGTAATTACACGAAAGCGCTCTGCTTCGTTAGTTTACTTTTTTTTCCTAGTGGTTATTTACGCATTTGTGAACACACGCTCCTGGTGTTTTTATTGCATATATATATATGTATATATATATATATATAATGTATGTGTGTGTGTAATTATTTATATATAAATATATATATATATATCTTGGGCATAGGTTTTCACGTAGACAATATTGATTGAATTCAACTGCGCTTATAGCTTTGGCTATTTTGATCTTCAATATCTTCACTATCAAAAATAACTTTTTATTCTCATAGTTGAAGGTTTGAACATAGTCATTCATGATTTCAATATCATGTGAAACTGTGTATTGATAGGTGCTGATGGATGTCAACGATTATAATAAGTCTATTTAAACAGTACAATAAAACTGTTGACACAAACACCGAAAACTTATTTTTTGAGCCTCTCCCAGAGGCTTCTTGAGTGTGAGAACTATGAATATCTAGAAGGACTGCTGTAGGCAAAAATCTGGTGAAGAATAATGTCTTCGGGCTGAACTGTACCGCTTATAAAGTGAGGTTATTGGGAGATAAATGATAGGTCATCGGGAATCTTTGGGTGAGGTCACTGGGGGGAAGTAGGGGAAGCCAACGGCAGTTCTTGGGTGAGGTCATCGGGGGATAGGTAAGGTCAATGGAAATTCTTGGCCGAGGTCACTGGGAGAAGTAGGGGAGGTCAATGGGAGTCCCTGGGTAAGGTTACTGAGGAAAGTGGGAGTCCCTGTGGGAGGTTACTGAGGAGTGGGAGTCCCTGGGGGAGGTCACTAGGGGAAGTCGTCAGTCTTAGCACAGAGTGGCAGAAGCTTTGGCTTGACTTCTGGTCCATGGTCCTGTGGGCTGGCGTTGTTGCTGGAGGGAATTGAGCTCTGGTGGGCGTTTTGGCACAAGGTATTCCTGGGAGCTCTGGTTGGTGCTGTGTTCAAACTGGGGTTCAGG
>NC_134817.1:16490693-16493193 GCF_046742065.1 Oratosquilla oratoria | reverse complement strand
TCTCTTTTTTCTCTTTTGTTCTCGTACTCTCTTTTCTTCTCCTGTCTTTCCTATTCCTCTCTTTTCTCTTTGTTTCATTACCCCTCTTTTTCCTATTCCTCTTCTTTCTTCTCCTCTCTTCCTCCTCTCTTTTTGCTCTTCTATTCTCGTACTCTCTTTTCTTCTTCTGTCTTTCCTATTCCTCTCTTTTCTCTTTGTCTCATTCCTCCTCTTTTTCCTATTCCTCTTTTTTCTTCTCCTCTCTTCCTCCTCTCTTTTTGCTCTTCTATTCTCGTACTCTCTTTTCTTCTTCTGTCTTTCATATTCCTTTCTTTTCTTTTTGTCTTACTCCTCTTTTTTCTTCTCCTCTCTTTCCTCCTCTCTTTTTGCTCTTCTATTCTCGTACTCTCTTTTCTTCTCCTGTCTTTCCTATTCCTCTCTTTTCTCTTTGTCTCACTCCTCCTCTTTTCTTATTCCTCTTTTTTACCTCTTCTCTTATATCTTCTTCTCTATCCTTCTCTTCTATTTTCTCCTTCTCTCTTCTCCTTCTCTTTTTTCCTCTATCTCTTCTCTCCTCACTCCACATTCTTTTCCCGTCTCTCTCTTCCTCCCCTCTCTCCTCTTCCCTTCTCTCTTCCTCCCTCCTCTCCTCCTCCTTTCATTTTCCTCCACTCTCTCTTTCTCTTCTCCTCTCACTTCCCTTTTCACCTCTCTTTTGTTCCTCTCCATTTTCCCTCTCTTTTTTCCTCTCTATTTTTCCTTATCTTTCGTCTCTTTTTTCTGTTCAGTGAAGCTGTGGGGGTAGACCAGTTTCAGTCTTCAGTCCCTATGCTTGTGATGGTAGCATTAAACATTCCTTGTATATTATAAATGCGTACTTGTAGTATTGTATATTTATTATTGTATATTGATTTTATTATTGTCATTGTATATTAATTTACGCCTTTTTGCAGGACAACCAAGACGAATTGTGTATGTTTTCCCGCGATAAGTAAGCTTAGTAAGAGTCTTAATCAATCACTGAATGAGGTTTAGGGAATTACTACATACATACATATACCAAAGGCTTTTTCCCCTTTACAAGGGAGGTAGCCAAAAATATTTTTAGGGAACTTTTTAGGGATTTTTTAAAGGATTTTTAAGGGAAGATTTAGGGATTTTTAGGGAGTTTTTTTTAGGGAATTTTTTAGGGAATTACTAATCACTTTATTTAATCAACACTAGCCCCTAACCTACTAGAATGGACCAGAAATCACACTCAACCTCAAACACGGTTAACTATGATAGTAAACTTGAGAGGGAATAGGAGCTACTTGCTTCCTCATAGGCTCACCTTACCTTGTGACATCATTTCCTGTTTCGAAACTCTTCAGCAAGAATTTGACCCAGGGTGACCTCTTTATTCATATTTTTCTTCAGTCTCCCTCGCTTCTCTTTTTCAGTTTCTCCTCTTTTTCTGTTTTTTTCCTTCTTTCCTCCACCATTCATCTTCCATCTTCCATCTTACTCATCATCTAGTCCATCGTTAGTCTCTTCCTCCTCCCCCTCCTCCTCCTCCCCCTCCTCCTCCTCCCCGCTTCCTCCTCCTCCACCTCCTCCTCCTCCTCCCCACTTCCTCCTCCTCCACCTCCTCCTCCTCCCCTCCCCCTCCCCTTCTCCCCCTTCTTCCCTCCTCCTCCCCTCCTCCTCATCTCTTCCTCTCCTCCTCCTTCCCTCTTCCTCCACCTCCCCCCTCCTCCTCCCATTCTTCCTTCTATCCCTCCTCCATCCTTTCTCCTCCTCCTCCCCTACTCCTCCTCTCCTTCTTCTTCCCCTCCTCCTCTTTCTCCTCCTTCTCTACCTTCTTTTCCTCTTCCTCTTCTTTGTGTATAATGTAGAGACCTCTTCTTCCTTCATCACCATTTCCTCTTGCCTTCGACCTCTTCCTCTTTCTCCTCCTCTACCTCCTCCTCCTTCTCCTCCTCCTCCTCCTCCTCCTCCTCCTCCTCCTCCTCCTCCTCCTCCTCCTCCTCCTCCTCCTCCTCCTCCTCCTTATGCATCTTCATCCTTCGACCTCTTAATTCTTCATGACCCCTTTCTCTTGCCTTTTTCCTCTTCCTCTTTCTCCGTCTCTTCCGGCTTCTCTTTATCCTTCTCCTCCTCCTCCTCCTCCTCCTCCTCCTCCTCCCTCTGTGCATCCTTTTCCTCCACCCTCTCTCCTCTTCCTATTCTTCTTCTTTCTCTTCTTGTTCTTCCTCTTCTACCCTCTTATCCTCCTACCTACCTTTTCCTCTTTCTCCTCCTCCTCCTCCTCCTCTTCCTCTTCCTTTTCTTGTTACTTCTCTTCTATTTCCCTTCTTCACGAATGCCTTATCTCCTTCTCCTCTTCTCTCTCTTCAATTCCCTTTCCTTACCATTCTTCCCTCCTTCTGTTCCATCTTCCTCTTTTTTGTTATTTTTTCTTTTCTTGTTTCACTTCCTTCTATCCACCTCCTCCTCCTCCTCCTCTCCTCCTTCCTCTCCTCATCCATCCTCATCCCGC
>NC_134817.1:16484716-16490193 GCF_046742065.1 Oratosquilla oratoria | reverse complement strand
GACCTAGGTCATTTTTGCAATTTTTGTAAGAAGTAACTTAGAAGATAAAGTATGATAAGATAAGGAACGTAGGCAATATTGCCCGGATGGGAAATATTAATATTTGTAGCCTAAGTTCGCTAATGATCTCTTAAATTAGTGGATAACGAGTCGGACTTTTTGAATAGTTTGTGATTAGCTTTCGAATACAAAACAGTATTATATTTCTTATTGTATTTAATTCTCAGAACTCAAGGAAACTGATATACGCACACGACCAAGAACAAAGTATATGTATGGAAAGGAAAATGTACATGATATAGCCCCACACACACACACACACACACACACACACACACACACACACACACACACACACACACACACACACACACACACACACATATATGAAGGAATAGTGACGTCAAACAATATGGGACAATTTGAGGTCAGAATTGACAATTGAGGACAAAGAAAAATGCAGCTCGATGAAGACACACACACGCACACACACGCACATACACACACACACACACGCACACACACACACACACACACACACACACACACACACACACACAATATAAAGATATGTAGATACACATATACATACACACGTGTTCATACATTCAAAACACAAACAGATATGCATAACTAATTATGTGTATCTACACACACACATTACATGCCCCATCAAATCTCTCCAAAGATATTCTAAACGTTGAATGTTTTTAGTTATTCTCTTTGAAATTCTGTACAGAATATAATATAAACCCCAGAAGGTATTACTAAAGAAAATTCCAAGTCATTTCTTTTTGTGTCGTTACCCACACTTGTGTGTGTGTGTGTGTGTGTGTGTGTGTGTGTGTGTGTGTGTGTGTGTGTGTGTGTGTGTGTGTGTGTGTGTGTGTGTGTGTGTGTGTGTGTGTGTGTGCATGTGTGGCTTCAGTAAGCGTTTCCTAAACATAAAGACGATTTTTTTTTACAAAGTCATCTGGTTTCTACAATGAATCCACATCATGTCCATGGGTCTAGACGTCTAGACCCTAGATTCTGGGCTCTTTAGATTATCACTTCATTTCTATATACATTCCATAACTAATCCAAACAAATTCTTCTTCATAATGGAACCTCATCGCTCGTTATAGATTAAAATCTCTGGGAGGTACAAGAGATGGTCAGTCGTTTACCATATAAGGAAATGTTTCTACAGAGAGTGACGGCTTCGGTGAGAACGAGACTCTTCCTATGCTTTTTTTTTAATCGTCGTACAGTGTTATCGTATAGAACAACTTCCCTTGTTCAGTTGAACAGTCTCTAACACGAAAAGCCATGTTCAGTTTACAAAGGATCAAATGTTATTTTTTTTAATCCGAGTCCTGAGAGGACGAGTGATTCCCAGTGCTAAATATACACACACTGATAAATATGCACATACATACATACATATCAACATGCCTACATACACTCATACATACAATACAAGATGTATATAGGCCTACATACATACGTAAATGACATATAAACAATGCATGTAATACATACATACACACATACATACACACATACATACATATATATATACATACATACATACACACATACATACAACGCATACATGCAAACATACGTACATACATACAATACATGCATACAAGACATATATACAATACATACAAAACACACACACACACACACACACACACACACACACACACACACACACACACACACACACACACACACACACACACACACACACACACACACAAACACAGAATCTTTAAGAAAAACTTAATACATTCATTCCATTTTGTATTTTGATTTACTGGCCGAAATCTGAGTTTATGTAAAAAAAATTATTTATTTCATCGTACTATATATATACAGAAGCCTTTCAACGCGCCACTTTATATGTTTTGTTCTGGAATTCATTACGATGATTTTATTCCATTTGCACACAGACATATTTGGTCCCTGATCTTTCTCTCAGGGATGTAGAAAGCCCTAGGAAAAATAATGATAAAATAAAATGATAATGATGATGATGATGATAGTGGTGATGATGATGATGATGATGATGATGATGATGATGATGATGATGATGATGATGATGATGATGATGATGATGATGATGAAAGTGATGACGATGATGATGAAAGTGATGATGATGATGATGATGATGATGATGATGATGATGATGATGATGATGATGATGATGATGATGATGATGATGATGATGATGATGATGATGATGATGATGTTAATAATAATAATAATAATAATAATAATAATAATAATAATAATAATAATAATAATAATAATAATAATAATAATAATAATAATAATAATAATAATAATAATAATAATAACATTAATAAAAACTACAGACTGCTCTCGCTATTCAGAATTGGTCAAATTTGGAGAAATATTAAATTCCAACATATACTGTACATAGAGGCCACCGACTTTAAGACGCAGCAATTCATCACTGGTAAAGTGAGTAGAAAAGGAAAACAAATGAATGGATAGGGGAATGAATTGATAAAGAAAATAAACAAATAAATTAATAAATGAATGGGTAAATGAATATATTTCAATAAATACAACCTAAATAAATGAATAAGAAAATAGGTAAATACATAAATGGATAGGAAAGAATAAAAACATAACATCTATGTTAACAAATATACAAACACACACACACACACACACACACACACACACATATGTATATATATATATATATATATATATATATATATATATATATATATATATATATATATATAAGGACATAAGTATACAAATTAATGTGAACAGGTGAACAAATTAGATACAATCGTAACTAGTGAGGACATAATGTTGTCAAAGCTGTTTTTGATCAGCAATAGATAGCACGAGAAACTATTCACTAAAATGTTTTCATAGTTTGACAGTAAACAGTAAGAACTGAGATCATACAGTTTGTCTTGGAAGTGTCTTTAGTGATGATGTTTTGTCATGCAGATTGAGAACACGATATCAGGTCGTGGGGATGAAAGATAAGTTGAACTAGGTTATCAGGTCAATATAGCTGTGGATATAAGAGTATATCAGTCTGGACGAGATTGATATGTAATTATGTTGGTAATTATGAGAAAGTTTAAAAACAGCACGAGAAGGTTAGGCGAAGCTCGTTAAGAAGACAGTTAGTTAACCAGGAAATTGGTTGCCGGTTCCCCGAACGTCATTATACTTTGGATGATCTATCAGGTAATCCACGTGGATTACTAGAGGTCCATCCTAGATGCTACTACTCCGTAACGTTGATGTCATAATCTAGGAATTTATCATACCATAAATGGAATTACTTAGCCAAGACGAAAAAGCTTCTTTTTCAACCCTTTCGCTTAACTTCATTCCCAAAGAATCTGTGTTTATTAAAAAAAAAAAAAGAGAGATTATTTCTAAGTGTTTTGTTTGTGTATACGTCTGTTTATCTGCGGGTCCGTGTGTGAGTGTGTGTGAGTGTGTGTGTGTGTGTATGCCTACTTATATAAGTGTGTTGTAGTTACCATCAGCTTTACATAAAGCTTCTTTCATTTAGGGGGGATGAAGGACGTTGTTATGTAATTGTTTGAGTGATGTTATCATGTAATCAAACAAGCAAGCGGCACCGTGTCGCTCTTTTATATAGTCTGTACATGTAAGGATTGGGGGTACGCCCGGCAACCAATAGGAAGTCAGGAACCTAATGTAAACAAACGGAAGTGGGGGTCCCGCATCGCAGTGTGGCGCTCTAGTCGACGGTCAAGAGGTGAACTAAAAGTTACACAACCATTAGGCTGTTAGAAAAGCGAATAAGAGAAGGTATGGGGATGCCATCAGCGAGACCTGTGGAGTAAGAGAAGAGGAGTTCAGATAAAAGAGAGGTTAAAGAGTAAAACATAAGATGTTGACCTCTTCAGCACGGTGGTCTATTTTAAAGCTTCTACTCTGGTTAAAAACAAGTGATTTTGTTCATCTAAAGGGGGTCAAGTTCAGCTTGAAAGAGGCATCTTTCGGTCGAAACCCCCGTAAGGTCAAACTTCACCTGATCAGCTGAACAAAATCTCCTGGTGAAACACACACACACACACACACACACACACACACACACACACACACACACACACACACACAAACACACACACACATTATATATATATATATATATATATATATATATATATATATGTATATATATAAATATATACATATACATATATATATATATATATATAGATAGATATATATAGATATATATGAATATATATACAAATATATATATACAAATATATATATACATATATACATATTCTGTTGAAAACGACAGCAAATTCATTAGAAATTAATTTCTTTCTTAAGCTTTCTAGCTTTCGGAAAGTAGATTTCTGGGGAAATCTACTTTCCGAAAGCTAGAAAGCTTAAGAAAGAAATTAATTTCTAATGAATTTGCTGTCGTTTTCAACAGAATATGCTTAAAAGAGAATCTCCTGCCACGCTTCACGAATATATACATATACATATACATATACATATACATATACACCTAAAGTGATTAACGTGACTAGATAACCGAGATATCTAGGGAAATGTGCAATACATGAATGACCACACATCTGGCATCACTTACCAACTGAATGGAGAGAGCAGTTTCTGAATGCAAGAGGAATTAAATTTCAGGAGAAAAAAAATCAGACTAATATAATCCTCCAATAAGGATCAATATCGAGGACTGTGCGCGTATGTTTAGTTGGCCGTTTTAACAAGTTCACTACACAGGAAACGTTTTTTTTTTTTTTTTTTGGCTTGATAAGATCATCTATCGACAGCCAGAATAAATATTTTGTTGATAATATTAAAAGGGACGATTGTAGGGCGAGGTCCTTTAGTTGAATAAAATCATCAGACGACATCCAAAACGAATGTATAATTTAGCGTCAATGGAAGGCATAAGCACATTTTCATTCATTCATTCGCCTATTTATTTGTTATTTTGTTGATTTACGTATTCATCTGTTTGTTTGTTTTTTATCTATTCATCTATTTTTCATATTTATCAATTTAATTTTCTCCTACTCTGCTACGTTTCATTCTACTGTTTTCTTGACCGAAACATTTAAAAACATTAAACGATACATACAGACACCGGTCTAACGATTCGTCGAATGCGGTTCGATAGACACGTGTTTGAAGTGATGTGTGAGCGTGTGAACGGGGTATTTGGTTGTCGAACACGTTGGTTAAACCCCAAATACCCCGTTCACACGTTCACACATCAATTTAAAAACACGTGACTGTCAAACCGCGTTCGGCGAACCGTAAGCCCGTGTGAACCCCCTCTAAGACATACATTGCGTGTAATGTTTGACAAGACCGATAGCGCCCAATGATGAAACGTAGACTGTTGTGATGGGTTCATGGTGATGATGGTGATAATGAAGATGATGGTGACGATAGCGATGACAATAATG
>NC_134817.1:16467216-16477216 GCF_046742065.1 Oratosquilla oratoria | reverse complement strand
AACGAGAACTAAAAAAGAGGGAATGGATGGAGAGGGGGAAGAAGAGGAGGAGGAGGAAGAGGAGAAGGAGGAGGAGGAGTTGGAGGAGGAAAAATGAGGACGGGAAATGAGACTATACTGGCCCCTTCCACGCTCTTTGCAATCACTTCAGAGGAAGCTGAAGTTTGACCTCAAGTCAAATTTCATAAGAATTTTATTTGAGTTTATTTACTAAAACGAGGAAAAAGAATGTATTATCCTTAATTACACACCTTATATCCCAAACCGATCCCTATTATATGAAGAATTGTATGAAATTATTTCTATTTAAACGCGAAGAACGACACGTTCAGAAAGGGGAAAAATATATATTAATACTCTATTGGGTTCTCGTCAAGCAAAAAAAAAAAAAAAATCCAAACACGAATGACACTCTCACCTACCTTCACTCCTCTCCACGCCCACATTCCCTCCTCCTCCGCCCACTTCCCACGCCCAACTAGATCCCTTGGGTTTGAGACATCAGTATCCAATCAGGGTTTTGGAAAATGTCCGTGTTTATTCACCAAAACGCATTTTCCACAAATGCGCTCATTTACATGGGGGAACACCGACCCCCTCTCATTGGGAAGCGCAAACGTTTAGGATATCATTATTAGTGGGACCTATCAAATGCAGAATCTAATGTTAATACATATAGTGTGTATATGTATCCACACACACGTGTACATATACTTATACAAATGAAATATATATACATACATATAATGATATTTCCATATATGTTTATAGGTATATACATCCATAGTTAGAGAATGTGTATGTATCCACACACACATATACATGTACATATACATATACATGAAATACATATACGTACATATAATGATATTCCATATATATTCATAGATACATACATATATCCATAATTAGAGAATGTGTATGTATCCACACACGTATATGCGTACATACACATATGTACGTGCAATGTATATACATACATAATATATAATACCTCCATATACAGTATAATCATGAACGCATATATTCATGCACATACATATACATATACATATACATATGCAAAGTAATTTACACTGAAGATGTAATATACGAAAGCGCTCTGCTCCGTTTGTTTATTTTCTAAAGTGGTTACATTGCATTTATAAACCACGTTCCTGTTGTTTTTATTGCACATATACATATATACTGTACATATACATATACATATACATATATATATACATATGCAAAGTAATTTACACTGAAGATGTAATATACGAAAGCGCTCTGCTCCGTTTGTTTATTTTCTAAAGTGGTTACCTTGCATTTATAAAACACACGTTCCTAGTGTTTTTATTGCACATATACATATATACATATACATATACATATACTTATACATATACATATATCCAGTACATACACTTTCAAATATATGATTATGTACCGTATTTGGGGGAGATTGGTGGAGTAATTTAAACATCACTTGACAAGAGATACACACACAAATCTCGAGCGAATTATAATTTCAAAAAGGAATCAAATTCCACTTTATCGGTTTAAGTATATATATTTTTCACAGGCAGAAATAAATATTTATTCCACTATAAGGCTTGTCTAATTGACCCTGAAATACATTTCTCTCTCTCTCTCTCTCTCTCTCTCTCTCTCTTTCTCTCTCTCTCTCTCTCTCTCTCTATCCCTTTCTTCTGTGTCTCTCTATTGTTTTATGTCATGTCGACAAAACTCTATGTTTTTATTTATTCTTATTTGTTTTTACCTTATTCTATTTTCATATTCTATTTTCTTTTTATTTGTTTATATACCTATTTTCATTTTTACTTATCTATCCATCTTTTGTATATATCTGTTTACTTATTTCTATGTAATTACTTATTTTTCTTATCTATATTTATTTTATCTATTATTTTATTTATCTATTTATTTATTTATTTATTTATTCATTATAGGGTCAGGTAGACAGCCTTTGCATCTGAGAAGACTGACATTCAAATCTGACGCACCCCACGACATGACGTCACGATAGTGGGCGTGGTAACGTGGTTACGTTGACACATGACGTCATAATGTGGGCGTAGTTTGACTAACAGCGTCGAATAGTCACGAAAAAATCTTTTGTTTCTCTACAATCCTAACTTCTAGAATGTCAAGTCAGTTATTTTAATAACATTACTTAGGCTCTAGATATTGATATAAATATAATTTAATTTTTCTCTCTAGAGGTTTATAGAACAATTTGTAGAGAAATATACAAAGAAAGTCAAGAAGTCTGTTTGTTGATTTACCCGGTTGTCACGTGACTCGAGTGACGTAAGACGTGATGCATGGTGCAATGTGACGTGACGTTACGGGAGTAGACGTAGTGTGACGTGTAACGTATTACGTCACCTGGCGACGCTGAGCGAAACGTAATCGGCATAAGCATGACGGCGTGATGCAACGAGTATGAACGGGAATGGTTCGAGCTGAGGAGGCGTTACGTGATTATTGATGCGTGACGTTACTAGGCGTGACGTCAGGGGGCGTGGCATTGCGTGGTGTGAGGCGGGGCTCAACCACTTGTGCTGTGGCCGGGGGGGGGGTTATGGGTGTGACGAGGGGATGGGGGGGGCGGAAAGAGGTGGGATAAGCGAAGTATGGTGTCTTGATTCCGTAGAGTTTTTTTTCTATCTTTTCTTTCTTTATTTTCTTCTCTTTTCTTTTTCTTTCTTTTTTATTCTCTTTTTTCTTCCTTTCTTTTTCTTTTTTCTTTCTTTTTTCTTTCTTCTTTTCTTTTTCTTTTTCATTATTCTTTTCTTTATTTTACTTTTTTTTCTTTTTCTTTATTCTTTATTTTTTTCTCTCTTTTTTCTTTCTTTTTATTTTTCCTTTTTTTATCAGTGATTAAAATATTTTAGATTTCACCAGGACAAAATCTCAAAACCATATCAGGAAAACATGGAAGGGCATTTTCAATCGGAATTAAACCACCTACTCCTCATTTCTTTTTTATCATTTATATTTGTGCGTTCCATGTATTACAACAACAACAAAAAATATGGTTCCCTTGGTAGCAAGCTAGACATTTTCGCTAGCGCTTAAATTTCGCGACACGCCACGCTAATTTAAACTTCGCTAATTCGTGCCTCTATTACTGAACCCCCTAAAGCCACTAAAATTTGTTTACAACAGATCCAGACACTAGGGAGTTGTCCCTCAATTTACGTCATTTTTCAAAATCTGAAACTATTCAGGCATGCTGTCCTATGCCAACATTTTCAGCATGATTCAAAGATGAAACCGTATGCTGTTACGCGCCATTCTGGGTAAGCATAATACATTGCAGGATCATTATGCATTTCTTTCAGCGACTGCGCATTGGGTGAGGTTGTTTCCACCTATCAATCAAATCAGCCATCCTGAGTCCACTGCTGAACAAAGGCCTCCTTCATAGCATTCCATGATTCACACCACCGCGCCAACCTCTGCCACGTCACTCCTGCAAACTTCTCGATCTCGTCTCTCAACCTCCTGTCTAGTCTCCCTCTTCCACGCTTCCCATCTCGCGGCGTCCAGTCAGTAACACACTTGCTCCATCGCTCATCAGTCGTTTCCATTAACTTACCTGCCCAATTCCACTTTCTCTCTTCCACCGCCTCCACAATAACGCTGAGAGACTGTTTCTACCTAACTTAATGTTAAATCTACGCTTTGACCACAGAGGGAGAACTATCGTGCCCACACAAAGATAGAGGTAAGGTTATCAACATTTACGATGAAGAGTTTCTACTTTATGGTAAGGTGGGAAGCCTACACCAGAAGGCGCTGAATGGCAGCGGTCTAAGCCGTCACTTTTGCCCTAAGCGCTTGAAATATTAGGGCAGGTAACACTGCTATGAATCGGAGAGGAGTGCGGGACTCGAACCCACAACTAAGCGAATACGAGACCAGCATCCTATTCATTATGCCATCAAAGCACATATGTTTCTAGGTGTAAACAATCCAATACAAGCAAAGAAAAGCAAAGAGAAGCCAAGACAAACCAAGACAAGCCAAGACAAGCCAAGACAAACCAAGACAAACCAAGACAAACCAAGACAAGCCAAGACAAACCAAGACAAGCCAAGACAAACCAAGACAAGCCAAGACAAACCAAGACAAGCCAAGACAAACCAAGACAAGCCAAGACAAACCAAGACAAGCCAAGACAAACCAAGACAAGCCAAGACAAGCCAAGACAAGCCAAGACAAGCCAAGACAAGCAAACCGAAGCTAAGACAAGGAAAGACAAAACAAAACAGGCAAAGAACGAGGAGGCAACATAAGTTGAGAAACCAGGGTTAGCGAGGACGGTGAGGACGATATCTTAAAGAGAAAAAGTTCAAGCAAAGGTTCTTCGCCGTGACGTCTCAAGTTACATGTACGTCTCGCGCCCGTGTGCGTTTTTGTACACTCCCTCGCGCGTACACACACGTACACGTACGGGGTGGAGCGGTGTGGGTTTGGGGGAGGGTTAGCGGGGGGTTGGGGGGGTGTTGGTTGTCACCTGATATTTTTCGCCTAAGTTTCCAGACAAGAGACGCGTCCTGGAAGACGGTAAAGTAGCTGGAACCTTTGCATGATGTAAAGCCGTGAGTGTATAGGATTAAAGGAGGAGAGGACAAAGAGAGGGAGAGGATGGGGAGAGCAAGGAGTGGGTGTGGAAAAGTTTGTGTGAGTAAAGTGGAGGGCGGAGGAGGGTGGAGGGGAGTGGAGGGGAGTGAAAGAGGGAGGGGGAAGAGGGGAGAGGGAGGGGGAGTGAGAGAGGAGTAGAGAAGGGGAGTTCGGAGGGTGTATGTAGTAGACCCATCCTTGACTATGCGGTGCAGTTTTGGTCTCCGTCCTATAGAGAATCAGTACAGAGGGGAATGACCAAAATTACGAGTACATACATACATACATATACCAAAGGCTTTTTCCCCCTTACACGGGGGGGGGTAGCCTATACCCTGTGGTGGGGGAAAAAGGATACTGCCACCAAGTATTTCCACTTGAGTCGTAAAAGGCGACAAAAAAGGGACGGGGGATGGGATTAGGAGTCCTACGACCTGTAGCCCCAAAAGGGGACATTCCTAAAAAAGAAAGTAAAGGCATAAATTACGAGTAAGAACATAATAACATGAGAATGAAGGAGACTGCAGGAGACCATAAGGCCTACACTAGGCAGCTCAGAAATATGGGCTCAGAAATTTACCTTATATGGACAGACTTAGGCACCCTGCGCTGGAAAGGCGCAGAGTGCAGGGTGATCTAATAGAGGTGTTTTAAAGGATCAAGGGATTTAACAAGAGGCGATGCAGACAAGGTCATCATATTAAGATAACAGGGTAGCCTAGGACTCGCAGTAATGGATTTGAATTGGACAATTTTAAATTTAAGAAGGAAATAGGCAAGAAATGGTTTACTAATAGGGTGGTCAACGAATGGAATAGACTTAGTAATCATGTGGTTGAGCACTGAAACTATTAATTGTTTTAGAAGAAGGTTAGACAAATTTATGGATAGGGATGATAGGTGATAACGGACATGGAACTGCCTAGTGTAGGCCTAATGGAGGGTTGTAGAGGGGTGGAGGTAGGTGGAGTGGGGCAGCGGAGGATGAGAATTCTAAAGATTAAGAAATTTATTTATTTATTTATTCATTTATTTATTTATTTATCTATTTATTTATCTATTTGTTTATTCTTAAGAAAGGCGGACGGGGTTGAATGTGAAGAGCACTTCTACAGAAAAGAAATAACAAAATTGAATAATACCTAAAGATATGTACACATACGTACATATATATATATATATATATATATATATAATGGATTAAGTTTTAATAGATCCTAGATATAGGCCTTTCTTTGATTATTCATCTATATTTTTGTTTATGTACCTGTTTTATTTAATTTAATTTTATGTGTCTTTGCTACTATTACACTAAATCATGCGGGGTTTTTTTAAGTTTCAGGTGTTCTGTGTTCACACTACTGACACTATGAATAATGTTCAATATTCTCCAATGCTGTGTTTTCTTCTCAGCTGAATAAAATCCTCTGACGTCAGCCAGAAGAAAATATGTAAAGTGCGCCATCAAATAAAGGAGGTTCATGATGACTAATAATATCTTGTAAGTTCTTTAGTTTAACAAAGGATTACAAAGGCGGAGCATGCCGACAGGAGACCTTTTGATCCATATCTAGGTCGGATGCGAAAAAGAATCATATTAATAATAAAATAATATATAAAAACTATAATAATGTAAATAACAAATAAAATACATAAATGTTTTGTTTATATATTTTACCAATATCATTATTATCACTACTATCATTATTATCATTATTATCACTATTATTATTATCATTATCGTTTTTATCATTACTATCGTTAATATTGTTATCATTATCATTATTTTTGTATTTGAGTAAATTTTCAAAATCCCCAAACTTATTTTGGGGTCCTGCCTTTAACTAAAAAAATCACCGTTTATCAAACAAATTATGTAAATTGGGCCATCACCGCGATAGGGGTGGGGATGGGGGTGGGTGGGGGCGGAGTGGACGTTATGAAAAGAAATATTCCTTCTACTTTTGGCAATTTTCGTAAAGACCTGGAAATTTCCAAAGTAGCTCCCAACCCCACCCAAGAACTCGGATCCAGAAACCCCCCTCCCCCCCTTTTGTGTGTGTGTGTGTGTGTGTGTGTGTGTGTGTGTGTGTGTGTGTGTGTGTGTGTGTGTGTGTGTGTGTGTGTGTGTGTGTGTGTGTGTGTGTGTGTGTGTGTGTGGCTTTTACATCATAAAAGAGAAGAGGACTGTCAAAGCTAAGACGTCATTTCGTGTTTCCATGATGACCGTCACAGCTATGAAGTCACGTCGTAAGGTACTGCGTCACAGCTGTGACGTCACATCATGATGAACGTCAGCGATGACGTCACATCATTAAGAGTGTCACTATTTTGACGTTACGTCGTCATTACGTCACATTTATGACGTCATATCGTAAGACCCGTCACAGCTATGTCACTTCGTGGTTCCTTCATGAAGTTAACAATTATGACGTCATTATGACGTCAGCGAAAAAGGGGTGGGGCTTCCATGGTGACGTCACACCAGCCTCTACTACACGCAGAGAGAGGAGGCAGTGGATGTGTTACAAGTGGCACTGAGCGAGTGGGCGTGGGTGTGGGCGTGGGCGTGGGCGTGGCATCATGTCACTGGAGAAGAATCATGTGGGCGTGAAGGGTGTGTTCAGACTGTTGGGAGATGTGAGGACCTTGGAGGAGGAGGAGGAGGAGGAGGAGAAGAGAGTGAGAGAAATGAGGAGGAGAAGAGAGAGAGAGAGAGGAGAAGAGAGAGGAGGGTATGAGAGGGAGACAGGAGAGACAGAGAGAGAGTATGAGAGAGAGAGAGAGGAGAGAGAGAGAGAGAGACTGTGGGAGAGAGAGAGGTAGGGTCAGCAGAAAGGGGAGAGAGAGAGAGAGAGAGAGAGAGAGAGAGAGAGAGAGAGAGAGAGAGAGAGAGAGAGAGAGAGAGAGAGAGAGAGAGAGAGAGAGAGAGAGAGAGAGAGAGAGAGAGAGAGAGAGAGAGAGAGAGAGAGAGAGAGAGAGAGAGAGAGAGAGAGATAGAGATAGAGAGAGGGTATGAGAGAGAGAGAGAGGGTATGAGAGAGAGAGAGGGTATGAGAGAGAGAGAGGGTATGAGAGAGAGAGAGAGAGAGAGAGAGAGAGAGAGAGAGAGAGAGAGAGAGAGAGAGAGAGAGAGAGAGAGAGAGAGAGAGAGAGAGAGAGAGAGAGAGAGAGAGAGAGAGAGAGAGAGAGAGAGAGAGAGAGAGAGGGAGAGAGAGAGAGAGAGAGAGAGAGAGAGAGAGAGAGAGAGAGAGAGAGAGAGAGAGAGAGAGAGAGCGAGAGAGAGAGAGAGAGAGAGAGAGAGAGAGAGAGAGAGAGAGAGAGAGAGAGAGAGAGAGAGAGAGAGAGAGAGAGAGAGAGAGAGAGAGAGAGAGAGAGAGAAAGAAAGAAAGAGAGAGAGAGAGAGGAAAAGAAAGAGAGAGAGAGAGAGAGAGAGAGAGAGAGAGAGAGAGAGAGAGAGAGAGAGAGAGAGTATTAGAGAAAGAGCGAGAGAGAGAGAGAGCAAGAGTAGAAGGCGTGGTGAAAAAGAGTTGAATGTGGTCGTCAGAGAAATGGCATGGAGAGGGAGTAGGAACCGAGAACGAGAGACATCCTGAATTCCTAGGAGTCCGAATCGGGAGTGGAGGCACTGGGAGTATTGGAAGTGAGGAATATCCTTCTCATAAGCATCCACCATGCATTTCCACCATGCATTTCCACCATCACTTCCATCCATTATCATTTTCACCACCACCACACTTCCAGCTCGATGTCATCACCACGCGATCATTTCTGTGATCAATAACTTCACACCCAAAGGAGATGTCCCTCAGGGATCAGTGAAGTGAATCAACGTTGAAGGCTACGCTGACGACGACGGCGAATATCATTAACATGTTACATATACATATATATATATATATATATATATATATATATATATATATGCAGAAACCACTTGGAAAATAAAAGAAATGAATACCGAACGTTTTCGTCTATTCAAGACATCATCAGGGTACAAAGGATACAAAAAATGACCAAAGGTCACAATATGTACATGGTGGTAGAGGAACTGGGAAAGGTCCAATGTTACCCGATTCCAGAAGAATTATTTACAATCTTTTTAATAATAAAATTATCTAACTTATACAAACCTAAGCTTAAATTCATATTAATTTCAAAACTATTCTTAATGTGACAAGACTCAATTATGTTCCTTTCTACAATATCATGACATGATGTAATAACTTTTGTTGTTGTACATATTGTGACCTTTGGTCATTTTTTGTATCCTTTGTACCCTGATGATGTCTTGAATAGACGAAAACGTTCGGTATTCATTTATTTTATTTTCCAAGTGGTTTCTGCAAGTATTGTTGTCACGTGTGCTTAGTGATTTGTTTTGCATATATATATATATATATATATATATATATATATATAGATTTTTTTTTATATATATAGAGATATATATATATATATAGATATATATATAGAGAGAGAGAGAGAGAGAGAGAGAGAGAGAGAGAGAGAGAGAGAGAGAGAGGAGAGAGAGAGTTTCTGACAGGTTGACGTGAAATGGAATAAGAATCTCAGTAGTCTTAGTCCGAGTTTATTACCTGACTAGTTTCGCAGATAAGGTTTTTCCAGCAAATCAGTGATAATCTCAGAATAAGACTCCTGTGTTTCATATAGTAACTGACTCGTGTGTGTGTGTGTGTGTGTGTGTGTGTGTGTGTGTGTGTGTGTGTGTGTGTGTGTGTGTGTGTGTGTGTGTGTGTGTGTGTGTGTGTGTGTGTGTAGAAGAGAAACAAACATACAAACACAAAAAGAAATGTCTTCTGAAGCCTAAGGGCTTATGTGTGTTCTCACGTGGGTCGAGAGGTGACCCACCCCTCCTCATCCTCTTCCTCCTCCTCCTCCTCTTCCTCCTCCTCTCCTCGATCCCTCCTCCACCTCTTCCTCTCTCCAAGCCTATTCTCCTCCCTCCTCCACCTCTTCCTCTTCCTCCTCCTCCTCCTTCCTCCTCCTCCTCCTCCCCTCCTCCTACCTCCTCCTCCTCCTCCTTCTCCATCCTACTCCTCCTCTCCTCCTCCAACTCCCCTCCACTCCATCTACAGCTTAAGCCTCCTCCTACTCCACCTACTCCTCCTCCCCTACTTCAACTCCTCCTCCAGTTTCTAGACCTACTCCTCCTCCCTCTACTTCAACTCCTCCTCCTACTCCACCTACTCCTCCTCTCCCTACTTCAACTCCTCCTCCCACTCCACCTACTCCTCCTCCTCTTACTCTTCCTCTACTTCCAAACTTACTACTCCTCCTCCTCCTACCCAACCTCCTCCTTCTCCAATTCTTACTCCTCTCTCCTTCTACTCCTCCTTCACTA
>NC_134817.1:16457216-16462216 GCF_046742065.1 Oratosquilla oratoria | reverse complement strand
AAGGACGTGATAGAGAAGTTTGTAGGAGTGACGTGGCAGATAAGCTTTTTTGTTCAGTAGTGAACTTTGAATATTTGATAACTTTTTATTTGAAAAGAAAAATATTCAGATACAGAGAGAGAGAAAGAGAGAGAGAGAAAGAGAGAGAGGGGGAGGGAGAGAGAGAGAGAGAGAGAGAGAGAGAGAGAGAGAGAGAGAGAGAGAGAGAGAGAGAGAGAGAAAGAGAAAGAGAAAAAGAGAGAAAGAGGGGGGGAGAAAAAGAGAGAAAGAGGGGGGGAGAAAGGGAGAAAGAGAGAGGGAGAAAGAGAGAGAGAGAGAGAGAGAGAGAGAGAGAGAGAGAGAGAGAGAGAGAGAGAGAGAGAGAGAGAGAGAGAGAGAGAGAGAGAGAGAGGGCGAGAGAGAATTGATGCTTTTATTTTGTCTCCATACCACCGGAGGAAGGAAATAATAAGAAAAAATTAAACAAAAGAGAAGAGGAAAATGAAGAAAAGAAGAGAGAAAGGGGAGGAAGAGAATGAAGAGCGACATCTTAAAGAGAGAACACGCTCGAGTTCCAGTAATGAGGAGGAGGAGGAGGAGGAGGAAGAAGGAGAAAGAAGAAATCAATGTTGGAGTGGATGAGATAGACTACAAAGGATGAAAAACGGGGGTGGCAAGAGGAGGAGGAGGAGGAGGAGGAGTGTAGTAGTAGTAGTAGTAGTAGTTGTAATAGTAGTAGTAGTAGTAGTAGTAGTAGTAGTAGTAGTAGTAGTAGTAGTAGTAGTAGTAGTAGTAGTAGTAGTAGTAGTTGTTGTTGTTGTTGTTGTTGTTGTTGTTGTTGTTGTTGTTGTTGTTGTTGTTGTTGTTGTAAGAGGAGGAGTTAGAGGAGGAGGAAGGAAGAGGAGGAAGAGGAAGAGGAGGAAGGAAGAGGAGGAAGAGGAAGAGGAGGAAGGAAGAGGAGGAAGAGGAAGAGGAGGAAGAGGAGGAGGAAGAGGAAGAAGAGGAAAAGGAGGAGGAGGAGGAGCATAGAATCAGAAGGAGAAGGAGAATGTAGGAGCGAGGGTAGAAGGAGGAGTGGGAATCAGGAGTAGGATTAGGAGGAGGAGGAAGTGGGAGCAATTGTAGGAAGAGGAGGAGAAGGAGAAGGAGGAGAGGAAGTGATAAAGTGTAAGGGAAGGAGGAGAAGGAGAATGTAGGAGCAAGAGTAGGATGAAGAGGAGGAGTTTGAGGAGAAGAAGTAGGATGAGTAGGAAGATGAGGAGAAAGAGGGTAATGATGAGACGGAACAGGAGGAGGAGGAGGAGGAGGAGGAGGAGGAGGAGGAGGAGGAGGACAAAAGAGGAGTAAGAGTGGGAAGATGAGGAGAAAGAGGATAATGATGAGCAGAAACAGGAGTAGGAGTAGGAGGAGGAGGAGGAGGAGGAGCAAGAGTGGGAAGAGGAGGAATTGGAGGACCAGAAGTAGGAGGACTAGGAAGAGGAGAAAGAGGAGAAGAAAGAGGACCATGAGGAGGAGGAGGAGAAGGAAGAGGAAGAGGAGGAGGTTGAAGACGACGTAAGAGAAACACTGAATAGAGGGTAAATCTTCGAAGGCAAGCGGTAGTGTCGGTAATCTATAGAAGGAAGAATCGATGTGCAACGAAGCCAAAGTTGGAGTAGTAGCGTAAGCAGATGTAGTTCAAGTAGTTGATGACGAGTAGTTGACCTTGGATGTTGTGTAAAGTATGATGACAAAACAAAGATGATTAGCGGTAGTATTAGAGATAAAAACAGCAACAACAACAACAATGATAATGATAATAATAACAATAACAATAACAATAATAATAATAATAATGATAACATAGTGATGATAGTATTCGTAGTAGTAGTAATTGTAGTAATAGCAATGGCGTCATACCCAAGGTATAAATAAATTTCCTGTGACGTCACTAATTCCTCAAATTCTTCATTCTAGAAGACTTCTCGTAAATAAGAAGAGAAAGAGTCTGTCGATAGCGGCGAGAATGCATTCCAGAGCTGATAAGAATCGCCCCTAAGGGACCCCCCCACTGTTTATTCAATATGAACGTCAGCACCAAAGAAAGTCGAGGACAAAGACTCGTTTCCTGGGAGATCCTGGAAGGTCCTGGAATGTTCTGGAATGTTCTGGGAAGTTATATTTTATCAAAGCTTTTGAAAAAATTCTTGAAATTTCTGGACATTTTGGAAGCTTCTTTTAAAACCTGAAAGGTTCTGAAAGGTATATGAAGAGTTTTTAATTTTTTTTAGAAGACCCTGAAAGCTTTTGGAAGATGTTGGAAGGTTCCGGAAGGTTTAGGAAGGTTCTGGACAGTTCTGATTTTTTTTTCAAAAAGGTTCTGGACAGTTCTGGAATGTTTTTAAAGGTTATGAAAGACCCAGGAAGATTATGAAAGGCGAAAGAAAAATATTTCGAGCTCAAATTTCTCTTTTTTTTTCTCTCTCTTTTTTTTTTTTTTTTACTTCGTGAGATACTTTTGCAGACCAAGTGTTCCTCTTGAACGACGAAGAAAATATTTTCTGATGGTAAACAACCTAAAGAAAGGAGAGGAAAGGCTAAGAAAGGAGGGACGATGGAGAGGGGAAGGAGGGTGGAGAGACGAGTGAGGGAGGGAAGTAGGGAGGAAGGGAGGGAGGGAAAGAGGGAAAGAAGAAAAGAGAGAAGGAGGGAAGGAAAGAAGAGAGAGGGGAGGGAGGGAGGGAGGGAAGGAAGGAAGAAGGGAATGAGGGAAGGAGTAAGGGAAGTAAGGAAGAAACTAAGGAAGGAGGGAAAGAGTAAGGGAGGGAAGGAACGAGAGAAGGAGAATGGGAAGGAGGAAGAAAGGGAAGGAGGGAAAGAGGGAATGAGAGAAGAAGGGAAACAGGGAAGGAGGGAAGAAGGAAAAGAGGGAAGGAGGGAGGAAAGTATTAAGGAAGGGAAGAAGAGAAGGAGGGTGGGAAGGGAGGGAGGGAGGGAAGGAAGGAGGGAGGGAGGGAGGGAGGGAGAGAGGGAGGGAAGAAGGGAGGGCGAGAGGGAAGGAAGGAGGGAGGGAGGGAGGGAGGGAGGGAGGGAAAGAAGGGGAGGAAGGAAAGAAGGAGAGGAGGGAAGGAGGGAGGATAGAATGGAGGGAGGGAAGGAAGGAAAGAGGGAGGGAGGGAGGGAGGGAGGAAGGGAGGGAAAGAGGGGGAGTAGGGAGGGACGGAGAGAGGGAAGGAAAGAGGGGGAGGAGGGAAGGAGGGAGGGAGGGAGGGAGGGAGAGAGGGAGGGAAAGAGGGGGAGGAGGGAAAGAGGGGGAGGAGGGAAGGATGGAGGGGGAACGCTTTCTCCAACATTCTTATCATGTGAACCTCAACTCTTCACAAAGACGACACGACGTAGATAAATAAAAATCCTGTACCGCTAGCCAGAATAAAATCCCCAAAGAACGCCACTATGACCCAAGACCCCAAGTCCAGCCATCTTAAACTCCTCCACTCACGCGCTGAATAAAATCGACTTGCGCCAGCCAGAATTAAGTCAATGAAGTACGACAAGACGGTGACGAGGTTAAACATGAAGTTATAAACTCCGGAATCACCGAAATCGTTTTCTTCATCGGATCCAATCCTCCGTAGACATTATAAACGGGATCCGATTGTCTTCCAGGTAGAATTGGATTCCTTATGAATTCGCTCGACCCCAACCCCCCCCCCCCGCTCGATATTAAACGAGAATAGGAGACGGACATTTTCATTCCTTTTGATGGCATTTCTAATTACAAAAGGAAATGAACAATATACATTAAGGGCCAAGAAAGATAATCTCTTTTGGTAAAAGTGACAAATTTATGTGGGGAGAGAGGGAATGTAGGGGCCTTTTTTTTTGGGGGGGACCACTTTCTTCACATATACAGTATGTTTTCTTTTCTCTTTTTCTCTTTTTCTCTTTTTCTCTCTCTTTTTCTTTTTCTCTTTTTCTCTTTCTTTCTCTCTTTCTCTCTCTCTCTCTCTCTCTCATCGTGTTTCCTACGCATAGTCCTATGAGTGTTGGTGAATGAGTAGGAAGAGTAGGAAGGGGAGGAAGAGGAAGATTAAGACAAGCAGGAATGAAGAGAAGAAGGAGGAAGAGGAGAAAGAGTAGGAGTAGTAGTAGTAATAGTAGTAGGAGGTGGAGATATAGAGGACGAAGGAGTATATGGAAACACGTAATAAAATAGAAAAAAACACGTGATCGAACACGTAATAAATTAGAAAAAATCACGTGATCCAGCAAGTGGAAATCACGTGACCGTCTATAAACAAGAATGTCTAGATACAAGCCACGTGACAGTTCCACGTGCACGTACATACGCACGTCCTTAAGAAACGTCACGTGCTTGCACTGTACTGTATTGTATAATGTTGTGTATAATGTATTGTATTGTATTGTATTGTTTTGTATTGTACAGTATTCTATTGTATTGTACAGTATTGTGTTGTATTGTATTGTATTGTACAGTATTGTATTGTATTGTATTGTACAGTATTGTATTGTACTGTATTGTATTGTATTGTATTGTACAGTATTGTATTGTATTGTACAGTATTGTATTGTACAGTATTGTATTGTATTGTATTGTATTGCATGTCATTGTATTGTATTGTATTGTATTGTATTGTATTGTATTGTATTGTATTGTATTGTATTGTATTGTATTGTATGTCATTGTAAAATGTAAAATGGAGAACGCCACACACTCAGAATGACGAGTCCCCACTTAGATAAGAAAAACGTGATGGGATATTCAGTTCATCTGTCAACATAAAATGATAAAAGGGATTTGTAAAGAATGAATAATATTAGAATGTCAAGATCAGAAGTTAGAATAGAATTAATTGTAAATATAAAAAAAATCATACGAGCTAATCATAATCAAATTGTCATAGTTTATATTTTTATATGAAATATATTGGTTTCAATTTAGAATGTAAAAGGTCAGTTAGGAAGTAAGAAAAATGGAAGGAAAAATAGAAATTGGTAACTCAAATTTTGTTAACTCAAAA
>NC_134817.1:16442216-16449716 GCF_046742065.1 Oratosquilla oratoria | reverse complement strand
CCCTCCTCCTCCCTCCCTCTCCCTCCTCTCCTTCCCAATACTATCTGGTCTTAGTGTTCTTATAATTCTTAATAGCACATGAGAAACTGCCAACAATTGGAAGTTGTTTTTCAACCAATTAACTTCGGTATTTTTTATTACAAGCAAACCCTTCCTTTATCTTAACCTTCTTTCCTCCCCCCCCCCCCACGCCCCAAAATTTCTTCAAGCTTGTGATTTTAGTTTTGATAATTCCCTCATATTACTGTCTGTTCCCTCTTCGGAGTCATTATAGAAAAACTATAAAAACATTTTATAAGGACCGAAATACCCGTACGTAGAGACAAAGTCTTTTTTCATATTCTAACGCTCGCACAGTCACATAAACAAACACTACATAAGGAAAGCTAGTTTAAAAAGAGTTTCCCCAAGCGGCGACGTGACGTCATTGAAACTCGACAACGCGATTGGTTGAGACCTTTGGCCCGTACAAATAAGCTTGTGATTGGTCCATGGCCTTTTATGCGTCTTGTGAGACAACAGCGTGAGTGATTTTGTTATTACTTTTTACGGGTCTGGTCTAAAACAACGTGAATAAATGTATATACAAAATTATCACGGGGAAAAAGCGAAGACACAGAATACGTTCGTGTATAAAAACCCTAACAGGGGCAAATAGACACACGTATTGTGATCGCACGACACAATAAAAATACAAAAACAAATACTGTATGGTCGACAAACAATCCGAAAGTAAAAAATGGAGGAAACTTGAAGACACGAGTATTTGTCCTGGCTTCAATTTTGGTTAGTCTAACGAATGTGTGTTGATAATCAATTTCTTCAACTGTGGCTTGTATTTCTAAATGTCCAAAACTTATATTTACATTTGTATTCATGTCTGAGATCAAACACGATTCAGTTGTTTTCTTATCAAACATTGTCACTTGGCAGCTAGCCTCAACAAAAACAAAACCTAATTAACCTGCCGTTGTTAACGGTATACACACATCGTGAAGAAAATAAAATGAAAAGAAAATTAGGAAATATATTATTTTTTCAAATGAGGTCTGAGGAAAGAGTGCCCTCATGGAAATGAACAAGACCTCATCTGCATTTTTCAAGGCCAACTTAATTTTTTTTTTTTTTTCAAAAATTATCATACACTCCAAACCTCCACAAGATGAGATAAGTTATTCATTTTCCCAGTCTTCACGTTTATATTTCTTTTTATCACCATAATCATTAATGAAAATAATTAGTAGTAGTAGTAGTAGTAGTAGTAGTAGTAGTAGTAGTAGTAGTAGTAGTAGTAGTAGTAGTAGTAGTAGTAGTAGTAGTAGTAGTAGTAGTAGTAGTAGCAGCAGCAGCAGCAGTAGTAGTTGTAGAAGTAGTAGTAGAAGTAGCAGTAGTAGTAATAGTAGTAGTAGTAGTAGTAGTAGTAGTAGTAGTAGTAGTAGTAGTAGTAGTAGTAGTAGTAGTAGTAGTAGTAGTAGTAGTAGTAGTAGTAGTAGTAGTAGTAGTAGAAGTAGTAGTATGTAGATTGTCCCGACAGGATTCGGTAAATTCACTTATCAAAACAAATAAGTTTAATAAAAGACACACACACAAATATATATCCATGCACATATGCATATACATATACATATATACATATATATGCATATATAGATATATAGATATACATAAATACATATACATACTGTTATAACACAGATAATGAGATAACAAAATGAAACAAAGGACCGTTAGATTTTGAATTTACAGTAGAGAGCGGGAGAAGAGGAAAGAGAGGAAATGAGAAAACAAAAGAGAGAAAACTTTAAATTCTAGAAGAGAGAAACTTCAAGAGTCAGAAAGAACTAAAAGAAAAAAAGATACAAATTAACCAGAGTTAAAGATAAGAGAGAACTTACGGTGGTATTCTTAAAAAAAAATCTTTCCTTGTATAAATATTTCCCTTACATAAATCTTATATATAAATCCTTGGAAGGGAAAGATTTTTTCTTAAGAATACCACCGTAAGAATCTTACGATGGTATTCTTAAAAGAAAATCCTTCCTTGTATAAATCTTATATAAATCCTTGGAAGGGAAAGAATTTCTTTTTAAGACTACCGCCGTTAGTATAGCGTGGATGAGGAATGAGAGGAAGATGAGGGGCTTAATACGCCAGGGGCCACTCAGTAGTTGCTGTTTAAATTTCACTTAATCTTTCACTATTTATTTACATTACTCATTCATTTGATATCTTTTACCCATTGACTCACTTCCTTATTCATTTAACCTATTTTTGTTCCTCTTTGATATAAGTACAGATACATGTATTTCTTCAAGTATGGATATGTATACAGATGAATTATTCAGGCATAACCTAATCCAATCCTTTACCATGAAGCACAACCCATCCTTTATTCAGTCTATAGACGCACATTCTCCCTTTATTCTTTAAAGAGGCCCTCTTCTCCCTCCCCTCCCACTCCCTCCACGTCAGACTATCGCCCAAGGCGGGTTGGCATCTCTGACGCTATCTGCTGGTAGCATATCTCCTCCCTGTTGCTCTGGAAGAACGGTTTCCGTCGTATAGAATCTTCCCTCGGCTGAATGAATTCACCTTACGGGAAATTGGATAATCTAAGTTGTAAAACACAACGAGAGGATTAATTGAGTAGATAAGACAAACACTAGATACCCCCTAGCCTTTCAGTTGAATAAATCCGTTGAGAGGAAGCCAGGATAGACAAATTCTTAAACGAAGGATGAAAAAGACGTTTAGACATTATAACCCCAAACTCAGACGTTTGAAGCTACGTTTTGATCAACGATAATCGTTCATGGCTCAATGATGATCATCAAACGATTGTCAAGTGGACTTGGATATGTTTTTTGAACGAGGCTGTTTTTCTTTGGGCTGCAAAATACGAGGCAAATAATCATTTCAACCGAACCTTCCAACGAGTTTACCCAAATAGATTTCGCATAACCCGCCAATGGCTGTGATTGGTTAATATCTATGTATAACCGCACCATTCAAATGAGACTGGTTTTGGCGGACGGCAGGAGTTTTTATTCGTCTGAGAGAAATATCTACACTAAAAACCGCCAGATGGCATGCGTCAGCTGAATGATAGCGATTTGCGTTAGCCAGAATAAAATATATAGGCATGTGTTGACAGCCTGGGAAATTTGCTTTAAATAATTTCGTCCCTTTTCCTACGGAAGTTATTTCCTTCACCTAAATAAAATTGTCTGAAAATATGTCTTTAACGTCCTTAAAATACCCTTTAAATTTCCTTAAAATAGCGTAAAAAAATCTTTAAAATGTCACCAAGTATCCTTAAAATGTCCTTAAATTTTCCTAAAATATCCTTAGAATGTCTTCAAATGTCCTTAAATGTTATATTCAAGTCTTGGATATTTACTACACGGTACGCACCTCAAACACTTAAGGTGGTGATGACAAATTCTTCACGAGGAAGCACCTACTGAACAGGACCTTCATGAAGAAGACCTTCGTGAAGAGGAGGGCCTTACTGCAGAAGAGGACCTTCCTGAAGAAGAGGAGCTTACTGAAGAAGAGGACTTTCCTCAAAAAGAGGATATTCATGAAGAAGAGGACCTTACTGAAGAAGACCTTCCTGAAGAAGAGGACCTTACTGAAGAAGGGAACCTTCCTCAATAAAAGAGAACCTTACTGAAGACAAGGACCTTCCTGAAGAAGAGCATATAACTGAAGAAAGGGACCTTCCTGAAGAGGACCTTCCTGAAGAAGAGGACCTTCCTGAAGAAGAGGACCTTCCTGAAGAAGAGGACCTTCCTGAAGAAGAGGACCTTCCTGAAGAAGAGGACCTTCCTGAAGAAGAGGACCTTCCTGAAGAAGAGGACCTTCCTGAAGAAGAGGACCTTACTGAAAGAGAGGACCTTCCTGATGACGACTTTAAGAAGAGGTTCTTGAAGAAAGCTTTCTTAATCAAAAGTCCCCTCCCATAAAATTTGAGCCGAGGAGCAGTTCCAGAAGAAAATAGAAGTCTTCATCAATCGTGAGTCCATTAAGAAGTGGAGGAGGAGGAGGAGGAGGAGGAAGAAGAAGAAGAAGAAGAAGAAGAAGAAGAAGAAGAAGAAGAAGAAGAAGAAGAAGAAGAAGAAGAAGAAGAAGAAGAAGAAGAAGAAGAAGAAGAAGAAGAAGAAGAAAAAGAAGAAGAAAAAGAAGAAAAAGAAAAAGAAGAAGAAAAAGAAGAAGAAGAAAATTAAGAACATTAAGAACATTAAAAAAAAGAAGAAAAAGAAAAAGAAAACGAGGAAGAAGAAGTATATATAAAATGACGAAGATAAAGAAGAAAATATGAAGAACAAGAAGAAAAAGAAGAAAAAGAAGAAAAAGAAGAAGAAGAAGAAGAAGAAGAAGAAGTAGTTGATAGAAAACAGATAAAAAAGTCAACAATACACAGTGGGACTGACAGGAATCCTGACAGGCACTGACAGATGGCCGAGTCCTTTGAAGACCTCCTTAAAGAACTCAAGTTCCTGGGGTCGACGTTCTTAAACATTTATCGGCTCCGATAACCTCCCCCTCCCACCCCCCACCCCACCCCCGGGTGGTGATCCAGGCTCAACCTACCTTGATACGCCGTCTCTTCAAATGTTGCCATATATGTGATTGTCACATTTTCTCGGTGATCCATTTCCAGAGTCCCTGGAAGTAGAGAGGCATAAGTTAGAGAACATTCGAACCAGAAGGAAGTGGTCGAGCTTCCGTTGTCTCAAAGAGTTTCCCGGTTTCCAGCAAGACTTCTGGAAAGACTTCCGAAGAAGGACCCCAGAAGAATCATTGCAGTTCCGGAAGACGGGGCAAGCTTCCGTTGTCTCGAAGAGCTTCCCGGTTTCCAGCAAGACTTCTGGAAAGACTTCCGAAGAAGGACCCCAGAAGAATCATTGCAGTTCCGGAAGACGGGCAAGCTCCCGTTGTCTCGAAGAGCTTCCCGGTTTCCAGCAAGACTTCTGGAAAGACTTCCGAGGAAGGACCCCAGAAGAATCATTGCAGTTCCGGAAGACGGGCAAGCTCCCGTTGTCTCGAAGAGCTTCCCGGTTTCCAGCAAGACTTCTGGAAAGACTTCCGAGGAAGGACCCCAGAAGAATCATTGCAGTTCCGGAAGACGGGCATAGCTTCCGTTGTCTCGAAGAGCTTCCCGGTTTCCAGCAAGACTTCTGGAAAGACTTCCGAGGAAGGACCCCAGAAGAATCATTGTAGTTCCGGAAGACACTCACTGGCACCCGGTACCAGCATCAGAACGACCATTAACCCGGTTCTTTAGGCACTACGCAACCGGCCATGGACCCCTGGTCGTAATCAGCCGGCGGGGATAATTCTAAACACACAAATCCGGCGTTCTCTTCCGCCATTTCACATCCACCAATAAGGATAATCCCTGAATTCAGACGGGCCAATAAAGGCTGCCCATCCCTCTGACGTCATACGTGAATAGTCAACACAGGACTCGTGAATAAATAAACAGGGCAGCCATGTTTGACGATTGGGAAGCTACCCGTCCCCCCACACCACCCCCCACCCCCACCCAAAAAAAAAGGGGAGGAAACTGTCTCATCGAGTTACCGTAAGCTTGCGCCGAGCAAAAAAAAAAATGAAAAAGAAGAAAAAAAAAAGTAGAACTAGACTATCATGGAGGAACACAACAAAGATGATAGGAGGGAGGGAGAGTTAGGGAGAGTATGGAGGGAGCGTGGGAAGGAGTAAATGACCTATGGGGATTGGGGAAATGGGGAAGAATGGAGGGAGAAATTGGAGAGCGAGAGGAGAACGAAGGAAGGAGGTGCGGGAATCAAGTAAGGAGGGAGGAAGGAGGGAGGGAGGGAGGAGAGAGGGAGAAGGATGGGTGGGAACTGGGAGGAGAGGGAGAAATTTGGGAAGACCTTACGGACCATGAACTGAGAAGGACGGGAGTATTTCGTCGGTAATAACCAGCGCTTCTATACTTGGTCTCACCGAAAATCTGGAATTATGGAAAGGTGGTAAAAGAATTTAAAGAGGACAGCAGAACGATGGGGGATTTTATGGGAAGGACAAGAGGGTTGATGAAGGAGGGAAAAAGGGAAGGAAAGTAGGCGAGGGAGTTTGTGGGAGTACAGAGGGAGTCGAGGACCTCCCAGATGCTGAAGGGCAGAGGGGAGGTTACCGTGACGACTTCGCAAAGGCGGAAACTCTTCGAGTAACGTCCACAAAGGGATCGGATGCGATCTCAGCAGGTGACAGGATACGGGAAGAGGAGGAGGAGGAGGAGGAGGAGGAGGAGGAGGAGGAGGAGGGGAGAGAGGAAGAGAGGGGAAGAGAAGAGAGGGGAGGAGATGGGAGGTGAGGAGGGTCGAAGGGAGGCGAAAAGGAAGAAGAGAGGGGAAGAGAAGAGAGATGAGGAGAGAGGAGGTAAGGAGGGTCGAAGGGAGGCGAAAAGGAGGAAGAAAGGGGAGGAAATGGGAAGAAAGGGGAGTAGGAAAGGGTAGGTGGGGAAAAGAAGGGAAGAGAGGGGAAAAGGTGAGGGTAGGTGGGGAAGGGAAGGGAAGAGGGTAAGAAGAGAGGGTAAGAGGGGAAGAGAGGGAAAAAGAGGATAGGTGGGGAAGAAAGGGGAAGTTAGGGAAGGATAAGGAGGGCAGGAGAGTGGAGGGTAGGAGAGGAGAAGAGAGGAAAAGGAGAGGAGGGAAGAGGAAAAGGAGAGGAAAAGAGAGGAAAGGAGAGGAGAAGAGAGAGAGATGAGAGAACAGAGTAGGAGAGAATAGAAGAGAGGAGGATAGGGGAGGAGAGGAAGAAGGGAAGAGTACAGATATAATTATATACATACATAGATACATATATACATTACATACATACACACATACATACATACATACACACATGCATGTATGCATACACAAACATATATACATACATACATACAAACATATATACATACATGCATACATTTATATATACTGTAGACACATGTGCACATATATATATATCCATACATACAAATACACATACACACATACATATACACACACATTCATACATATAACAGTGGAATAAGAAGCATTAGTGTAATACATCGCCTAGAGATACCATTCATAACAAAGAAAACGGGAAAGCGGGTGTTCGCTGTACAAAGAGACTCATTATAGTTGGTTTGTACACACTTGGGACCCTCAACTTTAATAATTTAATTAATTTGTTAATGGGCTTTTTTAATAAGGAATCTCTGAATGAAAACATACTTGGAATTTTCCGGCTACACACGTGTATACAATACAGCACAACCCAAATACACATGAACGTGTGTGTGCGTGTGCGTGTGCGTGTGTGTGTGTGTTTTTGTGTGTGTGTGTGTGTGTGTGTGTGTGTGTGTGTGTGTGTGTGTGTGTGTGTGTGTGTGTGTGTGTGTGTGTGTGTGTGTGTGTGTGTGTGTGTGTGTGTGTATTCACCTTGGTCTTTGTATGTGTGTGTGTGTGTGTGTGTGTGTGTGTGTGTGTGTGTGTG
>NC_134817.1:16392216-16439716 GCF_046742065.1 Oratosquilla oratoria | reverse complement strand
TTTTGCCGACCAAAGTCTATTACACTGGTTTGCTATCCCGTTGTGGTCCGAAATTGTATCGCCGTGCCTCATTTGCTTTCCCTATTTTAGTCCCGGTCAGATTCCAGGTAGGCATCCACTCCGTCCAAATCGACCTCCAGGTAAACACGATATACGTTTTTTTTTTTTCTTTTTTGACAGTTGGAAATGCTGCTTAAAAAACTTTACTCCCCTCCACCTTTACCTCCATCTTCTCCTCCTATTCCGCTGCCCCTCCCCCTCCCCCCCACCTCCATCTCATCTTCTTTCTCTACCTCCATCTCCTCCTAGTCTTCTACTCTTCCCCTCAACTCCCTTGCTCCTCCTCCTCCTTTTCCTCCTCCTCCTCCTTCTCGTCCCTCTCCTCCTCTTCCTTCTCTTTCTCCTCCTGGTCTTCCTACACTTCTATCTCATCATACTCCCCTCTTCCTCCCCCTACTCCCCCCCCTCCCACTTCTTCCTCTCCACCTCCTTTTCCTCCCCTCTTCCTCTCGTCCCTCTTCATCCACGTCTACTCCCCCTCCTCCTTTTCCCTCTCCCCATCCTGGTCTCCTTCCCACACCTCCACCTCCCCTCTTCCTCTACTCCCTCCTCTTCCCCCTCTACACCTCCCCCTTTTCCCCCCTCAACCTCCTCGCCTTCTTCCTACATCTCTACCTCCCCATAATCCCCTTTCCCTCTCCTCCCTCCTCCTTCTCCTCTTCCTCCTCACTCCGCCCCCACCTCTTGGACTTCTTCCTCCCCCTATACCTCCCCTTACTCCCCTCTTCCTCTCGTCCCTCTTCCCCTCTTCCTCCTTCCCCTCTTCCTCCCCACTCCCCCCTACACCTCCTGGCTTTCTCCCCACGCCTGTATCTCCTCTCAACCTTCTCTTCCTCTCGCCCCTCTTCCTCCTCCTCTACTCCTCCTCCACCTCCTCCCCCTCCACCTCCTGGCCTTCTTCCTACTCCTCTACCTCCTCATACTCCCCTCTTCCTCTCGTCACTCCTCCCACCCCTCTTCCTCCCCCTCTGTACTCCCCCATCCCCCCACACGCGGCGCACTCAGCACAAAAGCCCAGCGGGAGTCGACGCCAACAGCGATTAAACGAAGCTGGAAACGTCATTGGGTTAAGCTCGACCCAGACACACGCACAATGACCGCCTCGCACCGGTTCTGCCCGGCCTCAATCAGCCAGCCTCAGCCTCAATGTATTCAACTTGACCGGACCCGGTCATCCTCGGCCTCAACCGGTTACTCTCAGTCTCAGTTCGATCTGAACCGGTAATGTTTAATGTCAGCTTCAATCTGCAAAGTCAGCCTCAATCTGCAACGTCAGCCTCAACCCACAACTTCAGACTCATTCTGCAACATCAGCCTCAATCTCGAACGTCAGTCTTAATCTGTAACATCAGCCTCAATCTGTAACGTCATCCTCAACCTGCAACGTCAGTCTTAATCTGCAACGTCAGCCTCAATCTGCAACGTCAGCCTCAATTCACAAGGTCAGCCTCAATCCGCAGCGCCAGCCTTAATCCGCAGTGCCAGCCTCAATCCACGTCAGCCATAATAAGCAAAACCAACCTCAATCTGCAACATCAGCCTCAATCTGCAAGGTCAGCTTCAACTCACAATGTCAGCCTCAATCTGCAACATCAGCCTCAATCCACAACATCAGCCTCAATCCACAACATCAGCCTCAATCCACATCAGTCTTAATGCCCCTGTACCCATATACCATTACTAACCATTACGATGTCACATGCCTGACACGTGATCCACATGCATGCAAGAAGACACTAGCCTTTGGCAATACCTCCAGTCTTGACGACCTGCACAGTTCCTAATCACAAACATCTGACTTAGACAATGCAACGCCATCGTCCAACAAACCTTCAAAAAAGTACCTAATGTCACCAGACAGTTTATTAACCTTTCCTTATACCTACCAAGCTACATTATCGTAACTCCAATACATACATCATGACAAGGCACATCCAGAAATAATATTACTAAACCCATTACAGTGCAACTAATACACACATTATAAATATCATCATCACATATTTCTTATGCAACAACCGACACCTGGCATACTTAGATAGGCATATTACCATATATGATAGGGCGACTGCTTCGCCATAGAGGAGACTAAGGGAGACATTCTACCTAAGACTCGGCAGGGAAGACATTTTTCCCTTTGGGAGACATCCCACGGTTGTAAACCTCTAAAGTCTACCTCAATAGATATAAAGTCTAAACAAAAAATTTAACGTCACCCCGCTGACGTTCTTGTGAGGCTAGACCAACAGCTACACCCCTAAGTCGGCTTTAGTTTTCCTCTACCCGATGTGGGTGAGTTCTGTGCCCTTAAAGCGATTCTTTTTGTGCGGTGTGGTTGAAAACATCTCGTCACTGGCTGTTTGTTCTCTTCAATCTCTTTCTATCTTCCGTGGAGGAGGATTTGTCCACAAATTGGCTCGACGCGTGTGAAAATATGGATTTTTGCTTCTTCTTCTTCTTCCTCTTCTTCTTCTTCTTCTTCTTTAGGATTAATACTCTATTCCACTTACGAGTAGATGCGGGTACGATCATATGGGGGGGGGGTACGGTTACGCGGGTACCAATTTATGCGGATACGATTACGAGGACGCATTTACGCGGAAATGCGCGCACACGGGTAAACGTGTGCGCGGGTACGCTGGTACGCGCGGGTGCCAGTACGGTAGTTATAAATGGAGGCAACTGTACCAAAAAAGAATAAATAGATAAATAATTCTTGTCACACTATGTATAGACGCAACCCATATTTTTTTTTTTTTTTTCTCCAGAATATCGATTTACTTTGGGCCGCTCTGTAGCCCAATGAATACCGTGTCGACCTCACGAGCAGGTGGTCTTGAGTTCGATTCCCGGAACCCAATGCTTGATTCTCTCGTTGGTTCCCGACAGCACTGGCTAGGCGGGGAGGCGACCTGAATATCGATCTAAAAACCTCAGCGACTTCATGGGAGTGGGATGTTGAGTTTTATCTTTTTATTTATTTATTTAGTTATTTATTTATTTGTTTATTTATTTATCTATTTATTTATTTAGTTATTTATTTATTTGTTTATTTATTTATCTATTTATTTAATAAAAAATTATCTATTTATTTATTTATCTATTTATCTATCTATTTATTTTCTGATAAAAAAAAAGTCTTTTTCAATCCGCATCTGCCTTGCTGTAGACGTAAGATTCGAAGTCTATGGGTAGGCAACTTCAGTAGTCTGAAATTCAGATTCAGATCCCAAATCGAGTTTTCCCGGATGAGCAACTGGATGGCGACTGGCCGATGGATATGGATGAGTTTATGTAAATCCTGTGGTTTGTCACGCGTTGTGTATGGGTTGCATGACAAAGAACAAAGAACAAAGATCTAAGAATACAGAAAGAAGAGAAAATAAAGATCAAAGAACAAATAACCTAGAAAGAACAAATAACAATGAATAAAGAGTGATGAACAAACAAAGAGCACAGAAAGAAGAAGAAATAAAAAAAACAGAAAGAACAAAGAATAAAGAATGAAGATCAAAGAATAAAAAACAAAGAATCCAAAGAAAAGAAAGAATTAACATTAAATAGCAAACAACAAGGAACAAAGAACAAAGAACCAAGATAAGGCAAAGAACAAAACGCTAAGAACACAGAAAGAATAAAGAAGAAAATATTAAAATCAGACAACAAATAACCCAGAACAAAAAATAAAAAATGAAGAACAAAGAATTCAAAGAGAACAAAAGCCGAAGAATTCAGAGAGAACAAAGAATTAACAGTGAATATCAATGAACAAAGAACCCGGATAAAACAAAGAACAAATATTCCAAAAAAGAACAAAGAATTTAGAGAGAACAAATAACAATAAATGTCAAACAAGGAACAAAGAACCCAGAATGAACAAAGAACAAAGAAGCCGTGTAGAACAAAGAACAAAGAGTAAAGAACAAAAAACACAAAAAATAAAGAACTATGAGCAAAAAATAAAGAGCCCAGAAAGAACAAAGAACCGAGGAAGATCAAAGGACAAAAAAAGAAGATCAAAGAACAGAGAACAAAGAACATGGAACAAAGAACAGATAATCCGGAGAGAACAATGAATGAAGATCAAAAAATCAAGAACAACGAACACGAAACAAAGAACAAAGGACCCAGAAAGAACAAAGACTAGAGAACTAACAAAAACAACAAAATACAAACAATAACAAAACAAAGAACTCAGAAAAAAACATACAACAAAGAAAATATGACAAGGAACAAAAGCCAATGTATCCCATCACATGAACACAATTTTTCAATTGACCTCAAGCTCAGCCTTTCACATCACAACTTGTTTACACAATTCTCCCCCTTTTGATCTATTTTTCACGTTCTACGTATGTTGTGTAAAGCCGATGGAGAATGACGTATCCAAGAGCGGGGGGAAAAAGTTTTATGAAATGTACACAGGGAAGTGTATTATGTACATGTACATGTACATATCCTGCTCAGCTTCGAGTGCCTCGGCCGCTTCAGGGCGATTATACTCGGAGGGAAAAACGACTTTGCTTAAAGGGCTACTGTCAAAAGGCACTGAGTTCTCCACCTCCTTACCTTGGTTCTATGACTTCTATATGAACACGCACACGAAGACACACACACACACACACACACACACACACACACACACACACACTCGGTGGCACAGTTGGTAGAGCGCTGAACTGGGAAGTAGAAGTGCTCCCAGTACCCATTTCGAATCCTGCCCAGGGCCGAAATTATTTCGGTATCGCTGTGCCTCGGGTCGTTACTCTGACTCTCGTGGGCGGGGAGTTGGGGGTGTTTGTGCATGTAAGGTCCTAGCATTACCCATAGATCGGTTATACGAGCTCTGAGCTCTCTTCCGGGAGGGAAATAGCTGTCGGTCACGAGTCCAACACGTGATCCAAAGACCAAGGTGAATACACACACACACACACACACACACACACACTGGACAAATTTAGATTTAAGAAGGAAATAGGCAAGAGTTGGTTTTCTAATATGGTGGTCGATGAATGGAATAAACTTAGTAACCATGTAGTAAGCGCTGAAACTATCAATTGTTTTGAAAAACGATTAGACAACTTTATGGAGGAGGATGACAGGTGGTGATGGATACGGAGCTGCCTAGTGTAGGCCTTATGGTCTCTTGCAGTCTCCTTTATTCTTATGTTCTTATGTTCATTCAATTTCTCTCTCTCTCTCTCTCTCTCTCACTCTCTCACTCTCTCACTCTCTCTCTCTCTCTCTCTCTCTCTCTCTCTCTCTCTCTCTCTCTCTTTCATGGAGCAACCTCTGATCAACTGAACTTTCCATTACTCAACTTTCATCTAATGAGGACACTTCCTTCAACACACCATAAGAACATAAGAACATAAGAATGAAGGAGACTGAAAGAGACCATAAGGCCTACGCTAGGCAGCTCCATATCCATCACCACCTGTCATCCCCATCCATAAAGTTGTTTTCAGCGCTCACTACATGGTTACTAAGTCTATTCCATTCGTTGACCATCCTATTAGTAAACCAATTCTTGCCTATTTCCTTCTTAAATCTAAATTTGTCCAGTTTAAATCCATTACTGCGAGTCCTGCCCTGTTGTTTTAATATGATGACCTTGTTTGCATCACCCTTGTTAAAGCCTTTGATCCACTTGAACACCTCTATAAGATCACCCCGCACTCTGCGTCTTTCCAGAGAGTGTAAGTTAAGGTGCCTAAGCCTCTCTTCGTAAGGCAAATTTCTGAGTCCATGTATCATTTTGGTCATTCTTCTCTGTACTGATTCTAGTGAATTTATGTCCATTATATAGGACGCCCATCGCTATTCCATCCTTTGGCGTAAGGTGGGGAGCCTACGCCTGGAGGCACTGAATAGCTGCGGTCGAAGCCGTCACCTTTGCCATATTATCCGCTTTGGGAATTGTCAAGGCAGGAAACAGTCACTGCAACTGGGAATCGGAGGTGAGTGCGGGATTCTAACCCACAGGAAGTGCCTCCAGTTATAGGTACTACAGTGGAAATAATCTACGGGAATTCTCTCCTACAAAAGAGGATAGGCCTCAATTCCTCACAATTGAGGCCCTGAGAGTGACATAATACCCTCTAGCACTCAAATCCCTCCATAAGATCCGCCACAGTTTTGGATCAAATGTTGGACTCGTGATTGACAGTTATTACCCTCCCGAATGAGAGCTCAGAGTTCATATATGGCGTGGCTATGGGGGTAATGCCACGCGCACACCCAACTCCTTGCCCACCAGAGTTGGAATACCTCTTCGAAGTGTAGCGTGGCTGAAATTTTTAGCCCTGGGTGAGACTCGAACTCGGATCGTTGAATTGGCAGTCGAGTGCGGTACTATCATACCTTCAAATAAAGTCCTACCAACAAACGCCGTGAAGAGTTATCATGTAAAACATTCGTTTGTATTCAAATTTACGGGACGGTTGCGACCGTTAAAAAACCGTTAGCTCCGCATATATTCAAATCGTCGTTCAAAATAGTTTCAGAAAACGGCGAGGGCTCTTTGCGAGAGCAGAATATTGATTGAAACTCGCCGACTCCACCGGTCTATCCAAGTTGATTGGGTCTCATCACTCAATCCATCAACTGTAATTTGAGGAAACACGGCAGAGATGACTACTTTGTTCTTACAAAAAAAAAAAAAAAAAAAAAAAAAATCCAGAAATTAATTTACTTTTTTTTCGAAAATTATTGTTTGACCAAGTCTGACCACCTAGTTTCAATTTAAATCTTAATTCAACAATTCCGGCTGTTCCGGGGGGATGTTCCTTGGCTGATTAAAATCACCTGGAGGCAGCCATATGTAGCGTATAATCCACCAATATCAGAGAAAGGGATAAAGGTGGACTGAACCACAACAAGGAAGAAAACGAGACAAATTCGCTGGTGACAGAGCCATTAATCTAATATTTTATGACAGTCGCATGCAGGATTCGAACCCACAGTGAGTGGATTGGGTAAAGGCTCTGTGAAGGTAATCTTACGGGGGCCGAAAGCAGTGGGTTCGAGTCCCACATGCGACTGTCATAAAAATAATCAAGGAAGAAAATTACCTAAGGACAAACGACCTCACGCCCCCTTCCGTACCATACATTACTTTATCTTTTCATTCCTTTTTGTCGCCAGGCTATTCTATTCACCTCTGGAGGGACCCCTCTCGGTATCGGAAAGGACGTGGAAGGGTGAGGAGCCTACGGCAGGAGGCGCTGAGTTCCTGCGGCCGAAGCCGTCACCTTTCCCCTTTAATGCGCTTTGGGGGACTGTTGAGAAAGATAACAGTTTCTGCTGGGAATCGGAAAAAAGTGCGGGATTGGAACCCAGTACGCTTCCGACTACGCCACCAGCGCATTGTCTATTAACCTCTACCATACTAGAGTTTTTTAATATTTTATTCTGGCTGTCGCCAGGCGATTTTATTCACGTCCTTGGGTGGCGATTGGAGGATAAATTACCCTTTTTATGATAATCAAGCTGCTCCCAATTAATCCTACTCAGTTAACAAAACTCCCAATAATCTCTCAGATGGGAGTATTATCTTGCTATTGACTTACACTTTGATGTCTGTATTCGATTCATGTTTATTCTGGCTGCCGTCAGGTGATTTTATTTACTTGAAGAAAACCCTGTGAGCTTCAGAGGGTTAGAAGAAGAGGAAGAGGAGGAGGAGGACAGAGAAGAGACGTAGGAGAAAGAGGAGGAGGAGGAGGGTAGGAAAGAGCAGGAAGAGACGGAGGGAAAAGAGGAGGAGGAGGGAGGAGGAGGACAGAGAAGAAACGGAGAAGAAAGAGGAGAAGAAGGAGGAGGGCAGGAGAGAGCAGGAAGAGATAGAGGTGAAAGAGGAGGAGGGAGGAGGAGGAAGAGCAGTGAGGAGCGAATGAAGAGATAGGGTGGGGGGAGGAGGAAGAGGAGGATGAGGGAGTGGAGGAGGGAGGAGGAAGAAGGGGAAGGAAGAGGTGTTGGAGAAGGAAGCTGAGGAAAAAAAAAAGAAATTTAAATCGCACAAAATAATTTTTATTATCCTGCAGTCAAAGGCTACCTGTCAAGAACATAAAAAATAAATACAAGAATAAATAAATTAATAGAATATAACAAAGAACTATAAAAATGTGAAGTGATTGCACATATACAACAAGGGGTATGAAAAAATATACAAATAGATTATAGTCAGCGCAACGAGAAATGACCGCTAAGGCGTGGCTAGGAGATTTCCCGGTGTTGCCACACATGGGCATCCATGGCGAGAACGTGCGTGTGGATGTAATGTTTTCTGAATGCAGTGTGAGGGGGCCGGTGCCAGAGATTAGATGTAGCGGCAACGTCGCTCTCTCTTCCTCATATGCCATGTCTAGACTCGAGGAAACGAAACCTTGGTATAGAAAACATTGCTTTGATTTTTACTTCAGTGGTGGTGTGTGACAAAAAATTATAATATAATTTATGTGGCAATATTATAAAATCATAAAATAGAATTATAAAATAAAATAAAATTATGAAATAATTATATGTGGCACCGGGGGGGGACTCCCAGTGCTCCGCCCTAACGGCCATTTCTCAATGCAACGGGTATAGTAAAAGACAAGATACGAGATAATAGATAAATTGAAACAAAATTGAATAAAAAAAAATAATAATAATGAAAATACATAATGAAGATAATCTCACCCGGACATTACCCCAGTCAACTCCAGTTACGTATAAACACGTTAAACACGCTAACGCATTTCATTCATTCTAATTTGATTGAAAACAGTCAATTTCTATTTATGTGAGAATACGACTTTCAACCCGAAGAGGGGTCACGGTCGAAGTAGAGGTCGTTCAGGGTCGTGGTCATCCTCTCATTTGCATAAATCCTCCTGTGTTCAGCCAGAATAAGTTGATCGAAGTTAGCCACTGTATAAAAGCCGCTAATGAGAGGAGGAATGCCAACAAAGAAAGCTGTCAAACGAGATGATGTCTCTTCACACGAGGGCGACTTGACAGACAAACAGATTAACAGACAGATCAAATAGGCAGAAGTATACACGCACACACACACGCACAGGCAAGCGCGCACACACACACACGCACACACACACACACACACACACACACAAACACACACACACACACACAGAGTGAGAGAGAGACAGAGACAGTAGGGGAAGGGAAAGAGGGAGAGGGGAAGAGAGATAGATAGAGAGAGAGAGAGAGAGAGAGAGAGAGAGAGAGAGAGAGAGAGAGAGAGAGAGAGAGAGAGAGAGAGAGAGAGAGAGAGAGAGAGAGAGAGAGAGAGAGAGAGAGAGAGAGAGAGAGAGAGAGAGAGAGAGAGAGAGAGAGAGAGGGAGAGAGAGAGAGAGAAACAGCGCGAGCGAAAGAAAACCAGATAACAGACAGTCAAACAGACCAACAGACTGCAGCCGAACAGACAGACAGGAAGGAGAGAGCACCGTGAAATGTAACAACACCGGTGAAAAAGACTTTTGTGAGTTCAGTTAAACGATACAGATGATGATTAACCTAATGGAATGAGGATCACATGTTGCTTTGAACCAAAGGATACCTTTCACCAAAACGGTGCAAGAAAGGTACGGTTCAAATGTCACAGCAAAATGGTGAGAGAGAATAAATCGTTTCTTCATGGGCTGCCGCCAGGTGATTTTATTCGTCTTAGAGTGTGTGTGCAAAACACCCCAAGGCTTCCATTAGCCAGAAGTAAATCAATGAAGGAAGCCACTCAGCTTGAGCAAGTCTTCTCATATAACTCCTTTCTTAATCAAAATATATATTACTATGTTTTGCGCAAAGATTAAATGATAAATATGTTTTCTTGTCTTCTTATATTATTGTGCTGTAGTGATGGATATGTTGTATAGGAGTGATGATGATAAGGTTTAACGTCATACATTTCCCCCCTATCGATAGGGAGGCTAGGACGGTGCCCCTCACAGAGGGCTTTTGAAGCGTGGAATTTAATGAACCATGCCCTTGATTCAACTTCGTCGGTGGCAGGATTCGAACCGCTCTCACCTCGATCTTTGCCGCAAGTAAAAACCCCCTAACCCAATCAGCCAGCGAGCTACAGGAGTGGGTAAAATGGTGAATTGCGTCAAGCCAAGTTGGGGGGGAAGGGTTTGTAATTCTTGGGATAGAGCATTTGGCACTAAGGCCCCTTTCACACTAGGCAACTAGTGACCGTCACTAGTGACCGTCATTAGTGACCGTCATTAGTGACCGTCACTAGTACCGTCACTAGTACCGTCACTAGTGACGGTCACTAGTTGCCTACCATTATTTTAAATTGAGCCTTTCACACTACGTCACTGCGGTTGCCCGGTTGCGCAACAAGCTATGGCTGTTGCCCGCTCCGGTAACAAGTGACCGTCACCGACCGTCTCTTTTTCTTGGCCTGCAAAGCCAACGGAAGAAGCACCTCCTCCATTGATGCCATTCTTTCGGCCAATGAAATGACGAGAAAGGATCCCACAACTCGGTGACAGTCACTGGTTGCTTGCAGTTGCCCGAGACTTTCACACTAGGCAACTAGTGACCGCCACTAGTGACGGTCACTAGTTACCGAGTGTAAGAGGGGCCTAACGCGACGTGTGAGAGATGAGGGGCAGATGTTGCATTCCAAGTTGTCAGTAAGTTTGTAGATGTACGCACATAATTAGACAACTTCCCACGTGAGTATCTGTAATTATGTGTTTTGTTTGATGTCTCTAAGAGTTAGTGGAGTAAGTTTTTAGGGCGTTGCGTATACATAAACACGCGCGCACACACACACACACACACATACACACACATACACACACACACACACACACACACACACACACACACACACACACACAATATCACTACCTCACCATGTGAAATATCAGTTACGTGTGTGTGTGTGTGTGTGTGTGTGTGTGTGTGTGTGTGTGTGTGTGTGTGTGTGTGTGTGTGTGTGTGTGTGTGTGTGTGTGTGTGTGTGTGTGTGTGTGTGTGTGTGTGTGTGTGTGCGTGTGTGTGTGTGTCTCTGTGTGTGTGTGTGTGTGTGTGTGTGCGTGTGTGTGTGTGTCTCTGTGTGTGTGTGTGTGTGTGTGTGTGTGTGTGTGTGTGTGTGTGTGTGTGTGTGTGTGTGTGTGTGTGTGTGTGTGTGTGTGTGTGTGTGTGTGTGTGTGTGTGCGTGATTCACCATGATCTTGGATCACGTGTTGGACTATTGATCGACAGCTATTTTCCTCCCGGAAGAGAGCTCAGAGCTCATATATAACCGATCTAGGGTAATGTTGTGACACACGCGCCCAACTCCCAGCCCAAGAGAGTTGGAGTAACGATTCACAGCGCAGCGATACTGAAATTATTTAAGCCCTGGGCGAGATTCGAACCTGGATCGCCGTAGTGGCGGTCAGGAACTCTACCACCACGCCACCGTGTTTGTGTGTGTGATTCACCATGGTCTTGGATCACGTGTTGGACTCGTGATCGACAGTTATTAACCTCCCGGATGAGAGTTCAGAGCTCATATGACCGATCTATGGGTAATGATGTGACCTTACACGCACACACACACCCAACTCCAAGCCCACGAGAGTTAGAGTAATAACACACAGCACAGCGATACTGAAATTATTTCAGCCATGGGCGGGATTCGAGCCCAGACTGCCACAGTAGCGGTCGGGAACTCTACCACTGCGCCACCATGTGTATGTGTGTGTGTGTGTGTGTGTGTGTGTGTGTGTGTGTGTGTGTGTGTGTGTGTGTGTGTGTGTGTGTGTGTGTGTGTGTGTGTGTGTGTGTGTGTGTGTGTGTGTTTGCGCCTTTGTCTGATCCAATTGGAAAAACCTTGATTGTAATTATCATTTCCATTGTTCTCAAATATTCCCAAAGCGTTAACAAAAGTTGATAATGACGAAAAAAAATAACACTCGCATGTTATTGTTTCACGTTCAATTAATTCTGAATATTTGTCGTAGAAAAATAAATAGATAAATAAATAAATATATAAACAAATTGATGAATTAATTAATAGATGAATAAATAGATGAATCTTTGAATAAATGAATAAACAGATAGATGAATGAATAGATAAATTGATGAAAAGATAAATCAGTCAATCAATCAATTGATAGAAAATAAATGAATGAATGAATAGATAAATAAATGAATAAATAGATAATCAAATATATAAAAGTTTTCACAGAAGGAGACGAAGTTCCTTCACTAGCCCCTGGAGGCGACTGCGACAGTGGGACTCGAACCCACGACTAAAAAGTTGCGAGACCAGCACGCTTCCAATAGCGCCACCATCACCGTATCAGATTTCGCAACGTTTTGATCACAGCCAGTGACCGTGTCACGTCATTATGGAAGAGTCACTAAAAGTCCCGTATGTCACACGTGACGTGTTTTGGCGCCAAGGATGGGTAGTTTGATGCCGGGAAAAGGTAGTTTGGTGCCATCAGTGGGTAGTTTGGCTCCAACAAAGGGTAGTTTGGCTCCAACAAAGGGTAGTATGGTGCCAACAAAGGGTAGCTTGGTGCCAGCCATAGGGGAACCTTGGTACCAACAAAGGGGAGTTTGACGCCAGCCATAAGGGAAGTTTGGCTCCAACAAAGGGTAGTTTGGTGCCAACAAAGAGTAGCTTGGTGCCAGCCATAGGGGAACCTTGGCACCAACAAAGGGGAGTTTGACACCAGCCATAAGGGAAGCTTGGCGCCAACAAAGGGTAGTTTGGCTCCAACAAAAGGTAGTTTGGTGCCAACAAAAGGTAGTTTGGTGCCAATAAAGGGTAGTTTGGTGCCAACAGTGGGTAGTTTGGTGCCAACAAAGGGTAGTTTGGTGCCGACAAAGGGTAGTTTGGTGCCAACAAAGGGTAGTTTGGTGCCAACAAAGGGTAGTTTGGTGCGAACAAAGGGTAGTTTGGTGCCAACAAAGGGTAGCTTGGTGCCAGCCATAAGGGAACCTTGGCACCAACAAAGGGGCGTTTGACGCCAGCCATAAGAGAAGCTTGGCACCAACAAAGGGGAGTTTAGCTCCAACAAAGGGTAGTTTGGCTCCAACAAAGGGTACTTTGGTGTCGACAAAGGGTAGTTTGGTGCCAACAAAGGGTAGCTTGGTGCCAGCCATAGGGGACCCTTGGCACTAACAAAGGGGAGTTTGACGCCAGCCATAAGGGAATTTTTGGCACCAACAAAGGGTAGTTTGGCTCCAACAAAGGGTAGTTTGGTGCCGACAAAGGGTAGTTTGGTGCCAACAAAGGGTAGCTTGGTGCCAGCCATAGGGGAACCTTGGCACCAACAAAGGGGAGTTTGACACCAGCCATAGGGAAGCTTGGCGCCAACAAAGGGTAGTTTGGCTCCAACAAAGGGTAGTTTAGTGCCGACAAAGGGTAGTTTGGTGCCAACAAAGGGTAGTTTGGTGCCAACAAAGGGTAGCTTGGTGCCAGCCATAGGGGAACCTTGGCACCAACAAAGGGGAGTTTGACGCCAGCCATAAGGGAATTTTTGGCAACAACAAAGGGTAGTTTTGGCTCTAGCAAAGGGTAGTTTGGTGCAACAAAGGGTAGTTTGGTGCCAACAAAGGGTAGCTTAATGCCAACAAAGGGTAGCTTGGTGCCAGCCATAGGGGAACCTTGGCACCAACAAAGGGGAGTTTGACGCCAGCCATAAGAGAAGCTTGGCACCAACAAAGGGTAGTTTGGCGCCAGACAGATGGAGAAGTTTGGCGCCGACCAATGAGGCAGATTATACTCCAGTCTTAATAACCCTTCTAAAGAGGATTCGGTTCCAACAAAGAGGACCGCCTCTTCCATCTTCCAACCTGACATAGAAAATGGAGTACCTGCCTCATAAGTGTCGAAAACGGAGTAACTACCTTCTAATTAGGGGCAAAATAGTGAGGAATAATTAGCATCTGAGTGAGGAGGAGGGGGAGGAGGAGGAGGAGGAGGAGGAGGAGGAGGAGGAGGAGGAGGAGGAGGAATGGAGGGAAGAGGAGGTGGCCTATTTTTAGACAGTTAAACGTTAAGTGCCTCTCAAGTACCCGAGGCTGTGTTGCACTTTATAACCAGCGTTTCTATCCTTGGGGAACACTATCGTAGCGAAGAGGTGAAGTTATAAAAATATGAAAGGGAGAGCAATACAAAGGGACGATTTTTTTTTTTTTTTTTTTTTTTTTTTTTTTTTTTTTTTTTTTTTTTTTTTTTTTTTTTTTTTTTTTTAGTGATATTTTTTCAGTCGACATAATCTCCGGTCATAAAAGAATGCTGAGTAGCTCTGATCCGTAGGGATGCGGAGACAATCTGATCTAAAAGGGGTTTTCGATTTCTATAACCAACGAGACCAAACATACCACCCCACCAACCCCTACACCCTCCATTCCTACCTCTCCACCCAAACCCTCCTCATACAACCTCACACACACACATACACATACACACACACACACACACACTCAAACACACACCTCCTTAATGGGATTCATTACATCTACACGTACAGCTGCTACCAAGCGTTCTGACTAACTAGTGAATTTAACGATGCAGTTAAACACTTAACTCCAACGGGTGGCATCTACTTAACGAGGTACATAAGGCAACATAAGCTCGTCCAGAACAGTTGTGAGTCACGCACTGTGGACAACTCACCCCGCTAGCCCCTCCGGACAAAAGTCCTCATGAACCTCAGATCGATTTTATCAAAGAAGGTGAGGAGTCTACGACAGGAGGCGCTGAGTAGCTGACTCCGAAGCCGTCACCTGTGCTCTGTTGTGTGCTTTGCGGACTGTTGGGGGCAGGTCACAGTCATCGATGGTAATCGGAGAAGTGCAGAACTCGATCCTGCAATTAGTATGATGCGGGACCAGTACTCTTGCGATTGCGTCCGTGTATTTGCATATACAAGTATATATATATATATATATATATATATATATATATATATATATATATATATATATATATATATTGATGAATGATGATGATGATGATGATGATGATTGACGATGGCAACAGTAATAACAAAAATAATGATAATATTAATGATAACGATAATAATAATAATCATGATAATGATAATATAATTGAATAAGTAATAACAATATGATAAGATTATAACAAATAATAGATTATGATAATGCTTACGGTAACAGATATAACAACCCTAAAAATCACAAACATACACAACTCATGATCCCCGCGAGAAAAGAGTACCATTCACCTAAGGACATTTCATCCCCTGGGGGAGGACATTTTATCCCCTGGGGGAGGACATTTCATCCCCTGGGGAGGACATTTCATCCCCTTGGGAGGACATTTCATCCCATGGGGAGGACATTTCACCCCCTGGGGAGGTTATTTAATTCCCTGGGGAGAATGATTCATCCCCTGGGGAGGACATTTCATCCCTTGGGGAGGACATTTCATTCCCTGGGGAGGACATTTCTTCCCTTGGGGAGGATATTTTATCCCCTGGGGAGGATATTTCATCCCCTGTGTAGGATATTTCGTCCCCTAGGGAAGACATTTCATCCCCCGGGGACCGGAAACAGACATCCTGATGAAAACTGCCATCAAAGTGACACAGGAGAGAAAGAAAATCCCCTCCGAGGTCCACAAACCCTCCCCTCCTCTCTCTCTCTCTCTCTCTCTCTCTCTCTCTCTCTCTCTCTCTCTTTCTCTCTCTCTCTCTCTCTCTCTCTCTCTCTCTCTCTCTCTCTCTTTCTCTCTCTCTCTCCCTATCGTTAAGAAACATTTCTACCTTTACTCTTTATCAAAAGCATCCTAGACAATCATATATCATGCAGTAATCCGTATTACACAATATAATGTACAGTATAATGATAATATCAATGTAGGAGGGGAAAGGCAGTGAAAGGGAGAAACAGGAAGAGAAGTGATGAGGAGGGAGTAGAATGGAGAGAAATATTGACTAAACACATAAAGTCAATGATACCGATTGTGTGACGATATTGATGGGAACATATATGGTTACAATGATATCGAGTGAGATATTGTATCAGTGATATTGCGTAGCGATATTGTCCTCCCCCCTCCCCGACTACACAGTTACGTCAATTTACTATCAATATTTTCATGTACTACAGTTTACTGGGTGCTAGTATGTGTGTGGGTTTGTGTCTGTGAGTACAAACGGGTGTGTGGGCTTGTGTCCGTGAGAACAAGTAGATGTGTGGGTTTGTGTCCATAAGTTGAAATGGGTGTGTGGGTTTGTGTCCGTGTACAAATAAATGTGTGGGTTTGTGTCCGTAAGTACAAACGAACGTGTGGGTTTGTGTCCGTGAGTACAAATAAATGTGTGGTTTTTTGACTGTGAGTACAAGTAGATGTGTGGGTTTGTGTCCGCGTGTACAAATGAACGTGTGGGTTTGTGTCCGTGAGTACAAATGTGTATCTGAGTTTGTCTCCGTGAGAAAAATTTGTGTGTGTGTTTGAGTCCTTAAATACAAATAGGTGTGTGGATTTGTGTCCGTGAGTACAAATGGGTGTGTTGGATTTGTCCGTGATTACAAATGAGTGTGTGGGGTTCTGTCCACATGAACAAGTGAATATGTTCGATTGCGTCCGTGAGTACAAATGGATGTGTGGGTTTGTGCCCGTGAGTATAAATGGGTGTGGGTTTCCGTCCGTGAGTACAGATGGATGTGAGGGTTTGTGTCTGTGAGTATAAATGGGTGTATGGGTTTGTGTTCGTGAGTACAAATGGATATGTGGGTTAATGTTCGTGAGTACAAATGGATGTGTGGATTTGTGTCTGTGAGTATAAATGGGTGTGTGGTTTTGCATCCATGAGTACAAATGGATATGTGGGTTTGCGTCCGTGAGTACAAATGAATGTGTGAGTTTGTGTCCGTGAGTATAAATGGATGTGTGGGTTTGTGTTTGTGAGTACAAATGGATTTGTAGGTTTGTGTCCATAAGTGCATATGAGTGTGTGGGTTTGTGTTCGTGAGTACAAATGGATGTGTGGGTTTGTGTCCGTGAGTACAAGTGAAAGTGTGGATTTGTGTCCTTGAATACAAATGTATGCATGGGTTTGCGTCCATGAGTAGAAATGAGTGTATGAGTTTGTGTTCGTGAGTACAAATGGATTTTTGAGTTTGTGTCCATAAGTACAAATGAGTGTGTGGGTTTGCGTCCGTGAGTACGAATAGCTGTGTGGGGTTGTGTCCGTGAGAACAAGTGGATGTGTGAATTTGTGTCCTTAAGTACAAATTAATACGTAGGTTTGTATCCGTAAGTTAAAACGGGTGTGTGGGTTTGTGTCCGTGAGTACAAATAGGTGTGTGGGGTTGTGTCCGTGGGAACAAGTGAATGTGTGGGTTTGTGTCCGTGAGTCCAAATGAATATATGGGATGGTATCCGTGAGCCCAAATTAGTGTGTGGTTTTGCTTCTACGAGTTCAAAACAAATCCAATAAAACCCGGCACCCCTTAGTGCCAGAGTAACGAAACAAGCCTGGCAACGTAATTACATCGGTCGTGGAGCATCTTCCTTCACGAATGTGACACTTTCTTTTTCTTTTTCTTTCTTTCCACTGCTATGCACCCAAACACCTGTAACTGGCACTCCGGTCAAAGCCCGCTGCCCGGCACTGCTCACTACACGACCGCAAAACCTGTAAATAAGAGGTTCTGTCGAAAAAGACCTAAGGTCAACGACTTCGCAAAGGATAATATCGTCACCCTCATAAAGAGAGTGCCTAAGTCCAACTTTTCAGGAAATCGAAAAAAAAACGTTTTTCTATTTTATAAATGTTCCTCCTAACTTAATTTCAATCTACTCAGACACTAAATAAAACATTGGGAATTGTATCACAAGGAGCAATGAAAAGTTGATTTAGAAAAGAAATAGAAATTGACGAAAAATGACTTAGGCAATTTCTTTATGAGGATGACGATATATCACCTTTACCCATGAAGTAACTGGCGTGATGCTTTTTCCACTGGCTGAGTACACGAGGCAAAGGGGACGGGGAGTGAGAGGAAGGGATGGGAGGGAAAGGGAAGGGAGAGACAGGGAGAGACGGGACGGGAAGGGAAGAGAATAAAGGGAAAGAAGGGAAGGGAAGGTGAAAGGGAAGGGTAGGAAGGAAAAGAGAAAGGAGGGACAGGGAGAGAAGGGATGGGATGGGAACAGAATGAAGGGAAAGGGGGAAAGGGGGAGAAAGTGAGGGGAATAGAGGGAAATGGATGAATAGGGAGGAAAAAGGAGGTGAGGGATAAGGATAGGAGGGATGGGAAGGGAAGAGAACAAAGGGAAAGAGAGGAAAATGGAGGAAAAGAGGGGAAGCAAGTAAAGAGAAAGAAAAGGAGTTGAGGGTAGGAATGGAAAGGGAGGGGAGGAGGAGGGGAGGAGGGGAGGAGGAGGGAGAGAGGAGGAGAATGGAGGAGAAGTGAAGGATTGTGAGAGAAACGGAGGGAGAGGGAGGGAGAGGGAGGGAGAGGCCAGGGAAGGAAGAAAAAGGAATTTAGAAAGGGAAATAGAAAAAAGAAAGGTAAAGAAGAAAAGGGAAATTTAGAAAGGGAAGAATAGAGAAAGGAAAAGAAAGGGAAGGGTGGGTGGATGTGTGACAGGTTGATGGGTGTGAAAGAAGCTGAGGAAAGGGTTCGAATGGCCGAAGGAGACTCTGAACTTCTTTGAGGTGGAACGTGAAAAACATATGTTTACGTTTCTTCTTTGTTTACATTCTTTGTTGAACCGCGAGTTTGGACCAATCAGAGATCATCTTGGAGCGTCCATGAGAAGGATGTGTCCACTGCTATGGTATCTGTATTTAATCAGAAATAACCAGCGTTTCTATCCCACTGGAGTCACGGATAGGTTTTGCAAAAAAAAAAAAAAAAATGGAGTTGCGTTAGCCTCGGGAATGTAGATATGATAACAAAGTTAGTTAATTATACATACATAACCAGCGTTTCTATCCCTCTGTGAGTCACAGAGTTAATAAAGGAGATGTATGCTAAGGTTTTGCAAAAAAAAAAAATGGAGTCGCGTTAGCCTCGGGAACGTAAACATGATAACAAGATAGTTGATTATACATACATATACCAAAGGCTTTTTTCCCCTTACACGGGAGGTAGCCAAAACACAAAGGCGTAGAAACCACTCCCACCCATTCCATCCCCTACATACTCCACTCCCTTCTACCCTATTCCCTCCCTCTTATCTTGGCACCTCCTGGATGACGGGTCATCCCTGCATCTTGGGTGATTATGGGGGGGAGGATTGAGAGAAGCTGGGATGAGAGAGGAGGGGGGAGTGGAGGAAAGGAGTAGAGAGAAGGAGACAGGAGGAGAAGGGGTAAGGATTGAAGAAGCAGGTAGCAGATATTAATTATGTCAACGAATCTTGTATTAATTACCTTTATTGTTTTTGGTGTGTTATTTGTAAATAAATGAGGACAGGGAGGGAGGAGAGAGAAAGAAAAAGAGAAAGAGAGAGAGAGAGAGAGAGAGAGAGAGAGAGAGAGAGAGAGAGAGAGAGAGAGAGAGAGAGAGAGAGAGAGAGAGAGAGAGAGAGAATCAAATCTTAATCAGCCAAAATCAATACAATTGATAAAAGCTAAAATGACTTTTCCTTCTCTGTTTTTAATAGATTTCCAATTTCCTATGATGCCGTGTTCCGGTTGCAAGATCTTTCCGGGCATCAGCTGATCGGAGCAAATGTCCTTCCGACATCCAATCTTGCTCCATCGCGATGCTTTCTGGAAGCGTCCGAAAGCAACTGGAAACGAAGCCAATCCGACGAAAAGATTTGGCATTTGCTCGAAGTGTTTTGCAAGCATTTACCAAAGATTATCATTCAATCAACTTTCAAACAACATGAGATAGATTTCCTGTGGTTTGTGAGATCAGGTGGGAGGGGGAGGGGGAGGGGGAGGGGGGAGGAGGGGAGGTGGAGGATAGGAGGGGGAGTAAGGGGGAGTGATGGGAGGGAAGTGGGAGTGAGGGAGGGGAGTGGGAATGAAGGGAGAGGAGTGGGAAGAGGAGGGGAATGGGAGTGAGGGGAAAGGAGTGGGAAGAGGAGGGAAGTAGGAGTGAGGAGAGAGGAGTGGGAAGAGGAGGGGAGTGGAAAGGGGAGGAGGAGGAAGAGGGGGAGGGGAATGGAGGGAGAGGGGAGGGAGAGGGGAGGGAGTGAAGGGGGAGGAAAGGGGAGGGCAGGGTGAGGGAGAGGGGAGAGGAGGAGAAGAGGCGGAGGAGGAGAAGGCCAGAGGAGGGGAAGGGGAAGGAGAGGGGAGAGGGAAGGAGAGGGGAGGGGAAGGGAGGAGTAAGGGGAGGGAGAGGGGGAGAGGTGGAGAGAGAGGGGGAGTGGGGGAGGGAGAGGTGGAGAGAGAGGGGGAGTGGGGGAGGGAGAGGGGGAGAGGGGGAGTGGATGGGGAAGGGGAGGGATCAACAATTCCCTGAAATGGGAATTGATTTCCTATCATTCGTGGAGAGAAAGTTGATACAAACAGGGATTGCTAGATACATAGGTTGAGTCATTGAGACAGAGAGAAACACAAACAGACAAACAAAGAGAGAAATGTTGTCTCCGAAGATGTATGTCTATAATGTTGAAAGAAAAAGAAAAAAGGAAATAAAGAAGAAAATGAAAGAAACGAGAAAAATAAAAGAGAAAAAGAGAAAAAAAAGATACAAGAAACAATCAAAAATGGAAGAGAAATAACGAAAGACATACTGTATACGAAGAATAAGAATATAAAAGAAAGTGATATATATATATATATATATATATATATATATATATATACTGTATATATATATATATATATATATATATATATATATATACATGTACAACATTGAATGGGTTCCAGTGAACAGATGTACATTTTTATCAACCACAATACACTTGAATTCTAAGCCATCAATATCGAGAGACTTGGGGAGGCCAACATGCAGAAATTGAAATGTGGTACAGCCAAGGACTTGAACCCGTGTGTGTGTGTGTGTGTGTGTGTGTGTGTGTGTGTGTGTGTGTGTGTGTGTGTGTGTGTGTGTGTGTGTGTGTGTGTGTGTGTGTGTGTATCTATAATGCTAAGAGGCTTGATATCTAGGTGTAAAATATTGCTAATCTGGCCCATCTGATTATAATAATGATAATGTCCACATCTGTTCCGCCGAGTATATACTCCACTTTCTGTACGAACCGATTCTGTGAGCATCATTTACATACAAATGTGGCAATGATATCCTAAAACGGCCTGATAATTACCTCGAAACTGTAAAATAAAAAATGCTTTACAATTCCTAAATATGAATTTCTATTTGTCGAAACTGTAAAAAAAAAATACATTTCCTAAATATGAATTTTTAATTTTCGAAACTGCAAAAAAAAAAGTTTTACAATTCCTATATGATTTTTTTTATTTTTTATTGTTATTATATATATATGTATATATATGTTATATATATACATATATATATATATATATATATATATATATATATATATATATATATATATATATATATACATATCTTTTGACGTGTGTTGCGAAGTTGCCTTGGGGTACGATTTTTTTTTTTTTTTTTTTATGAAAAACATGAGTGGCTAACAGGAACCGTTTAATGGAAATTCTCTTCTCTTTTTCAATTTAAGTTAAATCCATTTAAAACCCTTCCGTCCCGGATGACACTTTTTCGCTCACTCTCTCTCTCTCTCTCTCTCTCTCTCTCTCTCTCTCTCTCTCTCTCTCTCTCTCTCTCTCTCTCTCTCTCTCTCTCTCTCTCTTTCTCTCTCTCCCTCTGTCGCCAGACGATTTTATTCATCTCCATGGAAGCCATCAGCCTCTCCCGATGACCCCCTTCCATATCGGGTGGTACTTTATCTTTTGTTTTCTCTTTCGTCACTCTATTTTATTAACAACCGTAGGGCCCTCAAGTACTGAAGAGTCTCAGTGGCCAAAAGGCATTCACGACTGATGACGTCACTGTACTCACTGATGACGTCATTTTACTCACTGATGACGTCACTGTAGTCACCGATTACGTCACTGTACTCATTGATGACGTCACTGTACTCACTGATGACGTCACTGTGCTCACTGAGGACGTCTATGTATTCACTGATGACGTCACTAATGTCACCGGTGACGTTACCTTGACGTCACTGTAGTCATTGATGATGTCACTGATGTCACCTGTAACGTTACTATGATGACGTCACTGTTGGAAATATGCGAGTGGAATGGTACTGAGGTTGTTATTACGTCATATTTGGTGAGTTGCAATTATGTCACTTGATGCGAGAGGTATAAATCTCAATGCATGTATACACTGATATACATGTATACATATGCATACATACTTGTAACAACATCTTTTCACTGTAAAAGTTTTTATATATTTTTTATAATTCTGTAGGCTGTATATTTTCAGCAATAATGTTACTATACCCAATAAACCGTATGTTATTATTATTATTATCATTCATTATCATTGTTATTATATTTTGTATGGATACTATATGCACATACATACCGCTATATGTACACATATTTAAGCATACGTAGATACACAAATCTTTCAACATGATATACCCACACCTAGACGTACATGAAAGCATGTACGTCCTACACTGTACGAAATCCCGGGAACTACTACGTTAATATACTATTCCCTTTCCGTACGAAACATTATGGCATTGACACGAAAACAAGTGGGCTTTGGAGCCCATAATTCATCCCCTCCGGAAAGCGAATTATTTCAGGAATGACCTTTTGTGCATCGACCGAAAACAGGGCCACCTCCTCAGCCTCTATGATATCCTTGGCACCCAGTGCCACAATTTGGCACTCCCCAAGCCACCCACTACCTGATTCTACAACACAGCTTTAAGTCTTCGCGGTTCTACGGGAATTGGAATGATCTATCACAACTGTAAAGTAGATAGGGAATAAGCTATAAGTAATAACTGTAGGTAGAGAGTAACTGTAAATGATAACTATAGATTGGAATGATCTACCACGATTGTAAAGTAGATAGAGAATAAGCTATAGGTAATAACTGTAAATGATAACTATAGATTGGAATGATCTACCACGACTGTAAAGTAGATAGAGAATAAGCTATAAGTAATAACTGTAGATAGAGAATAACTGTAAATGATAACTATAGATAGAATATAGATATAGGTAATAACTATAGCTAAGGAATAACTATAGAAAATAACTATAGGTAATAATTATAGAGAATAACTATAAACAGTAACTATAGATAGAGAATAATTATGGAGAAAAAATATAAGTAATAACTATAGAGAGATAATAACTATAGAATATAAATATAAGTAATAAATATAGGTAGAGAATTCCTATAGAGAATAATTACAAGTAATAAGTATAGAGAATAACTATAAAAATAAATATAAGTAATAATTATAGATAGTAACTATAGGGAATAATTATAAATAATAACTATAAAGAATAAATATAATAACTATAGATAAAGAATAAATATAATAACTAATCTATAATTGTAGATAGTAAATGGATACACGTCAACTCTGCTGGGAGAATTCAGTTTTACTTATACTCTATAGCAGACGTTCTAAACCTATTCCCTTTATGTGTTGCTGTTCTTCTTTAGCCTTCAACAGAAGACCAATTTTCGACACTGAATTGTATCACTAAGCATCCGCTAACTCCCACTAGCTTTCGATTTGGTGTCTCACTTACGATACTCTAGAAGCCTTTAGGGTCGGATTGACCTTTAAGTTGAAACTCTTTGATGTATAGTTTCCATCGAACAAGAGTAGATTAGAGGTTTTGAATTTGTCTTTCATGATGTGTTCGTCATTTAATTTCACATCCCTATCAGCCAGCTAGGGCTTGATTGGTTGTTTTGGTAAAATGTACATGTATACTTGTATTCCAATTATCCATGAAATTTCCCTTATCCGTCACCTTTCGTTTCTATGGATTATCTCTCTTATCCGGCATCTTCCTCTCGATTATCCGGCACATTCCCCCTCGATTATCCGGCACATTCCCTTCGATTATCCGGCACATTCCCTTCGATTATCCGGCATCTTCCTCTAGATTATCCAGCACATTCCCTTCGATTATCCGGCACATTCACCTTGAATATCCGGTCCATTCACTTCGATTATCCGGCACATTTCCTTCGATTATCCGGCACATTCCTCTCTATCATCCGGCACATTCACCTTGAATATCCGGTCCAATCACTTCGATTATCCGGTACATTTCCTTCCATCATCCGGCACATTCCCTTTCATTATCCGACACATTCCCCTTGGATATCCGCTCCATTCACTTCGATTATCCGGCACATTTCCTTCCATTATCCGGCACGTTCCCCTCGTTTATCTGGCACATTCACCTTGAATATCCGGTCCATTCACTTCTATTAACCGGCACATTTCCTTCGATTATCCGGCACATTCCCTTTCATTATCCGGCACATTCCCCTTGAATATCCGCTCCATTCACTTCGATTATCCGGTACATTTCCTTCGATTATCCGGCACATTCCTCTCTATCATCCGGCACATTCACCTTGAATATCCGGTCCAATCACTTCGATTATCCGGCACGTTCCCCTCGTTTATCTGGCACATTCACCTTGAATATCCAGGCCATTCACTTCTATTAACCGGCACATTCCCTTCGATTATCCGGCACATTCACCACGAATATCCAGTCCATTCACTTCGATTATCCGGCACATTTCCTTCGATTATCCGGCAAGCTCCCCTCGTTTATCTGACACACTCCTCTCTATTACCCGGCACATCCCCTCGAACCTTTAACTCTTTTGTCATTACCAGCTGATCCCGAGTAATCAATATCTGATGAATATGGGAGAGGGCACTTGGGGGGAAAGGTTCTGTCACGCCACGAGAGGAGAGACATGGAGGAGCTACGGGGGAAGGAAAATGGTAAGAGAGAAACAGTTTAGGGTTCTAAACAACAACGAATGAAGAAAACGTGTCACGGGCAGGTCGTGTGCAGTAGGATACAGGAGCTAACAAGATTACTGTATCACAGGGTGTATCTGTTTCAATCTTATGAACACAACAGAAAGATAGAGATAGAGAGAAAGAGAGAAAGAGAGAGAGAGGGGGAGAGGGGGAGAAAGAGAGAGAGAGAGAGGGAGGGAGAGAGAGAGAGAGAGGGAGAGAGAGAGAGAGAGAGAGAGAGAGAGGGGGGGGCGAGAGAGTGGGTGGGAGAGAGAGGGGGGGGGGGGTGAGAGAGAGAGAGAGAGAGAGAGAGATATGGGGGAGAGGAGAGAGAGGGAGGGGAGAGAGAGAGAGGGAGGGGAGAGAGAGAGAGGGAGGGGAGAGAGAGGAGAGGGAAGAGAGAGGAAAGGGGAGAGAGAGGAGAGAGGGAGGGGAGAGAGAGGGAGGGGAGAGAGAGGGAGGGGAGAGAGAGGGAGGGGAGAGAGAGAGGGAGGGGAGAGAGAGAGGGAGGGGAGAGAGAGGGAGGGGAGAGAGAGAGGGAGGGGAGAGAGAGAGAGGGAGGGGAGAGAGAGAGAGGGAGGGGAGAGAGAGAGAGAGGGAGGGGAGAGAGAGAGAGAGGGAGGGGAGAGAGAGAGAGAGAGAGGGAGGGGAGAGAGAGAGAGGGAGGGGAGAGAGAGAGAGGGAGGGGAGAGAGAGAGGGAGGGGAGAGAGAGAGAGAGAGGAAAGAGAGAGAGAGAGAGAGAGAGAGAGAGGGAGAGAGAGAGAGAGAGAGAGAGAGAGAGAGAGAGAGAGAGAGAGAGAGAGAGGGGGAGAGGAGAGAGAGAGAGGAGAGAGAGAGAGAGAGAGTATAGAGAGAGAGAGAGAGAGAAAAGAGAGAGAGAGAGAGAGAGAGAGAGAGAGAGAGAGAGAGAGAGAGAGAGAGGGGGGGGGGGTTAGGGGAGAGAGAGAGAGAGAGAGAGAGGAGACGGGAGAGAGTGAGAGAGAGATCGGAAGATGAGAGAGAGAGAGGAGAGGTGAGAGAGTGAGAGGAGAGGAGACGAGAGAGAGACTGAGAGGGAGAAGGCGGAGAGGGGGGGAGGAGTGAGGACGAGAGGAGAGATGAGAGAGATGTGAGATGCGACGGACGGAGGAGGAGAGAGAGAGGTGAGAGAGAGAGAGAGAAGAGAGAGAGGAGATGAGGAGAAGTGGAGATAGAGAAGTGACGATGAGAGAGAGAGAGAGAGGTGGGGTAGGGGGAGAGAAACAAACGGAATATCGGAGATCAAATCCTCAGCAAACCAGTCAACCTAACTTCCATTCTGTCTGTCTAACCCTCTTTTCCCTTCCTCCCCTTCCCCCTACTTCCCCCCACTTCCCCCCACTTCCTTTGAGCTCTCCCCTCCTCTCTAAACACTTGACTCCCCTCTCTCCTCCTCATCTCCGTTTCCCCTCATCCTGTCCCCTCTTCTGCCCTCTTCTGCCTCTCTTTCCTACCATTACTCTTTACTCTTTATATCTTCTCTTTTCTCTTTATGTCTTCTCTTTCCTCGCCTCTTCTCTCCTTCCTCTCTTTCCTTCTCTTCTTTTCGTATTTTCGTGCTCTTCATTCTCCGTTTCCTACACTTCCTTCCTCTCTTGTTTCCAATTCCCCCTCTCTTCTCTTTTTAAATCAATTTTCCTTCTACTCTTCTTACGTCGCTTCGTCTCTTTCTCTTCCCGTTTCTTCTGCCTCTCTTATACTCCTCCTCTTCCTTCTCTTTTGTGCTCTCTTCTCCTTCCCCCGGGCTCTTCCTCTCTTTTTTTCCATGTCTTCTTCCTTTCCACTCTTTTTCCTCTCCTCTTCGTCTCTCTTGTGTGCTCTCCACTCCTCGCTTTTTCTTCCCCACTCCTCTCCTTCTTCCTCTTCCTCCCATCCTATTCCTCTCTCTCTTTTCTCCCTCCTCTTCCTCCCCTGTCCTCTTCCTCTCCTCTCCCCCATGCTCCCCACTCCTCTCCTCTTCTCTCCTCTCTTATTCCTCCTCTCCTCCCCTCTCCCCTCTACCGTGCTCTCCAATACCCGCCTCTTACCTCCTCTCTTTTTCTTCCTCTCTCCTCCTTTTCCTCCTCTCTCCTCTTCCTCTCCTCTCCCCCGTGCTCTTCATTCCCTCCTCTCTCCTCTTCCTCTCTTCTTCCTCTCTCACTCCCCCATGCTCAACACTCAGTGCCTCTTTCTTTCCACTCTTTTTCTCTTCCTCATTTTCTCTCTCCCCTCCCCCGCTTCCTGTCCTCTCCACTCTTTTTTCTTCCTCTCTCCTCTTCCTCCCCTCTTCCCCGTGCTCTCCACTCCCCGCCTCTTCCTCTCCTCTCTTTTTCTCTTCCTCTTTTTCTCTTCCCCTCCTCTCCCCCATGGTCTCTACTCCTCGCCTCTTCCTTTCCACTCTTTTTCTCTTCCTCTTTTTCTCTTCCCCACCCCGCTCAGCTTCTCGTCCTCTCCTTTCCCTGCCTCTTCCTCTCCTCTTTTTTTCTCCTCTCTCCTCTTCCTCTCCTCTCTTTTTTCCTCCTCTCTCCTCTTCCTCTCCTCTCCCCCAAGGTCTCTACTCCTCGCCTCTTCCTTTCCACTCTTTTTCTCTTCCTCTTTTTCTCTCTCCCCCTCCCCCGGCTTCCCGTGCTCTCCACTCCCCACCTCTTCCTCTCCTCTCTTTTTTCCTCCTCTCTCCTCTTCCTCTGTTCTCTTTTTTCCTCCTCTCTCCTCTTCACTCCTCTCCCCCCATGCTCTCCATTCCTCGCCTCTTCCTTTCCACTCCTTTTCTCTTCCTCTTTTTCTCTCTCCCCTCCCCCCCGGCTTCCGTTCTCTCCTCTCCTCGCCTCTTCCTCTCCCTTCTTTCTCCCTCCTCTCTCCTCCTCCTCTCTCCTCTTCCACCCCTCTCCCCCATGGTCTCCACTTCGCGCCTCTTCCTTTCCACTCTTTTTACTCTTCCTCTTTTTCTCTCTTCCCTCCCCCCTATCCCACCTTCCCGTCCTCTCCTCTCCTCGAACCTCTCTCCCATTGTGCTTTTCGGCATATGAGAGATTAAGTCTTCGTAGATTGACAACAGAAACTTCTTCCCTCCATCGTTGCTTGAGCGCCTCGGCTGATGGCACAAGTTAGATCCTCCGAAGTTGGAGGTCGCCCTACCTTCGTGTCCTTGTTTACTTCGTGGAAGGACGTCCTCGAGCTCTTGTTTGCCCTCGAAGTCCTCGAAGACAAGTCGTCGTTCGCTATTAGACCCTTACGTACCGGGTGCTCCGTTCTTTTCATGTCGGTTGTCGTCAGGTGATTTTATTCGTGTGTGGTATCTAAGGAATGAGGAAGCGGGTGGTGTCTATCTATATTAGGCGTCACAAAACTACTGCCCGTCACTATTTTACTAAAATAAAAATAACTAAATAAAAAAAACGATATCAATCCCTTTCATACTCTTTTTTCCAATCGTTGTTTTTCTTAAAAAAAAAAAAAAAGTCCCGCTGCTGTGAAGAAGTTTATTGACCTGTGGTCTATGCAAATCCCTTCCGTACCTGTTGACACCTTTCCTCCTCTACTCTGTCTGCCGCCAGGCGATTCTATTCGTCCCCGTCACACTTTGCAACGGTAGAAAAAAATCAATACCTGTTCATTTGTAACCAACGAGGATTATCCATTATAGTTAAGCGAGCGCGTTAGTCATTATAGTTCGCACACCCAACTTCATATACGCTTAGTTACGGGCTCGAATCCCGCACTCCTCTCCGAGCCTCAGCAGTGACTGTTAATCATCTGCTCCGACAGTCCCCTAAGCGCACAATAGGTTAAAAAATGGCAGCTACTCAGCGCCTCCTGGCGTAAGATCCTCACGTAACGCGATTCCCATCCCACCTAGCTTTCGCGTAAAAACCAGGCAGAGAATACTGGATTACATAAACCTTTTTATATTTTTTGTATTTCGTTTGCTTATCATTTGACTTTCCAAAATTCTCGAAAATTTTCAACAAAGAATAAAAGATAAAAATCAAATAAATTAATATATACAAAAATAGATAAATAAATCAACCAATAAAATCGATATAGTAAATAAGATAATGATGATGATGACGAACGACAATGATGACGATAAACGACAATGATGATGATAATGGTGATGATGACGGTAATATTGATGATAACGATAATGATAATTATAATTATAATGATTATGATCATGACGATAATGACGATAATGATGATGATGATGATAATGATGATAATGATGATGATGATGATGATGATAATGATGATAATGATGATAATGATGATAATGATGATAATGATGATAATGATGATAATGATGATAATGATGATAATGATGATGATAATGATAATGATGATAATGATGATAATGATGATAATGATGATAATAATGATAATAATGATAATAATGATAATGATGATAATGATGATAATAATGATAATAATGATAATAATGATAATAATGATAATAATTACAGTAATTACAGTAATTACAGTAATGACAATAATTATAATTATAATAATGGTAATAACAAAACAACAACAACAACAACAATAATAATAATGATAATAATAATAATAATAATAATAATAATAATAATAATAATAATAATAATAATAATAATAATAATAATAATAGTAATAATAATAACAATAATAACAATAACAAAACAACCACAACAATACGTCTGCATAAATAACTGAAGAGCAAGTTCTTCTTTCTCACGCCTATTATGACGTTCACAAATTGGTTGAATATCCTTATGAACACAACACCTTGAGCTGAAGAATACCGCTGTACATTATTCAAAACAAAACATAAAACAATAAATAATTGAATTAATCAATAGACGAATAATAAATAAATGTTACAGTCCCCATAGCATTTTACTGGGCCAGTGAATCCTGAAAATGAATATACAAAAATTCTGTTATATCAGATTGCAAAGAGGCTTCATACATCAGGATGTAATCTAGTTGTTACATGAGTTAATGAAACGCTAAACTGCTTCAGGGCAGTTACGTTAAACTCTTAAATGTTGATAACAATTTATTAAATAGATGAGGCGCAGAGTATGAGAGAGAGAGCAAAGCCACATGATCATCCCGGCTTACAAGATCGGCCTATCGGAGGTTCTAAAACCGGCAACGGTTTTACTGTCGCAACTTCCGTCAGTAACCTTTAGGTTGCGATGAAACGGTTCTGCAATGTTTCTCGCGTGTTTCTGGACTGTTTCTGGACTGTTTCTCGCGTGTTTCTGGACTGTTTCAGGACTGTTTCTCGCGTGTTTCTGGACTGTTTCTCGCATGTCTCTGAACTGTTTCTCGCGTGTTTCTGGACTGTTTTTGTACTGTTTCTCGCGTGTTTCTAGACTGTCTCGCAACAGTTCAGAAAAGGTTTCTTTCCCGTTTCTAGACTGTCTTGATATGTACAAATTCTCCAACTCCCCCTTTCCCTCCCTCCCCTCTATTCTCACTTTCCCCTCACCTCCCCTCTCCTTCCCTCTCTTCCTTTCCCCCTTCTCCCATTCTCCCTCAAACCCCTTTCCTCACCTCTCCCTTTTCCTTCTTTTCCTCTCAATGTTCTTCTCCTTCCCCTCCCCTCCCCTCCCCTCTTCTCCCTTTCTCATTCCCCTTTTCCCCTTTTTCCTCCCCTCCTCTCCTCTCCTTCTCCCTCAATCACCCCGTCCTTTCCCATCACTTCTCTCTTCTCTTTCCTCAGTTCTCTCTATTCCCCTCTTCTCTCCTCTCCTCCCCTCCCTTCCCCTCGTCTCTCTTCTCTTTCCCCAGTCCTCTCTATTCCCCTCTTCTCTCCTTTCCTCCCCTCCCTTCCCCTTGACACTCTTCTCCCCCACTCTCTTTCTCTTCCCTCCCCTCCTTCCTTTTCTTCGCCTTCTCCCTCAGTCCCCTCTCCCTCAGTCCCCTCTCCCTCAGTCCCCTCTCCCTCAGTCCCCTCTCCCTCAGTCCCCTCTCCCTCAGTCCCCTCTCCCTCAGTCCCCTCTCCCTCAGTCCCCTCTCCCTCAGTCCCCTCTCCCTCAGTCCCCTCTCCCTCAGTCCCCTCTCCCTCAGTCCCCTCTCCCTCAGTCCCCTCTCCCTCAGTCCCCTCTCCCTCAGACCCCTCTCCCTCAGTCCCCTCTCCCTCAGACCCCTCTCCCTCAGTCCCCTCTCCCTCAGTCCCCTCTCCCTCAGTCCCCTCTCCCTCAGTCCCCTCTCCCTCAGTCCCCTCTCCCTCAGTCACCTCTCCCTCAGACCCCTCTCCCTTAGTCCCCTCTCTCTCAGTTCCCTCTTCCTCAGTCCCCTCTCCCTCAGTCCCCTCTCCCTCAGCCCCCTCTACCCCAGTCCCCTCTCCCTCAGTCCCCTTTCCCTCAGTCCCCTCTCCCTCAGTCCCCTCTCCCTCAGTCCCCTCTCCCTCAGTCCCCTCTCCCTCAGTCCCCTCTCCCTCAGTCCCCTCTCCCTCAGACCCCTCTCCCTCAGTCCCCTCTCCCTCAGTCCCCTCTCCCTCAGTCCCCTCTCCCTCAGTCCCCTCTCCCTCAGTCCCCTCTCCCTCAGACCCCTCTCCCTCAGTTCCCCTCTCCTTTAATCCCGTCCCCTCTTCCCATTCTCCTTGTATGGGGATACTGACTAAACGACTTGTGCAGTCGACATTTTGGGGACTTAAGCGTTATCCCTACTCAGCATTCCTTTATGATCAGAGAATGGCCTCCACTTCAAAAGATGCTGATCGCGTTTGACATCCACTATCCATCCATCCACCGACCTTCCTCAACTCTCCTCCTGCACCACATCTTAAGATCCCATCCCTTTCAGTTCTGTAGCGTCTCCAAGGATAGAAACGCTGGTTACAGGTGACCGAATACTCCTCCAACCCTCTTCTACTCACCTACCTCCTCTTCCTCCTCCTCCTCCTCCTCCTCCTCTTCCCTCCCTCCCTTCCTCTTCCCCCCTCCCCACCCTTCTTCAGGACCTTCGCCTCCTTCTGGTAAACCAACGAAGGCCGAAACGAAGAGCTTCGGTTGAATGACCTGGAATGGCCGTGTTCACTGTTTCCAACTCCTTCGATAACGTGGGAGACTCCATACAATAGGTCCTCTTGAAGAAAAACAAACAACATGATTGTATAATACTGCTCTCAGGCAGGTTTGATGTATTATACAATTGAGGGTCCATGCATTAGATATCCCGTCTAGTTTAGGGTCTGTCTACCAAGATAATTGATATATATGTATATATATATATATATATATATATATATATATATATTTATATATATATATATACATATATATATATATATATATATACATATATATATATAATGTATATATTGTATATATATGTATATATATTATGTATATACATATATTATATATATATATATATATATATATATATATATATATATATATATATATATATACATACATACATACATACACATTCCAGCTGTCACTAAACGATAATCCCCAGTTGCTTAAGACCCTTTCCACAGCACAGACGGTTACCTAAACAAACATCCTACCAATCCCCGAAACACCACTAAAGGCATACACCATCTGCAGTTACCATTGCACCTCATAACATACATTTGTTGCAACTAATTAAGCTTAATTTGAACATGAACGCGCTACTCAACGAGGCTATAGAAGACCATAAATTGGCGAAGAACCGACATCGGCGGAAGCCTCCATTGGCGCCTCTTCGGGTAATATCATTACATCGATCTCTGAAATGAAACTCGTAGAGGGAGCTTAAGGGCCATCGAGAGGCTTAGCTATGTCGACAGTGAGGATGAAGAGTTAAATGGTCATGCTTGTGTGCGTGCGTGTGTGTGTGTGTGTGTGTGTGTGTGTGTGTGTGTGTGTGTGTGTGTGTGTGAGTTTAGGACCTTTTTCACAACCCATGACGTAGTGGCTAGCGTCTTTGTTTCGTGATTATGTTAGCAGAGCCAAGGATTCGAGTCCCAGAGGCGGAGCTTCTATGAACACACACACACACACACACACACACACACACACACACACACACACACACACACACACACACACACACACACACACACACACACACACACACACACACACAACTCGTGAAGTAGTTGATAGAGTTCCTGGCTGTCACTACGGAGGTCCTGGTTCGAATCCCGCCCAGGACTGAAATGATTTCGGTATTGCTGCGCTGCAGGTTGTTACTCCAACTATCGTGGGCAGGGAGTTGGGTGTGTGTGTGTGCGTGTAATGTCACATCATTACCCATAGATCGGTCATATACGAGCTCTGAGTTCTCTTCCGTGAGGGAAATAGCTGTCGATCACGAGTCCAAAACGTGATCCAGACTATGGTGAATCACACACATACACACACACACACACACACACACATATATATATATATATATATATATATATATATATATATATATAAATGTATAAATATATCTATAAATATATATATATATATATATATATATATTTATATATTCACATATATATATATATATATATATATACATATATATATATATATATATATATATATATATACATATATATTCGTAAATAGCTGGAGTCCAGGAACCATTATTATGGGAGAAAGCATACGCTGGACTCGACGTTCGTCAATTTATTCCGACGTTTCGAACCCTGTCCGGGGTTCGTCATTTCTTTTATTCGTGATATACATGCTACGCGGGACATTTGTTCCACGGGAGTGCACAGTGGTGCGACCCATCGGTAGCGGGGTGAATCCTTACAACTTTCACTATATTTTCTTTATATATATATATACATATTTTTCTATGGTAAACTCGGTGAATGTTTTCAAGGAAGTATTGCACCTGTTATTTTATAGTTTTATTTATATTTGTTTCTCATTTGTGTTTTTGATTTGGTTTAACTGCGTCGGATTGTAACGGTTACTGTGGAGACCTGTCCCAGTGTACCAAATTCCCCTTATTTATGTACATTTCCATTGCTACCACTGTATTACCCTGAAGACGAACCCCGGACAGGGTTCGAAACGTCGGAATAAATTGACGAACGTCGAGTCCAGCGTATGCTTTCTCCCATAATATATATATATATATATATATATATATATATATATATATATATACATATACATAAGCCGTGGAACGTTCACTTATGTGAAGAACATCAAAGGAATGAATCCCTTTTCTCTCCGTACCGTTCCCATCGTTGGCTAAATTTATTCGAAAATGTGCAAAAGAAATACATAAGAATAAAAATTAAAATACACAAAAACATGCGAAACAAAACTCTTAAAACCTCTAAAACGATTGACACGGAGGCATGCAAGAACAAAATTAATTATTGCAAAACTGGAATAAATGAAGAAGAAAAGCAAGTGAAGTATAAATGTCTGAATACGTGGAACATTCAGTCGTTAAATCTACAAAGAAGAGGTCAATGAACTAATGTATTTTTACTTTAGGCAATGTATCATGCCAATGTGAATTACGAAGTCGCTTCAAGTCAATTTCATTTAAAAGGAAATAATGTTCTCAGGCAAGGAGAAAAAGCAGACAAGAAGCTTTCCAATGACAAACTTACGCGTGTCTGTGAGTCTGTGATTCACCATGGTCTTTGGATCACGTGTTGGACTCGTGATCGACAGCTATTTCCCTCCCGGAAGAGAGCTCAGAGCTAGTATATGATCGATCTATGGATAATGCTGTGACCTTACAAACACACACATCCCAACTCCCCGCCCACGAGACCTCGAGTAACAACCTACACCGCAGCAATACTGAAATTATTTCAGCCCTGGAAGAGATTCGAACCCGGACCTCCGTAGTGGCAGCCGGGAACTCTACCAACTGCGCCACGAGTTGTGTGTGTGTGTGTGTGTGTGTGTGTGTGTGTGTGTGTGTGTGTGTGTGTGTGTGTGTGTGTGTGTGTGTGTGTGTGTGTGTGTGTGTGTGTGTGTGTGTGTGTGTGTGTGTGTGTGTGTGTGTGTGTGTGTGTGTCAAACACAGTTCTCATGATATACGCTCTGGCTGCAGCCAGAAGACTTTGGTCAGACAAAGGGAAACCTCCAATCTCTCCCTCGTTCCCTCCTGGCTTCTCAGACTTCTTCCCTAAAGCCTGTCGGGCGCTTTTATTCAGCTGAGGGATGACCCTCCTCCAGGCTTCTTTGCTTGAAATCTTAATTGACTCGTAAAGTTAGACCTTGGATGCACTTCTCTGGCTTCTGCCGGTGGTTTCATATAAATACATAAATTTAACTTTTAGTTTTATTTTGGACAGAGTATATCGTGACATGTCTACCCCAAAGTTGAAAATCCCTGAACCAGCGCTGAAGTCCCTGCTTGAAATATGTACAAAAGAAGCTCCGTTCAGATGCCCAAGAGGAAGAATGTATGTCCAAAGAGATGGTGTTGCCATGGGATCTCCATTGGGAGTTCTCTTCGCAAACTTCTTTATGGGTACTGTCGAGGAACAAGTCTTCGGTGACATCCAGAGACCTAGCACGTATTGCCGATACATCGACGACACATTCATTCGTGTAGAAAGTGAGTCCGAGCTGCAGGTCTTACGTCAAACATTCGAAGAGAAATCCGGTCTACACTTCACCATGGAAAAAAGTACAGATGGTGCCCTCCCCTTCTTGGGTGTCCTCCTAAAAATCGAGGACACAATTTCCACTTCGGTCTATGTCAAATCCACTAACGCTGGCCATTGTTTGAATGGTCAAAGCAAATGCCCTGACCGATTTAAAGAGACTACTATCGTAGCTTTCGTCAGGAGAGCGCTGTCCCACTGCAGTGAGTGGAAAAACGTCCGGGTATCCCAAATGCTTGTAGACAATGGATACCCACACCACGTCGTCGTTTCCAGTGTGGTCAAACGCACTATAAACAAGTGGTATAACCAGAAAAACAACTCCTTACAGATCATCCCGCCTAGCAATAAAATTAATTTATAAGTCTCAAATGTCAACCTCGTATAAGACCGAGGAACGAATTATCAAGGACATAATTAAAAGAAATGTCAAACCTATTAACGAGAGCGATAGGTTAAATCTGGTCATTTTCTATAAAAACAAGAGGATTAGTAACCTGATCATGAGAAATAACACCACTCCTGAACGCCCTCTCCTTCAACGTAGTCATGCCGTATACAAATTTGTATGCCAACATGAGGACTGTGGGCCTCATGCGTCGTATATTGGTATGACTACTACTAAAGTATCGAGAAGGCTTACTCTTCATTTATCTGCAGGCGCCATCAAAAATCATTATAGTAACCACCACCAACTACGACTCACAAGAGAAGACCTCGTAAAGGGTACTTCCATTATTGCCACGGAAAAAGACCACAAAAGACTTGCGATTATCGAAGCGTTGCATATCAAACACAGCAACCCCGACATGAATAAGCAGCTTCAAGATCTCCAAATTCTCCCTTCTTCTAAAGCCATGATCGCACATTTCCATGTTGATGATGTCCATTCTTCCACCTCACAGCACGGTGAACAATTGACCACCCCACGGTGTGGGTGATCAATTGTCATTGCTTTTTTTTTCTTTTTTTTTTTTTTTTTTTTTTTTTTTTTTTTTTTTTTTTTTTTTTTTTTTTTTTTTTTTGTCCTTTTGTCCACCTCTCCTATGTTCGTACTTATTTCATATTATTTGTTTGTTTGTAACCTCTCCTTAGCTCATTTATGTAACACTATTTCTGTATATTTACGATTTGACTATTGTATGTATTATTCTGCCTTGAAAATGAAGTTGTGCAACTTCGAAACGTTGGTACCGAAATATCTACTAGTTTGACTATCCTGCTTCAGTGTTGAAATGTCCTTTGCTGACCTTCTACATAGATTGCCTTTTGAAATACGTCGCCTTGTTCGCAGTATTGAACAAGTTAACAAGAAAATTGTGAGTTGTCATCAAGCTATTATATACAACATTTCTTGTCAGAGGGAGAACCTCCTGCCTAAGTGTACGCATATATATATATATATATATATATATATATATATATATATATATATATAAACTTATGAATATAAATATTTGTATATATATACATATATATGTATATATACATATATCTATACATACATATATATATATATGTTATATACATATAATACATATATACATATATATGTATATATATACATACATATACATGTATATACACATATATATATATATGTATATACATATATATATACATATATATACACATATATGTATAAATAATATATATATATATATATATATATACATATGTAGAGACATTGGAACAAATTATGGGAAAGGTGGAGGGGGAAACACGGGTCTTTATCTGAATATCGAGTTTATTCCTGACCGGTTTCGCTTACAATAGCGAAGAAGAAGCAATTGTAAGCGAAACCGGTCAGGAATAAACTCGATATTCAGATAAGACCCGTGTTTCCCCCTCCACCTTTTCCATAATATATACATATACATATATATATATACATACATATATATATATATATACATATACATATATATACATATACACATGTATATATAATAAATATATACATCCATACATATATATATATATATACATATATATGTATACATATATATATATATGTTTATATATATATATGTATATATATGTATGTATTGACTATATTCTGACAAATAAGACTGAAGGTGGAAGAAGCAATAGGAGAATTTTACGCTTTAACGTTTCGACCCACCGGGTCTTGATTACAAAGCTAACAACTCAAACATAAAATGAGGTTTTATACAGGGACGAGTCATCTCATGGGACGCTTCGGAGAGCTTGCTATTTTGCGTATTCTTTTATTATTAATAAGCTTGTGGCTTTTTCGACATATAAAGCCTTCTCTATGGCTAATGTTGTTATTAGTGTTAAAGTATGCTGCCTCAATTGTCTTCCTTAGTGTTAATGTATGCTGCCTCAATTGTCATCCAAACACTCACACCTAATATCAAATAGAATAAATGAATTAATAGATAAACAAATACATAAGGAAATCAAATAAATGCATAGACGAATAAGATATACAAATATCTAAATAAACAAACAAATAGATAAAACAGATCAATAACAATATATGAAAGGGAATCTATATGCAAATAGAAAAATATACACAAAAATCACACAATCCTTGCTATTAAGGTCCCCCCTCCCCCTCTCCCACCATTTGCAAACACGAATCAGCGAACCGCTCTCAGTGGAAAATGAGACGATGGATGCATGTCATTGTACGCAATCTAATGGAACGCGAAGATGTAAATCGCGAAACTCGTTCGCGAAAGCTAAGTTTGCGAAAACATTTCTCAAATGAAAAATGGCGAAAAATATTTATCGAAAATAAATTGCCAAAGTATTTCGCGAAAATCATGCGGGGAAAAATACTTCGCGAAAATAATCCGAAAAAAAAATATCGCGGATTTTTGGGTATTCAGGTCCGGCCATCCTTTCGCGAATCGATTTAAAATTCGCGTTGTCAGGTCTCCGTCTCATGACCAAAGTTTCTGGATATAAAGATGAACGAGGGATATAAAGAGTTTAGGAAAAAAGAGCACAAAAAAGAGAGCCTACGCCGAAGCTGATAGCTCTTTTCCCAGAGCGAATATTTGAGAAAGCGACATTGAGTAAGAAAAACAACAACAATAAAAAAATAAACAAAAATTATAATATAAAGTTGCTATCGCTTTCTAACGCGTTTAATGCGCACATGACAACAGATACCAGGGTAAAAATGGACATTATGCAAAACATATTAAGGGTTCATAATCTATGTAAATTATCGTCATACATCCGTGTGCAGTTACACTTACACGCACGCACACACACATACAGACACACACACATACACACACACCACACACACACACATACACACACACACACACACACACACACACACACACACACACACACACACAAAACTTATGCTATAGCAGTCCGAGTTCGAATCCCGCCCAGGGCTAAAATAATTTCAGTATCGATGAGCTGCGGGTCGTTACTCTAACTCTCGTGGGCTGGGAGTTGGGTGTGTGTGCGTGTAAGGTCACAGCATTACCTATAGATCGGTCATATATGAGCTCTGAGCTCTCTTCCGCGATGAAAATAGCTGTCGATCACGGGTACAACACGTGATCCAAGACCATGGTGAATCACACACACACACACACACACACACACACACACACACACACACACAAACACACACACAAACACACGCACACATAAATATAATTTCTTTCTCCTGAATAGAATAAGGACTTGAGGAAATAGACTACGATTACTCGCACCTCAGGAGTTGATGTCGGGATGCTAGTGGATTAGTGCCAATTCTCTCTCCTTTTGTTCATCTTCTGTGGCGTGGTAGGTGTAGTCCTAGCCTCGTGCCTCATGAACTAGGCAAAGCCTACACACACATATATATATATATACATATATATATACATATATATATGCATATATATATATACATACACGTGTGTGTGTGTGTGTGTGTGTGTGCGTGTGTGTGTGTGTGTGTGTGTATGTGTGTGTGTGTGTGTGTGTGCGTGTGTGTGCATAGTACCAAATATATCAAAAGCGTCCAATCACTTAGATAGACAGATATATGACCTGTAGTTTTCCAGCGCTTCCATCCTAGTGGACAATTTCGCGATATACACAGGTACAGCAACCTCGTTCAAAGTGCCCTAGTAGTCACATCAAGGAGGCCTTTCAGTGACATACACTAAGTCACCAAGACTCACACTCAGACACATATATCTACCGTAGACACAGACACAGACACCAAGTACAGACACAGAAACCAACCTCAGACACAGACATCAAACGGAGGCACAGACATCGAATACAGACACAGACACAGAAACCATCCTCAGGTAGAGACTTGAAGTGGAGACACAGACACCAAATACAGACACAGACATCAAATACAGACACAGACAGAAACATGGACAGCAAACATAAACAGCACCTAAGGAGAGCACGGACACAAAATGGAGACACAAAATGAAGACACAAAAGCGGACACAGACAAAGACACAAAGAGATGCACCCACAGCTCCCAGGCAGTCGCACACAAAAGGAATCTTTTGAGAGATTTGGTGATTCAGTGATGTTCCCCGAAGATTTATTTATTCCCTTTCCTTCCGTCTCTCTCTCTCTCTCGCTCTCTCTCTCTCTCTCTCTCTCTCTCTCTCTCTCTCTCTCTCTCTCTCTCTCTCTCTCTCTCTCACACACACACACACACACACACACACACACACACACACACACACACACACACACTCTCGCTCTCTCTCTCTCTCTCTCTCTCTCTCTCTCTCTCTCTCTTTCTCTTTCTTTCTCTCTCTCTTTCTCTCTCTCTCTCTCTCTCGCTCTCTCTCTCTCTCTCTCTCTCTCTCTCTCTCTCTCTCTCTCTCTCTCTCTCTCTCTCTCTCTCTCTCTCTCTCTCTCTCTCTCTCTCTCTCTCTCTCTCTCTCTCTCTCTCTCTCATCTGATTTATCTAGAGTCGTTCCCAATCCAAACCCTATTCCCTAGAGTCCTTAGGGGTTTTCTCATTTCTATTTTTTTTTTGTGTCTCTAGATGTTATTCCATTTTTACATCAAATCTTCTTGTAACACTGCCTAACCCTAAACTAAGCTAACCTGTGCTAACCTAACCTAAACTAAACTAACCTGAACTAACCTAACCTGAATTAACCTAACCTAAACTAACCTAACCCAAACTAACCTAACCTAAACTAACCTAACCTAAATTAACCTAATCTAAACTAACCTACCCTAACTTAAACTAAACTAAACTAACCTAACCTAAACTAACCTAACCTAACCTAAACTAACCTAACCTAAACTAACCTAACCTAAACTAACCTAACCTAACCTAAACCAAACTTGACCTAACCGAAGCTAACCTAATATGACCTTACCTAAACCTAAACTAACCAAACCTAACCAAGTATAAACCAAGCCTATGGCCCTATACACACTAGTGCTTTGAACCGCGGCGGTTCAATTACAGTGTAAGTCAATGGGTGTGTTCACACAGAACGCACAGTTTTTCACCCCCGACTACGCGGTTCCGCCGCGGTTTCCGTGCGGTTCAAACCGCTTGTGTGAACAGAGCCTTAGCCTTCCCCTTTCTTCTAGTCTTACCCTTTGCATCCCTAATTTAACCCTAATTTCCTTATCTCTGCTCATTCTAATCCCCCCTAATCCCCCTTACACTCAACCTACTCACATCCTCACCATAACCCTCCAAATGTTGGTGTGAACCTTTATCCAAATTAAAATCAACAATACGTCTTTGTCTTAGAGCTAGATACGTTAAAAACTTATCTAATCCTAGGGTTGGTTACGGCAAAAAATAAGTTAATCCTAGGGTAGGGTATGTTAAAAAATCGAGCTAATCCTAAGGATGGGTAAGTTCCAAGAATGAGCTTCCAGCTTCCACTTTTTTTTTTTTTTTTATATACCTGTAGTAATAACACGCATCAGCTGTTTTCTACAAAAACACTTTTTTAATTACCTTTTCATCCATTTCCTTCATCACTACCCTCCTCCTCCTCCTCTTCCTCCTTCCCTCCTCCTCCTCCTTCCCTCCTCCTCCTCCTTCCCTCCTCCTCCTCCTCCTCCTTCCCTCCTTCTCCTACTCCTTCCCTCTTCCTCCTCCTTCCCTCCTTCCCCACTCCTCCTCCTCCTTCCCTCCTCCTCCTTCCCTCCTCCTCCTTCTCTCCTCCTCTTTCCCTCCTCCTCCTTCCCCACTCCTCCTCCTCCTCCTCCTCCTCCTCCTTCCCCACTCCTCCTCCTTCCCTCCTCCTCCTCCTTCCCTCCTCCTCCTTCTCCTCCTCCTCCTTCCCCCACTCCCTTCCTCCTCGTTCTCCCCACTCCCTTCCTCCACCTTCCTTCTTCCCTCATCCTTCCATTCTCTTCCTCTCCTGCCTCTCTCATTCTCTTCTCTCTCTCTCTCTCTCTCTCTCTCTCTTTTCCTCTCTTTCCAGACCTTCTCATCTGTTAGGTGGTCGTGAGTTCGATCCCCGGAACCCACTGCGTGCTTCTTGCGCTGTCTCCCGAAGGTCCTGGCCAGACGGGGAGGTGACCCAAACAGTAGCAAAAAAAAAAAAAGGCATGCCGCAACTGACAGCTGTTGTCCTACAAGGGGTTTCTCACTTCCCTCTTAATGGGAGAGTTTTTTTTCTGTCATCCTATTTTTCCTTCCCACCCTTGTTACCCTAACTCCCCCAAAACTTCCCTATTCCGTACCGTGCTCCCCTGTACCGCGCATTGCCTGCATAAGTCGTACACAGTCAACACTCTGGAGACTTTAATGATACCCCTATGGACCGGGGCCACGTAGCTTTATTCTATGGTCGGAAATCTAATCTGTACTCAAAGGAGAATGCTGATCATCTCTCCCTCTTCCTCTTTCTCTCCTTCAGTTTCTCGTTCAAGACTTCTACGATTCTTCATCTAATGACCCAAAGGGACAGAAACGATGACTGTTGGGGACAAAATCCCAAATATCAAGTACCATTGACCAATATGCACAACAAGGAGCAGAGGTCCTGGAGCTGCAGCGTCTACGTCGTGGGACCACCTCCCAACCCCAAGAGTTGGGGGCCAAACGGCAGCAACTACCCCTGGCCACCGGCTCTACGCAGGTGGCACCAATCCCCAAGAGGAGCTACGCCTACCTTGGGGAGTACCACAATCCTTTTTCCCAACATGCATTTTTTCTCAATCATGCACGCAAACAACACAACATACGCTCTATAAAGGATTTGTGGGAAAACCCAGTTTCGGCTATGGCATTCCTTGGGGAGACGGGACTGCTCGGACAGACAGTCTAGGGAACGACAACAACAACAACAACAAGGAGCAGACGGGAATTACTAGTGGCGATGCATCAGCGTGGTCACGACCGGTACATGCTGCCCAGAACAACGTTTGATAAGTTCAACAGGATGTGGCGGGAAACGGGGATGGCCCTCTCTGCGGTGGAAGAGGTATTCAGTGGGTTTTGTTTGTGTGTGAAGTGTGTGTGTATATGAATTGAATCGGCAACCCCCTTTATAGGATGGAAAAAGCCAATGGGATGACCTCTCTGAAGTGGGAGAGGTATTCAGTGGGTTTTGTTTGTGTGTGAAGTGTGTGTGTATGAATTGAATCGGCAACCCCCTTTATAGGATGGAAAAAGCCAATGGGATGTATATACTTCTCCACAGTAGTTGTACAGACTGAATGTGTACATTGTACATGCCTTTGTTGCACGTGACGTATTCTGTATGTGTTTTTTTTTTTTTTTTTTTGAGTTGCTGAAATCCAGGCACGAATAAATGAATAAATTGAAAAATTAGTGTTCAATTGCCCTTCCCTTTTAAAGAGATTTTTATTTTTTTTCGTTTATCTATTATCTATTCATCTATTTATCTACTATTCACTTATTTATCTATTTATTTATCTATTCGTTTTTTTTTTACTTTATATTATTTTATTTTATTTTGTTTATTTATTTATTTATTTTTTAATAGTCGATGATCTTCGCCTGGAGATAAAATTTATGTTCTTCCACGTAAACCAGGTTTACAACATCACAAACACACAAAGACATAAAATCAAAAGAATTATAAATACATTCGCCAAGATTTTTTTTTTCTTTTTTTTTCTTTTCTTTTTTTTCTTTTAGAAAGAGCTCGTCGCTACTCCTTTGATGATTCCTTCATGGCGTGAAGTCTTTGCGTTAGCCAAGTGCTCCCATTCAGCTGAACTCTCGCGAAATGGGATGAACTGTTCATATTTTATCCCAAGAGTTCATATCTTATCTTATCCCAAGAGTATTCCGCCTCGGTTCCTTAAAAAAAAAGAAAAAAGAAAAAAAACGCCTGAGGAGACACCTGAAAGCCTCCTTCTTCTTTTACGAAAGAATTTTCAAAATTTTCGACTTTCTTGAAGAAGAGTCCGAGACCTCTGGCTTCCTAAAAAAATAAAAATAAAATAAATAAAATAAAAGAAAATATAAAAGAAAATGTGTAGACACCTGAAAGCCTTCTTCTTCTTCTTCTTCTTCTTCTTTTGCCAAAGACTTCTCAAAATTTTCGTCTTTCTTGAAGAACCCGAGAACTCTTGTTCATGAGACGTGCGTTAGGCAACCACCCCCCGTTTTTTATTGCCACGGGTGAGAGGATACCACAAACATGAATAAAATCGCCTGACGGCAACCAGAATAAAGACATTCGGTTCTACAGGGGCGGTAAAGCGAGGCGACTACGCCAGGAGGCCCTTCGATGCGCACGAAATTGTCACCCTTGCCCTAAGTGTTTGGTGTGCCAGGCACAAGAAGCAGACTCCAAATACTTTATCTATCTATTCATTTATTTGTTATCTATCTATCTATTTATTGATCTTTATGCCAGTCTTTGAAATATGTACAAATAAATAAGGTAGATGAATGAAAATAGATAAATGGGTTAAATAAATAAATAATAAATAAGTAAATAAATAGATGAATAAACATTCAATTACTTAATTAATCAACTAATATTTATTTAATTAATTAATTGATAATTAATAACTAATTAATTGAGACGAGAATGAAACCAACGCGCTACTCATTAAATATATGTATATATATATATATATATATATATATATATATATATATATATATATATATATATATATATATATATATATTATATATATATATATTATATATATATACATATATATATATATAACATTATAAAAAACAAGACCAACAAGGGACGAGGTTTATTTGTACCAGTACAGCGTATTGGCCTCTTACAAGATCCTCACGTATACATATAACTCAAAACTCCACCCCTTTCTGGTCGTTGATTATGTTAGTAGCCACCGGGTCTCGCACGATGTAATCAGGCCGAGAGCGAGAGTCCAGGAATGATTGACCTTTCAAGTGAACACTTGTTTTGATCAATTCCAAGTGCGCACACTCATGTACAATTCATTCCAAAAGCCTCGCTGAAGGGTAAGAAGCATTGGTGGTGATAAATCTTATTTTTTGTCTTGTCTTGTCTTGTCTTGTCTTGTCTTGTCTTGTCTTGTCTTGTCTTGTCTTGTCTTGTCTTGTCTTGTCTGTTCTGTTCTGTTCTGATCTCGTCTCGTCTCGTCTTGTCTAGTCTCGCTTATCTTGTCTTGTCTTGTCTGGTTTCGTCTTGTCTTGTCTTGTCTTGTCTTGTCTTGTCTTGTCTTGTCTTGTCTTGTCTTGTCTTGTCTTGTCTTGTCTTGTCTTGTCTTGTCTTGTCTTGTCTTGTCTTGTCTTGTCTTGTCTTGTCTTGTCTTGTCTTGTCTTGTCTTGTCTTGTCTCATCTTGCCTTGCCTTGTCTCTTGTCTATTATCTGGGTCTATTCAAATCTTCTTCAGTTATCAACTTCGTTAAATAAATTACAGTTCGGTTAGCAACTTGATATATTCACTAAAAGAAGGTTTTATGATTGGAATTTCACGTGTTGGGGAGGGGAGAGCTGGCTCTAGGGAGACGGACGTCGGATAGGATTTTCTCCCCCCTTCCCCCTGGTCGATCGTTTTCTAATACCATCAGGAGTCTCAGGGGTGTGGATTCTTCGCACATTTTGCCTTATATGGTAATGAGGCTCTTGCTGAGCCGATGCGGGAAACGAGCCTCAGAATCGCTGGCTAATGAGGAATGACCGAGTCGAAGTGTTGCTTCGGGAAGTGAGTGGGAGGGGGGAGGGGGAGAGGGGGAGGAGGAGAAGGGGAGGGATGAGGAGAGAGGAGAGAGGGAGAAGGAAGAGGTGGAGGGGGAGGAGAGGGGGGAAGGAAGAGGAGAGGGAAAGAGAGAGGGAGAAGGGTGGAGAGAGGAGGATGGAGGGAAGGTAAGAAGTGGAGAAGAGGTGGATGGGGAGGGGAAGAGGAGAGAGGGTGGGGGAGAGGGAGATGGGGATGGGGAGGGGAGAAGATGGAGGGAGAGGGTGGAGGGAAGGGAGAGGGGGAGGGGGAGGGGATGGGGAGAGAGAGAGAGAAGCGGGAATGGGGAGGGGAAAGGGGGAAGGGAAAGGGGGAGGGGATAGGGGGAAAGGGGTGAGGAGATGGGGCGGGGAAGGGGTTTCTGGTGGAAGGCATGTCCGAAGAGTTCATCCACTTTCGCTGAGTAATCCACTTTATACATCCATTTTATACCTAAATTTCATTCAACCGAAGGAAGATTCTCTACTGAAGAAGGTAAAGGCACCAGGGCTGCGGGCTAATCTGGGTTCTCGAGAAGGAAGAGGAAGAGGAGGAGGAGGAGGAGGATGAACACAAAGGAACACAAAGGAAGAACAAGCAACAGCAGGCCTACTGGCCCTAACGAGGCTGTTTGTGTTTAGTAAACTAAGCTAAAGTTAAGAAAACAGGACAGAAGATGAACTAACACTACTGCTACCACTATCCTCTCCAATTGCAATTAAATGCCGGAGGAGGAGGAGGAGGAGGAGGAGGAGGAGGAAGAGAAGGAGAAGGAGGAGGAGGAGGAGGGGGCGAGGTTGGAAGTTGAGAGGTGGATGAGGAGGAGACAGAGGTACGAGTTGGATGAGGAGAACGAGGGTGTCGGGTAGATCAGAAGGATGAGTTTGGAGTTGGATGAAGAGGATGAAGTTAGAGTTGGATGAAGAGGAGGAGGTTGGAGTTGGATGAAGAGGACAAGATTGTGAGTTGGATGAAGAGGATGAGGTTGGAGTTGGATGAAGAGGATGAGGTTGGAGTTGGATGAAGAGGACAAGATTGTGAGTTGGATGAAGAGGATGAGGATGGAGTTGGACGAAGAGGATGAGGTTGGAGTTGGATGAAGAGGACAAGATTGTGAGTTGAATGAAGAGGATGAGGTTGGAGTTGGATGAAGAGGATGAGGTTGGAGTTGGATGAAGAGGATGAGGTTGGAGTTGGATGAAGAGGATGAGGTTGGAGTTGGATGAAGAGGATGAGGTTGGAGTTGGATGAAGAGGATGAGGTTGGAGTTGGATGAAGAGGATGAGGTTGGAGTTGGATGAAGAGGATGAGGTTGGATTTGGATGAAGAGGACAAAATTGTGTGTTGGATGAAGAGGACAAGATTGTGAGCTGGATGAAGAGGATAAGATTGTGAGTTGGATGAAGAGGACAAGATTGTGAGTTGGATGAAGAGGACAAGATTGTGAGTTGGATGAAGAGGACAAGATTGTGAGTTGGATGAAGAGGACAAGATTGTGAGTTGGATCATGAGGAAGTTGGAAAATAATTTCTTTCTTCCTTCCTCTTTTTCTTTTCCACCTACTTCCTTTTCTTCTTCCTCCTCTTCTCCCTATCCTCCCTTCCCACGTCGGAGATTTAACTCGAGAAAATTCCTTCCTCCTCTTCCTCTTCTTCTTCTTGTTCCTCCTCTTCTTCCCCTTTTCTTCTTGTTCCTCCTCTTCCTCTTCTTCCCCTTTTCTTCTTGTTCCTCCTCTTCCTCTTCCTGTCCTCCCCTCAGCCCCACGCTGGAAACAAACTCACAAATTTTCCTTCGTCCTCTC
>NC_134817.1:16387216-16389716 GCF_046742065.1 Oratosquilla oratoria | reverse complement strand
TCTCAATCGTGTCTTTCCATTCTTACCATTCATACACCTGTCATGATGTCACAATATATATATGTGTATGTATGTATGTATGTATACAGATCTTTCTCCTCCTTCTAAAGGAGGTAGTCAAGTTAGAGGCACGTACCTATTTCCACCCATTTCGCTCCCCTCCACCCCTCCCATCTCAACTCATCATGGATGACGGGTCATCCCTACATCCACCAACTGCCCTGGGTCAAACGCAATGCAGCAAGGCACAGTACATCCACAGCAACGCCGCTTCACTTAATCAGTGACTCCCCCCCCCCCCGACGGGATTCTAGACCACAGTTCTAGAGGTCGAGCCACGGAAGGACAGTGTGTTTGCTAGGACGCTTTCTGGGTTTGCACCTTTCCTAGGAACACCTAGAATATGGTGTAGATTGGAATAGTATAGCCAGAGTTAGTGGCATTCACTGCAGTCCACTAGAATCAAACCCGACATCAACTACTAAGATGGGGAATTTATTTATTTATTCTTTTATTTATTTATTTATTTGTTTATTTATTTATTTTTTTATTTTATTTATCTATTTTTATTTATGTTTTTTATACTTTGTTCACAATACCAATGTGGACACGGTCTAATAAGGCGTCACCCTATGTATCTAGCATATATCTAGCATGTATCAAAAACGAAGAAATGAGTGATGCAGACATGTATCGTCGTGAAAGAAACGTGAAGAAAGTCCTAAGGATTCTCAGCTCCAGCCCTTCTACGGGCCCGATAGCAAATCTTGCCAAGCTGCTTGACGATCGTAGAGATTAAGGCTGATGTCACACGGGCGGTCTACCCGCCTGACCGCGGCGGGTGAGACGCATTTCCCCACTTGAAACCGCCGCGGCCAGCCCGCCTGGCTATGTCAGACGAGAGGTTTACATAGTGTTTTACATAGGAATCAATATAAAGCGGTTCCGCGGCGGCTGACCCGCTTTGCACCCGCGGGGGCCAACCGCTCGTCTGTCGGGGGCGTAATAGTGTCCTTCAGGACTGCAGCGAGACTGAAAAACGTGCGGAAGGGAATAATAAAATAAATATAAGTAAAATAAAATAAAAATAATAATAATAATAATAAATAAATAAATAAACAAACAAATGAATAAATAAATAGATAAGTAAATGAATAAATAGATAAATAAATTAATTAATTAATAAGAATATGAATAAATAAATAAATAAGATAAATAAAATAAATTAATTAATTAATTAAATTAAATAAATAGATAAAAAGATAAATAAAACAATAATAACAATGATAATAATAGAAATAAATTAATTAATAAATAAATAAGTGAATAAACGAACGAACGAACAAACAAACAAATCAATAAATGAATAATTGAATGAATAGATTAAGAAATTAATAAATCAATAGATTAATAACTTAATAAATAGATAAATGAATGAATGAAAAATGAATGAATAAATGAATAATAAATATATAAATAAATGAATGAATGAATAATTAAGTAATTAAACAAATAAATAAATAAATGAAACAAAAGATGAAATAAATAAATAAATGTATAAATAAACAAAAAAGATAAACAAATACATGATCAATAAGACAAAATAGGATAGAATTTAATTATATTTTAAATAGGCAAGAAAATGAACAAATAGGAGAACAAATGAATCAGTAATAGGAGGGACATGCCCACCTCCTCGCCTCCCCACATCCCCTCCGTCAGAACGAGCGGCCCAAAATACATCAACTTGATCTGGCAAACTGACATTTATACTAATTCACCTTACATGAATAAAATCGCCAGGCGGCAGCCGAAATGAACGCGGACATTAAAGTGTTCATGGTAATTGGTTCAGACCTTTGATCTCAGCTAAACAGAGAGAAAGAGAAAGAGAGAGATAAAGAGAGAGAGATAAAGAGTGGGAGAGAGAGAGAGAGAGAGAGAGAGAGAGTAAGAGAGGGAGAGAGGGAGAGAGAGGGAGAGAGAGGTAGGGAGGGAGGGAGAGAGAGAGAGTGAGAGAGAGAGAGAGTAAGAGAGGGAGAGAGGGAGAGAGAGGGAGAGAGAGGTAGGGAGGGAGGGAGAGAGAGAGAGAGTGGGAGAGAGGGGGAGAGAGGGGGAGAGAGAGAGAGAAAGAGAGAGAAAGAAGGAGAGAGAGACAGAGACAGAGAGAGAGTGAGACAGAGAGAGAAAAAGAGAAAGAGAGAAAAAGAGAGAGAGACAGAGAGATAGAAAGAAAGAGAGAAAGAGAGAAAAAGAGAGAGAGACAGAGAGATAGAAAGAAAGAGAGAAAGAGAGAGAGAGAGGGGGGAGAGAGAGGTTTATCACCCCTACCGTCCACAAGTGTCGCCCTTGACTGAACAAAATCGCCTGGCGGCAACCAGATAAAGCCTGAGGGTCGAAATAGGGACATCAAAGGGACCAAAATCGTCAAGTTTACATTCCACTCGACCAAGAAACCCGTAACGATTCGAATTTTGTATCGAACTTTCGGGAAAAAAAA
>NC_134817.1:16367216-16369716 GCF_046742065.1 Oratosquilla oratoria | reverse complement strand
TCTCCCCATTCTTCCTCTTCCTTTCTTCTCTCTTCTCTCTCCTCTTCCCTCCCTTCCTCTTCCCTCTCTTCCTCTCCCCTCTCTTCTCCCCTCTCCTCTCCCCTCTCTTCCTCTCCCCTCTTCCTCTCCCCTTTCTTCCTCTCCCCTTCCCTCTCCTCTCTTCTCTCCCTCTTCCTCTTCCCTCTCTTCCTCTTCCTCTTCCTCTCTTCCTCTTCCCTCTCTTCCTCTTCCCTCACTTCCTCTTCCCTCCCTTCCTCTTCCCTCTCTTCCTCTTCCCCCCTTTCCTCTCCCCATTCCTCTCTCCTCTCTTCGTTTCCCCTCTCTTCCTCTCCCCTCTCTTCTTCTCCAATCTCTTCCTCTCTCATCTCTTCCTCTTCCCTCTCTTCCTCTCCCCTACTCTCACCACTCCTCCTCTCCCCTCCTTTCTCCTCCACACTCCTTCCTCTATCTTCTATCACTCCCCTCCAGTCCCCTCCACACTCCCTCCTCTCCCATGTCTCACTCCCCTCCAGTCTCCTCCATACTCCTTTCTCTCCCTTCTCTCACTCCACTCCAGTACCCTCCACACTCCTTCCTCTCCTTTGTCTCACTCCCCTCCATCCCTCCACACTCTTTCCTCTCCCTTCTCTGACTCTCCTCCATTCCTCTTCACACTCCCTCCTTTCTCTTCCCTCCCTCCCCTCCATTACCCTCCACTCTTTCCTCTCCCTTCTCTCACTCCCCTCTACTCCCCTTCATATTTTCCTCTTCCTTCCCCTCCCATCCCCAACTCTTAAACCTTTCCTTCCATAATCCCCTTCCCTCTTCCCTCCCACTTCTGTGACCCTTCCTCCCACTTACCCCGTCCCTTATACATACTCCTTACTCCCTCGGATCCTCCTCCTCCCACCTATAATCCCTCCGTCCGTTCCCTCCCAAATCCTTCAGTTTCCTTTCGCCCTTATGGGCTCCCTCCTTAAGGGACATTTTGTCACGTCGGCCGTGAAAAGGAGTCCGCCCGACCGTCTGTCTCCCTGTAATCAGATGCATATGGCAAGGCACGAAGGTTTTATGTCACACGCAACGAGACCCTGAACATCTCGCATTAAAATGAAAAAATGCCACTTTTTTACTCCCCCCCCCCCAAGGAAGTCATGTTTTCGGTCGTGTTCGTTTGTTGGTCTGTTTTCGACCAAATTTGCACAATAAGTTATGAATGGATTTTATCTTTTTTTTTTTTTTTCTGTCTCATTCTGATTCCTATTTTTCTATTCTATAAATTTGTTCATCTATTCATTTGATCCATTCTGTATTGTTTTATCTATTTAGCTTATATTTTCTCAAATTGTGGAGTAGGTTCCAATTAACACTCCAATCTATTTCAGTGTTGATTCGGATAATGGTCAAGATATTTAACATTATTACTATTTTTGTAGTTTCTCCAAACACACAACCGTTTTCTATGTTCTGTCTTGGCGGAGGTTTTCGCTTTCCGAGTCCTTCTGCTTGTTCATAACACTTAAACACTTGCGCAGCTGTACATGTGTCAGATGAAAAATAAGTAAACGAATAAATAGATAAGATATAATTAAATAAAAACATAAATAGGTGCGTCTGAGAAAGTGTGTGTAAACCTCTGTTAATATAAAAATATGCGACGGGATGGTAGTGTACAAACCGCGACAACCACGTGGCGTGGAGCGCGCGTTGTCGCCCACATGGTTAGACCTGACGCGCCTATGACAGTGCGACCCTATTTGACCCGACCTAACCTAATCCAGTGCAATTATGTAATTACGCACCACGGGTGACTATCCACGCGGTATATACCGGTATATCGGCTCCTGGCCGCATGTACAATCAGTCCATAGAGTAGCTGCGGACAGCCTCGTCGATGATGACGGGCTCACGGCTGATTCAAAAACATTTCTGTTAAACACAAAAAAAAACTATCTCGCACTTATACGGAGCACACTTGCGTACCCTGTAATACCTCTACACACACGATCGAAGACATGCAAACACTGAAAGCAGTTCAAAACAAAGAACTCAAATTTATCACACACATGCACTATCCTAAAATAAAAACAGCACAAGCGCTACACGAGGAAGTTGACATTCCCCCTTTAAACATGTATCTACACGGACGAGCCACCCGCATATGGGACAAGCTCACACAGATCAACAATGAAAATACACGTTCTCTAACAGATAACCCACCCCCACTACACGAAGAACACACTAGATTACCGCTGAGTTTCGAAAGAACACAAGACAGGAATCTACCTACACTCTAATACACACTATACATTTGGGAACAGAATCTTAATTGAGGGAAGTATCTCGCCCCCCCCCCAGACGTCAATATGCCCCCCCTCCATAACTATCAAAAAGCAAGCACAGGCACAAGCTATCAGGTTATCAAAAAAATCATACATACATACATATACATATACATATACATATACATATAAAAGATATTGTAGATTTAGTTAAGGTTGGCCAACCGAACACACACACA
>NC_134817.1:16357216-16362216 GCF_046742065.1 Oratosquilla oratoria | reverse complement strand
CTTTTGGAGTAGATTTCGTGAGACATTTTCGGAATTTCAGAAAAAGAAAAAACGAAGACGAAGACGAAGAGGAAAACGAAATGACAAAAAAAGGCGAAGACAAAGACAAAGAGAAAGACAAAAACGAAGGCGAGGACGAAGGCGAAGAAGACAAAGTCAAAAAGGAAGACAAAGACAAAGTGAAAGACAAAAACGAAGACGAGGACGAAGGCGAAGAAGACAAAGTCAAAGAGGAGGACAAAGAGAAAGACAAAAGCGAAGGCGAGGACGAAGGCGAAGAAGACAAAGTCAGAGAGGAAGACAAAGACAAAGTAGAAGAAAAAGAGGAAGAGGAAGACGAAGTCAAAGAATAAAACAAAACAAAAAAGACGAATAAGACGAAGATAGATGATGAAGATGACTGGTGGTGGTGGCTGAGAGGATTATGGTGGATATTACAAAGATGGTGATGATGTTGATGATAATGTTGATGATAATGGTAATACTGGTGAGTGGTGGTGATGATGCTATTGATATTGGTGGTGTTGGTGGAAGATAGTGCTGTTGGTGATGACAGTGGCGGTGATAATGATGGCAATAGTGGTGATGATGGTGGTGATAATGGTGGTAATGATGAGGGTGATGGTGGTGGCGATGTTGGTGATGACTGTGATGGTGGTGGTGATGTTGGTGGTGATGATGATGGTGAATGTGGTGGTGATGATGGTGATGACCTTCAACCCCTGTTGGAGACGTTCCTGCTCTTGCTTACGACGATGACTCAAGCGGCGGAAATGACATCAGGACTTCCCCTTCCCCTCCCCTCCTCCCTTCGCCTCCCCTCCTCCCTTCCCCTCCCTCCGCACCCTCCATCTCTTCCCATCCCTCCCTTCGGCGCCCAACCTCTTCCTCCTCCCATTCCTTCTCCATCCTTCCCTTCCTGCACGAGATCACACATCAAAACAAAGAGAAACAGGACAATATATATACATATATACATATATATATATATACATATATATATATATATATATATATATATATATAAAGGGAGAGAGAAAGAGAGAAGGCGAGAAAGGGAGAGGGGAGGCGAGGGAGAGGAGGAGAGAGGAGAGAAGAGGGTAGAGGAGGGCGAGAGAAGAGGAGAGGGTAGAGGAGGGCAAGAGAAGAGGAGGGTAGAGGAGGGCGAGAGAAGAGGAGAGGGTAGAGAAGGGCGAAAGAAGGGGAGAGGGTTGAGGAAGAGAGAGGAGAGGAGGAGAGAGGAGGGAATAGGTTAGCAACTTAGCAAGATGCTGTGATGCCTGCCATTATTTTATATTATCTATTCATTTGTTTGTTTTTATTTGTCTGTTTGTTGATTATTTGGTTATCATTTATTATTATTTATCTCTCAATTTATTATTATTTACTATTTACCGGTTACTTTATTATTCAACTTTACCTATCTATTTATTTATCTATTTTATCATTATTCATATTATAATTCTGTCTATTTGTTTATCTGTTTATATATATTTTTTTTTTATCCGACCTAGTTATGGACCAAAAGGTCTCCTGTCGCCATGCTCCTCCTTTGTAATCCTTTGTTATCCTTCGAGTATGGAGTGAAAGGAGAGGAAGGGAAAGAATCAGAAGGAGGAAATGAGCAAGGAATAGATAAGGGGAACAACACAAAATTCCCTTTTCGACGAAAAGAAAAAAAACAGAATCAACAGAAACGGAATTGCGGAAACAGAGACAAAGGACCGGAGGAATAAATTTCGTAAGAAACAATCGACACGTGAGGCCGGAAAACAAACGCGGCAAAAATCCGAAAGCGGGGAGAGCCGCGTTCGTAAGGTCCATTTTCAGGCCGTTCGTGTTATGGATTTCGCATTTAACGTCACGTCGTAACTATGTTAGGATATTTACACCCTAGCGGCTTATTCCCACACTAGAGAATATATTTCTAGTATGTATATATGTATCTATGTATATCTATACATATATATATACATATATGTATATATATACATAAATACATATATACATATACATACATATATACATATATGCAGAAAAAAAAACCCACTGGGAAATAAGAAGCTTAGTCCGAACATATACATACACATATATATTATATATATATGTATATACATATACATATATACATATATATACATATATATATACATATATTTATATATATATATGTTGAGACATTGTGACAGGTATGAGGAGGGAGGAAGAGAAAGTCACGGGTCTAGAACCGAGTTTATTCCAGACCGGTTTCGCTTACAGCTTCTTCAGAGGAATGTTGATCCTGGATGACGCTGACAGTATACATAGTAGACCCGACACCGCAATCCCACCAACTGGGCAAGGGACGCGGGACGGTGAACACGGACCCGTAAATAATCAAATGCACTGGTGGGCCACGCGGACAAAGAAAAACATCTACCCGACTGGCAAGAGGCAGAAGTATTGAGAAAAGGCCTAACAAACAGACAGAGAAAGGTAATTGAGGCCTTATACATAGCTACCGAAGAGATCATGAACCAAAAGGTAGGGGACATAAAATGGTCAAAATACATAGCAAAATATGCAGCTGTTAGGAGTAACACAAACAAGGCGCCGACCTAGATCGGTGGTCAAACGTCCGACGATCTTTTGTCCGGCAGGTTCCTAATTCCACACTCACGTAAGTTTTCTCATTGATTTTACATTCTTACTCATCTTGAATACATGATTGAAGAAACTCATTTTATTTTATTTTATCTCGTTTTTTTTTTTTCAATGAATTAATTATTTACAGGTCTGTGTCCACCGACCCGCGTCCCTTGCCTAGTTGGTGGGATTGTGGTTTCGGACTATTATGTATACCGTCAGCGTCATCCAGGATCAACATTCCTCTGAAGAAGCTGTAAGCGAAACCGGTCAGGAATAAACTCGGCCCCAGACCCGTGTCTTCCTCTTCCTCCCTCCTCCATATATATATATATATGTATATATATATATATATATATATATATATATATATATAAAATATGTGTATATATATATATATAGTACATATACATATACAATATACATGTATATATATATATTCATATATACATATGTTTACATATATACATACACATACATATACACAAATACATATATACACATACATACGTACACATACATACACACATACATATACACACATACATACATATATACACGTACATACATATACACACATACATACATATATACAAATACATACATATATACAAATACATACATATATAAAAATACATACATATATACATATACATATATATATACACATACATATATATATATATATATAAATATATATATATATAATATATACTGTACATGTATATATATATTCACATATATATATGTACATATACATATATTATATATATATATATATAAACACATATATATATATATATATATATATATATATATATATATACACGTATATATATATATATATACACCAAGGGATCTTTCCCCCTTATAAGGGAGGTAGCCAAGTCAAAAGGCAAGTACCCACTCCCACCCATTTCACTCCCACCCATTCCACTCCCATCCACCACCCTTCCCCCTTTCTCATCTTAGCTCCTCATGGATGACGGGTCATTCCTGTATCCCGCCCGCTGCCCTGGATCAGAAACAATGCAGCATGACACAGCATATCCACAGTAAGGCCGTTTCACTTAATCGGCGACCCCCACTCTCCGCCCCTTTATGCAGAAAAAGAAAGACGTGCAGAAATCCCTTTGGGCTGCGTCAGAATATAATTTATACATAACCACTCCCTACCACTACCACCCATATGTATATGTACACACACACACACACACACACACACACACACACACACACACACACACACACACACATACACACACGCACACACACACATATATATATATATACATATATATACATATATATACATATATATATATATATTGTATATACACATACACATATATTACATATATTATATATAATGTATACACTATATATATATATATATATATATATATATATATATATATATATATAATTTCCGACAGTCGCCCCGGGAATCGAACCGAGGTCTTGCTCGATGCCAGACCGCCTTACCGACTGAGCCGTGAGAGCCAGAAAATATCTCAAACTTGAGTTGAAAATATTCACGATGTTAGGTGGACTGTTAACTGCCGTCATCACTTCATTTCACAGACATCTATGAAACAAATATAGTCAACATTAATTTTGCACATAGTGAAATGAAACAAAACAAATAACTGAATAAATAAACAAATTTCTGTCCCACCAAATAATCAGTATAAATATATAACAAAACAGGTCTATAAATTCTAGGATGGATGTTAGACATTTCTCACAGAGACAAGAAAAACCAATTCTAGATACGTTTTCTTACGAACATAAATAAATAGGTCAGTCCATTGAAAATAATCCCAAACTCTTACACTATAGTCCTACCTGAACATTGTGCAAAACAGGAAAACTGCTAACACACACACACACATACACACACACACACAAACACATACACGCACACACACACACGCACACACACACACACACACACACTGACATCCATGAAAGTGTGAGATCTCACGGAAAAGAGAATACCAGTGAAGTGTAAAAACTTGACACAGTGTAAAGTTTTCATTGGAACAAGAGAAATCTTCCCTTTACGGAATGATGTGAATATTTTTATATTTTCGGTATGTTACAACAAACATACTCTCAAACACAAACTAATTAACAAATACTTATTTTTAGGATGGCTTGCATTCATTAAGCTACGGTACAAAGTGAAAGTGCTACCCAATTCTCATTTGAACTGCAGTGAAAGCGGAGCTAAGTATCTCATTGGAAAGAGATCCTGAACTACAGTGACACATATTCCCATCGATTCTCATTGACAAGAGAATAGATACTGACATTCAAAGTGATACAGATTACATTTAACCATAGCCTACTGAATATACTCATGATATGAT
>NC_134817.1:16349716-16352216 GCF_046742065.1 Oratosquilla oratoria | reverse complement strand
CATCAGAGTAAGAACAAGAACAGAGACAAGAACAAGAAGAACAGAGGAAGAACAAGACAAGCAGAACAAGACCATGACCATCAGAAGAAGAACAAAAAGAGTGCAGCAAGAACAAAGACCAAAGCAATAACAAGAAGACCAGAACAGGAACAAGAAAAACTAAGCAAATAAGGTCATCATATTAAAACAACAGGGCAGGACTCGCAGTAATGGTTATAAACTGGACAAATTTAGATTTAAAAAGGAAATAGGCAAGAATTGGTTTACTAATAGGATGGTCGACGAATGGAATAAACTTAGTAACCATGTAGTAAGCACTGAAACTATCAGTTGTTTTAAGAAACGATTAGACAACTTTATGGATGGGGATGACAGGTGGTGATGGATACGGAGCCGCCTAGTGTAGGCCTTATGGTCTCTTGCAGTCTCCTTCATTCTTATGTTCTCATGCTCTTAACAACAATAACATCAAACTCATATCAACTGAAATAAAACAGCAACAATTAAAGTGATGACAGAACTTGATAATCCATCCTCCAGGCAAGCTTAGCCGGACCTACTAAAAAAAAAAAAAAAAAAAAAATCATGCCCACTCGCTCAGCATCACAATATTTCCTTCCTACTTCCGACCGTTTTAAAAACGTTCACATTTGTTTGTAACGGTTTTAACGGTTTTTGTTATGGTATAAAATTTTATTTTTTCAAACGTTTTAATGGTTGTAATTTATTTAAACTCTTGCCATTTTCAACCGTTCCAAACTATATGAATTCTTACCAACATTTTGAAATGTTCCAAAATATTTAAATTCTTACTCAATTTTTTGACGGTTCCACACAAATTCAAATCGTTCCCAAAAGTTTTGAATGATTTTATCTATTTATTTATCTATTCTATTTCATTATTTCATTTATTTATTTATTTATTTATTTATTTGTTTATTTATTTATTTATTTTACGTTTTCCAGCCGATCAAGTGGCCACCAAAAAATTAATGATCACAACTGTTTTTTATATTCTCAAATATTCGTAACGGTTACCATTTTCTTCCTCTTTCGTTTTTCACGTATTCAAGTAATTTTCTAACCGTCTTTTAACGGTTTTCCTAACGGTTCACAGACGTCTCCATTTCTTTCGTTGCCTCTATTCGCCCGTTGAGCCAAGGCCCCGGAGGTAACCAAACACGGAGGTCGTGTCTGTTCCTCCTCCTCTTCCTCTTCCTCTTCCTCTTCCTCGCCCTCCTCCTCCTCTTCTTCCTCCTCCTCCTCTTCCTCTTTCTCTTCCTCGCCCTCCTCCTCCTCTTCTTCCTCCTCCTCTTCCTTCTCCTCCTACTCTTTCTCCTCCTCTTCCTCCTCCCCTCTTCCTCCTCCTCCTCTTCCTCCCCCTCCTCTTCCTCCCCCTCCTCTTCCTCCTCTTCTTCCTCCTCCTCCTCTTCCTCCTTCCTTGTTCTCTGCCTTATTAATACTAATAGGGTCGCCAACGGAACGAAGCTTTGGCCTTTGAGAGACAAGGATGAGAGTAGAAAAAGAGAAGAGCATGGGAGGACGAAGGGGAGGTGATAGAGGAGGGAAGAGAGAAGGAAGAGGAGAGGGAGGAGAGGAGAAGGAGAAGGAGAGGAGGGGAGGGGAGGGGAGTAGGACGAATAGGAGAAAGAGAAGAGGAAAAAAAGAGAAAGAAAAAGAAAGAGAAAAAGAAAAAGAGAAGGAAAAGGAGAAAGAGAAAGAGAAAAAAGAGAATGAGAAGAGAAAAAGACGGAGGAAGAGGAGGAAAAGTAAAATAAAAAGGAAGAGAAGGAGGAGGTGGAGGGAAGGGTGAGGAGGCAGAGAGGCGCGAAGGACGACCATGGGGACTTTTAATGAAAGAATCTTGAAGTTCTTATTGGTCCTCAGTAAATCCTTCTATCACTCTTTAATTAAACCCTATACCCTCATGCTTCTCTCTATCTTGTGTGTGTGTATGCGTGCGGTGCGTGTGTGCATGTGTGTGTGTGTGTGTGTGTGTGTGTGTGTGTGTGTGTGTGTGTGTGTGTGTGTGTGTGTGTGTGTGTGTGTGTGTGTGTGTGTGTGTGATTGTGTGTGTATTCACTTGGTCTTTGGTCTTTGGATCACGTGTTGGACTCGTGATCGACAGCTGTTTCCCTCCTGGAAGAGAGCTCAGAGTTCGTAGCTCCGATCTATGGGTAATGCTATGACCTTGCACACACACACACACCCAACTCCCCGCCCACGAGAGTCAGAGTAACGACTCGAAGCGCAGCGGTACCGAAATAATTTCGGCCCTGGGCAGGATTCGAACCAAGAACTACGGGCCACTATGGTGGCAGTTCAGCGCTCTACCAACTGCGCCACCGTGTGTGTGTGTGTGTGTGTGTGTGTGTGTGTGTGTGTGTGTGTGTGTGTGTGTGTGTGTGTGTGTGTGTGTGTGTGTGTGTGTGTGTGTGTGAATGCTGCTTTTCCCATCTTTGAATTTCTTTTAGTTAAATATATTAGCTTCTTCTTCCAG
>NC_134817.1:16344716-16347216 GCF_046742065.1 Oratosquilla oratoria | reverse complement strand
AGACTGAGGGAAAAGATACACAATGTATTAGCTTTGAAAATGAAACCCTGAATTCATAGTATTGGGAGTATGTTTATGATATCATGTGTGGGTTGAGTATTAATACAAATAATTTTTACAGATAGTATTAATTGTTGATATGTATGGTGCATGCCTGAAATGAGATGCCTGAACTACTGAAATCTTTGAGATGTCAGAGAGATGTGCTACCTAGAGCCTTACCAATACATAAGGAGAGTGCCAATAGATATTGAACGATATTTTCTTTTGTGAAGCATTGACAATTCTATTGCAGCTTCACCAGTATGTGTCCAAGACAAAAAGCGAAAGAATTGTAAAACAAATGTGAAATTATGCAGAGACATTCTACTATTACTAACATCTTTAATGCTGTGTATATAACTGTTGTAACATGCCTCACAGATACACAATTCACCATCTTTGAAAATGTGAAAAATCCTCCATTGAGATCTAACACAATTATCCTAATAATGTCATATTTTAATTGTTGTTGTTCTTAATCAGTTTTCGCAATCAGAGGGAAGACATTGAATTCTATTCAGCAGTTTTTCCTGATTTTGTTATTGGTAAATTATAACATCTTAAGAATTCGGTAGTAGCTAGTTTTGCAAATCAGTTATTGTATTATAATTATTTTGTTTTGTATCTTTTTAATGTTACTGATATTTGTGCATTTTGGAAGGGTTACTTATTTCGTTGTTATATGTGGCATATGTTTTGATTACAACATCCACTGAAGGATACTTGTTTAGCCAGTTTATTCAGAAATAGTTTTAGTAGTTCCTTGTATTAGATATTTTTCAAGTTTTTATTTCCAGCAAGCCCTGTGAGAGGGTAGTGGAAAATGGTTGGTCGGGACGACCAAGGGTAGCTGTTGAGCCCTGTAAGAGGCTCGCAGATGAGGCTCGTAGATGAAAGTAGACAGGTGAGGTAGACAGAGGAGTAGGTTGCGAGAATTTAATTTTTATGAGTTCGATGTTTGGTAAACAATTGTTCGTAGGCAAAGTTATTGCACAAGCTCACTCCTCGCCTAAATGTTTACAAACAACAGCTGGGGACCCGATTCCATTGCTGTATAAAGTTCATTTTATGCTGATGTAACAGTATGTAAACTAAGTCAGTAGTGCATTGATTTCGAGATTGAGTAAGCAGTATTGCTTAAGGGGTTTGTAACAGCCTTTCTGATTAGAGACATGGTGGTGGAGGAGAAAACTTAATTGGTTTACGGGAGTAAAGTCACGCCCTTAGGGGAGGTACTTAGATGTAAAAGTAAAGATCATTGGACTAAAGGAATCATGACGTCAATGCGACCTGACCTAGTGAACAAATTGAAGATTGTAGAGGGGACGAACCAAGTGTATTACTATTCAGGGATGAAACGAAAGAAAATTTAAGCTCCGTTTAATTCCCCTCTCTTATACAGAGTAATGGAACTTGACTAAGTCGGATGATCGGAAGCGAAGGATCTTCCTACAGAAGAATATTGTGAATGACTATCATACATAAAGACAGTGGTGAAAACAAAGTAGAAGGTGAGAGACGAAATACAAAACTTAACACAAAAGAAAGTTGGCGCATAACGACGATGATAGAGTAGTGAAAGGGGACCAGAGAAGGAAACGGTAGACGGAGTGACAATGGTTAAAAAGCTACATTATCGTAACTCCAATACATACTAGCCACACACACACAAATACTACCACTAAACCCATTACAATGCAACTAACACACACATATATTATTATCACAGACACATTTCCTATGTGACAACCTACACCAAACATGCTTAACTAAGCTTATTTCCCCTATGTAACGAGCGACTGCGTTTGCCAGAGCGAGGAGCTGGGGGAAACATTCTCTCTAATCTCAACAGTGGAGATTATATCCCCAAGCTATAAACACGGATCACAGACAAATAAATCAAGAAAACCGAAGAAGGTTTATCTGACCCCGCTAAGCCCATTATGTAAACAATTGTTACTACGGCACTTGTCATGTGATTGCTGGGTTCGAGTCCTTGGCAGTACCGCATTTCAATTTCTACACGTCGGCCTCCATTAGGTCTTCCGATGTTGATGGCTTAGAAATTAAGTGCATTGTGTTGTTGAAATGTATATATATACGTACATATATATATATATATATATATATATATATATATATATATATTTCGTTGAATGTGATGGCTCGTTCAGTGTTTATATATATATATATATATATATATATATATATATATATATACAGTATATATATATATATATATATATAAACATACCTCAGAATTATCTTAGATTCTCTTAAGAGTATTGCGGTGACTACGTCGTAGTTAATCGTCAAAGACAAATCCGGATTTCGGTTCGCTCGTGCCTTCTTCGCTGGCGTTGATGTGTTCCTTTACTCTATGGTGGTTAGGAAAAGAATGGCTCTGTGGGGAGTTGGGTCAGTTTATATACTGTTTCAGTGGGGACACTGGCGTTCA
>NC_134817.1:16339716-16342216 GCF_046742065.1 Oratosquilla oratoria | reverse complement strand
GGGAGGACAAGGCAAAACAAGGAAAGATAAGACAAGACAAAGCGAAATAAGGGAAGACAAGACTAGGAAAAATAAGGGAAGGGAAGGCGAGGCAAGAGAAGGCAAGACAAGACAAGACACGACAAGGATAGATAAGGGAAGACAAGACAAGACAAAACTAGGACAAATAAGACAAGACGAGGCGAGACAAGGGAAGGCAAAACAAGACGAGGAAAGATAAGAGAAGACAAGGCTAGACAATGGAAGACCAGGCTAGACAATAGAAGACAAGACAAAGAAAAATAAGACAAGACACAGCGAGGCAAGACGAGACAAGACGAGGAAAGACAAGACAAGTTAGGCAAGGCATATCCAGACAAGGTCAAACAAAACAAAACCAAATAAGAAAAGACAAGATAAGAAACAGAAACAAGAAAATGACAGAACTTGGACAGGATAAAACAGACTTAGGCCTGAGTGAGAGGAGGAGAGGGGTATGAGGGGAGGGGAGGGGGAACAGGAGGAAGAGGAGGAAAAGGAGGAAGAGGGAAGAGGAGGAAGAGGAGGAAGAGGAGTAGGACAATACACACTCTCAGGTAAAAGAGTGTTGAGAGTAACTGTGCCGAGAGTTGGGCTATGAATGGGGCAATACTGTATCTCTTGGGCAATGCTGTGTGTGTGTGTGGCAATAGCCATACATATACCGGCGGCACCAGCCCCCGCGTCCAAAACACGTGGCAGCCATTCCACCTTCAGGGCCATTTTGTATATTTATTCTTAGACATTTTTGAATCCGAGGGGAGGGGGAGGGAGGGGAGGTGGAAGGAGGGGGACGGGGGGAGGAAGGGGGAGGTGGACGGGGGGAGAGGGAAAGATGGCAATGGGGGAGGGAGATGCGGCGTAGGAATGAGATGGCGCGGTCATTGTGGCGCAAATTTTACGGTTATGGGCAATAAAATAGGACATATTGGCTATAGGAGCATACAGTACAACGCCGTTACCGCCATTTTGGCGATATTCATCTCGAGCGAAATCTGCATTTTGGCGTTTCTTTTCTTACCTTTCTTAGAAAAGGCTGATTTTTTTCTTCTTTTTCTTTGTTTTTCTAAAGGGAATGGTTTAGAAATTAGAGCGCTTTATAATAAAAATTGATTATTGCATCAGGAATTTTGACCAATGTAACCATGAGTAATCATGGCTACAGTTATAAGAACATAAGAACATAAGAAATAAAGGAGACTGCAAAAGACCATAAGGCCTACACTAGGCAGCTCCGTATCCATCACCACCTGTCATCCCCATCCATAAAGTTGTCTAATCGTTTTTTAAAACAATTGATGGTTTCAGCGCTTACTACATGGTTACTAAGTTTATTCCATTCATCGACCACCCTATTAGTAAACCAATTCTTGCCTATTTCCTTCTTAAATCTAAATTTGTCCAGTTTATACCCATTACTGCAAGTCCTGCTATCATCACACTCGCTCACTCACTCACTCCGCTGGTCTTCGGGCCTCTTGGTGATCCATAACCGCTTTTGAAACGTCTCGCCATGTCTTTCTGTCCTGTGCCACCTTCTCCTTCCATTCTATTGGTTCTATTCTGCACATCTACACATCTTCTTCAACGCATCTCCTCCAGTCTTTTCTACGTCGCCCAAGTGGTCGTCTTCCACGCACTCCACTAATGAGCATTTTCTTTGGCCATCTTGTATCTTTACAACATGGCCTGCCCATTTCAATCTTTTTAATCTTATTACATTTTTAATATGGGGTTGTTTTGTTTGTTCTCGAATTTCCCAGTTATGTCTTATTCTCCATTCTTGCCTTTGGTTGTCATCCACGAGTCCTAGAATTCTCCGTAAAATCTTATTTTCAAGAAGTTCAAACAGTAATCACAGTCAAAGTAATCACAACATGGGTAATCATGACAAGTAATCATGACGAGTAATAATGATGGAAGTAATCATGGTAATAGTAATCACAGTAAGAGTATTTATGAAAAAAGTAACCATGACACAAATAATCACGACAAAAGTAATGAAATAGATTAACCGAAATTTCTCTATTAATTTACCTATTTTATTTATCTATTTATATATTCTATATGTTCATTAGTTGTCACTTCATTCATTCATTCATTAACTTCTAATCATTTATTCATATCTATAAAACAGCCATCTATCTATAAAACTATCTATATAACTATCTATAAAACAATTATAAAAGCTCCGATAATAGTCTTATCATAAGAACTATAAGTATAAATGAATAATTACTCAATAACAACAACACACATTAACAAAACAAGCATAACAATACAAATAATGAAACTAGTGATGATAATAATAGCAACGCAGCTACAACAGCAACAACGATAATAATGATAATAGTAATTATAATAATCAGAAGTAGTCTTGCAGTGGACAAGATGCAGGGATGACCCGTCATCCAGGAGGTGCCAAGATAAGAGAGAGGAAAGAGGGTAGAGGGGAGTGGAGTATGTAGGGGATGGAATGGGT
>NC_134817.1:16327216-16329716 GCF_046742065.1 Oratosquilla oratoria | reverse complement strand
TATTGATTGATTGATCATGCCAGGTTCGGGAACCGAATGACGTCCCCCGGGGCTGCACATTCAAATGAAGGTGAGGGTGTCGATAGCATCAGAAAACGAGCGGTAAGGAGACGATTCTCACTGACGTCCGCCTCGTAGGCCTAAAACCCCAATGGAAGGAACAAATTAAAAAATAAATCAAAATCAAAACCCAAAACCAGAAGAGTTTTTGGCATTTCTCTTTCGAAATTGTCTTCGGCACGCAATCCAACCAATCACAAAGAGTCTCTCAAGAAGAAGAAGAAGAAGAAGAAGAAGAAGAAGAAGAAGAAGAAGAGAAAGAGGAAGAGGAAGAGGAAGAGGAAGAGGAAGAAGAAGAAGAAGAAGAAGAAGAAGAAGAAGAAGAAGAAGAAGAAGAAGAAGACTGTGAGGAGAGCCTACACTAGGAGGCGCTGAGTAGCTACGAACAAAGCCGCATGCGCATGGGCTATTGGGCCAGGTAGCAGTCACTGCTGAGAATCGGAGAGGAGTGCAGGATTCGAACCCGCAACTGAGCGGATGTGAGACCAGAAGCCTTCCGATGACGCCTCCTGTGCAGGAAGGACATACAGTCATCTTGTTTAGAACAACAATGAATGAAAGAATATCTATGGAAGATTTCATTATTAAGAAAATTGTAACCCAAACTCTCGGGACTCTGAGCCCATAGGTCACGGGGAGAGATCTACTCTACCCTCTGTTTATATATACTTGTTTCTTTTCTGTACTTGTACCTTGAATATGTCTGAATAGACGAAAGCGCTCGGTCTCCTTTCTGTTATTTTCCTGGTGGTTTTTTTCTGCATAATTAGAATCACGCGTTCAAGTGATTTCTTCTGCATCTATGGAAGAGTGTAATTCATCTCCGTGGTAACCTGGAAGACGCTGAAGACTGAGAGAGAGAGAAAATAAGAAAGATGGATTTCCATTCCACTTTACTTACAGGCAATTCCCGAGGCAAGTTACAGCAGAGAGAGTCTTATGGCTGTGTGCGTATCACTCTCCGTGTCTTTGTGCCTTAGTGCCTCTGTGCCTGTGTCCCTGAGGGCCTATGTGCCTGGGTGTTTATGTGTCTCAGTTCCTATGTGTCTGGACGTATATATGTGCCTGGATCTTTGTGTGTCTTATGTGACAGAGTATTTTTGTGCCAATATGTCCTATGTGCCTTTCTGTGCCTGAATGGCTAAGATGCTGGAGTGCCTTATTTGACTGAGTACTTGTGTGCCTGTGTGTCTATGTGTCCTATGTATTTTTGTGTCTGTGTGCCTATGTGTCCTATGTATCTTTCTGTGCCTGTGTACCTATGTGTCCTATGTATCTTTTTGTGTCTGAATGTCTCAATACCTGGATGTTTGACTTTCACATGTGACTGAGTTATGTGTCTATGTGTCTGTGTCTATGTGTGTCTATGTGTCTATGCTTCCCTGCCTATGCGTATCAGTGACTGAATGCTATAATGTCCCATGTGACTGTCTTATGTGACTGAGTCCTTATGTGCCTATGTGTCCTATGTGGCTGAGTGCCTGTAGGCAGCTCCAAGTCTCGGTTGTATCGTTGCTGGTGACACTTGAATTGCAAATCGACCCTCAAGTACCTCATCCATTAAACCTTCCCCCTCTTCTCCCCTTCTCCTTCTCCTCTCCCTTCCCCCTCTTCACCCTCTCCCCTTCCTCCTTCCCCATCCCCTTCCCCCCTCCTCTTTTCCCTTCCCCATCTTCCCCTTCTCCCCTTCCTCCTTTCTCCTTTCCCTTCCACCCTTTCTCCCCTTCTTCCCCTCTCCTTCTCCCCCTCCCCTCTTCCTCCTCTTCCCCCTCTCCCCTTCCCCCTCCCCTTCCCCCTCCTCTTTCCCTTTTCCCCTCCTCTTTCCCCTTCCCACCTCTCCTTCCCTCTACCCTCCCCTTCCCCTTCTCTCCTTCCTCCTTCCCCCTCCCCTTCTCCTTCCCCTCTCTCTTTCCCCCTCTTCCCCCATCCCCTTCCTCCTTCCTCCTTCCCCCTCTTCTACCCTTCTCCTTCCCCTCTCCCTTCCCCCCTCTTCCCCTCTCCCCTTCCTCCTTACCCCTCCCCTCCTCTTTCCCCTTCCCCCCTCCCTTTCGGAAGCGTGCTGGTCTCGCATTTGCTTAGTCGAGGATTCGAATCCCAATCATCCTCTCGGATTCCCCGACAGTCCAGACGCGCAGGGTAGAATTGACGGCTTCGGCCGCAGCTACTCAGCGCCTCCTAGCGTAGGCTCCTCATATTCCTTCTTCTTCATTGGACAACCACAGCGACAACACACAAAACTGACCTTTCTCCATTCCTACGGGTCATACCGAGCAAGCTCCCATGCAGACGCTAGACCCATCCCTGATTTCTGACGCATCTACGTTTCACATTAATGCTCCCTTGGGCTCGTCGTAGCTGGCGTTCGGTGATAAAGCAGGTTACTTGGTCGATGACGGTGAGGTTGAGTACATATATTATCCAATTAATTCTGAGCTCTCCT
>NC_134817.1:16319716-16322216 GCF_046742065.1 Oratosquilla oratoria | reverse complement strand
GGCGTCACCGTCACATCACCGTCACGTCACGTTCACGTCACGTCACCGTCACGTTCACGTCATGTCACGTTCACGTCAGGTTCACATCACGTCACCGTCACGTTCACGTCACGTGACGTTCATGTTACGTCACGTTATCGTCACGTCACATTCACGTCATGTCACGTCATGTTCACGTCACGTCATGTTCACGGCACGTCATGTTCACGTCACGTCATGTTCACATCACGTCATGTTCACGTCACGTCATGTTCACGTCACCGTCATGTTCGTCATCGTCACGTCACGTCACCGTCACGTTCACGTCACCGTCACGTTCACGTCACCGTCACGTTCACGTCACCGTCACGTTCACGTCACCGTCACGTTCACGTCACCGTCACGTTCACGTCACCGTCACGTTCACGTCATCGCCACGTTCACGTCACGTGACCGTCACGTCATGTCACCGTCCCGTTCACGTCACGTCACGTCTCCTATTCAGTCGAGACCACTGCTAAACAAAGGCCTCTTTTATACCATTCAGTGACTAGCACGAATGCTCCACACCTTGCCACGTCACTCCTGCAAACTTCTTTATCTCTCCACCCTCTGTCTGGTCTCCCTCTTTCACGCTTCCCTTCTCGCAGCGTCCACTCAGTAACACACTTGCTCCATCGCCCATCGTTCGCGCTAACTTTCCTACCCAATTCCACTTCCTCTTAATTTTATATAAATACATACAAACATGCATACATACATATGTACATACATACGGAGTCGGTCAAAATCGGTCAGAGTCGGTCAGAATCGGTCAGAGTCGGTCAGAATCGGTCAGAGTCGGTCGGAATCGGTCAGACTCTGCAACAGTCTGCCAAAGTCGGTCAGAATAGGTCAGAATAGGTCAGAGTCGGTCAGAGTCGGTCGGAGTTTATCAAAGTCTGTCGTAATCTGTCGGAGTCTGTCGGAATCTGTCAGAGTCGGTCAGAGTCTGTTGGAGTCGGTCAGAGTCTGTTGAAGTCGGTCAGAGTCGGTCAGAGTCTGTCGGAGTCAGTCAGAGTCAGTCAGAGTCAGTCAGAGTCAGTCAGAGTCAGTCAGAGTCGGTCAGAGTCTTTTGGAGTCGGTCAGAGTCTTTTGGAGTCGGTCAGAGTCTGTTGGAGTCGGTCAGAGTCTGTTGGAGTCGGTCAGAGACGGTCAGGGTCTGTCAGAGTCTGTCAGAGTCAGTCAGAGTCAGTCAGAGTCTGTCAGAGTCAGTCAGATTCAGTCAGAGTCAGTCAGAGTCGGTCAGAGTCGGTCAGAGTCTGTCAGAGTCTGTCAGAGTCGGTTAGAGTCGGTCAGAGTCTGTTGGAGTCAGTCAGAGTCGGCCATAGTCGATCAGAGTCCGTTGGAGTCTGTTGGAGTCTATCGGAGTCTGTCTAAGTTTGTCCGAAGCTTAGATTTTTCGCCGATGACTTTCGAGGATTCGGGGAACTCTTGTCTTGCGGAACTTTCTCGGTTTACGGAAGTAACTTCCAAATGTGGAAGACATCTTCATATTATTCGTAAGTCTTATAGCCATCGTATTTTGAAAAAAGAAACACATGCATATATATGTATATATATATATATATTTATCAACCACAATTCACTTTAATTCTAAGCCATCAACACCGACAGAGACTCGAGGAGGCCAACATGCAGAAATTGAAACGTGGTACGGCCGAGGACTCGAACCTGGGCTAGCACGTGACAAGTGTTAGTGACTTAGCCGATTGCGCCATCAAGAGAGATGTTGATGGCTTAGAATTAGTGTATTGTGGTTGATAAAAATGTATACCTATTCACTGGGACCTATTCAGTGTTGTGTATATGTGTGTGTATATATATATATATATATATATATATATATATATATATATATATATATATATATACATTCAGTATCCAATATCGTACACCATTAGGCAGAGGAAGCCTCCATTTTCCAATAAAGTTGATCCTTAGTTACAGCGCTGACGGTGAGCGACATTCAGTCCCGTAAATTGAATAACAATATGGACGTAGGTTTAGTGGAAAGAGAAGTTGTTTATTTCCGGTTTACAGATTATATGAATAATTTGGTGCGCCACGTGGTGGTTTTTTTAATAATTTGAATGTTGCTTTTGCATTTTGAATAACTATGTTTAGCATATCTAATAATCTGGGAAATAAATGTTTTTTCGTTGTTATACTTGTTTGTTGTCATACCTGTTTATTATGTAACTATACCTATGCATTTATTTATGTATTTTATTTATTTTCATTTACATTATCATATTTCTATTTGTTCATTTATTTATTAATTCATTTATCATTATTATATATATTTTTTCGCATCCGACCTAGATATGGATCAAAAGGTCTCCTGTCGGCATGCTCCGCCTTTGTAGTCCTTTGTACTTGAAATTATTTGTTTCATGTTCTGTGTTATACGTCACACGTGTTGTGAATATTGAACATATGCAAGTTCATTCACAGGAAAAATTAGCATTCAAGTATTCAC
>NC_134817.1:16307216-16312216 GCF_046742065.1 Oratosquilla oratoria | reverse complement strand
AGGGGTGAGTGAGAGGGGTGTGAGGGGTGAGGTGTGAGTGAGTGGGTGTGGAGTGATGTATGAGTGAGTGAGTGAGTGGTGTGAGTGAGTGGTGTGGAGTGTGGGGTGAGTGAGTGAGGGTGAGTGAGTGGTGGGAGTGAGTGAGTGGGTGTGAGAGTGAGTGGGTGTGAGATTGAGTGGGTGTGAGGGTGAGTGGGTGTGAGGGTGAGTGGGTGTGAGGGTGAGTGGGTGTGAGGGTGAGTGGGTGTGAGGGTGAGTGGGTGTGAGGGTGAGTGGGTGTGAGAGTGGGTGAGTGAGGGTTGAGTGGGTGAGTGAGTGAGTGAGTGTGAGTGAGTGGGTGTGAGTGAGTGAGTGGGTGGGTGAGAGTGGGTGGTGAGTGAGTGAGTGAGTGTGGGTGAGTGGAGTGAGTGATGAGTGTGGGGTTGTGAGTGAGTGGGTGTGAGTGAGTGGGTGAGTGAGTGAGTGGATGAATGAGTGTGAGTGTGTGAGTGAGTGTGTGAGTGAGTGTGAGTGAGTGAGTGAGTGAGAGGGAGTGAGTGAGTGAGAGGGAGTGAGTGAGTGAGAGGGAGTGAGTGAGTGAGAGGGAGTGAGTGAGTGAGAGGGAGTGAGTGAGTGAGAGGGAGTGAGTGAGTGAGAGGGAGTGAGTGAGTGAGAGTGAGTGTGAGAGTGAGTGAGTGAGAGAGTGTGAGTGAATGTGTGAGTGAATGATTGTGAGTGTGAGTGTGAATGAGTGTGAATGAGTGTGAGTGTGAATGAGTGTGAGTGTGAGTGTGAGTGAGTGTGAGTGAGTGTGAGTGAGTGTGAGTGTGAGTGAGTGTGAGTGTGAGTGAGTGTGAGTGTGAGTGAGTGTGAGTGTGAGTGAGTGTGAGTGTGAGTGAGTGTGAGTGTGAGTGAGTGTGAGTGAGTGAGTGAGTGAGTGTGAGTTAGAGTGAGTTAGTGATTGTGAGTTAGTGTGAGTTAGTGTGAGTGTGAGTGAGTGTGAGTTAGTGAGTGTGAGTTAGTGAGTGAGTGAGAGTGTGAGTGAGTGAGTGAGTCGATGAGTGTGAATGAGTGAGTGAGTGTGTGAGTGTGTGTGAGTGTGAGAGTGTGTGTGAGAGTGAGTGTGAGTGAGAGTGTGTGTGTGTGTGGGTGTGTGAGTGTGTGTGTGTGTGTGAGAGTGTGAGAGTGTGTGAGTGTGAGTGAGTGTGAGTGAGTGAGAGTGTGAGTGAGTGATTGAGTGAGTGAGTGAGAGTGTGATTGAGTGAGTGAGTGAGTGATTGAGTGTGAGTGAGTATTGAGTGTGAGTGTGATTGAGTGTGAGGAGATTGAGTGTGAGTGAGTGATTGTGTGTGAGTGATTGAGTGAGTGTGAGTGAGTGGATGAGTGTGAGTGAGTGTGAGTGAGTTTGTGAGTGAGTGAGTGAGTGAGTGAGGTGAGTGAGTGTGAAGTGATTGAGTGTGAGTGAGTGATTGAGTGAGAGTGAGTGATTGAGTGTGAGTGAGTGATTGAGTGTGAGTGAGTGATTGAGTGTGAGTGATTGAGTGTGAGTGAGTGATTGAGTGTGAGTGAGTGATTGAGTGTGAGTGAGTGATTGAGTGTGAGTGAGTGATTGAGTGTGAGTGAGTGATTGAGTGTGAGTGAGTGATTGAGTGTGAGTGAGTGATTGAGTGTGAGTGAGTGATTGAGTGTGAGTGAGTGATTGAGTGTGAGTGATTGAGTGTGAGTGATTGAGTGTGAGTGAGAGTGAGTGAGTGGGTGAGATGAGTGAGAGTGAGTGATTGAGTGTGGAGTGTGAGTGTGAGTGAGATAGTGAGTGAGAGATAGTGAGCGAGAGTGTTGAGTGAGTGATTGAGTGATGTGATAGTGGGATAGTGAGTGAGTGTGATAGTGAGTGGGGTGTGATAGTGAGTGGGTGTGATAGTGAGTGGGTGTGATAGTGAGTGGGTGTGATAGTGAGTGGGTGTGATAGTGAGTGGGTGTGATAGTGAGTGGGTGTGATAGTGAGTGGGTGTGATAGTGAGTGGGTGTGATAGTGAGTGGGTGTGAGTGGGTGTGACTGAGTGGGTGTGAGTGACTGAGTGGGCGTGAGTGACTGAGTGGGTGTGAGTGAGTGGGTGTGAGTGAGTGGGTGTGAGTGAGTGGGTGTGAGTGGGTAGGTGTGAGTGGGTGTGAGTGAGTGGGTGTGAGTGAGTGGGTGTGAGTGAGTGGGTGTGAGTGAGCGTGTGTGAGTGAGCGGGTGTGAGTGAGCGGGTGTGAGTGAGCGGGTGTGAGTGAGCGGGTGTGAGTGAGCGGGTGTGAGTGAGCGGGTGTGAGTGAGCGGGTGTGAGTGAGCGGGTGTGAGTGAGCGGGTGTGAGTGAGCGGGTGTGAGTGAGCGGGTGTGAGTGAGTGGGTGTGAGTGAGTGGGTGTGAGTGAGTGGGTGTGAGTGAGTGGGTGTGAGTGAGTGGGTGTGAGTGAGTGGGTGTGAGTGAGTGAGTGGGTGTGAGTGAGTGGGTGTGAGTGAGTGAGTGGGTGTGAGTGAGTGAGTGGGTGTGAGTGAGTGAGTGGGTGTGAGTGAGTGAGTGGGTGTGAGTGAGTGAGTGAGTGAGTGAGTGGGTGTGAGTGAGTGAGTGGGTGTGAGTGAGTGAGACTGAGTGAGTGAGTGAGACTGAGTGAGTGAGTGAGACTGAGTGAGTGAGAGAGACTGAGTGAGTGTTGTGAGTGAGTGAGGGTGGGTGTGACTGAGTGGGTGTGAGTGACTGAGTGGGCGTGAGTGACTGAGTGGGTGTGAGTGAGTGAGTGGGTGTGAGTGAGTGAGTGGGTGTGAGTGAGTGAGTGGGTGTGAGTGAGTGGGTGTGAGTGAGTGAGTGAGTGGGTGTGAGTGAGTGAGTGAGTGGGTGTGAGTGAGTGAGTGAGTGGGTGTGAGTGAGTGGGTGTGAGTGGGTGTGAGTGAGTGGGTGTGAGTGAGTGAGTGAGTGAGTGGATGTGAGTGGGTGTGAGTGGGTGTGAGTGAGTGGGTGTGAGTGAGTGAGTGAGTGAGTGGGTGTGAGTGAGTGAGTGGGTGTGAGTGAGTGAGTGGGTGTGAGTGAGTGAGTGGGTGAGTAAGAGTAAGAGTGAGCGTGAGCGAATGAGTGTGAATGAGTGTGAATGAGTGTGAATGAGTGTGAATGAGTGTGAATGAGTGTGAATGAGTGTGAGTGAGATGTGAGTGAATGAGTGCGAGTGAATGAGTGCGAGTGAATGAGTGCGAGTGAATGAGTGCGAGTGAATGAGTGCGAGTGAATGAGTGTGAGTGTGAATGAGTGTGAGTGTGAATGAGTGTGAGTGTGAATGAGTGTGAGTGTGAATGAGTGTGAGTGTGAATGAGTGTGAGTGTGAATGAGTGTGAGTGTGAATGAGTGTGAGTGTGAATGAGTGTGAGTGTGAATGAGTGTGAGTGTGAGTGTGAGTGAGTGTGAGTTAGTGTGAGTGTGAGTTAGTGTGAGTTAGTGTGAGTGTGAGTTAGTGTGAGTGTGAGTTAGTGTGAGTTAGTGTGAGTTAGTGTGAGTTAGTGTGAGTTAATGTGAGTTAGTGTGAGTGTGAGTTAATGTGAGTTAGTGTGAGTGTGAGTTAATGCGAGTGAGTGTGAGTTAGTGTGAGGTAGTGTGAGTTAGTGTGAGTGTGAGTTAGTGTGAGTGAGTGATTGAGTGAGTGAGAGTGAGAGTGAGAGTGAGAGTGTGTGTGTGTGTGTGTGTGTGTGTGTGTGTGTGTGTGTGTGTGTGTGTGTGTGTGTGTGTGTGTGTGTGTGTGTGTGTGTGTGTGTGTGTGTGTGTTAAAACGTGTTTGCAGGGTTAACGACACCAAAAGAGCCAAGTCTATTCACAAAGCATGAATGGACGTTGAGCCAATAAGAACAAAACACACTCGATCTCGTTCAGAGGTCGATTACCTTTGGACTTCGATGTTGTGGTCCACGAACTCGAACGTTCTTGAATTTCCTCCGAAGTCGTTAATGGCAGGTTCCTCAGGCTTCTCGGAAGCTGAAGGGAGGAGATGAACACCCAAACCTGAGAACCTGAGCAATACCTCTTTCTAGCCTCCCCCCCCCCTTAAAAGAAAAAAATCCTAATTACTCTCGAAGTAGGACGAAACCTGATCGGAGCATCCTTCTTCGTTCGTTCTCAGATTCCCCTCGAGGATGTCAGTCATCCATCAAGGGCTTCCGAGATGACTCTCTTCTAGTCTCTTTGATAGCCTCACACGGGGTTTCACCATAGCCTCGTGCAGTTCGTCTCAAATTTAGCCTCGCACGGTCCCACCCTAGACTCGCGTCGCCGTCCCTCAAGCCTTCGTCTGTTTTTAAACCCATTCTTTTGCAATGCGAAACCCAATCAATATTGACTGGAGTCTATTGACTGGCACCACCAATAATTATGTTCAGCTTCGCGTGGCGTTTGCATATCCCCTTTCGAAACAAAGCTAATTGTTTTTTTTTTTTTTTTTTTTTGCTCAACACTATCGCTTGGCGACACGCAGAATTGACGTATCTTGAGCTCGAAGGGTTTCCTTATGCTGAATGAAATTACCTGAGGATGCTGTTGTTGAATGTCGTTTCACTTAGATATTTTATTCTGGCTGACGCCGGAAGAATTTATTCAGCTGAGGAAAACCTCAACTCACCCAAGGGCTAGTGGGGTTTTAGTGGTAGCAGTAGTTCTCACTGTAATAGTAGTGGTGGTAGTAGTAATAGTAGTGGTGGTATCAGTAATAGTAGTGGTGGTGGTAGTAGTAATTATGGTGGTGGTAGTAGTAATAGTAGTAGTAATGATGGTAGTAGTAGCAATGATGATGGTGATAGTAGTAGTAATGATGGTGGTAGTAGTAGTAGTGGAAGTAGTAATAGTAATGATGGTGGTAGTAGTAGTAGTGGTGGTGCTGGTAGTGGTGGTGGTGGTGGTGGTGGTAGCACCTGTGGTGGTGGTGGTGGTGGTGGTAGCACCTGTGGTGGTGGTGGTGGTGGTGGTAGCACCTGTGGTGGTGGTGGTGGTGGTGGTGGTGGTGGTG
>NC_134817.1:16289716-16302216 GCF_046742065.1 Oratosquilla oratoria | reverse complement strand
TAGTCTGGAACATTAAAGTAAAGGTGACCCCCAGACTTTACTCCTACATTGGTGAATTAAAGTCTGGGAGTTGTCTTAATTTTAATGTTCCAGACTGCTCTCTGGTCTATAAATACAATGCAACCTCCGAGGGAGACTCGAGTGGTTGCCTGATTAAATATTTACACATATACAAATAGGCTGTTGCCATATTCACATTGGGAAAAATATAAGGAAGGCTCGTCGCGTTGATGTGGTTGATTTTGTGAGAAGTTACTGATGCCAATGCAGGAAAGAAATGATTTGCATAAGTTATGTCATTCTGAGCAGGGTAAATGATTATGTTATGTTGCTTCATCAATGTTAAGCCTACGATGATATAAGCAGGAAAGTAAACATCAGCTACGTAGGTGGTAACTGGAGTGGAAGGGCACTCGTCTTTGAAGCTAATGTCTAGGGAGAATTTACCAATGATAAGGGAATGGTGCACTATCGACAATGCAAAGGTTGGCGTCGCGACGGGTGGGGGCTGTTCCCAAAATGGTGACACATTTTGTTTCAGTGCGGAATTTGTGGAAACTGTGTACTGACATGATGTTAACTGGGGAACCCGTGTCGAGAAAGATTGTCACTTTGGTGTTGCTAGACGTAGCATTGAAAGTTAAGGAATGGGAAAATACGTCTGGGATATCCAGGGTATGTACAGGTAGAGTTGATGATTGAATATCTGGGTATGGAGGAACTGTCCTTTGTATGCACTGAGTCTTTGTATTCTGTAGTCACAAAGGAGATGTGTTACGTGAATGCCTTGCAGGAGATGTGTTATGTGAATGTCTTACAGGGGATGTAAAGGGACCATAGTTGGTCCCTTGGGAGAATGCAAGATAATGAAGTATATCTTGAGAGTAAGTCTGAAGACGTTTGAATTTCTGCTTGCGTGTGCACGCTGTACATCAAAGGAGGTGATAACGTGTGTGTGTGTGTGTGTGTGTGTGCGTGTGGCGCGCGTATGTGTGTGTGTGTGTGTGTGTGTGTGTGTGTGTGTGTGTGTGTGTGTGTGTGTGTGTGTGTGTGTGTGTGTACATGCATGTATATATGTATATTTTTGTATGTGTGTATCCACGCACGTGGGAGGGTATATGATTGTTTAAAGAAGTCCTATTCACACATGTCTGCTTTGTGATAGCATCAAGTAAATAAAATTGAATAATATAAGAGAAAAAATAAAATGAAAATAAAATACGATTAATAAATTAGTAGATAAAAAGAAACAAGAAAAATACAATAGAATATAGATCAATGAATCAGAAAATGAAAAAGAAGAGAATAAACAAATGAATAAATGAATTAATTAATAAACGTCACCTCACATGTGTTCTGGAGTTCCACTTTTTTTTTTGGTACGTCCACTCCCTTGGGGCCACTTGCTGGCGCAAGTAAAATATATTCGCTAAGACGAAAATTTGTACACATTCTCGAGCGCCGCCTTTATATATATATATATATATATATATATATATATATATATATATATATATATATATATATATATATATATATATATATATTATTCTCTTAAATCCCATCCCACTAGGGAACGTCACAACGAAGATTGACATTCTTTTTTTTTCTATGTTCTAATCCAAAAGCATGGAGTCTGAACCCCAAATGAGATGATCAAATCCGGGAAGAAGACGCACAAGTGTGTGTGTGTGTGTGTGTGTGTGTGTGTGTGTGTGTGTGTGTGTGTGTGTGTGTGTGTGTGTGTGTGTGTGTGTGTGTGTGTGTGTCTGTGTGTATCTGTGTGCGGCTGTGTGTGTATGTGTCTGTGTGCGGCTGTGTGTGTATGTGTCTGTGTGTGTGTGTGTACCTAGTGTGTACCTAGTGTGTGTGTTACGGGAAGGGGAGCTATGCTCGTGGGGTACCGTCTTCATATCTGTGTGTGTGTGTGTGTGTGTGTGTGTGTGTGTGTGTGTGAGAGAGAGAGAGAGAGAGAGAGAGAGAGAGAGAGAGAGAGAGAGAGAGAGAGAGAGAGAGAGAGAGAGAGAGAGAGAGAGAGAGAGAGACAGAGACAGACAGAGACAGAGACAGAGACAGAGACAGAGACAGAGAGAGACAGAGACAGAGAGAGAGAGAGAGAGAGAGAGAGAGAGAGAGAGAGAGAGAAAGAGAGTGAGTGAGAGAGAAAAAAAGAGTGCGTCTGTGTGCGTGTGTGCATATGCGTGTTAATGCACATCTACCTCGAGGCCACTGTGGTATTACAAACAGCGATAAATATACATATTTTCCAATTTACTTAATACTTCCAATAATGATAGACAGCTTCAACTGTACCGTATGACCGCTAATTACATCTCCCCCCCCAAAAAAAAAGTCACAACATTTCGCCAATTATTTTTCCGCAAAAAAATCGTGAAACGAGCCATTGTTTATTGTACCGTATTGTCAAAATATTAGGATTAATTTAGTGTAAATAATATCATATATATATATATATATATATATATATATACACATATCAATCAAATCAACCATCCTGAGTCCACTGCCGAACAAAGGCCTCCTTCATAGCATTCTATTATTCACACGACCGCGCCAACCTCTGCCACGTCACTCCTGCAAACTTCACAATCTCGTCTTTCCACCTTCTGTCTGATGTCCCTTCTTCCACGCTTCCCATGCCGCGCAATGGGACGATCTCTCGCTCTAAGTTTCTATCTATGCAATAATTTTCATTTGTGTGTCTATGTTATTCTATTACTTTTATCGTTTATTTACGTATTCTATGTTTTATTCTATTTGTTTGTTCGTGTTATTTTATTTTATTTCATTTATCTATTTCTTTAAATATTAACATTACCTTTCTCTTTGGTCTTTATTTATTTATTCATTTATTTGTTTTTATTTTACCTATCCTTACGGATATGGAAATACTGCATTATTGATGTATATTTTCAAGTAATCAGGGGAAATATTCATATCTATTTACGAATTGTGCCCGTGGGGAATTTGTCGACATAATACACATTTCAGAAACAATACTCGAATATTACAAAGAGCAGATTGATCCTTTCAGTGAAATTGACAGTGTTAAATTGTTACAGACGAATGAATTAATGTTCGTTTTTTTAATGTTTCATAATTAAAATTACGCTTGTTTGAGAGTTTATACCCCCCAACACACACACACATACACATACACACAGGGCTGAAATAATTTCAGTATCGCTGCGCTGCGAGTTGTTACTCCAATTCTCGTGGGCGGCGAGTTGAGTGTGTGTGTGTAAGGTCACAGCATTACCCATAGATCGGTAATATATGAGCTCTGAGCTGTCGATCACGAGTCCAACACGTGATCCAAGACAATGGTGAATCACACACACACACAAAATGAACATGTATGCACACGGACGCACACGCTCATCCAAACAAACCCTCACATAAACTCTCACACACACACACACACACACACACACACACACACACACACACACACACACACACTCGGTGGCACAGTTGGTAGAGCGCTGGACTGGGAAGTACGATAGTGCTCGCAGTACCCAGTTCGAATCCTGCCCAGGGCCGAAATTATTTCGGTATCGCTGTGCCTCGGGTCGTTACTCTGACTCTCGTGGGCGGGGAGTTGGGGTGTGTGTGTGTGTGTGAAAGGTCATAGCATTACCCATAGATCGGTCATACGAGCTCTAAGCTCTCTTCCGGGAGGGAAATAGCTGTCGATCACGAGTCCAACACGTAATCCAAAGACCAATGTGAATACACACACACACACACACGCTCGCTCGCACATATACATACTCAAACATACGTGCATAACTAGGCATATGCCCAAAACACATATATACGAGTATACATATACAGAGCATACATAAAAGTATACACATATTCACAAATTACAAATACATACATACACATACACACACGTGCGCGCATATACACACACGCACAAACACATACACACGTACAAACACACATGCACAAACACCTGCACACACAAAACACACACACACACACACACACACACACACACTCGCATGCACGCGCAAACACACTCACAGGCACACGCAAATACGCACACGTAAATACACACGCACACGCAAATACACACGTACACACACACGCACACGCAAATGCGCACGCGTAGATACACGCACACGCGAGTGCACAAGGAAATACACACACGCATACGTAAAAACTCACACGCACACGTAAATACACACGCAAGCGCAAATACATACGCACACGCAAATACACACACGCACACGCAAATCCACCCACACACTAATACATGTACGCACAGGCAAATACACACACACGCAAATACACACACGCACACGCAAATACACATACGCACACGCAAACATACACACGCACAGGCAAATACACACTCACACACACACACACAAACTACCTAAAATCGAATTACTACTCATGATATTCTGTTAAAAATTATCCAAACAACGTACTCAATCTGAAGCAGTTTGAAATACTAAACCGGCAACTTGATAATATTGGGATTTGGTTAATTAGCAAACAATCAGTATGTAACAATTATGATTAATTTTGGTATCAAGTAATCTTAGCGTTTGTGTATCGGATTACAAAGGGCATGCTGACAGAGACCTTTTGGTCCATAATTAGGTCGGATGCGAAAAAATTATAATAATGATAAATAGATAAACACATAAGTAAATGAATAGATAAATGAATAAATAAAGTATAATACAAATGATTATAAGTAAAATAAAAAATAAATGCAGGTAAATAGTAAATAATAATGAATTGACATAAGTTATAATAAATGTGAATCAAGGAAATAATATAAAGAGACAAATAATAACAAAACAAATAAACAAATATTCGTAAGGTCCTTATCTTCATATATTGTCCGTATGTTAGGGAGAGAAGGGGGTTAGGGGGGAGAGAAGGGGGGTAGGGGAGAGAAGGGGGGTTAGGGGAGAGAGAAGGGGGTTAGGGGGAGAGAAGGGGGTTAGGGGGAGAGAAGAGGGTTAGGGGGAAAGAAGAGGGTTAGGGGAGGAGAAGAGGGTTAGGGGGAGAGAAGAGGGTTAGGGGGAAAGAAGAGGGGTAGGGGGGAGAAGAGGGGTAGGGGGAGAGAAGGGGGTTAGGGGGGAGAGAAGGGGGGTAGGGGAGAGAAGGGGGGTTAGGGGAGAGAGAAGGGGAATGGGGGGGTTATTGTCCTACTCTCCCATCCCCCCACAACGACTCGATTTGGTAATATCAACATTGTTACTGTTTTCTTATTACCGAAACACCCCCCTCTCCCCCCAACCACCACCATCATCGTAACCCCCCCAATAAACTGAAATACCCCCAACCCAAAACGATGACCCTCCCCACCTTTTCCTCCCCATATATTCCCTCTTACACCCAACCCCATTTCCCCCCTCACTCCTCATTTCCCTTTTCACCCCCACCCTTCTCCCCTCTCTCACTCCTCCCCATCCCACCTCCTCATTCCCCCCCTCTCCCTATTAACCCTATTACCTCCTCCCTTCTTCCCTTCCCATTCCCCCTCTCATCCCCCCCAATCACCCTCTCTCCCCTTCTCCCCCTATTCTCTTCAGAATCACTAGTTTACAAAGAATTACAAAGGCGGAGCATACCGACAGGAGACCTTTTGGTCCATATCTAGGTCGGATGCGAAAAAAAATCAAAATAATAATAAATGAATAAATAAAAAATATAATAATGTAAATAACAAATAAAATACATAAATAAATGCATAGGTATAGTTAGATAATAAACAAACAGATAAATAGTAAATAATAATAAATTGACATATAACTTATAACATATAATTTAGGAATACATTTATGTGAATATTTTGGTCCCAGTGTGCCTCCTTCATACTGGGTCGATCCGCACCAACTATTATGAATTTGAATATCTAGAAAAAGACTTCGCAAACATTATTCTACTCTTTCCTAAAAATATATTAACAGTTTATCTGGTATTCGAGTGGATTTAACTTCTCTTATTTCATCATTCAACTTCTCAATATATGACGCAAAGGTTATTTGACATTTGGAAATTCGAAAAACGAAAAATTGTAATCGAAGTCATTTTCTCTCAAACGAACCCACAAGAGTTGACGATAATCTGCCCAATGTGAAGCTAAGCAAACCGTCATTGTGAATTGTATTGTAATTTCCGTGTCCTGTTGTACTTACATTGATGACGACGAGTCAAAGAGATTAACTTAATCTCCTTCCTTGCAGTCGGCAGACAAGAAGTTTAAACTTCTGTGAGCAACACTAAATTCACCACATTTTACACTGTTCACAAATCACAATATCGAAAAAATATCACAACACTATTCGGATGTCAAATTTACACACTCGAATCACTCGCCATTCACTTAGAGAATAATTCAAACTTGGTGTTGTCTTTTCATAGACCTTTCTTTAAATGTCTTTTAGCTGCCGCCAGATGATCTTATTAACTTTATATGTGTTCTTGACCAACATAAACCCTATTTCATCTTCAATCTTCCCCCTTCAGTGTAATAAAATCACTCGACAGCAGCCAAGAATAAAATCAAATAAAAAATGGATGACAACACCGTGCAAGAGCCGTTGGCTTTCTGAGCCCGCTGAGTTCCCGCTGACGTCATCATTGTCGTCGAAGGGATATTTCGAATATGATTGGCTACAAACGACGCCGTCATCGTTTTTGACCAATGACCGGGGCTGCTGAGTGAAAGTTGATTCACAATATACCAACACGTAAACGGAATTTACCTGCAATTTTCCGTACTGTAAACTTCTGTAAATAGGCGGTGCTTTCAAACTATACGGCCCTTCTATTCCAGTAGTGACAGTAAGATTTGGGCCGTGTTCACTGAAAGAGCTTGCTTGGAGACAGACATGCCTACAGCGACAGCATAAAGAAGGACAGTATCTGCACAGATATAGGCAAAGAATTAAAACAAGCAGGTAAATGACATTATTGTCATAAAATAGATCCACATTGAAGGGGGAAATACATTTGTTCTTGTTTGACGACCGGCTGGCGTCGTTCTCTTGTTTTCTTTTCGACGTTCCAACATGGCTGAACTTTGTTGTTCCTTCCATTATAATACACATGATATCTAATTTAGTTGAGCTTTGTTTGGGATAATACTAGCAGAAAATAAATGCAATATTCATCTACATGGTTTTGGATACTGTCAAGTTTTTATTATTGTAAATTAACACTATGTTCATTCTGTTTAACCCTTTGAATACGATGATGGCTACGCAGGCGTCATGAGTGAGTATATGAGGATGCCAGCGTCAGCTTTCTGGTTATATTTATTTTATTGGTGTTCCTGAATGACCCTCTTATTCTGTGAACAGGCTTGATCACTTTTTCAGTGATTACAAATACTCTAGGCGAAAGAAAACGAGTATAACAGCTGTAACTTTAGATTTTATAATGTTTGTATTGTGATTCACCATCGTATGTATTCACCTTGGGTCTTTGGATCACGTGCTGGGCCCGTGATCGACAGCTATTTCCCTCCCAGAAGAGAGCTCAGAGCTCGTATGACCGATCTATGGGTAATGTGGTGACCTTACACGCACACACACACCCAACTCCCCGCCCACGAGAGTTGGAGTAACGACTCGAAGCGCAGCGATACTGAAATTATTTCAGCCCTGGGCAGGATTCGAACCCAGACCGCCGTAGTGACAGCCGGAGACTACCAACCGCGCCACCGCTAATGTGAGCGCGGAGAGGAAAATTGTATAAACAAAGCGCAAGGATAAAAGAATAAAATAAAATAAATGGACATGTCCAACGGCTGTTTCCTTGACCATCCTGTTAGATTTCGATTTTAGAAGAGTTGTCCCAGAAACGACAACAATTACTGTGTATTTTGTTTTAGTAAAGCACATTTTTAAATGTGTAAAGTAGAAGTATATACATTTTCCACATTGATGGAAACATCTTCCATAATATTTTTAACACCGTGCACATATGAATATAGTGTATGTATCTATACATAAACAAAAAAGAGTTGAAATGGGAGTAGTTTAAAATGTGTAATAGCTACAGTGCATGTACTCGTATAATAGGTTAGACAGCAAAAATATATTTTCAACCAAAATAAATTATTACACAGAATAAAAGACATTGAACCAATTTTTTTCCATATTCTAAAGTTTCCTTTCACAATTCAAACCAAATTAACAGTTTCTAAGTTTCTTGAAACACATTCATAAACTTCAAGCAATGAAAGAGATTCGAATAGTCTCAGTACATATCGTGTAGACTATGGCAAGGTTCCCGTGGAGTACATAAGAACCTGAAAGCATTCCTTACTGCAAAAGCTCGAGCTGGAACATTACCTCCCTGTCTAAGGAGCTGAGAAAATGTAATACGTTCATCAATTGTGCCCTGTAGATTCTTGTTTGAAGAATTAACATTGGCTTCTTTGATAAAGTTGTGTAGTATACATGATGCAAGAACAATTTGATCAGCATTTTCTGGCTTGGGTTTTAGCACCCTACGAAATATCCTAAACATCTGCGTCCAGATTCCAAAGCCATTCTCCACTATTCTACAGGCTCGAGATAAGCGATAACTGAAATGTCTTTTTGTTTAATCACCCCCAGTTTACGAGCCAGCATATGGCCTCAACAAGTACGCTTTCAAAGGAAATGCTTCGCATCCAATGCTTATGAACGGCATTACATCTTGGGTTCCAAGTAGGGGAGTTTAGGCTGGCATGTTCATGTTGCCATTTTCCAAGAGTTTTCCCAAAGTTGATTGGCTGAAAATACCCCCAATCGCTGTTTTTTGTTTTTTATTTTTTCCATACGAGCTTACATCAACATATAAAAAAATATTCTCCATCTACTAATGCTAGACGTACTATGGGAAAAGTCTTCTTGTAATTGAAAAATAATGAGCTATTGTTTGCGGGCGCCTTAATTTCAATATGCTTTCCATCTAGGGAGCCTAAACAATTAGGAAAGTTTCATAGAATCAAAAAATCTCTCCTCGTCGTTTTCTTAGAGCTGGGATAACTTTTGGCATCATCTCCACAACAATAGCATTACATCAATATGGAAAATGTATATATTTCTACTTTACACATTTTGAAATATGATTTAGTAAACCAAATTACATAGTAATTGTTGTCGTTTGTGGGACAACTCTTCTAAAGTCGAAATTAAACAGGAAGACCAAAGTAACATCCGTTGGCCGGGTCATCCAATTATTTTTTTCTTTATTGATTTTTTTCTTCTTCTTACAGTCTTCTTAAACACAGTAACAAATATCTGATAGTACCCAAAACCATATGAATGAATATTGCATTTCTTTTCTACTAGTATTATCCCAAACAAGACTCAACTAAATCAAATATCTTATGTATCATAATGGAAGGAACAACAAACTTCAGCAATGTTGGAATGCCCTAACGAAAACAAGAGAACGACGCCAGCCGGTCGTCAAACAAGAGCAAACGTGTTTCCCCTACATTGTGAATCGATTTTTAGGCAGTAATACCATTTACCTGCTTGTTTTAATTCTTCGTCTATATCTGTCCAAATATTGGCCTTCGGATCTTTTCAATTTTCCGACATGCAGTTGATTTCAACAACTTAGGAGAGGTAAGAAATGAATATTAATCTGAAACCTAGCCTAACCTGATATAACCTAACCTGACCTAACCTAACCTGACCTCACATAACCTAACCTAACCTAACCTAACCTGACATAACCTAACCTGACATAACCTAACCTGACCTCACATAACCTAACCTAACCTAACCTAACCTGACCTCACATAACCTAACCTAACCTAACCTGACCTAACCTAACCTAACTTAACCTACCTGACCTAACCTAAACTGACCTCACCTGACCTAACCTACCTGACCTAACCTAACCTGACCTCACCTGACCTAACCTAACCTGACCTCACCTAACCTAACCTAACCTAGCCTAACTTAACCTGATCTAACCTAACCTAACCTGACCTCACCTAACCTAACTTAACCTAACCTAACCTAACCTGATCTAACCTAACCTAACCTAACCTAACCTAACCTAAAAATTGTGCATGCCGTAAAATGGAAAAGACCCTGGCCTCCTTTGAGTTGTTGCTGTAATGTCTATGGGACATATCACAAGGACACTCATGGTGGTGTACAAGAGTAATCAACTTTTCCTCATCCATCTTCGTCGGGAAGGAGATGTCAACTGGCTACTCGGTTCCTGGTCACGTTAAGAACCGGTGCCGTCTCGTTTTCACACTACCCAACTTGTACAGGTTCCGGACCTGAACGTTTCCTGCCAATCAATCAAATCAGCCATCCTGAGTCCACTGCTGAACAAAGGCCTCCTTCATAGCATTCCATGATTCACACGACCGCGCCAACCTCTGCCACGTCACTACTAATGATAACAATACATATATTTCTTTGTTTCCTTCTTTCCTTCTTTCCTTCTTTCTTTTTTTCTTCTTACCTTCTTTCCTTCTTTCCTTCTTACATTCTTCCTTCCCTCTTTCTTTCCTTCCTTGTTTCTTCTTTCTTTCTTTCTTCCTTCTCTCTTTCTTCCTACTTTTGTTTCTTTCCTTCCTTCTTTCTTCCTTTTTTATGCCAATAGACTTGAAATGGTATCTCGAGTTCATCTGGTGCCAACTCTTTCTGGGATTTGTCCTTTTCACGCCTTCATTTGTTTTTCCATCCTGTCCGGACCTCCCCTTTCATGTCAACAAGTCTCACGCACGCGCGCACACACACACATACACACACACACACACACACACACACACACACACACACACACACACACACACACACACACACACACACACACACACACACACACACACACACACACACACACACACACACACACACACACACACACACACACACACACACACACACTTGGAGCAGCATAGTTCCTTTTTCCTGCATGGTAACCAAAAATCCGTCGCAAGTGAAAAAAGATAGGAAATAAGAATATATATATATATATATATATATATATATATATATATATATATATATATATATATATATATATATATATATATATATCCAGTGGAGTAGGATTCTTGATCAACCGAGAAGTTGTTGGTAACGTAGTCAAATTTAGTAGTCTGTCTGACAGGGTAGCTTGCATTGTGATTAGGCTGTGTAAAAGGTACACTAAAATTAGTTCAGGTTTATGCACCAACTTCACAGAGTTCAGACGATGAAATTGAGTCGTTCTATGATGATTTAAGCCAAGTAATTGATAAAGAAAAAGTAAATATACGTTGGTAATAGGAGACTTTAATGCTAAAGTAGGGAAGAAGATGGGAGATGAGACGTGCATTGGGAAGTTTGGAGTAGGTGAAAGAAATGACAGAGGCGAGATATTGGTCAATTTTGTAGAGAACTACAATATGAGAATAATGAACACTTTCTTCCAAAAGCGTGTAGGTCGTAAATGGACGTGGAGAAGTCCAAATGGGACAACAAAGAACGAAATAGACTTCATATTAGGAGATGAGAGCAAAAGCGTCAACAATGTTATGGATATAAATAAAGTAAACATAGGTAGTGACCACAGAATGGTATGTTGCACAGCTAAATTCAATTTCAGAGCCGAGAGAAGTAAATTAATTTTGAGAAAGAAAATCAGCCTTGTAGAAATTTCAGTTATAAATTAAAAATAGATTTGAGGTCCTGAGAACAAACGAGGACACCGTGGAAGATATTAATTTGAATTTAGTGAATATCATTAGGGAATCAGCAGAGAAAGTAGGAAGTACAAAAAACATTAGAAAAAACAAATACTCCAAAGTTATAAATGATCTAATTAAAAGAAGAAGGACCATGCAGAATAAAAGCAGGAGAGACGAAATAGAAAGAGTGGAACTAGACAAACTTATCAATAAAAGGCAGAGATTAGAGAAAAAGAAAGAGAAACATGGATAGAATAGAGGAAACTATTCGGAAAGGTAAAAGTACTAAAGTGACCGAGCGCAGACATGCTTTAGGAAGACAGCAAATGATATGTTTGAAAGATAGAAATGGAGAAATCATTAAATGCAGGGACAGAATGGTAAAAAGAGTAGAAGAATTTTACCAAGAGCTTTACTCGTCGAAAACCGTAGTTGAGTCAGTAAATTCATCTGTAGACGTTAGTAGTGTACCAGAGATTACAAAGGAAGAAGTAGAATTTGCTCTAAAAACTATGAAATGAGGAAAAGCACCTGGGGAAGATGGTATATCGATAGATCTGTTGAAAGACGCAGGGAAATTAGTTCATATTAGATTAGCTCAGTTGTACACCCAGTGCTTACGTCAAGAAAGCGTTCCTGATGCGTGGTGTAATGCTATAGTGATTTTGCTTCATAAAAAAGGAGACCAGAAGGACCTTAGTAACTATCGACCGATGAGCTTGCTATCAAGCGTATATAAAGTATTCTCCAAGATCCTTACAAATAGACTAAGTCAAATTTTAGATGGAAACCAACCGAGAGAACAGAC
>NC_134817.1:16249716-16284716 GCF_046742065.1 Oratosquilla oratoria | reverse complement strand
AGAGAGAGAGAGAGAGAGAGAGAGAGAGAGAGAGAGAGAGAGAGAGGAAGAGAGAGTGAAAGAGAGAAAGAGGAAGAGAGAGAGAGAGAGAGAGAGAGGAGAGAGAGAGAGAGAGAGAGAGAGAGAGAGAGAGAGAGAGAGAGAGAGAGAGAGAGAGAGAGAGAGAGAGAGAGAAAGAGAGAGAGAGAGAGAGAGAGAGAGAGGAAGAAAGGGAAGGAGGAAGAGAGAGATAGAGAGAGAGGGAGAGAGAAAGACGGATAAGGAGAGAGAGAGAGAGAGAGAGAGAGAGAGAGAGAGAGAATTTATAGATAAAAACTATGTAATTATACCGGCTGGAAGAAAAGTGGTGGAGGAGGAAGAGGAGGCGGAAGAGGTGACTGAGGCAAAGATGGAGGTAGGGTTGGAGGTGTGTTGGGGGGGGGGGTGCGAACGGTCTCCTTCACTCCCTGTCACCTGCAGAAGGAAGTGGGCGCGAAGGAAAAGATGTTAAAGAGAGCAAGGGACGGGGGCGGGTGGGCGAGGTGGGCATGGACGTGGGTAAGGTAGGCGTTGCTTGATACAAGTTTTATTCAGACTATCAGGGAAGAAATATTAGATAAGAAAGGAAGGAAGAGGGGAGAAAGGAAAGGAGGAGAAGAAGAGGAAAGGAAGGGAAAGAGAAGTAAAGAGAAGGGATAACTCAAACTTCATAAAGTTGTCTTTGTGTGTGTGTGTGTATGTGTGTGTGTGTGTGCGTGTGTGTGTGTGTGTGTGTGTGTGTGTGTGTGTGTGTGTGTGTGTGTGTGTGTGTGTGTGTGTGTGTACGTAAGTGTGTGTGTACGTAAGTGTGTGTGCACGTGTTTGTGTGTGTGTGTGCGTGCATTTCTATGTATGCATTTGTGTGTGTTTATATATATGTATGCATTTGTTTGTTTGTGTGTATGTGACTGTGTGTATGTGTGCATTTGTATGTGTGTGTTTGTGTGTATCTTTGTGCATATGTATTTATATGTGTATGTGTATATATATGCGTATCTGCATGTTTGTGTGTATGTGTTCATTTGTATGTGTGTGTGTTTGTATGCGTGTATTTGTGTATGGATGCATTTGTATATGTGTGTTTATATAGGTGTGTGTGTATGCTTGTCTGTATGCGTGTGTGTAGTTGTACGAGTGTGTGCATTTGTATATGTGTATTTGTAAATATGTATTTGTGTATATGTGCGTTTGTGTGTGTGAGCATTTGTATGTGTGTGTAAATGTGTATTTGTGTGTATGTGCGTTTTTGCGTGTGTGTTTGTATCTGTGTGTTTGTAAATGTGAATATGTGTGTATGTGCATTTGTGTGTGTGTGTGCATTTGTATGTGTGTGTCTGTAAATGTGTATTTGTGTGTATGTGCGTTTGTGTGTGTGTGTGTTTGTATGTGTGTATTTGTGTGTATATGTGTTTTTCGTATGTGTATGGATGTGTGTGCGTATGTGTACTCGTATGTGTATGTTTGTGTGCGTGTGTGTTTTTTGTATGTGTATGGATGCGTGTGCGTGTGTGTGTATGTGTACGTTTGCGTGTGTGCGTATGTGTACGCGTCTATCTGCGTGTACACAAGAGTGCACAGTACAAGACCGCCAGCTTACTCAACTAAATGTAACACACTGTGAAGACTAACTTTGAGTTCTTGTGCCAGTTAAGTACCTTAACTAGTTTACCGGCGGCTCCTCCCAAATTCCCTCCAATCCTCCCCTTCCTCCCTCCCCACCAATCCCTCAATGTTGCCCACCACCAACTTACGCAATCCAAACTTACAGACAAGAATACTAAACTCCCTTTAGAATGTGTAAGTTGATTATGTCAACAGCGCAGTCTCCTATTCCCTCTCTCTCTCTCTCTCTCTCTCTCTCTCTCTCTCTCTCTCTCTCTCTCTCTCTCTCTCTCTCTCTCTCTCTCTCTCTCTCTCTCTCTCTCTCTCTCTCTCTCTCTAAAGGGATAGAAGGACCCCCTGAACTCCTGCAGGAGCTGGAAAGGACGTTCCCCCTCCGGAAGCACAGGAAATCCAATATCCGGTGGGGGCAGTTGACCGGAACAGAGGGTGCTAGTCTCTCAGGTCATGTCCAGTCCGTTCGAGGTCACACAGTATGTTACCACTTGGATCACGTGTTGGGCTTGTGATCAATAGCTATTACTCTTCCTTCCGGATGAGAGCTCAGAGTTCATATTGTGTAATGTATATTCTCTCTGTGAGTAGGGATGCATGTATTGTACGCATGTATGTATGTAATTATGTGAATTACGTATGTATGTATGTATGTATTCATACTGCTAATAATGTAAAGATCTTCATGAAACCCCTACGGCCCAGAGTTGTACCAAATGCATCTCTTACACCTAGCATTCCGGTCTATAGAATCTTGGAAATCTTGTGAGGATTGTTGACTTGATGTTCGGCTTATACTTAAAGACTCAAATTGCTTTAAAGCGTGGAGGAACCGTGTCCGGATTATTTCCAGTTACTTCAGGAGTGAGGCAAAGGCGAGTCCTCGTCCCAATGCTTTAAAAATCTTGCATGGGCTAGATATTGGACAGAATAGGTGACCAATATCCCCTCTGGGGATGCTGAAATCAATTATACGGGGGTGCTGAGAAGTGATACACACAAAAATCACATTGATATATGTATCATTGATTACCCCGTTGTGCATGTTTGACTTTTCCCATGCTATTTTATTTTTTCTAGGGTGTTCTTCTTTCTTCTACAAACAACATTGTCAATTTGTTTCAGTTCTAAGGAATCAAGAAAATAAAAGCGTCAAACAATACACTTCACTTTCTTTTATCCTTCTAATAAAAACAAGATAGGGGTGCTGGACTGCTTAGACATGACAACAGGGGGTGCTATGGTCGGAAAAGGTTGGGAAACGCTATTCTAGAGCATCTATGGACAACACTAAAATCACTGGCCTCGTCTCTGCCGATGATCACACACACACACACACACACACACACACACACACACAAACACACACACACACACACACACACACACACACACACACACACACACACACACACACACACACACACACACACACACACACACACACACATATATATATATATATATATATATATATATATTTTTTTTTTTTTTTTTTTTTTTTTTTTTTTTTTTTTTGAGGTCCCGTTGCAGACAAGAAGGAGAGTCCACGTAGTCTCCAGGTCTCCCGGACCAAGACCAAGACCAAGATGGCGTGCTGGATGATGCAGTTCAGTGTGTCTATGCATGTGGCGAGGTCACTGAGGTCATAAAAAAGCTTTACAAGTCTTGGTAGTGTAGTGGTGGTAGGTCATGCCAGGTGGTGGGTTATGCCAGGTGGTGGGTTATGCCAGGTGGTGGGTCATGGCAGGTGGTGGGTCATGCCAGGTGGTGGGTCATGGTAGGTGGTGGGTCATGCTAGGTGGTGGGTCATACCAGTCGATGGGTCATGGTCATGCGAGGTGATGGGTCACGCCAGGTGGTGGGTCACGCCAGGTGGTGGGTCATGCCAGGTGGTGGGTCATACCAGTTCATGGGTCATGCCAGGTGATGGGTCATGACAGGTGGTGGGTCATGTCAGCTGGTGGGTCATGCCAGCTGGTGGGTCATGCCAGCTGGTGGGTCATGCAGGTGGTGGGTCATACCAGGTGGTCATGCCAGGTGGTGGATCATGCCAGATGGTGGGTTATGCCAGGTGGTGGTGGATCATGCCAGGTGGTGGGTCATGCCAAGTGGTGGGTCATGTAGTTGGTGGGTCATGCCAGGTGGTGGGTCATGCAAGGTCATGCAAGGTCATACCAAGAAATCCTTCGAAGGATTGGGATTGCCCATAGTATTACGAACTCGCCTAGCCAGAGTATATGGCGTTGTCTGTATCATGCAGGAGGATGAAGGTCGCTTATGTGCTTCCTGTCTTCTTGTACGGCTGAGGGACAAAGACATTGAAAGCCGACTTGAAGAAGCTTCTGGTCGGCTTTGGTATCAAGTGCCTTCGGAGAATCGTGGGGTTTCGCTGGTATCAAACCAGAGGTTGTTCCGTGAGGTTCAGTCTAGGCTATATACCTTCAGCATAATAATTCGGGAACGTCAATTCCCACTCAAAGGATTACAAAGGATTACAAAAGCGGAGCATGCCGACAGGAGACCTTTTGGTCCTTAACTAGGTCGGATGCGAAAATATATATACATACATACATACATACATATACCAAGGCTTTTTCCCCCTTACAAGGGAGGTAGCCAAAAAGGAAAAGGCACAAAATCATTCCCACCCATTCCATCCCTGAATACACTCCACACCCCTCCACCCTCCCTCTTATCTTAGCACCTCCTGGATGACGGGTCATCCCTGCACCTTGTCCACTGCCCTGGGTCAGAAGCAGTGTCACAAGACACAGCACATCCACAGCAAGGCCGCTTCATTAAATCAGTGACCCACCCTCTCCATCCCCCCATGCATAAAAGGAGAAGACGGGGAGAAATCCCTTCGGGCTGCATCAAAATTTGCTCACACATACTACCTCACCCCCCATCCCCCCACCCATTTCACCTCATGCATCACATCATCCATATACAACCATTCTCCCCTGTCTTGTGTCCTCTCCCGCCCTTCCTCAACAGACATTCCTCTCTTCCCCAAAGCCCCCTTCACCCCATCCATCCACCTCATCCTAGGACACCCCCTCATGTTCACTCCCTCCACATCTGCCTTCCATACCTCTTCTACTAGTATTTCTTCACTCATTCTTTCCATGTGTCCAAACCATCCTAATACTCCATTCTAATACTCCATCCTAATTATATATATATATAATAATGATAAATAGATCAAATAAATAAATTAAAATTATAATGATATAAATAATAATTATAATAAATAAATGCATAGGTATAGTTAAACAATAAACAAACAGGTAAATAGTAAATAATAATAATTGACAGATAAATAATAATCAATGAAAATCAAGCAAATAATAAACAAACAGACAAATGATAACAAATAAATAAACAAATAATATAAAATAAATGACAGTGTTGCCTCCATAAGAGAGACATGAACAAGTCGACAGATCTTGCCGATAGCTGTTTGGGATGGAAAGGCTGGCTGCCTGGGAGCTTGCTCAGAGCAACCGTGAGGACTGGCGACGGCATGTGAGTGAGGCAAAGTGCCCCCTGGCGTATGCTCCCCCATTGTTGACAATTTTAGTGTCTTGCCTTCCTGTTTCCGTTCTCTGTTTGTCAAGTTACAGAAAACGTACTATATTTACCCCTAACTATATGATTTGTTTATTTATGTCAAAACGGCTAAGATTCTTTTAAACACTAATGTAACTCAAAATGTTTTATCGTGAAATATTTGTTCAACAACCAGATGCTAATAATAATTATGAACATAAAACTACCCCTTGTTCTAGTTAGTTTTCTATATAAGTAGGCGAGAGTGGTTGGGAGTAGGAGAGGGTAAGGTAACCCCCCCACCCATAAAAAATTAAATACACACACACACACACACACACACACACACACCTCTCATGGCGCTGTGGTTAGAGCTCTGGCTTGCCACTACGGAGGTCCGGGTTCGATCCTCGCCCGGGGCTGAAATAATATCAGTATCGCAGCGCTGAGGGGTGTTACTCCAACTCTCGTGGGCGGGGAGTTGGGGGTGTGTGTGTGTGCAAGGTCATAGCATTACCCATAGATCGGACCTACGAGCTCTGAGCTCTCTTCCAGGAGGGAAATAGCTGTCGATCACGAGTCCAACACGTGATCCAAAGACCAAGTGAAAAGTGAATACACACACACACACACACACACACACACCTCTCATGGCGCTGTGGTTAGAGCTCTGGCCTGCCACTACGGAGGTCCGGGTTCGATCCTCGCCCGGGGCTGAAATAATATCTGTATCGCAGCGCTGAGGGTTGTTACTCCAACTCTCGTGGGCGGGGAGTTGGGTGTGTGTGTGTGTGCAAGGTCATAGCATTACCCATAGATCGGACCTACGAGCTCTGAGCTCTCTTCCAGGAGGGAAATAGCTGTCGATCACGAGTCCAACACGTGATCCAAAGACCAAGACCAAGTGAATACACACACACACACACACACACTCTCTCTCTCTCTCTCTCTCTCTCGGTGGCGCAGTTGGTAGAGCGATGAACTACTAGCATGGTGGTGCGCGTAGTGCTTGGTTCGAATCCTGCCCAGGGCCGAAATTATTTCGGTACAGCTGCGCTTCGGGTCGTTACTCTGACTCTCGTGGGCGGGGAGTTGGGTGTGTGTGTGTGTGTGTGTAAGGTCATAGCATTACCCATAGATCGTCTGTCTCTCGTGGGCGGGGTGTTGTGTGTGTGTGTGTGTGTGTGTGTGTGTGTGTGTGTGTGTGTGTGTGTGTGTGTGTGTGTGTGTGTAAGGTCATAGCATTACCCATAGATCGGACCTACGAGCTCTGAGCTCTCTTCCAGGAGGGAAATAGCTGTCGATCACGAGTCCAACACGTGATCCAAAGACCAAGTGAATACACACACACACACACACACACACAAACATATATATATATATATATATATATATATATATATATATATATATATATTGACAGATTGGAAAAAATACAACGGCGAGCCACAAAACTAATTTCAAATGTAAAAAGTAAATCATACAAAAATCGGCTAAAAAGCCGTACACTCAGAGGTGACTTGAAACAGATCTTTAAGATTCTAAAGAGGATTGACAACATAAAAAGTGACAAAATTAAACGAGAAACAATGGTCTCAATCTGTCAGAAAACATATTTAGTTTGGAAGTGGGTAAAAACAACTTCGCCAACCGTGTAGTTAATGACTGGAACAAATTTCCTGCAGTGTTAGTGCAATGTAGTTCAGTTCGAAGCTTTGAAAATCATTTAGATAAAAACCCAAGCAAGATGCCGTAATGATTATTATTTATTATATGTTATTTGTTTTTGTTTTGTTATCATTTGTCTGTTTGATTTTCATTTATTATTAGTTATATGTCAATTTATTATTATTTACTATTTAACTGTTTGTTTGTTGTTTGACTGTACCTATGCGTTTATTTATGTATTTTATTTGTTATTTACATTATCATAGTTTTTCTATTTTTTTTTTTTCGCATCCGACCTAGATATGGACCAAAAGGTCTCCTGTCGGCATGCTCCGCCTTTGTAATCCTTTGAGAAAAAAAAAAAAATTATATATATATATATATATATATATATATATATATATATATATATATATATATATATATATATATCACTTTCTAAGAATAATACGATTAATTTCTGGGGCGTCCTTATCAAGAATAGGAAATCAAACATTGAACTACTTCGTCTGGGGCGTTCATTAGACGTCCTATATTCTGTAAGCCAGACTAGAGCTACAGTAACAGGCTGGGTACCAGCATGTAGTACACTATACAGTAGCCTATTAGTCTGAACGAAAATATATGTATTCATGATGGACGATAAGATATGTAATGTGTTCATTGATATATGATTACACGATAATATATGAAAGATTAGACTTATAGTTTAACTGATGTAGTTAATTAATCAGAAGTTAAATTAACACTATGTAGGGTGACTGACATAGACCACCTTTGCCCTATGTGTTACGATAAGGAGCATTCCCAAGTGTCTGTTGGGTCTCAACGTCGTATGAAAAAGGATTGAAACAAAGTCAACATAGGTCACGTTCACCCGATGGTATCACACTGGGCTATTTTTCCTTCAACTTACGATTAATCGCAGATTTTTTTTCCTCCGTTAAATCACTGTGGCAAACTATTGGTATTTGGAGGTAAATTGTTTTCCGATAGCACATCAAATTCCTTCCTGAAAGCTACGTTCTTCATATCTGCTGTAACAGTCGGAGGTAAATTAGCCCAGTATGATAACGCATTATAAAGGCAGGGGTGAGGTCCGTAGATTAATAAAATCGCATGGCTGCAGTCTAAATAATATATGAAATCAGTCAACTAATTGGATTAATTCAATTGCGTTATAAAAAAAAACGGTGAACTATTATTTCCCTCAAACTGAATAAAACCGTTACAAAATTTGAATTTTATCCAATTCGACCACGATAGTAGCGTAATTCAAGTGGTGAATGCCACGCAGGAATAGATAATTTGATTCAACGAGGTAAACTGGGGTTTCAAATGGGGTTTCGGCCTATTTATATTACCTTCAGGCCGTGGACCGTCCCTTTAGCTGAATAAATATAGCTTGTTCTTAGCTGGACAGAAGCTGTCACATCGTTATGCCAGAGCGATTGCATTTCAGAAAAATACTAAATCAATCATATGAAACGACAATATCATGCAAATTTACACATGTATTTTCCTTACAATTGTCAAGATTTAATATTTGACTACGGTATGTATTTACAGAATTATCATACACGTACAAGAATTATTTGTTGGAACAGCAAATTGTTGAATATCAACTACGTAATTACCAGTTCGGGATGATACTTATTCGACCACATAAGACGACAATGTAATGGAATTTTATACTGTTATTTTTCTTACAAATATTAAAATCTATTGTCTACAGTATATGTCCATAGAATTATCATACACGTCCATTTATTTGTTGGAAAAACAAATTGGCATTTACCAGATACATAATTACCAATTTAATGTATTGTTTAAATCAACGGTACTTCGGCTATTCACCGTGATAAGCATCGTCATTGGTCATCTAAACACGCGAAGATGACGTCGTTGATCGTGGCCAATCCTAATCGAGATTTCCTTTAGACGACAACGATGACGTCACTGCAGTAGATGTTGACTTGAGGTTTGAAAATCAGTTATCAGTAGGTCTGTAGTCTGCAGCTTTCCAACAGTGATAATTATTATAGAGTATTCTAGTTGACCCAGAGACGAACTATATTTGAATAAGACTCTATTTTAAATCAAGTGTAATTTGACTTAATCGTTTAGCGGCAGCAAGGAAATTGTTGAAATTGCATCACCAGTGACAAATTAGTTTTATTTGAGAAGTGCCGAGTGAGTGGGATATATGTAAACGATCATAAATTTGTGAAGAAATGAACGATACAGGAATGACAATGCGCAGATAAGTTAATATAACTAAATTATATACAGAGAACAGACTGGGAAGGACAACACCTTGTGTAAACTGTCAAATCTAGAATATTTGTGCTTACCAAACAAGTGATAGTTTTTTTTATTTTGTGATTTACGGTTATCTAGTGAAATATGGACCTCTAAATATGAGAACAACCCACTGCCAACTGAACTGAAGAACATTAATCCTTACGTGGAGGCAACACGTCAATGTAAGTACAGCAAACAAAAAAAAATACAAGACAAAACAGTTGCATGCGTTCAAATGGCGGTGTATGGCAACTCGGGGACCAAAAATGTCGACACAAATGTTCCCTTAAATTTATTTACTTGTCCCGTAAGAAGTTAAGGTGGGGCTGGTGTATGTGTGTGTATGTGGGAGGGGATATTAGGATGAGGATACGTGGGGTGTTTGATAGGGTTTGATTTTAAGAAGAACAGTAACGATATTATTATAAATTAAGTTGAAGGATGGCAATAACCAAATCTGTCAAACCGCCATTGGAACAATACACATGTAAATCCACAAGCGACAATTGGGAGTTACAAAAGTTAGTTAAATGCAGGGTAAATTTTACTAGCTACATTGAATGATATCCAATGTTTTTAAAGTATTTTAAGAAATGAAACAATGAAGTTTCGAAAGCTGTCAGTTAATTCAGTAGAATGAATACACGAGGAAGATGTTATAACCGATCATTGTTATTAAAATTCGCCAATTGTTGCTTATGGGTACATCTACATACCACACTTGACACTTCTAGGCATCTTCAAGACACCGCGCCGTGAAGAATTGGTAATGTACCAAACATGATTTTATTATTCTTTAACATTTCCACATCATTCTATTAAGGTCTCCAACTAAAAACGCAATAATTTCAAGTCAGTTTTGTACGGCTATTAGGAGCACGAAAATAAGAATCCATGAATTGCGTAAGTACAGAAATGCAAGTGTATTTGTTCAAATTGAGGTACTGTACGGTCAATGTGTGACATTTTTTTCAGATATGGATTAAGTAAACTTAATTAACTGAACATAGGCAAAATAAGTTCAGGAGGCAATGAGAACCTAAATTGATTATCACAATGGGCTATTTTTCCTCCGACTTCCTACCTCCAACCTCCATTTGAATAACTAAAATATGACTTCGCGCACAGAAATCTAGATTTCTCTAAGAATGTTTCAACATTATGTCTTAACATTCATATAGGTTTACAATATCATGGTTCATCATTAAACTTTGCTACATGTGACGGAAAGATTATTTGATGATGGAAGATTTGAACAATGAAATATTGTAACCGAAGTCGTTTTCACTCGAACGAACTAAATATTGGCGCTGGCGAAGCCCGTGGAAGCTCAGGTGTGATTACCCCTGCAGGATCGTAGAAGATAAATTATTGCAGTGATATTGATGTGTTTAAACGAGGTCTCGCAGGATCGTAGAAGATAAATTAACTGCAGTGATATTGAAGTGTCTCGTAGTTTATCTCGGTGATATATTATTTGATTATACTGCATAAGGCAGTACCAATCGACATCTTGACACAATTCCATACAATGTTGCTGCTTATGATACACTATCCAGCCAGTGGCAATTAATATATAAATGTCATGTGTAGAATTATGGGCTGGCGTATCAGCAGAGTGCGGCTTCCTTGCCTACATCATAAGTGGTGTGTGGATGGGAAGCCCACCAGGTAAGAGGACTATAAAGCATTGCTAGAAGCAGCATAATAAGTAGGTAGGCAAGATTATTATTATTTGTGAAATACTAGGTGATTGTAATTTTAGTATTGACATAATTATGAAAATTATGTATAAATCGAAGCTAAATGAAAAGGATTGCATCAGTTTGAATTATAGAAACTGTTTTCGATAAAAAAAATGCGTCGTCTCTTACCTGGTTCTCTTACCTGGTTGGGTTTCTCATCCACACACAACTTATGATGTAGGCAAGGAAGCCGCACTCTGCTGATACGCCAGCCCATAATTCTACACATGACATTTATATATTAATTGCTACTGGCTGGATAGTGTATCATAAGCAGCAACATTGTATGGAACTGTATATGCAGTATAATCAAATAATATAACACCGAGATGAGCTGCGAGACCTCGTTTGAACACATCAATATCACTGCAGTTAACAGGTTCTGCTGGCAATCCATTCCACAAATTCACACATCTAATACTAAAATACCTCCTCCGTACTTCTACTTGTGTTCTGGTGTGACCAATTTTGAAATCATGGCCCCTTGTGCTACTCAACAAGGGTCGAGGAAGCAAGTCATCACGAGAAATTGCTAGTTTCCCATGAAAAATATGCCAGCATTTAATTATATCATTCCTAAGTAATCTCCCTTTAATTGAGTATAAGTTAAGAGTCCTTAGTCGCTGCGAGTAATCCAAACCCTCTAATCCATGTATCTCCCTTGTCCATCTCCTTTGTACAGACTCCAACTGTCTAACATCTACATAACCCAAGTTCCAGACTGAGGATGCATATTCAAGCAAAGGGCGCACATGTGTGGTGAAAAGGGGAAGCATAAAAGAGTCTTGCCGATTAACTGTTGATCGGATACTGGTTGATACTCCACTTGCTTTATGTACAATATTAGAAATATGTTGGTGAAATTTAAGTTTGTTGGAAGCCTCAAGATCAGATGATCTGAGAGTAGTGCCCAGTATCTAAAAAGACAACTTGGAATATTAAATTAGTCATTTTGCGTAAGGATTTGACTTTACTCGTTTATTTACAGAAAATAGAATAAGAAGAATCACAAGAATTCAGATGTTTGTTTATAGCCGTCCTGTTTTCTCTTTCTTAAAGTGAATTGAAAATTAAAATTGGGTAGCATTAGGCTAAATGGAGAGGGGGTATCAGATTGACAAGAAGTTGAACTTTAGGTAATTTGGACTGAAATTTTTTAAGAACTATTGATCTAGATGGTGATTAAGCTGAAATTATAAATTAATCTAATGCCAGTTATGATAGGAAAAAAAGAGATCGGATAACGTTTAGTAATAATGCGTAGACAATTAGTTGTTTTAAGGAAAGATTAGATAACTATGGATAAGGATGAAAGGGGCTAATGGGACATTGAACTGCCTAGTGTAGGCCTTACAGACTCTTGTAGTCTCTTCCATTCTTATACTCTTAATTTTTGTATCCTACAACTAGGAAATGCTTTTAGATAAACACATAAGCAAGATGCTGTAATATAATTTGTTTTATATTAATTTGTTTTATTATTATTTGTCTGTTTATTATTATTTGCTTTATTCTCATTTATTATTAGTTATATGTCAGTTTATTATTATTTACTATTTATCTGTTTCTTTATTATTTAACTATACACGTGCATTAATTTATTTCATTTATCATTTACATTATAGTTTTTATTCATTTATTTATCTATTTACCCTTATATATTTTTTTTCGCATCCGACCTTGATATGGACCAAAAGGTCTCCTGTCGGCATGCTCCGCCTTTGTAATCCTTTGTAAACCTAGGCACCCACCAATCCCATCCCATCCACCAACCTGTTCCCATTTTATCTTAACTCCTTGTGGGTAATTAAGAGGGTAATTAATCGTTCTCAAAGTAAATTGATAACCCAACCAGATTCTGTATATATGTATTATAGTGTTGCAGAGCTGATTCTTCTTGTCAGAGAATGACCCCTTTATTGTGGAAGGAAAGATACTGAACACTTAAGTCTCTCAACTTAGAGAATTCCATACGTGTCAGCGCCAAGCCATATCTGCTGTTTCAGTGTAAAGGAGTCGGCTCCTGTAGTAACATATGGTGACTCGGTATAGGAATTTCGTTGGAGGTGACTTCTCATAGATATTCTTTTCTAGACCCGTGATTCCCAAACTGGGGGTAATTCAACAATTTTTCGGGGGTAATGGAGAGGTGATAGAAAAAAGATAAGAATTCTGAAAGTCAAGAAGCCAAGAATTCCTCAGCTTCAAGCATACATCTCCGTTCATCCCACGGGTATTCTTGACATCTTTGGCAATAGTCACTAGAGATGCACAATGTTCAAACACAATAAATAAACGAAAATATCTCTAGTGTTTTTAATGTAGCCATATATATTAATCGGGTAACATGCTTAATGTGGCATGGTAAAATGGGTAACAAATTGAACAAGTTTGGGAACCAATGTTCTAGAGGGTCAATTCTTTTCACACAAGCAAATTGAAGTGGGGCTCAATCAATCAATCCATTGCCCAAGGCTCTTGCAGGAGAACCACAGGTCTTACGTAACCAGCAACAACCAACTCAAGTAAAGGCGTTGTTATCACACTGGGCTAATTTTCCTCCGACTGTCAGAGCTCGCAGCTTCCGGGAATGAATTGGTTATGCTGGAGGTAAATGATTTTCCTCCAGCATATCAAATGACGTTCTATGTAAATTGTTGAGAAAACCAAAAATTTTGTCAGTGACTTTACGGCGGAAAAAGTTCTGGATGTGGACCGCGGTACCTCCGATTAATTGGAGGTTGGAGGAAAAATAGCCCAGTGTGATACTCCTTTAGAGATGTTCAGTTGTGTGAGAGAGGCCAGAGGAGGACAGTGTAGAATGAGCTCTTCATTGTTATAGACCAAAAGGTCTCCTGTCGGCAAGATTCTTTGTAATCCTTTCTGTTCTCTGTGAGGTGATTGCTTCTGGGGGATTTGTATAGACACGGTAAAGGAAACATGGACTGAGAAAGTCGATAGACGAAACGTCAGGAATAAAAGCTTCACCTCCAGTCCATGTTTCCTTTACCGTGTCTATAGAACTTGTTCACATGGATTTGCTTCTGGGGGAGTATTTGGCCAAATGCTCAAGCCCAGAAATGCGAGTCACTTATCTGGCGGATGACGATCATTCCGCGTGCCTCGCCTCCGAAAGTAGTTAGAAATTCGCCATAATGGACACAATGAAAGACAACGTGTATGGCAATGTTTTATTAAAATGAAGCACAGCAGAATCTCGTATATACACATAGCTTTGACTATTCGTCCACATAACGTACATGTGTACACATACATACACAACCCGATGAATATATGCATATATATGATAAACATGATCTTTGTTGATTTTTTTTACCTTGTGCTCTGGTTCTTACAGAGGTAAAACAGCGTTAATAATGACTCACAAAGGACGAATATGTCTCTATACAGTAAATATATCTTGCAAAATGTAAACATAGACTTCTTAAAAAGGATTTATTACGATATAAAAGATATAACTTCAGTTTTATTAGGTTCAAAATATAAGAAAGGGAAGCGATATGATAGATAATGAATAGGAGGGCCTTTGCCTAGGATTGGGTAGGAAGTGTAATTAAGGGAATTATTTAATGTAGATATGTGTAATGGGAATGTGATTTTTGATGAACAAGGAAGTAATAGACAATGAATATTGTTTCTTTGGATAGATGTGTAGATGCTAAAGGAGATGGAAAAAAGTTGATGGATTGTTTGATTATGAAATTGATTATAAAATTAGCATGGGAATTGAAATGATTGACAACACATGAACCATTATCGTTCTCCAGATCTCTAGACTTCAAAAAGGGAAAGAACATCAGTCCTAGGCCCTGTTCAATCTAGCGGTTTGAACCGAGCGGAAACCGCAGCGGTACCTCATAGTTGAGGAAAAACTGCACGGTTGTGTGTAAACTCCTCCTCCATTAACTTACATTGTAAGTGAACCGACGCGGTTCAAACCGCGGCGGTTGAAATCACAAGTGTGAACAGGGCCTTAAGAAGTGATTATATGATCATCCTAGAGAAGAATATCGAAAGGTAAATGAAGACAAGCCATCTGGGAACAGATGGTACAGAGCTGGTAGAGATATGTAGGGACTATGCGTGTAAGACCTCAGTATAGTATATATATATATATATTTGTAGGCCAGCTTCCAGGCAGACATTACTACCTTCTGATTGTTTTATGTACTCAATATGGTGATATGCTTTATAGAATCAGTACAGCAAATGTCAGTGAAGTCCGCCATTGTGTTGGAAAGGGTAAGAAGTTTGATATGGTTGAACGTCACAAACTCCCCTCTATCGGAAGGCTAGGACGTTGCCCCGCACAGAGGACTTCGTAGCGTCGAATTTAATAAACCATGCCCTTGGTTTAACTTCGCCGGTGGCAGGATTCGAACCGCCATCCCATTGACCTTCGCCGCAAGTAACGACGCCCTAATGTGTTGAATACGTGCGTATGTGGTCGGGTCGAAGACGCGAATGTAAACAAACATCTGTGACTTTCGACTGCTTTACTCGTTACAAGTGCTGGCAACTGTACTGAACATTCGCCACCGGTTGATCAAAGACTTTTTTTTGTTTATTTTTTATTTTTTCTCTCTCGGTTCTCAGACATGTAAAGCGTAATATTTCATATGTGCTGATTTTACTAAAGAAATTATGAGATGTTGATATTTTGAAACCTACAATGAAACTACAAGAAATCTGTCCTTCCCATTCAGTGACACAGTCCATAAGTTTTGGTTTGGTTGACTACAAATGGTTCAGTTCAGCTAAGAGACAGAATTGAGACTCAAATTTGTGTCTTGGTCAATCAAGCCCAATTTGGTTGACTACAAATCATCAGTTCAGCTAAATTGAGACAGAATTGAGACTCAAACTTGTGTCTTTGTCAATCAAACCCAATTTCTTCCCAGAACTTGGGCCTTAAGACGTTATCACACTGGGCTATTTTTCCCCCGACTGTTGGAGCAAATTTACAGCCCGCAGGTTTGGGGAAGGAATCGGTTATGCTGGAGGAAATTAATTTTACTTCAGCACATCAAACTACATTCTATGTAAATTGTCGAGAAAACAAAATATTTTGCCACAATGATTTTACGGCGGAAAAAGTGCTGGAGGTTGGCGGTATCGCCGATTAATCGGAGGTTGGAGGAAACATACCCCAGTGTGATGACCCCTTTAGCTGAATGAAATTGCCTAAGGGTTAACCACAACAGATTGTGTAGATTGCGTCACTGGGTTTAAGAAGTCAAGGAAAGCAAATTGTGCGTTCATGTGTAAGCTAAGTCCAAGGTGCTAGTTTTAGCTACATTGTATCTTTTCTAGTCATGTAGTCTGTTCATTTTAGCTTCAGCGATTTATGGAAGAATAATTTATTTGATCCAACGCAGCATTAATTTTGGCGAAAATTTTTGTCCAAGAAAAAAGAAAAAAAAAAAATTTCGAGCGATTGTCCACTGAAATCTGAGAGTTGTAAACAATTTGTCAACAATCACTGAAGTAAATTTCCACTGAGTAATCTGGCAACATTTGGCGAAGAAACTTTCCCCCAAGTAATCTGGCAACACTGAGTTAAAGAAAAAAAATCTGTCAAGTAATCTGGCAATATTTGATGAAGAAAACGTCCAAGTTAAAATGGATGGATTATCTTCCTGAAGAGAATTGAGGTGGAAGGTGAGGGAAATTGTGAGTAGAAATTGAATGTTCTTGGAGTCATTGAAGACAGGGACTAATGATATGTTTCCAGGAATGATATGGCAGTGGTTACATAGGCCGAGTTACTGGTCTCACTAACTGGTAATTCTAATACCAAGGTTACCAGTACTATATGTTACAGTAGGCATGGTAACGGGTGGCTGTAATAAGAGTGGATCTCTTTGTAATACAGAAGAACGCTTTTTGTTAAAATGTCTGTAATCAAGAACAGGTACATAAAGATGGACGATACTGTGGTGGTGGTTGTGATGATTGTTGTGAAAGAAGTGATGCTGATGACGTCACCGGATCTGTGAAATGTGAAGCTCGCTTTATGGCAGTAATTCCAGCCAATGAGCTGTTGTTGCCATAAAGGTGAGTCACACTTTTATCAGACCCTTCGAAACTGTATGAAAATGTCATTATAGAAAGCACACGTAAGGGTAATACCAACAACTGTTTGAGTATTTGAAATTACATGATTATCAGCGAAATGATATCATTAGCAACCATAATATCAATATAATATTGGGGGATGATGAAGACTTTTATAGTGAAAAAGTATATATATTTTCTCCTGGGTCTCTTGCAGAAGACCTGTAGCCTTCAGTGAAACATTAAAAAATCAAATAGATAAAAAATAGAATAAAATTGAATAATAAAATCTGAAGCTTTACAATCGCAAATGAGATGAGTAAGTTACAATAGATAATAGGGTCATTACAGAGATGAAATAAATATTAATTAAAAGTAATTCAAGCCTAAATCTAGGCATTGAACAAGTCACCAACTCGAGTTGGCTTTGGCATGGTGTTGTTAATTATGCAAGATTTGATGATTGCATGGGTGAATATACAGGACATTTAGACAAGAATGTATGTGCATAGCTATGTAAAGATTAAGCCTTAGATTCGTATATATATACATATTTGCGTTTGTGTGTGAGAGAGAACGCATGCATGTATAGAAGTGGATATATGAGTGTAGAGCTGGGCGCGTTACCGCCGAACAGGTAGTGCGTTACCGCCGGACAGGTGCGTTACCGCCGGACAGGTGCGTTACCGAAAAATGTGCGTATACATACTGCGTATGTGTATATACATTTATACATACGTAGTAACGCGGACCGTTCTAATGGAAATTAAAATCGTTAGCGCATTGACGGAAATGCACCCCCCAGATTTTTCGGTAACGCACTACCTGTCCGGCGGTAACGCGCCCAGGTCTGCATGAGTGGATGCACGTTACCTTATGTTTAATGTATGGAGGGTCAGGTGGGAAGGAAGAATAAAATCGGATGGAGGAGGACTGGACCGGCGTTTCTATCCTTGTGGACAATTTTTGGATTGATGGAGGAGAAAACACGAGGCAAAACCAATCATACGTCATCATCCTAAACCGAAAATTTTGGGACTTTAAGGAGGACTCCGTGACAGACAACTTATGATCTTACGTCAGGAGGGAATAAGGACGACAGTGGCTTGTCACAAGGTTCCTGGACGTTTCGTCTTAATGTTCAAGTATACAATTGATGGTTAGAGACGAATATATGTACTCTTATACATACACACGCACACACACACACACACACACACACACACACACACACACACACACACACACAGACACACATACATACACATGCTAGACAAACGACACCTGCTTAAGACGACGAATGGCAGATGCACAGGTTGCTCTGTGGGTATATAAGATACACAACACCTGCTCAGGAAGCTCTGTGGGTATATAAGAAACATCACCTGCTCTCAGGATGTTCCGTGGGTATACAAGAGACAACACCTGCTCAGGATGCTTTGTGAGTACAACACCTGCTCAGGATGCTCTGTGTATACACAACACCTGCTCAAGATGCTCTGTGGGTATACAAGAGACGCGGCATCTGCTCAGGATGCTCTGTGTATGCAAAAGACAACACCTGCTCAGATGCTCTGTGGGTATGCACAACACCTGTTCAGGATGTTCTGCGGATGTATACAACACCTGCTCAAGATGTTCTAAGGGTACACACAACACTTGCTCAGGATGCTCTGTGGGTAACACCTGCTCAGGATGCTCTCTGGGTATTCAAAAGACACAACACCTGCTCAAGACTTGCAAAAATGCAGAACCTCTGCTGATGACAACTTGTCCGCATGGCACACAACCAAGTGATACACATCCCGTTTTCTTTCAATGCCCTCAGTGTTTTCCTCCATACGCCTTATCCATAATCTCTTGATATAGATATATAAAAGCTAAGCACAACTCACAACACGTACTCGAATAACAACACCTGTGGTCGCCCACGGTTCACAAACATTTAGAAACAACACCTAGAAACAAATCATAGTTCACATTTGCCAGTCACTACATCTATACGCTAGTCAAAATACATATACATCCTTTGTAACACCTATACTTATACCATGACATAAGGATTTCATATACATTAGCAATATCTATATAATTGCTACCGAACAGTTTGGCAAGTCACATCATCTATAAACTAGTACATAATCGTCTAAACATTAGTGGTTAGACTTTGAGTGGAGAGTAGGAAGAAATGATTGTTATTGGCATGAGGGGCAAGTTTGTGTTTACCTAATTGTAGGTAAATACAAATAGGTAAGTTGTGTGTGTGTGTGTGTGTGTGTGTGTGAAAGAGAGAGAAGAGAAAGAGGGTGTGTTCATGTACACAGACATATACATACCCAATACACCGTATAAAGGCCTTTATATAAGCTTAGCACTGAAAGCTTAGGACATTGAGGGTTAGAGTAAAACGTGTAAACTTCGAGAGAGGCAAGAAGGCATAACTTCTCACTAAACATCTTCGTCTTGGTAACATACTCTATACATTTCGTTCTATCTTGCGTCATGTTTATAGTCTGAAGAGGATTAAAACTTTTGCTTAATCTCTTCGATTATAGCTTTCCCTCTTGATTAGCTCCACGTGGCTTTTTTTGATTCTGTTGCGGGGGGACTTCTTCCGATTTTGAAAGAATTAAACAAATGGCTTTCTATGCTAGAGTAAAAAAAAAAAAAAAATCAAGAGTTTCCTCGTAGTAGTTACAGAAGTCTTTAATTATCATTGCCATTGAAACCCCCTTCGTCTCCGAGGGCAGTCTCTTGTGGAGATAACCGAGTGAGTGGGGAGACGAGCCACATGCCCACATAGCCGGAGTTCATGTTTTCAGATTATGCCGAAGGTATCTGGCCTGGGCGGAGTCTCACGGATAAGTCTCTGGTTTGGTATAGTCAATCCAGTGATAATCCACGATTCCCAAAAGACATTTGATACCAAAGACGTGGATACGCCTCTTCAAGTCTGCTTTCGATGTCCATGTCTCACAGCTGTACAAGAAGACAGAGAGCACAAGTGACTTGAAGATTCGGAGCATCGTCCTCCTGCATAATACCGAAAATGTCATATACTCTGAGAGAGTCCATATCACCGTGAGCCATGTCAATCCTTCCAGGGACTTCCAGGCATGAACCACCGTTGTTATGCGTGACACTGCCAAAGTATATGAAGGTTTCTGAAGCTTCGTTATCCTTGCTATGTACGGACAAACTGGGTTGTGTCATCCATCAAGGTTCCAAACACCTGGATCTTGGTACTGGTCCAGGAGACCTGGAATACCAAATCCAAACAACCCAATTAACCACAACTATCCGAAGATGTCCCCCCCACTCCCCCACGTTCGTTTCATTCGATTAAAACGTCGTCGTCCCGTTCCCTAGAGTTTGCTCACAACCTCCTTTGAGTAAAAAAAGAGAAAAACATATAAATTGAGTAAAATGTCAAGTTATATACAAAAATATGCAACTTATTTTTACAACTCCTTAGTCGCATGTCGAGGCGCATAAGAATAAAATACAGAAACATTTGGCAATGTAGGTCTGGTCTCAAGAGCGATCGAATCGCTTGATACTGGACTCGAAGTCGATTCCTTCAAATCGGAACAAGTTAGACGTTTCAGAGTTCTGCAGTGACTTTGTCATTGTGTATAAGTAACATGATATTATTCATATTGTTATTTATTTATTTGTTTTATTTTTTGTTTTTATGTTTACACTCAGTTCAGATGATGCTTAAAACGAATTATTGAAGGTTGAAAGTAGTTCATGAAGGAACTGTACTTTAGTCGTGGGCATTGAAATCGGAACCATAGTTTAAATGATGTATCTATAGACAACTAATTTCTGTATTTGCATTTTATATATATATATATATGTATATGTATATATATATATTATATAATATATATCACACAGAGAACCCATAGTCATAGTAAAAGAAAAATTGGGAGAACGTTTGACTTCTATTTTTTTTTGGTTACCGGCTGCAGCCCTCTTCAGGAAAAGGCTGCGGCCGATAGCTAGTCAAAGTATAGAGGTCCTCCGTGTGATTTACACATGTGTTACTGAATTTCCCTCAGATCATGTATATATATATATATATATATATATATAATATATATATATATATATATACACACACATACATAATGCGTTGACTAAAATTCGTTCCAGTTTCCAAAAGTTATGAAAGTATTTTGATATGTTTGCCCCCATTCATTGCAGAGTAAAACCAGACACTGTAGACTCATTATGTATGATAGGACCGGTTGTACAAATTCATTGTAACCGCTGTATGCAGCGGAACCCCCCCTTTGTGCTGTGACGTCACAATACGTCTTTTTGAAAGAGACCCAAAGTCGTTATTTAACGGTCAAGTCTGATTCCGTTAAAGAATCCGTCGGCCTCATTTCGTTTGAAAACATGGAGCCGTTTAAGTATATGAGGAATGAACGTGTATACCAAAGAAGTTTAATGAACGAATGTACATGTATGTGTGTGTGTGTACATATATGATATATATATATATATATATATATATGCAAAGACCACTTAGAAAAAAGACACTAATGAAGCAGAGCGCGTTCGTATATTACACCAAGTGCAAAAAGTACTTTATGCACTGTATGTAATACACGAAAGCGCTCTGCTTCGTTAGTTTCTTTTTTCCAAGTGGTCTATTTAACATAAGTGAACACACGTACCCGTGTTCTTTTTAGCACATATATGTGTATATATATATATGTATATATATATGTATAATATGTATGTATTGCACAAAGGTGGGCCCCCAGTGTGAAAGTTCAGCTTTTGATTACCTAGTCCACCTGTCGCCAAGTAACTTTATTCCCTTGGCAAGATGTTCCATACTATGTGAAGTTTTCAAACGTTAGGCAAAACTGGTTTCATGATATGTTGCTGATACTGACAGAATATTACACTCCGACATAATGGCCCTCCAGACCTCGCACTTGAGACTTCGCACCTCGTCCTCGAAGGCCCCCCATCTCGCCCTCGAACTCAAACGGGGCCGAAGAACTTCTTCCCGTTGGTGGAGAACCAGGAGACGGCGACGACGACGCCGAGGAAGACCACGAGGGCCACGACGACCAGAAGGATGACGTAGCACTTCCTTCGGCGCTTTCTGGCCTCTGCGCGCTGGCGAAGTTTGTCCGAGCATCGAAGGTCGAGGGTGAAGTCCTGGCACAGTTGGTTAGGCTGAAAGAGAAGAGATAAGTTCAGGAAGGGTTCTCTGAAGTGATGCGAGTAGTTTTTTTAGAAGATTTTTTCTTGTGAAGGTATCCTACCCTGATCAAACCTGTGAAGTCTCTGGAGATGCTTGTGTCCCCCCCCCCCTTTTTTTTTATCACTTTGTCTTTGAACAGAATAGTATGGCATATTTTGGTTTGTTGATGGTGCTCCCAATGAAACTGGTATTTACTTATTATCATTACTATTACTGTTGGTATTATTATTATTATTATTATTATTATTATTATTATTATTATTATTATTATTAACAGAATTGTATGGCATATTTTGGTTTGTTGATGGTGCTCCCAATGAAACGAGTATTTACTTATTATCATTACTATTATTGTTGGTATTATTATTATTATTATTATTATTATTATTATTATTATTATTATTATGCTTATGCTTAGAAAATCTTTGAAAGGGACTAGCTCAGAACTGCAACACAGACATGTTAATACGAATATGTAGATGGCTAAAGAAAGTGCTCAATAGTGGAGTGCATGGAAGACGACCACTTGGACGACCTAGAAAAGACTGGAGGAGATGCGTTGAAGAAGATGTGCAGATATGCAGAATAGAACCAAGAGAAAGAAAGGAGGAGGTGGCACAGGACAGAGAGACATGGCGAGACGCTTCAAAAGCGGTTATGGATCACCAAGTGGCCCGAAGACCAGCGGAGTAAGAGTATACCCTTTCTTCAGTATATCTAATGTGGAGAACCCCCCGGCCCATCTTGTGTTCGAAGAACCAACTCACAGTATCGTTAGTTACCCTGCACATAGACGCCTTCCGGTTCGGATGTGGCCCTACGCGCTGTCCGCTGAAGCTGGTGCACCCGTAGAGGCCTGGCCACAGCTTGTGGCGGTCACTGCGGCCCTTCGCCGTGTCCTGCAGGTGGAAGGAAGGGAGGTTAGAGGTCTCGCAAATGCTGGGGAAAGGAAATGTCAACAATCATATGAAGATTGAGGGATGTAATGTTCTTAGGAGGGACACATGTTTTGAAAGACTTACAGTCATTCTCTCTCTCTCTCTCTCTCATACATATATATGTATGTATATATATATGTATATATATATAATATATATGTATATATATATATATATGTATATATATATATGTAATATATATATGTATATATATATATATATATATGTATATATATATATATATATATATATATATATATAATGTATATATATATATATATATATATATATATATATATATATATAATATATATATATAGATAGACATATATACATGGGTTTCTGGCAAGTGCGGTATGTCACCATTGGAAACACGAACTTATCATGTGCGGCAGCTGCAACAAGACCAAGGCAGTTCCAGCATGTATTCGCACATAATACTAGTTTCCAACGCTGCCAAAGACTGACTGAGCTTTTTTGACATAAATTAGCACTATGTGTCCTCTCTCTTACATCACTTCTACACCACCTTGGATGACCCACCTGGAAGCTCGGAAGAGCACCGTAGGTTTGTGTCGCCCACACCTTGTGGGGCTGGCCTTCCTTATCACTCAAGGGCAGTGTCCGAACCTCCCTCTCCAGCGTCGTCGGGATGATGGTGGCGTCGGTGAAGGTGACTCTCCTCTCTGGTCGATCACCCAACGAGTCGTCGACGACCACTTCGTCGAGGTCGAGCCACTGCATCCTGTGCAGGGGCGCTCCTTGCATCTTCTCGCTGATCTTCTTCTGGAAGGCGGCCAGCTTCTTCGGGTCGAGGTACCGTGTCCCGTTCGATACGTCGGAGGACCTGATGTGACTGTTCCTGAAGGCGGGACTCAGTGCCGGGCTGGGCGTCCGAACTCTGTCCAGATCGTCGTCTTCTGCGAAGGCGAGGTTGTCGACGCCGTCGCGGAATTCGTCGAAGGAGCTCTCCGTACCCAACGAGCCGCCTCGTCCTCCGACACCGCTGCCTCCGACAGAACCCTTCCGGTAGTTCCTGAGGTCTTCGTAAGTATGCGAAGTTCTCGAGGTCCCCGAGCTGCCGCCGAGACTCGTCTCGCTGTCCAGCCTCGACCCCGTCGAGGAGCTCGAGCCCCGCCGGAAGGTCTTCCTCCCTTCTTCGACGTCGACGATGTCGGGGTTATGGCTCACGACGTCGTCGACGTCGACGATGAGCTTCCTGCCGTTGGTCTTGAGTCCGCTCCGCTCCCATAGATCCTTCATGGCACTGAGTCCTTGAACCTTGGCACTGTGACTTCGGTAGGGATAGGTTCTGTCCCCCTTCCGAGGACGCCCCTTGTGAGGCGGTTTGATCATGGTGATATTCGAGATGGTCGCCGCCCTCTGAAGTGTCGAGAGCCCCCGGGTGTAGAGGGACTCCTGACTGCCCAGGTAGGCTGTCACTCGAATGGGTTCCTCCGGGATGTCCTCCTCGTCCTCTTCGGGAACGTCGTTGGGGAACTTCGGGTAGTGCATCATCCGGAGGACTTCGTCAGTTACGAGGGAGTCCGGCTGCAGGGACGTCAGAGGGAAGTCGTCGCCCTCAGCGTCCCCGCCGAGGTTCCTGTACGCAGGATTCCCGACGATCTTCTTCGTCGAAGTCAGAGTGGCTGAGACAGGGACTACTGCAGGTGTCGTCGTCTTCGTCAGCTCCGCTGGCTCCTCCTGTGGCACCTCCTTCTGGAGGTCTGTGACACCATCGACCCCATCCGTCGGGTACGTCATTCTCCGCCTGGGGGTGACGTGAATCGAGGACACAAACCGGCTGTCCGCTCTTAGGATTTCGACTCCGTTTGGGCGTTCTGTCAGGGAGTCCTTCCGGTGATGTACCTCGGCCACTGTCGTTCCGGTTCCCGGCCCTAGCGTGATGGACCCCGGTGGCGGCGGTGGCGGTGGCGGCGGTGGTAGGAACTCTGCTGCCACGTTCTGGACTAGACTGGCATTGACTCGAGGCCACACCGGACGAGGCACCGTGCTCGTCTTGGAGCTGAAGGAGAGGGCGGGTTTGGCAGGTCTCAGGACCTCGAGGGACCGCGCCCTCCGCATCGGGCCCAGATTGCCCAAAGCGATGCTCTGCACGAAGTTGTCGTTCTGTATCAACAACTTCGCCCTTTTGTTTATTACGGACCTCGTGCTCCCGATGTCGACCTTCGAAGGCGAAGAGAAGCCTTCGAAGGACTTTCTGATTTCGGCTACGCTCCTGGCGCCCTCTGGCAGGATAGGCTTCCCGTCCACGATGTCAGGCGTCGAAGGAGCCTTTATTATACCCTGGGGCACTCCGCTACTGCTGGTGCTGTTCTTCCCGTAGGTGATGACACCGTTCTTGTCCTTAGAGATGACCTTAGGTGGCGGAGGAGGGTCACTGAACGCAGGAGGAGGCTGGAGCTCCTCCAAGGTCCTCCTGTCAGTGAGGAGCTCATGAGGTTCTTCATCGTCGTCAGCTGAAGAAACCGAATCGGTTTCTTTGGAACCGTAACCGGAGGAACGAATCGACCCGCGGTCGGTGGGAGGCGACTCGGGAGGCTCCAAGACCTCTTCCTCCTCCTCCTCCTCCTCTTCTTCTTCTTCCTCTTCTTCTTCTCCTTCTTGTTCGGTCTTGTTCTTGGCCACCTCCACGCCCTCGTCCATAGCGGCATTCTCGCCTTCTTCATCTTCGTAAAGCGGGTTTACTCTGTAAGGTAAAGGAAATTGTTGATATTTTGCAGAAGCTAATGAAATTGATACAGGGACTTTTGAGAAGTATTCATACACCATTTTTACATAATAAATTACATGCCTAATACATGTACATACATACAAACATACATGCATATATATTATGTGTATTTATACACACGCATCTGTATTTTTCGTTTACTGCATTTCCTACTTTTGGAGATAGGGAAGTCGGAACTAGTCTCCTTACTGTATTGATATTCCTAGAACTAAGCACGCAACAGAAAAAAAATGGGTCGATGCAGGACTCGAACCCTCCATGCTGCCCATCCAAGAGCACGTTCCTTCCCATACACAACTTAATACTTGTTTCAGACTTGGTGAATCCATACCCTTGCAAGGATTCGAACTCGGGACTTTAAGATCAAGAGTTCACTATGGAATAGTAAACGCCGAAACTATCGGTTGTCTTAAGAGAAGATTTGATAGGTTTGTGGATGGTGATGATAGGTGGTAGTGGACATGGAACTGCCTATTGTAGGCCTTATGGTCTCTTGCAGTTTCCTTCACTCTTATGAACAGCTTAGTTGCTGATGAGGCTTCAAAAGGTGGACCTTGGCCCGTGAGTTCATCCTTACCCAAAGACAACTTCAAGTAGCAAGTTGATGTGATATGTGTATATGTATGTATGTATGTATATATATATATATATATATATATATACATATATATTGTGTGTATGTTTGTGTGTGCGCGTGCGTTTATGTATGTTTACCAAATCGTACTTGCCTATTTGTGTAGAAGAACGGAACAACGTTAGTGGGAATATGTCTCCTCCTTTCTAACTGTGTTACCTAGATTGAAATATGTGTTTCACTCAACCCATATCACCTTTCTTTATATCTTTATCACCTTTTCTCTTCCACTTCCCCCATACTTTGTCTCACCAACCTATCCCCACACACCTTTCCTCTCCTTCCTTATTCCCCTGTCGCATCTCCCATCTTCCTTCCCTCCCTCCCTCCCTCCCTCCCTCCCTCCAGCGCATCCTTCCCCTGCAGTGCAGGATACGCATTTCAGCCTTGCAATTATGACGTCATTGATGACGTCACGAGATGCTGTTTGCTCCAGCGCTTCAGTCCTTGGGCCTCAGACGTGACGCTCGTCGGTGGAGAGAGAGAGAAAGAGAGATGGTGAGGAAAGTAGAGAGACAAATAAAGAGACGGAGGAAGGAGATTGAGAGGTAGAGAGACAGTTGCAGAGAAGTGGAAAGAGAGTGAGAGAGAGAGATGGAGAACAAAAGAGTAAGAGAGGTAGTGGGGAAAAAGAGAGAGGGAAGGGAGAGGGAGTGAAAGGAAAAGAGGAGGAGAAAACGAGATGTATTAAGTGGAGACGTCGAAGAGGAGAGAAAAGAGAGAGAGGCGTAGAGAGGGAAGAGAGAGGGAGTAGGAGGAGGGGAAGACTAGGATTGGGAGAGAGAGAGAGAACAAGAGGGTAACGTTGTTATTGTTGTTAGGGTCCTCCACCCAATGTATGTTGTGGTAGTGCCAATGTACTGCCAGTGATGTTTACTCTTAACCCATTCAACTCCGATGACAAGATGTCTTGTCATTTGGTCAAATAAAACAAAAAATCATAAAACACCAAAATGTTTGATCAAACACCAGAAAAATATGACGTCAATCCTCGCTTCGCTCGCTCGCAGCGAAGCGAGGATTGACGTCATATTTTTCTGGTGTTTGATCAAACATTTTGGTGTTTTATGATTTTTTATTTTATTTGACCAAATAATAAGACATCTTGTCATCAGAGTTGAATGGGTTAAGAACACTTGCTGAAGAATTTTGAAAATGGACAGAAAGGAGGAGTATACGATAAAAGGAGGGACATGAGGAGTATGGAGTGAGGTGGTAATAGTATGTGGAGTGATAAATAAGAAGTGGCAGTAGAAGCATGGAGGGGAGTAATAGTCTTCAGGACTGGAAGTGGAGGAGTGTGGGAGGAAAGGACCCGTATGGAGGAAGACTGGAAGACAATGAGGAGGAGGAGGAAGGAGAAAGAATAGATGGATGTGAGAGAGGTATCCATATAGCAAAAGTATTGGAAGAAAATGATGAAAAAGGAGGAAGAGGAAGCACGTGGTGGAAGGAGGAAGAGTAGATTGGATAAATAATGGAAGAGTGATCAGAAAGATGATGATGAAGAGGAGGAGGGAAATGACAAAGGAATATGACTCAGGAAATGAAGAAGATCGTCATTTCCGAGGTCGCAAAGGAGAGGGAGGTTTAACAAGCAAGAAAATGAAGGAAGTCGTGATTGTGAAGATGGATTAAGTGGAAGTGGAAGTGGCAGAGTGGAGTGGCGGCGGTGTGGGAGTTTCTCGAGGGAAGAAGGGATGTACCTGTGGATGTGTAAATGCGTACGCAACGACGCGTTTAGGTGCGCAAGGGTGCATGCACGCACACACACACACACACACACACACACACACACACGACCCGTGACGCAGTGGTTAGAGTTCTCGGCCGCCACTACGGCGGTCCGGGTTCGAATCCCGCCAAGGGCTGAAATAATTTCAGTGTCGCTGCGCTGCGAGTCGTTACTCCAATTCTCATGAGCGGGGAGATAGGTGTGTGTGTATACGTGTAAGGTCACAGCATTACCTATAGTTCGGTCATATATGAGCTCTGAGCTTTCTTACGAGATGGAGATAGCTGTCGATCACGAGTCCAACACGTGATCCAGAGACCATGGTGAAACACACACACACACACACACACACACACACACACACACACACACACGTGATGAAGGAACCACTTGTGTGCCTGTGGAGGTGACTGAGGACAGAGGAAGAGGGAATTAGAGTGACTGTGGAGGGGGAGGAGGAGGAGGGAGGAATTGGGTGGGCAGGGAAGAGAAGAAGAGGAAGGAGGAACAAGGGGAAGAGGAAGAGGGGGAGGAGGAAAGAGAGGTAGGATGAAGTAGGGGAGGAGGGGGAAGAGGAGGAGGAGGGAGAAAGGGAAGAAGTGGAAATAGAGGAGAGAAGGAGTGACAGTATAAGAGGATATGGAGGAAGAGATACAGGAAGACCAGGGAAAGGAGAGAAAAAAAGAGGAGAAAGAGAAGAAGATAAACCAATAAGAAGCGGAGGAAGAAAGAGAGTAAAAGAGAAGAGGAAGGGAGTATAGAACCTCTAACTAAAAGAGGAAGAAGAGGAGGACGAAGAAAGAGAGTAAAAGAGAAGAGGAAGGGAGTATAGAACCTCTGATTAAAAGAGGAAGAAGAGGAGGACGAAGAAAGAGAGTAAAAGAGAAGAGGAAGGAAGACTAGAACCTCTAAATAAAAGAGGAAGAAAGAGAGTAAAAGAGAAGAGGAAGGGGTGATAGAACCTCTAATTAGAAAAAGGAAGAAGAAGAGGAGGAGGAGGAAGAGGAGAGGAGGGACGGGGAGGAGGAGACAGCTCGCTAATGCGGTGAGCCTCTACTTCTTGGATTAACTCTTGAAGACTCCTGCAGACTCGAGGACCCTACAGAAGATGGAATCGATGGCATCTCGAAGAGGAAGAGGAGTTCTCCTCCTCCTTCTCCTCCTCCTCCTCCTTTCTTCCTCCTCCTCCTCTTCCTCCTCTTCTTCCTCCTCTTCGACATCCTCCTCCTCCTGCTCCTCCTGCTCCTCCTCTTCTTCTTCCTCCTTTTCTTCCTCCTTTTCTTCCTCCTCTTCCTCCTCTTCCTCCTCGTCTTCTTCCTCCTCTTCTTCCTCCTCTTCGACATCCTTCTCCTCCTCTTAATTTTCTTCTTCCTCCTCCTCCACATCTTTCTCGTCATCCTCCTCTTCCTCCTCCTCCTCTTTCTTCCTCTCTTCCACATCTTCCTCGTAATCCTCTTCCTCCTCCTCCACCTCCTCTACTTCTTCTTCCTCCTCCACATCTTTCTCACCCCCCTCCTCCTCTTTCTCTCTCTCTTCCACATCTTTCTCGTCCTCCACCTCCTCTACTTCTTCCTCCTTCTCTTCCACCTCATCCTCCTCTTTCTCGTCCTCCTCCTCCTCCACCTCCTCTACTCCTTCCTCCTCCTCTTCCACATCGTCCTCCTCTTTCTCGTCCTACTCTTCTCCTCGTTCGCTCTGCATCTTCTACCTCCTCTTCACCTCTTCTCTTATTCTGCGAAGGTCTCTCTTGTTGTTTACCATTCTTCAGCCGATCCGAAGATTTTTTTTTTTTTTTTCCTCGCAGCTCTGGTTTTCCGGCACATTTGATATCTTTAGGTAACAATGGACCAGGAAAGGTTATACAAAGAGTCGAATGTGCACCAGGACTGAAATAATTTCAATATCGCTTCGCTGCGGGGTTTTACTTCAACTCTCGTGGGCGGGGAGTTGGGGTGTGTACGTGTAAGGTTACGGTATTACCCCTGAAGCAGGGCTGACCCCTTTAGGTGCTAGCTTCCACTTCCTCTTTTACTTCCATCTCCACCTCCTCCCCTGAAGCAGGGCAGACCCCTTTAGACGGTAGCTTCCACTTCCACTTTTACTTCCACCACCACTCCCACTCCTGAAGGAGGGTAGACCCCTTTTGGCGCTAGCTTCCACCTCCACCCCTGAAGCAGGGCAGACATCTTTAGGAGCTAGCCTCCACTTCCACCCCTGAGGCAGGGCAGACCCCTTTAGGCACTAGCTTCCACTTCCACTTTTACTTCCACCTCCACTTCCACCACTGAAGCAGGGCAGACCGCTTTAGGCGATATCCTCCACTTCCTCCCCTGAAGCAGGGGAGACCCCTGTAGGCACTAGCTTTCACTTCCACTTTTACTTCCACCTCCGCTTCCACCCCAGAAACAAAGGCAGACCCCTTTAGGCGCTATCTTCCACTTCCACTTTTACTTCCACCTCCACTTCCACTTCTGAAGCAGGACAGACCCCTTTAGGCGCTAGCTTCCACTTCCACTTTTACTTCCACCTCCACTTCCACTCCTGAAGCAGGGCAGACCGCTTTAGGCGATATCCTCCACTTCCACTTTTACTTCCACCTCCACTTCCACTTCTGAAGCAGGACAGACCCCTTTAGGCGCAAGCTTCCACTTCTACTTCCACTTCTACTTTTACTTCCACCCCAGAAACAAAGGCAGACCCCTTTAGGCGCTATCTTCCACTTCCACTTTTACTTCCACCTCCACTTCTACTTCTGAAGCAGGACAGACCCCTTTAGGCACTAGCTTCCACTTCCACTTTTACTTCCACCACCACTTCCACTCCTGAAGCAGTACAGACCCCTTTAGGCGCTAGCTTCCACTTCCACTTTTACTTCCACCTACACCTCCACTTCTGAAGCAGGACAGACCCCTATAGGCGCAAGCTTCCACTTCTACTTCCACTTCTACTTTTACTTCCACCCCAGAAACAAAGGCAGACCCCTTTAGGCGCTATCTTCCATTTCCACTTTTACTTCCACTTCCACTTCTGAAGCAGGACAGACCCCTATAGGCGCAAGCTTCTACTTCCACTTCCACTTTTACTTCCACCTCAACTTCCACCCCAGAAACAAAGTCGAGACCTTTTTTACAAACCTGGACACGGCGTAGATCTGCTGGACATTCCTCTTGTTCTTGACCCTAAGGGTGGCCAGCGGGTCTTCGGTCGTGACCTCCCGCGGGGGCAGGGTCGGCCCCCGGGTCACCAGCCACTTGAGCATGGCGGTGGTGCCGCCCGCCCGCCCCGCCGGAGGACGGCGGGCGAAGGGCGGTTGCGGTTCTCAGGGCCGGGTCGCCTCCTCACCACACCGCCTGAAGAAGAAAGAGGGAGGCTGTGAAGGACATGGAGCGAAACAGTCAATCAATCAATCAATCAAGGATAGAATATCAGTTAGTTAATCAAGGATTAGACAGAACATGTATCAGTCATGTGTAGGATGCATTAATCAGTCAAGGATAGGACATCAGTCAGTCAATCAAGGATTAGATAGAACATCTATCAGTCATGTGTAGGATACATCAATCAATCAAGGATAGAAAATCAATCGGTCAGGTATAGAACAGCAATCAATCATAATGAATAGGAAGAAATATCATTCAATCAAGGATAGGATGAAACTTCAATCATTCAAGGGTAGGATAGAACATCAATCAATCAATCAAGGAATAAGATGAAACATCATTCAAAGAAAGTATAAATATTAATGTGTATATAAGTATGTGCGATAGAAGATCATTTGTATATTAATTGTCGACCATTCTTGTTTTTGATAAAAATAATGTATAGAAAATGGTTTGACCGTTTCCCATGAATTTTGACTCGCGTTGAGGATAAGCCAAGACACTGATTAAAATCTCAGAACACTGAGCCACAAAAATTATTTATCGGTTTTGTATGTGTGTGTGTATATATATATATATATATATATATATATATATATATATATATATATATATATTATATATATATATATATATATATATATATATTATATATATATATATATTAATATATAATATATATAATATTATATATATATATATATATAAATATTATATATATATATATATATATATATAATATTATATATATATATATATATATATATATATTATATATATATATATATATATATATATATATATATATATATATATATACATACCGATTGCTCTCTTGATGGAGCAATCGGTCAAGTCACTACAGCACTTGTCACATGCTAGCCGGGTTCGAGTCCTTGGCCGTGCCACGTTTCAATTTCTGCATGTTGGCCTCCACGGATCTCCCGATGTTAATGGCTTAGAATTAAAGTGCATTGTGGTTGATAAAAATGTATCTCTATTCACTGGGACCCATTCAGTGTTGTGTATATATATATATATATATATATATATATATATATGTATATATATATATATATATACATATATAATATATATATATAATATCTGTGTGTGTGTTGTCTCGGGGATTGATAGTCCATTCGTTCCTTCCCATTTAGTTGCCTTTCGCGACACATAGGGGAACACGGTGCTAGTATTCTTGTCGCCCATCACAGGAGTCTAAGGAGAAATGAAGAGATGATTCTCTCTCTCTTTTTTTTTTTTTTTTTTTTTTTTTTTTTTTTGGATAATGTCGACCAAGACATTTTACATTAAAACTGAATAAAATCGCCTGGCGGCAGTTTAGAATGTCTAACAATGAAAAAAAAAAAAAAAACGTGAGGAGGTGCATGGGCTGTATCATCGCCCAGGAGAGAACCCACCGATCCAACATCGATGTGAAAGGGTTATCCAGACGAAGTGATCTTCGATCTTGGACCAAGAGCTCTTGAGGTCTCAGGAGCTACCAGAGGGTCTCTGGAGAGTCTGGAAGCTTCTGCAAGGGGATTGAAACGTCGGGGGTGGCCTGAAAAGGCTTCGAATCTCGAGAAAATGAAGGATCGGAGTTCTTTTGAAGCCAATGAAGAGGACTGGGAATTTCGTGATGGAAATCTTGTACTGCAATGTTTTTTTTTTCTTCTTCTTCTTTATCAGGACGAGCTCTATTTTGGTGATAAGTTTGTTATACCGATTGCTTTTTTATCATGAACTCTGTTTTGATGATATGTTTGTTATAGCTATCGTTTTTTTTTTTTTTTTTTTTTTTTCATCAGGACGATAATTTTGGTGATTTCCCCCCCCCCCCATCTGGATGAACTCTGTTTTTGTGAAATGTATCCAGTGGCAATCGACAATTGATATTATTTAGCTTAGAGGAACCTTTGATCTGTAGAGAATTATAAAAAATGTATATCGATTCAGTTCTATAGCAACCCGGAACAAAGAGTTCGACAGACGACTTTCTTCAGACAAGACAAACCCAAAGATCGATTGAAGCACACAGTGGAGAACGCAGTCTTACGGACCACTACTTCAGTCAACGACACGGGGCTCCCCGAGCATAAAGCCATCAACAAAGGACCTTCATTAGGAGAAAATCCGGATAAGGCAACTTGGAACATTAGGAAGAGGAAGAAGTCGTTCATTTACAGAAACCATTATGACTTGAGAGTCCATTATGGCGAAGTTGATTTTTATCCTTTGGTGGAAGAGATAGACCCTGGGAGGGGGGGACGTGGGAGAGGGGAGCTCCTTGTCCTTGAGAGATTAAGCACTCAAACCAAAGAAGTATCTTTACTAGTTTGTATTAAGTGGTATGCCACCTTGATATTTTATGCCACGTCGTGTCATATGTCATACCATGTTATACTATGTTATGCTGTTTTACATGGGATGCATATTTTATGTTGTTACGTGTTGTGCACATGTTTTGCTATGTTATGTCATGATTTGACGAAGGAACAGGGAGGACTATGATAATGAAAGAAGACTCAGACATGGAAGATAAGTAGATAACAAATAGTTGAATAAATAAAAATTAAATAAATAAAAGAAAGCCGCAACATGTGGTCTTCCCGAGGACCAAGCATTACAGATTTACCAAGAGATTCGAGCTCATGCCTCTCTCTCTCTCTCTCTCTCTCTCTCTCTCTCTCTCTTATTTATTTATTTATTTTTATCTTATTTATTTATATACTTTTTTTTTTTTTTTTTTTTCTTTTTTTTTTTTTTTTTTTTTTTTTTTTTTTGAGCTGGTCTCCGCCCGGACCTCAGCCTTCCAGAAGGTCTGGAAGAGTTCATACATGAACGCAGGACCTGTTGTCCTCCACGGTATGCCACTCTTGCAACGACGATACCCGGAAGAAACTGAAGTCACTTCATATCCGATGTAAGCAGCGGCTGGTGGCCATTACTCAGATTGGACGCCCTTCCTAGCTTCTGCCCCGTGGCCAGGATTCGACCAGACGCCCGAAGTCCCCCCCACGCGGTTATCAGACACGCCTGCACTTCAACCGTAATGTCCCCCAAGATGGCGGCGAGGGACAAGAGACAACGGTTGCCATGGAAACTGCTCCATTTGGCTTCATTAGTCTGTGAGAAGAGTCTCCCTTGTTTGTTTATGAAGTGACGTGGGAGAAGGAAGGGGGTGATTGGGGAGTGGGGGGGATGTCTAGGGAGGGAGGGGGTGTTTAGGGAGTAGGGAGGGAGTGTTTCAGATGTGTGTTTGTTTGTGTTGGTTGAGAGTTTCGAGTGTGTTTGTTCTTTGACGTCTTGAAGATCGAAGTCTGGAGTATGGAAGGGG
>NC_134817.1:16205043-16225043 GCF_046742065.1 Oratosquilla oratoria | reverse complement strand
TGGGTATGGACCTGGTGGTGAGAAGAGCGTAGAGGAAAATGAGTCTTTTTGGATGGATTTAAATGAGTGTATAGAGGGATTAGGGAGAAATGTCAATGTAGTGGTATTGGGAGACATTAATGCTAGGGTAGCAAATGAACCAATAGATGGAGTGATTGGGAAGTATGGAATATTATATTATAATACTATATTATACTGTAATACTATATCATAATATTATATTATATTATAATATTATATTATAATATCATATTATATTATGATATATTATATTATATTATGATATATTATATTATAATATTATATTATATAAAATATTATTATATATTATAATATCATATTGTATTATAATATTATATATTATAATATTATATCATATTATAAAATTTTATTATATTATATTATTATACTATATTATATTATAATGCATTATAATATATTATAACATGATGTTATAACATGATGTTATAACATGATGTTATAACATGATGTTATAACATGATGTTATAACGTGGTGTTATAACATTGTGTTATAACATGATGTTATGACATGATGTTATAACATGATGTTATAACATGATGTCATAACATGATGTCATAACATGATGTCATAACATGATGTTATAACATGATGTTATAACATGATGTTATAACATGATGTTATAACATGATGTTATAACATGATGTTATAACATGATGTTATAACATGATGTTATAACATGATGTTATAACATGATGTTATAACATGATGTTACAACATGATGTTATAACATGATGTTATAACATGATATTATAACATGATGTCATAACATTGTTATAACATTATGTTATAACATTGTTATAGTATTATGTTATAATATTATGTTATAATATTATGTTATGATATCATGTTGTAATATCATGTTATAATATCATGTTATAATATCATGTTATAATATCATGTTATGATATGTTATAATATCATGTTATAATATTATGTTATAATATTATGTATAGACACGGTAAAGGAAACATGGACTGGAGGTGAAGCTTTATTCCTGACGTTTCGTCTAACGACTTTCTCAAAGGAATTAGCATACTAGAAACATACAGAGATCATAAACCCGCCTTATGGCTCAAGGGGGTGTGCGAGCGTATAGCGCTGCGTCCTGATGGGCCCGCTGAGACAGCCAATCACGAAGCGCTATATTCGCTGAAGATTTGGCCCAGGTGAAGCTCCCAAATCTTCAGCGAATATAGCGCTTCGTGATTGGCTGTCTCAGCGGGCCAATCAGGACGCAGCGCTATACGCTCGCACACCCCCTTGAGCCATAAGGCGGGTTTATGATCTCTGTATGTTTCTAGTATGCTCATTCCTTTGAGAAAGTCGTTAGACGAAACGTCAGGAATAAAGCTTCACCTCCAGTCCATGTTTCCTTTACCGTGTCTATACAACTTGTTCACATGGATTTTTATAATATTATGTTATAATATTATGTTATAGTATTATGTTATAATATTATGTTATGTTATGTTATATTATGATATTATATTATGATATTATTATATCATTATATAATTATATTATTATATTATCATGTTATCATTACATTATCATATTATTATTATTATATTATCATATTTCTATTATATTATAATTATATTATATTATTATATTGTTTTATTATTATAATTATTATATTATTATGATTATAATTATAATTATTATTATTATTATTATTATCATTATTATTATTATTATTATTATTATTATTATTATTATTATTATTATTATTATTATTATTATTATTATTATTATTATTATTATTATTATTATTATTATTATTATTATTCAAATTTTGTTGAAGATGATGCTGTTTTCTGCATTAATAATTTTCTTGGAGATACTTTCTAAACATCTCTCTAATCGCCGTGTAGCAGGGTCTACACTCTGTAGAACTCGTGCGTAGGTGGACATATTCTCCGATCCGGATTTCGGCTCAACTGTGCCTTCTTCAGGGAGTGTGTCAAATGTCATCAAAGTGCGATATTTGACCACGCGAAATTATTTGACTAGGGGAGATCACATGATAGATTAAAATTATGCATAAATTATCTCATACTTCTGGCCCACCCTGTGTTCTCATACTGAGTAGCGCTAGTAAATCAAGTGCCTGTATATTCAAGTTGGGGTTTTTATCCTTGATATAAAGGGCCTCGATTAACTTTCTCGGGTCCATGCAGGTTTCCAAGATTTTCGTGTTCTGTTCTAATTTTTCTCGTGTAATGTGGTATCCATGTGATGCCAAAGCATGGTTCTTTGGGGCTCCTATGTATTTGTGTCCAACCAGTCTTTATTCCAGCTTCATAGTCGTCATGCCTATGTACGAGGAAGGAAAGGCTTCGCAGTTCCCTTTTGTGCATTTATATTCGTTTATGACATGAGACTTTTACAGCTCATTCCTCTCTCGGCGGGTGTTGTTTTGGAGAAGCAGATTAGAGGTTTTCTTACTTTTATAGAAGATGATAAGTTTGATAGAAGTGTTGTCATTCATAGGCTTTAAGCTTCTTTTGACGATGTCTTTGATGGTCTTTTCATCTTTTTTGTAAGCTGTAGAAAAGTGTGACTTGTAAAAAAGTTTTATTTCTTCTTGGTTTGGAGTATTGTTGGAGTTGGTGTACCATTTGTTTAAGATATTTTCGGTAACTTTATTAATTTCTTTGTTTCTGAAGCCATTATTTACTAGTACCTGGGTAGTGCGTTCGAGTTCTTGGTGGACTTTTGACCAGGTATCACAGTGCGTAAGTGTTCGGCGGACACAAGCTCCAATGGTAGATTGCTTATATCGATTGGGGCACTCACTGTTTCCGTTGAGACATTGGCCTCCATTGGAAGGCTTCGTGTAGACATTGGTGGTGAATTTATGTCCACTTTGGGTAACAAGGACATCAAGGAAGGGCGTGGAGTTACCCACACTGTGTTTAGTTGTGAATTTAAGTCCTGTGGCTTCTTGTAGTTTAAGACGGAGGTTTTCCACTTCTTGGTAGTCATTAACTTTAATGAAAATGTCATCTATATACCTGCAGTATATCTCCGGTTTTTTCATACTTCGAAATATTAGTTCTTCTATACTTCCCATGAAGAAATTTGCGAATAGTACCCCCAAGGGAGAGCCCATGGCAACACCATCGACCTGGGAGTACCGGTTACCTTGTGGGCAAGTAAAAGGTGCCTCGCTCGTACAGTAAATTAATAGCCGTCTTAAGATATTCTCAGGGATTTCTAGCTTAGGGATGGAGTTGTCCCTGTATATTTTATCACAAATTAAGTCAATCGTTCTACTTACAAGAATTTATGTAAATAAGGATTCAGCGTCCAACGAAGCAATAAAACCGTTAGCGTTGTTGTGTTTCAAGATGTCTATTAAATCACACGCAGAAGTAAGACTATAGGTAGCAGGTACGTATGGGTTGAGCAGGGCACAAAGTCTTTTACTGAGATGGTAGGTAGGCGTGGGGATTTGTGCAATTATCGGCCGTAATTTGTTTCCTGGTTTGTGTATCTTCGCATTACCATAACAGTAACCAGTTTATATTCACCAGTAAGTTTGTTGAGATGGATAGCGTTGGTAGCAGAGTTATTGGCCTCAATCAGTTTATTGACCTTTTTCTTTAGGTTTTCTGTGAGGTCTTGGTTCAGTCTTTTAAATTTAGTGGTATCGATTAAAATGGAATTCAATTTATTGAAGTAATCTTCCTTTTTCATCAGGGCAAAAGCAGCAGTTTTGTCAGCCTTTCTGATAATAATGTTGGGGTCTTTTTCCAATTCGTTAGCTGCATCTGTGTTTCTTTTTTTTTCTACAAAATATTGCTCCTAAAGTGTCTTCTAGTTGTACTAGCCTCGGCCACCATTTCTTGTTTAAACGTTAGTTCTACTGTGATTTTTCTTTTTCCAACTAGTTGGTCAACTTCGTTAATAAGGAGCTCGCATTCCGTGCGTTTTTGGAATTTAGAAGGTTTAGACATGACATGACAGTTAAGACCCAGGTTCAGTAATTCCCCTTGATCAGGTGCGAGTATTCTATCAGTGAGGTTCACGAAACCGTTAGATGGGCGTGGGTATTTTGGATTGCCTCCCATGAGGTTCACCAGTTTCTTGTGTGTTCGTGTTATGGTAGTGTTTCTGTATTGTTCAATCAATGAGGTGAGTGCGGTGTCCAAAGAATTCTTAGTCTCACTACGTATACCACATCTCTCCCATTTTTCTTGAGTAATTCTAAGGTCTTCGTTAAGTGCGGAGACTTTAGAAGAGAGAGCTTCGATACGTTGTTCCATATATTCTTTTCTTTCCTTAGGGGAGGGAGCCTCCCTCCTCCTAGGGGTATTATTACTGCCATCACCAGAATTTAAAGTATATACGGGCAGTAAGTCTTCTAATACACAAATTTTGTTGAAGGTGATGCTGTGTTCTGCATTAATAATTTTCTTGGAGATACTTTCTAAATATCTTGCTAATCGCCGTGTAGCAGGGTTTACACTCTGTAGAACTCGTGCGTAGGTGGACATATTCTCCGATCCAGATTTTGGCTCATCTGAGCCTTCTTCAGGGAGTGTGTCAAATGTCATCAAAGTGCGATATTTGACCACGCGAAATTATTTGACTAGGGGAGATCACATGGTAGATTAAAATTATGCATAAATTATCTCCTCATGCTTCTGGCCCACCCTGTGTTCTCATACTGGGTAGCGCTAGTAAATCAAGTGCCTGTATATTCAAGTTGGGGTTTTTATCCTTGATATAAAGGGCCTCGATTAACTTTCTCGGGTCCATGCAGGTTTCCAAGATTTTCGTGTTCTGTTCTAATTTTCCTCGTGTAATGTGATATCCATGTGATGCCAAAGCATGGTTCTTTGGGGCTCCTGTGTATTTGTGTCCAACCAGTCTTTATTCCAGCTTCATAGTCGTCATGCCTATGTACGAGGAAGGAAGAGCTTCGCAGTTCCCTTTTGTGCATTTATATTCGTATATGACATGAGGCTTTTTCAGTATGTTTATGAGAAGAAAGATGGATGTGTTGGCATTGAGTGAATTAAGTTGAAAGGGAGGGGCGTGCCTGAGTTTGGGAGTGTAGATGGGAGGTTCTCAGGAATAAAGAGAGGACGAGGGAGAGAAGGGATGGCTATACTAGTAAGTAAAGAAATAGGTTTCTTCAAGGTTAATGTGGATGAAGGTGAAGCTGGGAAAGGAGATGTGAGTTTTTTTAAGTGCGTATGGACCCGGTAGTGAGAAAAGCGTAGAGGAAAGGGAGGCTTTTTGGATGGATTTAAATGAGTGCATAGAGGGATTAGGGAGAAATGTCAATGTAGTGGTACTGGGAGACATTAATGCTAGGGTAGGAAATGAACCAATAGATGGAGTGATTGGGAAGTATGGAATTTCAGGAAAAAATCGTAGTGGAGATTTGATGGTGGAGATGTGTCTCGAATGAGAGCTGATGATAGCAAATACAGTGTGTAGGAAGAAAGTCAAGAATAATTACACATGGGAAAGGGTGGTGGATGGAAGATAGAGCTTTAATGGACTATATAGCGGTAACCAGAAGTATAGTAGGAAGAGTTAAGGATAAACGTATTCTAAGGGGAGAGAGTGGGGGAATATCATAATTTTTTGGTGGAAGGAAAATTAAGAGTGGAGAATAGGTGGGGGAAGAGGAAAAGGGTAAAAAGTAGGGAGGTACTTAGAATGATCTGCTTAAGTGAGAAAGAAAAGAAGGAGTATAAAAAGAAACTAAGAGAGGAGTGGGAGGGAGTGAAGGATAGAGTAGAACTAGGAGTGGAGGAGGAATGGGGATGGTTCATGGAGGGAATCATAAGGTGTGCAAAGATGGTGTGTGGAACAAGGAGGGCGGGAGGAAATAGAAGGAAGGGTAGTGAGTGGTGAGATGAGGAAGCAAAGAAGGGCGTAGAAGAGAAGAAGCAGACTTTCATAGATTGGTTACAGATTAGGACAAGGGAATCATATAAGAGGTACAAAGTAAAGAGAAGTGAAGTAAAGCATAAGATAGAGGAGGCAAAGAGGAGAACAGATGTGAAATGGAGTAAGAGTATAAGAGAAATTTTTGAAAGTAATAAAGAATTATTTAGAAAGAAATTAAAAGAGGAGGAGGAGGCGAATCAAGTAGAGAAGAAAAGGTAAAAGGTGCAGATGGAGGTGATGATGATGGAAGATAAGGCAGTGAGAATAAGGTGGGCAGAGTGATTTAGGGAGTTGCTAAATGTGAAGGAGGATAGGGAGGGAAAGGTAGCTCCAGTGGGAATCGCTAAGAAAATGACTGTGATAAGTGAGGAAAATAGAGGAGAAATAATGAAAGATAAAGTGAAGGCAGCTGTTAAGATGATGAGAGCAGGTAAGGCACCTGGGTTGGATGGATGCAATGTAAAATGTCTGAAAAAGAAGGTACAGTGGTGGTAGACTGGCTAGTGAGGTTATTCAATTTTTGTTTAAGAAAGGGTAGAGTGCCGGAGGACTGGAAAAGTGCCTGTATAGTTCCACTTTACAAAGGAAAGGGGGACAAGTAGTAGTTTCAGAGGGATCAGCTTGTTAAGTGTAGTTGGAAAGACTTATGGGAGGGTCTTGGTTGAGCGGATTAGGAGAAGAACAGAGAGAGTAATTGGTGAGGAACAGTGTGGGTTTAGAACAGGTAGAGGTTGTGTAGATCAGATTTTTGTGGTAAGACAGATATGTGAGAAAGCTTCAGGAATAGGTAAGGATGTATTTTGGGGTTTTATGGATCTGGTAAAAGCTTATGACAGGGTAGACAGGAAGGCACTGTGGGAGGTATTAGAGATATATGGGATAGGAGGAAAGCTGTTAAGAGCTGTCAAGAGTTTTTACGAGAGTAGTAGAGCCTGTGTTAGGATTATAAATGGAGAGAGTGAGTGGTTTGAGGTAAAAGTAGGATGTGTTATGTCACCCTGGCTGTTTAATTTATACATGAATGGGGTGGTGCGAGGGGTAAATGCAAGGGTAGTGGGTCATGGATTGGAGATGGTTAAAGAAAATAGAGAAAAGTAGGAAATAAGCCAGTTGTTGTTTGCTGACGACACTGCACTTGTAGCAGGATCAGAGAAGGGATTGAGGTAGTTAATGACAGAGTTTGGTAAGATGTGCGTGTGTGGATGAAGGAGTGATTGTGCCGAAAGCACTGTACGGGGCAGAAACATGGAACATAAGAGAGGAAGAGAGGAAGATTTTAAATGTGTTTGAGTGGAAATGTCTGAGAATATGGTAGGAGTTACTAGGCTGGATAGTATGGGAAAGGGGAGGTGAGGAGAACGGGGGTGGAAAGGTAGTTGGAAGATAGGGTTGATGAAAGAATATTGGGATGGTTTGGACACATGGAAAGAATGAGTGAAGAAATATATAGAAAGCAGAGGTAGAAGGAGTGAACATGAGGGATCGACCAAGGATAAGATGGATGTATGAGATAAAAGGGACATTGAGAAAGAGGGGAATGTGTGTTGAGGAAGAAAGGAAGAAGACAGAAGATAGGGGTGAATGGACAATGGTTTTGTATGGATGATACTGTGGTGCATGGGAGTGAGCAGGGGGTGGGAGGAAAGTGAGTATGTGTGAATATTTTGACGCAGCCTGAAGTGATTCCTCCCCGTCTTCTCCATTTCTGCATGAGAGGACAGATAGGGTGGGGGGGGGGAGGTGTCGCTGATTAAATAAAGCGACCTTGCTGTGGGTGTGCTGTGTCTTGTTACATTGCTTCTAACCCAGGGTATTGGGCGAGATGCAAGGATGGCACGTCATCCAGGAGGAGCCAAGGTCAGAGGGAGGGAGGTGGTGAGTGGGAGTGAAGTATATGGGGATGGAATGGGTAGGAGTGGATTTTTTTTTTTGGGGGGGGGCTGCTTCCCTTGTAAGGGGGAAAAACCATTGGTATATGTTTGTATGTATGTATCATTGTTACTCTTATTATGATTTTCATTATCATTATTATTATTGTTGTTGTTGTTATACTTGTTATCATTGTCATTGTTTTTACCATCGTTATCATTATTACCGTATTATCATAATTTTTCTTTTTCTTTATTAATTTGGGGGATCAGGCACCAGGTTGAAGAAGGATTTAATCGACCAAGATAATTTTTGGCCGCAATATGTTCCCCCTTGATACAGTTGATCAGAATCATGTAACAATTACTATTTTACCCGATGAACCCATAAGTCCTCTCTATGAGAAAGTATCAAGTCCTAAGAGGTTTAAAATCTGCATTGCGACACTAAAGTTATGAACTCCCTTATGTTATGTAATTATATTGTTAAATCTACACGTCCTTATTTAGCTAAGGAACGACCCCAGTCCAAAGCGAGTTCTCGGATCAACCGGAAGTCGAGAATCAACCGCCCTTTATTTGAAGAAAAGCCTCTGTTTTTTTTCATAACTAATACAGCTGCATATAGCATCACCGCATTGAAGGAGTTGAGTATATTTAAAGAAATTAATGTATGAGATTACTTTTCTATGAATAAGAGCGTTTCGGGTTTGCCACCACTGAAGCCATACAGAGCTTGAACATGCTTGAGGACCTGTATCCTTTGTATTTTGAGTCTATTCATGTCATGAGACTCATAACTGTCTTCTTATACTCAGGAAGGATATTCCAATGTCGAATGAGTCTCATTGCCAAAGATTCACCTGACCAAGTGCTTTGCAGTATTGAGTGTCGAAGGCCAGTATAGTTAGACGTTGTTATTTAAATAATGTAAGAATTGAAACCCTTCATGAGGTTGGGGCATATGCGTCCTCGTACAAACGTATAATAGAGAAGTATTGTACATCGAACTTCCAGTAGACCCATCAACCCTCCCAACACGTAGACCTAGTCAAAAACTCACAAATATGCATAAGAAAAAGCAGGAAGTAGTTCCAGAACCCATTGGTCCCAGCCAACTCCAGAAACTCCTCAAAGGTGACCTCGTCTTCGGCTTCCGCCTCGTCTTCGTATTTCTGGAGTGAAGAATGTTCCTTCGAAGTGTCCTGTGCCTTGAGGTTCCTCATGTACTCCACATCCTCGGGGGTTGTCACGTCCATCACTGCCAATAAAGGGATATTAAGGTTACATTAGTTCGTTCTGGCTTGTGGATGAAATCAAGTAGAGGCTGAAAACTTTCTCAAATATGACTGTAATGAAGTAAGGACTATTAATACATCGTAAAGAACAACTAAGATGTTGAATCAATTATGATAAAAGTAGAAAACAACCACATGAAAAAAAAATGTAGTAGTGTATGTACCCCCCAAAACACAGTCCTGAACAGAACACGATCATTCCAAATTGTTAGAAGATACTAAGTATGAACTGACTGATATACTGAAAGAAAGAGGAAATACAGTAATTAGAGGTGATTTTAACTCAAAGGAAATATGTTGGGAAGAAATGACAGTACAGGGTGGAGAAGACATATAGGGCAGCATGCTACTCGATATTATACAGAAACGATGAGGAACCTTCGAGACTGGATTTAATACTTACGTCAGAACCTGAAATTGTAGACAGAATAGATTACAAAACACCGATAGGAAAGAGTAACCATGTACTAATAGGATTCGAACTACTAGAGCAAATAGACCTAAGAAGAAATGGGAAACAGGGAAATGAGAAATAGGAAGACCAATGTACAACAAAACGAATTTTGAGAAACAAAAAATTCTTTCATAATGCAAACTGGGAAATGGAATATACTAAAAGAAATTTATAATGAGGGTGTGAACAAATATGTACCACAACAAAAGCAAGAAAGAGCATACATAAAGAACTGGTACAACAAAAAATGTAGTGAAGCTAAGGATAAAAGAGACAAAGCCTGGAAAAAAGGTAAAAAGAAAAAAAAAAGAGCAAATGGCAATATAAATCAAACTAAGAAACGATTCTGTAAAAATACGCAGAGAAGAAAAGAGAAATTATGAAAAAGAAATAATAGAAAAATGCAAGGAACAACCTAAACTATTTTACAGATATGTGAATGGTAAACTGAAAAACAAACAAGAAATAGAAAAGCTGCGCCAAGTCATGAATATACAGAAGAACAAGAAATGGCAGAAATTATGAGCAACCATTTCAAATCGGTATTCACAACTGAGAACTCACCTAAATGTGAGGGAATAGGGAGACAGACCCCACCCCCAATGAAAGAAATAGCTGTAACAAAGAAGGAAATCAGCGACCAAATAAAAACCTTCATGTCAGAAAATTGCATGATCCGAATGGAATTGCAAATTGGATACTGAAAGAATGCGTAGAAGAGTTAACAGATCAAATATACACTATAATCAAATGCTCGCTCAAAGAAGGAAAGGTACCACAAGACTGGAAAAATGCAAACAGTGTACCAATATATAAGGGAGGAAACAAGGAAAATCCAAGTAACTACAGACCGGTCTCCCTAACAAGCACAGTAGCAAAAATATGTGAAAAAGTGATCAAAACTAGATGTGTTAAACACCCGGAAGAAAAATCTATACTGAACCCAAATAAATTTGGATTTAGACAAGGAAGATCATGTACAACAAACCTGATCTGCTTCTTTTCGAGACTAATAGATATAATACAAGAGAGGGATGGGTGGGCAGACTGTGCCTATCTAGTTCTACAAAAAGCATTTAAGGAAGTACCACATAAGAAATTGATAAGAAAATTAGAATCAATAGGTGGCATCGGAGGTAAATTATCAGAATGGATGGAAGACTTCCTGACTGGGAGAAAAATGAGGGTAGTAATTATAGACAAATACTCGAAGTGGGAAGAAATGATACGTGGTGATCCACAGGGGTCGGTGCTAGCTCCAATCATGTTTGCCATATATATGAATGACATGGATGAAGGATTTGAAAGTTATATGAATTTCTTCGCAGATGACGCAAAAATATTAAAGTAAGAACAGAAGAGGACTGTGATTCATTACAGACAGACCTGGACAAAATCTGGAAATGGACTCAAAAGTGGGAAGTGATCTTCAATATCAAGAAATGTAGCATACTGTAGTTCCGAAAAATTAAAAATAGAATTAAAAAAAATCATAAAATTGGTGAAGAAGATATAAAAAAGTGCAGTCGGAAAGGGACCTTGGAGTAATAATCAGCAAAGACATGACACCGAATAAACATATAAACAAAATAGTCGGAGAAACCTTCAACCCCTTAAGGTCAATGAAAGTGGCATTTGACTATATGGATGAAGAAAATATTAAAAAACTATTAGTTACATTGATTAGACCAAAACTGGAATACGCAGCGACACCTTGGACATGCAGTAATAAAAAGAATATAAGGAAATTAGAGAGAATACAGAAAGCAACGACAAAGTTGGCACCAGCTCTTTCCAAATTAACATATAAACAAAGATTATCCAAATTGGAACTACCAACACTGGAGCAAAGAAGAAAAAGAGGTGATCTGCTGACTATCTATAGAATCATGAAAGTAATGGAAATCCTTGAGAGGAATGACTTACTAAAAAATTACAATGGAGAAACACGAGGTCATGAAAAGAAACTCAAAAAGGATAACTATAGAGGAGATCTGAAAAAAAGAAATAGCTTCCCACACTGAGTGCTGGATATCTGAAATAACTTAGATAAGGAAACAGTGTGTGCAAAAAGTATTCAATATTTTAAGAAAAAAACTTGATGCTGAAAGATACAAAGACGGGTCATCACGAGCATAGCTCCCTTCTCATGTAATACAACTAGGTAAATACAACTAGGTAAATACAACAAGGGGGGGGTCGCCGATTTAATGAAGCGGCCTTTCTGTGGATGTGCTGTGTCCTGCGTCATTGCTTCTGACCCAGGGCAGTGGACAGGGTGCAGGGATGACCCGTCATCTAGGAGGTGCTAAGATGGGAGGGAAGGTGGAGGGGTGTGGAGTGTTTTCGGGGATGAAATGGGTGGGAATGTTTTTGTGCCTTGTCCTTTTTGGCTACCCCCCTGGTAAGGGGGAAAAAAGCCTTGGTATATGTAGGTATATGTATGTAAATACAACTAGGTAAATACACACACACACACACACACACACACACACACACACACACACACACACACACACACACACACACACACACACACACACACACACACACACACACAGACAACTCACACGCATCACACAAGCACACACACACACACACACACACACACACACACACACACACACACACACACACACACACACACACACACACACACACACACGCACATGCACACGCACACGCACACGCACACACACATACATACACACAAACATACACACACACACACACACACACACACACACACACACACACACACACACACACACACACACACACACACACACACACACACACACACGACTTGACAGCGCAGTGGTAGCGTTCGTGGCCGCCACTACGGCGGTCTGGGTTCGAATCCCACCCACGGCTGAAATAATTTTAATATAGCTCCGCTGCAATTCATTACTCCATCTCTCAAGGAGATTTGAGTGTGTGTGTGCTTGTAAGGTCACATCATTAGCCATAGATCGGTCATAAATGAGTTCTGAGCTCTCTTCTGGGAAGGAAATAGCTGCCGATCACGAGTCCAACACGTGATCCGAGACCATGGTGAATCACACACACAGTATTTTTTTTTTTTTTTTTTTTTTTTTTCAAGACGACGATATTACTATTGGTATAATGTAAGCGCTAGGCCAGGCAGTTATTGCCATGATAAGCGTGGTCGTCGAATCGAATCTTGTCATATGTGCGACGTATGCATATGAACCCGTATACGTACATGCACACTCACGCACGCGCTTATACGCTCACACACACATGCACCCGTATACACACCCGCATACACATACACGTGTGCGCGATCGAGCGAGCGCACACATAAGAACATGAGAATAAAGGAGACTGCAAGAGACCATTGTATCCCCTCTGGTCCCAGGGTAATTAACGATGTTCTCCACCTTCTTCAATTTTATTTACCACTTATTACACTTCAAGTTTTCACTTGTTCACAATGTCTGTTCCGAACACTATTGGTTAGTCCAGGTTCCTCTATGAGGATTGGAAAGTCACTGTCTTATATTGGTAACCCTCTTAACTATAGTGCACTCACTTGTATTACCTCGGACCGACTCGACTTCTCGCCCTGGTGCATGTGGTCTTAAGGGGCGGAAGTAATGGCGTCAGCACTTATGAGGTCTCACGCTTGTATAAGCTTTAGAGTTTATGCGAGCAAGATTACAAACATATGGTACTATTACTATCTTGGGGTTACATTATATAATGTAGTCTAACAGCTAAAATATATATATATCCAGGGGAGGGGCGTCAATATACGTAATATCGTGTTTTAGTCCTGTGTGGTTACTCGGGTGGTGGTGTGCGTTCGTATGTTTGTTACTTGGGCAGTGGCGGACGGATAAGCACAATTCTTGACTCAGCAATCTTTAGTCAGCAAGATGGGCCGGACGTCGGCGGACAGTGAGTGAGTGAGGGAGTGAGTGAGTGGTGGTGTGAGCGAGTGATATGAGTGGGCGATATTACTCTTCATGTATATGGGGCGTATACATATCGCTCTCCCCCTGGGGTTAGGTGGCTCCCGGTACCTAATGTTACATGGTTAACAAAATATTTATACAAATGGTTATACAGTTAAGAAAAATCAGAGACACAAAATCTTGGGTGACTATATGTGGAAATGGGGGGTTGTTGAAGTGATTGCGAGGTCCCAAGAGGGCACCTTGAACTAGAAGTATGGGTATGCGATGTTGTGTCTTCGAAGAGTAATGTTGTGTCTCACCAGATTACATACATTTTCAACTATCACATGAAAGGTTATACTATATTTCACATGTCACTGTTATAATTCACATTTCCAAATGTTCTAGTGTTCATGTGTTATTTCACACATCACTGTAGGGAATCTCATTTTCAAACACTGTGCTAAAGGTAGTATGGTATGTCACAGAGCACTGGTTGTAATTCACAGTATATATGGTTTCTTGTAAAAAATCTTATAACTAGTTTGTATAGTTACGTCTATTATTATGATATTCAAGATATTGGGTGAGACACAAGAACAAACTTAATCTAGGTTTACAGTAAATCGGGAATGGGGGTTGAAAGGTTTTGGAAGGTCTTATTTCGTGCAAAAGAATTTGGTTAATACCACAACTATAAAGAGGATGATTAAGATTGAGAGGGCTGTGGAAGTATAGGGCAGTATTTTGTAATGAAGGTCGAGGGAGTCCATGTCAAGAGTAGTCGATTTATTCAGGAGGTGTACCATGTCTATCTTACTTGGAAGGATGGTATCGGGGATCTTAGGTAGGGGTGGGAGTATTAGTTGGGTAATGGGACCTAGGTCGTGGGTCAAGTTGAGAGTGTCTTGGTGATGGAGCTTGTTGGGGAGGAGCATTGAGTCCATCATGTAGATGTGGCAGGTGTCTGGTAGAGTGATGGAGCCGTTAATCTTATGATGGGTGGGTGGTTTGCGTAGGCATATGACTGACACTAAGGTTGGGTGGGGGAGATATATAAAGTGTTTATGTCCTACATGGGTGTGGTAAATTTGGGTGTTGTCTGAGAAGCGAAAGTCACACGTCTCGGAAAAATTTACTCCATGTGTTGTGAGTTCTGAGGGCAAGGTTGGGATTTGGTTAGTTGGAAGTGGAAGGGGTAGGCTGGACAGATATGGAAGTTGGGACGTGCTATTTTGCACTTTGCCATGGTTTCTGGGGAGGTTCTGCTGATCCACTGACCGTCGGTTGATTTTAGGATAGTGGAGGTTGGTATGTTGAGGGTCATAGTGCGATTTTGGTAAGGGTAGGGGAAGGGGTAAATTTCCCAAAGGGAGAATCTCTTGATCGGGTCCATAGGTATGTTGATAAGAATAAATTCTTGAAAGATAGTTGATGTTAAGATGGGAAAATAATGATGTATTTCATTTTTGGAGGATGAAGGTTATGTCTTAGTGAATGAGGATATGTCTATCTGACTCTCGCTAAGGTTATATTGATCGGAAGGAAGTGGAGAAGTTTCACTAGATATGCGGAAGGGAGTTTAGGGGTGTCGGGATATGGGAGTTGGATTGTTGAGGGTTTAGTTGAGGAATAGCTTGAGCATTTGGTGTGGAGGGAGGAATGGGGTTGGAGGGGTGTTGTAGTTGGGAGGGGTTAAAGGGGTCTTCCTGTGAGGGCTCATTGTAAAAGGGTAAGATATCCTGATAATCCTCGTGAAATGTTGGATTATCTGCCTTAGGCGCGGCGTGGTCAGAGTGATGTGAGCGGTCATGGTGTAAGGATGGTTTGTCATTGTCATCCTGTGAAATTATTTGTTGTGGATCTGGTTCACTTTTGTTATGGTCAGAGTCATGTGAGGGCTTTTCTTCTCGTGATTTAGAGAGAATGCCATCTACCAATTTTTTGACTTTGGCTCTCGTTCCTGTAGCCATGTTAGTGGTTAACTAGAGGTGGGGAATCTAAGTCGAATTGTTGAAGTCAGAAATATGTGGTACACATTACTTAAGGGGTGTATGTTAAGGTTAGATAAGAGAAGGGGGGGTATAGGGTGTCAACGGTTATACAGTATAATCATAAAATGGGTTTACATATGTAGAATTATAAAATTTATATATAGCATAATGTGGAATTATCATAAAATGGAAATATACATAGTAAAAGGTAATTACATATAATAAGAATAACTAGGGTATGGTAAAAATTAAAAGGATATATAATAAAAGCTGGCATATATGTTATTGGTAAACAATAATGTAGTAATTATTGACTTATTCTAAAAAGGTTGTAAATTATTTAAAAAGATTGAAATGGGGAAATACAAAGTGGAAGTATGCAAAAATGTTGTTGACTTGATGATATGGAATGATTTAAGTTATCAATAAAATAAAAAAGTTAAAATAATAGTGAAAATGTTTTTAGTAGGCAAGAAATATTGTATGCACCAATAATTTGGGAAAATTATATCTAACACTTATTTATGAATTATTTTGTGAACTAATAGTTCAATCTAGTTTAACACTGTTAGAGTTGTAATGTTATTTATTTAACATGTAAATATTTTAGTTCTGATATGTAGTCACGTATCTTATCTTACTTGGAAGATTTCGGTTGTTGATAGAAAACTCGGAATTTTCTAACTGTAGACAGGTGTGGGTATACATCCAAGTTGGGTTGTCGCTGTCCGTAGATTTCTTGTTGTTACGTAATGTGAAGAAGAAGTGGCACTTAGATCTTCATGTTGTGAACATGAGATTGTTCATTGGCGTGTAAATGCCTCCAGGTGAGTGGTGATGGATGTTATGAAAAGGGAGACAAAAGCGAGTATCAGGGATGGTTTGAATGGGTAAGGTAAGGTTATTATTATTAATTAGATGTGAGATAGGTAGAAATAATCTAAGTTACCTTTCGTAAGGAGGTGGTTGAGAGAAGGAGTCGGCGATGGCAACGTATGCGTCAGTGCACTGGGTTTAGAGGGACTTGAAGTGGCATTGTGTATCGAGAAGGGCAGTCAGGACTCGTAGATACGGTGAATATGGTAATCGCTGTGGCGAAGGGAGTGGTTGTTGCGGGGAAGTGGATGCACAGTCCCGCTGTCGCCGTCTCGAAGGAAGTGGTTGGGGAAAGGAGGTGGATACACAGTTTCGCTGGGAACGTGTGGTTTGCGCTGGCCCGACTGGAATCGGGTGGTAGGCGTGGGGTGAGGCGGTGACGAGTTAATCGGACGTCTTCTCCTCAGAGGCGGGAGCGGCGTTTCTCTTCTTGAGGCGCGGGGACAGCGTTGCCACCATTTATGTATCCCCTCTGGTCCCAGGGTAATTAACGATGTTCTCCACCTTCTTCAATTTTATTTACCACTTATTACACTTCAAGTTTTCACTTGTTCACAATGTCTGTTCCGAACACTATTGGTTAGTCCAGGTTCCTCTATGAGGATTGGAAAGTCACTGTCTTATATTGGTAACCCTCTTAACTATAGTGCACTCACTTGTATTACCTCGGACCGACTCGACTTCTCGCCCTGGTGCATGTGGTCTTAAGGGGCGGAAGTAATGGCGTCAGCACTTATGAGGTCTCACGCTTGTATAAGCTTTAGAGTTTATGCGAGCAAGATTACAAACATATGGTACTATTACTATCTTGGGGTTACATTATATAATGTAGTCTAACAGCTTAAAATATATATATATATATCCAGGGGAGGGGCGTCAATATACGTAATATCGTGTTTTAGTCCTGTGTGGTTACTCGGGTGGTGGTGTGCGTTCGTATGTGTGTTACTTCGGCAGTGGCGGACGGATAAGCACAATTCTTGACTCAGCAATCTATAGTCAGCAAGATGGGCCGGACGTCGGCGGACAGTGAGTGAGTGAGGGAGTGAGTGAGTGGTGGTGTGAGCGAGTGATATGAGTGGGCGATATTACTCTTCATGTATATGGGGCGTATACACCATAAGGCCTACACTAGGCAGCTCCGTATCCATCACCACCTGTCATCCCCATCCATAAAGTTATATATATATATATATATATATATATATAAATATATATATATATATATATATATATATATATATATATATATATATATATATATGCGGAAAAACCACCAAGGGAAAAGATAAACTGATAACCCAGCGGTTTCGTCTACTCAGACATCCTCATGTACCCTGATGATGTCTGAATAGACGAAAGCTCTTGGTCAGCAGTTTATCTTTTTCCTTGGTGTTTTTTCCACATATTTAGAATCACGAGTTTGTGATTTCTCATGCATATATATATATATATATATATATATATATATATATATACATATATATACATATATATGTACATATATATATATATATACACACACATATATATATATATATACATATATATGTATATACATACATATATGAATATATATATATATACATATATACATATATATGTATGTATTCATATATATATATATATGTATATATATACATATATATACATATATATATACACATATGTATATATACATATATATATTTATATATGTATGTATACACACAGACACACACAAACACACATATATATATATACTAAAAAGTAATGTAGCACATTGATAAAATAAACTTTTTATCCCACAGTCTGAGAAAAGAAGACACTAATGTCGAACGTTCTGTATATTTCGATCACTAACTGTGACCCTCTTCAGCAGAATGAATACATAGTGGAAGGCATATGCTTATATACAAAAATGTGAGGTGAGAAAAGGAACAAGCTCAGGTTACGTGACCGATGCTCCGCCGGTCGCATGGGGTTTTGTGACCTTGGAGTACATGAGGTAGCACATGGCTGACTGCTGAGGTAGTGATGCAGTCAGGTGACCACTGGCCGTTCGATATATTAAAATTAGGTAAAAAAAATTTTTATTAGGGAAGACTCAATTATTTTCCTTTTAAAGCTACATGTTGATCTATAGATTATTTCAGCATCTTCCCAATTCATGCGGTGATCTTTATTGACAATGTGCTGAAATACCGCGGAATTCAATTGACCATATCTAACAGAATTTTTATGTTCTTTAATTCTGGTTGCCAAATCTCTTCCAGTTCGTCCCCAATAGACAGAATCACAATCTAAGCATGGCAACTTATATACACCTGGGTTAATGTCACTTGATGGTCTACGGTGTACATTAACTATTTTCCTAAACAGTTAATGTCTACGGTGTACATTAACTATTTTCCTAAACAGTGTATTAGGATAATTGAAGATGACATTGATGTTTTCTTTAGGTAATGATTGGGACATTTCATTTATGGAATCATTATAGGGTAATTTTATACATTTATTATCCCATTTGTGTTTGTTAGTAGAGTGGGGAGTAGATTTGTAGAAACTTATTTTAGCCTTGCTAAGGGCTTTTTGCAAAAACCAATCCGGGTATCCTAGTCTTGTAAGTTGTTTTCTTATGGTTGATATTTCTATATCTAAATATTGTGAGCTGCAAATTCTTAGTGCTCGTAAAAATAGGCCCGAAGCAACACTTTGTTTTGTTTTGTCCGAATGGTAGCTGAAAAAGTGCAAGTAACTCCCAGTGTGGGTAGGTTTTCTATAAACTGTAAATGACAAGCAATTCTGATTTCTTATTATTAAAATGTCTAGAAAAGGCAATTTATTATCTACTTCCCATTCTACTTTAAATTTTATGTTGTTGGCCAAATTATTAAGTTTGTCAAAGAATTCTTTAAAAGAACCCCATTCATCGTTCCATAACGTGAAAACATCATCAACGAATCTATACCAAAACATATCTGGTGGTTTGATGTTAGGTAATAAAACTAATTCAAAATATTCCATATACAGATTTGCTAATACTGGAGAAAGATTTGATCCCATAGAAACAACCATATTTTTGTTTATAGAAATGATCTTTGAAAGAGAAAACATTAGTTCTGATACATAGCTCTGTTAATTTTATGATTTTACTTACTGAGAGTGGGAGTTGATTTTGAAATTGTTGTAACTTATTCTTTAAAAACTTTAAAACTTCTCCTGTATCGATTTTTGTGAATAAGGAAACTACGTCGAGACTTAAAAACACTAAGAATTTGCAGCTCACAATATTTAGATACAGAAATATCAACCATAAGAAAACAACTTACAAGATTAGGATAACCGGATTGGTTTTTGCAAAAAGCCCTTAGCAAGGCTAAAATAAGTTTCCACAAATCTACTCCCCACTCTACTAACAAACACAAATAGGATAATAAATGTATAAAATTACCCTATAATAATTCCATAAATGAAATGTCCCAATCATTCCCTAAAGAAAACATCAATGTCATCTTCAATTATCCTAATACACTGTTTAGGAAAATAGTTAATGTACACCGTAGACCATCAAGTGACATTAACCCAGGTGTATATAAGTTGCCATGCTTAGATTGTGATTCTGTCTATTGGGGACGAACTGGAAGAGATT
>NC_134817.1:16177543-16190043 GCF_046742065.1 Oratosquilla oratoria | reverse complement strand
AAAACTCCGATAGGCAAGAGTGACCATGTACTAATAGAATTGGAATTGAAAGAACAAATGGATCAAAGCAAAAACGATAAACATAGAATAGTAAGACTAATGTACAATTTTTTTTTTTAAGAAATTCAAAATATTCTTTCGTAATGCGAACTGGGAAAAATTTCTAAACGAATAAACAGAGATGGAAGAAAAATGGAACATTCTAAAAGAAATTTATAATGAGTTGAGTGAATAAATATGTACCACAACAAAAAATGGAAAGAACATACGTAAAAAGCTGGTACAACAAAAGTGGTAGTGAAGCTAAGGATAATAGAGACAAAGCTTGAAAAATATGGAAAAGAGACAAGAAAACAAGCAAATGGCAAATGCACATCAAACTAAGAAATGAGTATGTAAAAATACGCAGAGATGAAAAGAGAAACTATAAAAAAAGATAATAGATAAATGCGAGGAAGAACCCAAACTATTTTACAGGTATGTAAATAGAAAACTGATGAACAAACAAGAATTAGAAAAACTGCGACCGATGGCATTACTCAGGCGCGGGGTAAAATGGGGTGGCGGAGGATGGTGAGGGTAATGTGAGGGGTGGGTTGTAAGCTTTGTAACAGCCCACTCACTGCCGCGCGTGAAATAATGTCAAGAGTCCACCGCCCTTTAGATATATTGATGTTGGGGCATTTCTCAATTAATGCTGATTCAACTGGTCTTTTCTTGAGGGCTTTCAGAATTTGCAGTCCTCAATTTCGGGACCAAGAAATCGAGGTGATCAAATGTCAACTTAAGAAGTTGGCATATCCACCTTGGTTTCTGGACCAAGCCCTCAGTAAGGCTAGGGCCAACCATTTTAAAACTTCCGTCCCCTCTAATTATCACCGCTCCTTTAAAGATATCCTAAAAATTCCATTCAGTAAAACCATCAGTTCTTCTACCAAGTTGTTTCCTCATAAATGTCTCACTATTGCCTATCCTAACACCGTGCGTAAGCAAATTGTGAATGTGCAACAAATACTAAAGGAAGTAGAGTCACCTGGTGTTTATTGTTTGCCCTGCCAAGATTGTGATTTGGTTTACTTGGGTCAAACCGGGAGAGACTTGAACACTAGATTGGCAGAACATAAAAGGTCAATTAGGTATGGGCAAGAAAATTCGGCTGTATTTCTTCATGTCAAAAATAAGAACCATTCTTTCAACTGGGGTAAGGCCAGATTAATGTTCAAGTCTCACTGCGGTTTCAGGAGAAAAATAATTGAATCAGCATTAATTAAGGAATGCCCCAACATTGATATATCTAAAGGGCAGTGGACTCCTGACATTATTTCACTCGCGGCAGTGAGTAGGCTGTTACGAAGCTTACACCCCCCTCACCTCACCCCCACCCTCACCCTCCTCCGCCACCCCATTTTACTCCGCGCCTGAGTAATGCCATCGGTCCACGTTCCCTCTCTTTTCTGTGTTTCTGTAGCTTATAAGTTCCTTTTGTCCTCTGTCTTATGTACTTTCCTGAAGAGGGCTACAGTTGATAGCCGAAATATAGGAATCTTCTTTATTAGAAGTTTATTTTCTCCGACTGTGGGCTTCCTGTGTGCCATTTACAAATGTACTACTACATTTCTGTTTAAAAATTGTTACACCCACGATGGAGGCCTCTCTTCCACTCCACCTTATCTTGAAGTCTTTCCCGGGACTAAAACAAGCCTACAGACTGTTGGAATCCTCGCTCATCGCCAGTAATAAGAGGAAGAACCAGAAGACGTTCCTGTCCAACTGTTTAGAAGAACAAGTGTGCCCTAACTCGTTTAGGTTCCTGAAACGCTCTTCCCTGGGATACAGCTTTCCCTCGTACATTAGTACTTTTCTGTCAGAAGGGGTGCGTGTTGCTTCTTTGGAATTTGAAAACCTCCTTTGGAAATCCAGACACGCTCGGAGGCATCTGTGTTTATTAAGTCCTAACGATTCCATTTTTAAGTCTCTTTGCGCACAAGCTCTTCGCAAGGCTTGCTTCCTCAGTGGCCAACACCAGGCCAACCTCACACGTAAGCTCCACAGGCTTTCTAATGATAGTGTTTGGTCCAAGTTTTCTCTCACGGATAACGTCATCAACCTTACCAAAGTTGAACTGTCTAACACCCAATTAGAAGTGTTGGGTCTTGGCCTTAATTTCGCCCTTACACCCGAGAGAAACCATGTTCTGGACTATCTGGTAGGTTTTGACAAATATTTAGCTAACAACAGTTATGACAAACACCTTGCTTGGCTATAAGGGTTATTAAATGGTATTTCCGAATGTTTTAAAAATGAAGGTGGCTTACCAAAAAAAGACACAGGGAGGCCTTGTCTGCTTTAAAGAAGCTTGACAACATCATTATCACAAAAGTGGATAAAGGTGGCAATATTGTTATCTTAGATCAGTCTGTATATGTTAAGAAAGCCCATGAGTTGCTTAATGATTCGGCCACATTTGAGAAACTTAGCAAAAATCCCCTCAAGAACGCAGCCGCTGAGTTCAACAGACAAGTTCGTAATATCACAGTTGATAAATGTATTAATGATTTTAAAGTCACCAACCCTAAGCTCCCCTTTTTTATGGTCTCCCTAAAGTTCACCGCGGCTCCTGAACCAACAAACTTGCTAAATGGCTGTCGGACTTATTATCCCCATATGTTGGGAATTTCTCTAACTCCCATATCTCCAACTCATGTGATTTTATTTCAAAGATCAAAAATATGAAAGTACAGGGTTTAAGGCTCCTGTCTTAATGTTTGCTCGTTATTTACGAATATTGATGTTGAATATGTTCTTACTTTTTTGGAAACCAAACTGCAAAAGTTTCAAGACATTTCCCCCCTCCCTGTCAACAAAATTCTTGCTTTAGTTCGCCTTTGTGTTTCTTCAAATGTCTTTTCCGTTCAAGACCAATTCTTCCGTCAAAAATTCGGTTGCATTATGGGTTCTAATTTGTCTCCTGTTTTGGCCAATTTATACATGGAGTATTTTGAGTGTACCCTTTTGCCCACTATCAAACCGCCCGAAATGATTTGACTCAGGTACGTAGACGATATCTTTTCGGCGTGGGATTACAGTTGGGGCCCATTTGAAGTGTTCCATGATAAATTGAACCAATTGACCCAGAACCTTAAATTCACAATTGAATAGGATGAAGGACACCAAATCCTTTTCTTGGACATTTTGATAAGAAGAATTGATGATAAACTACATTTTACAGTGAACCGAAAGCCCACCCACTCAGGGAGTTACCTTCACTTTTTTAGTAATCACCCTGACAATGTTAAGAAAAGTGTTGCCTCTGGTCTTTTCTTGAGGGCTTTAAGGATTTGCAGTCCTCAATTTCGGGACCAAGAAATCGAGGTGATCAAATGTCAACTTAAGAAGTTGGCATATCCACCTTGGTTTCTAGACCAAGCCCTCAGTAAGGCTAGGGCCAACCATTTTAAAACTTCCGTCCCCTCTAATTATCACCGCTCCTTTAAAGATATCCTAAAAATTCCATTCAGTAAAACCATCAGTTCTTCTACTAAGTTGTTTCCTCATGAACGTCTCACTATTGCCTATCACTATCCTAACACCATGCGTAAGCAAATTGTGAACGTTCAACATAAACCGAAGGAAGTAGAGTCACCTGGTGTTTATTGTTTGCCCTGCCAAGATTGTGATTTGGTTTACTTGGGTCAAACCGGGAGAGACTTGACCACTAGATTGGAAGAACATAAAAGGTCAATTAGATATGGGCAAGAAAATTCGGCCGTATTTCTTCATGTCAAAAAATAAGAATCATTCTTTCGACTGGGGTTAGGCCAGACTAATGTTCAAGTCCCACTGCGGTTTCAGGAGAAAAATGGTTGAATCAGCATTAATTAAGGAATGCCCCAACATTAATATATCTGAAGGGCAGTGGACTCCTGACATTATTTCACTCACGGCATTGAGTAGGCTGTTACGAAGCTTACACCTCCCCTCACCTCACTCTCACCCTCCTCCGCTACCTATTTTACCCCGCGCCTGAGTAATGCCATCGGTTCACGTTCCCTCTCTTTTCTGTGTTTCTGTAGCTTATAAGTCCCTTTTGTCCTCTGTCTTATGTACTTTCCTGAAGAGGGCTACAGTTGATAGCCGATATATAGGAACCTTCTTTATTCGAAATTTATTTTCTCCGACTGTGGGTTTCCTGTGTCATATATATATATATATATATATATATATATATATATATATATATAATATATATACATATATACATATATATACACGTATATATGCATTATATACATATATATATACACGTATATATACATATATATACATATACACATATATATAAATATATATAAATATATATATACATATATACATATATACATATATATATACACGTATATATGCATTATATACATATATATACACGTATATATACATATATATACATGTATATATACATATATATATGTATACGTCACATACACATGTAAGTATCAGTCAGTCATATGACCCACACACTCCTCCATCTCAACTACCCCAACCACACTCTGGACTTATTGGCGCCACCCATTTCCTGCCAAGGAATTGCCGAGCTAGGCATCACGTGGATCAAGCAATACACACACACACGAACACACACTCATAAGTGCAATCAACCACCAACACATTACATTACAGAACTACCCCATAATAACGAGCTCTTCCCCCCCGGGAAATATTATAATATATAAATAGAAATGTAACAATAATTAAGTACCAACACAGCATATTGTAAGAGACTGAATACTCCCACTAAAAACTGTACAAGTACGATTGCTGGGACCCGCCAGATAGTGCTCGGTCAGCCGTTTTCTGATCAAAAACCGAAGCGCGTACCACAGGAGCGGAGGTCGGTCGATAACTTACAATGTGCACTGTAGTGATAAGGAAGATGTGATAAATTACTATTGATGTAAAACTTTTTATGTAGTGACAATAAGTGATTAAAGTGGAAATAGGTGACATATAGTGTTTGATATATTCGCCTACACATCTGGATAGGGACGGGACCACGTACGGACACATCAAATGGTGGCAGCGAACGTCCTACCCACACCTCTGAAGAAAACCGCCTGTCTCTGAAGAAAACACGTCCGAGTAATTCACCCCCGCCACCCGACTTCAGTCGAGCCAGCGCGGTCCATCGCTCGTCTAACTCAGAGACATATCCACCTCCTCGCACCTACCGCTCCCTCCACAACGGCCCGAGCGAACACTCTGAGAGGTAAACCACCTCCCCACACCAACCGTTCCCTCCCAGACGCGCACCAACAGTCACTACACCTGCCTATTTAATCACGTCCCTGTCACCCAGTGCATATAAGTACGTGATATCGCCGACCCATCTCACAACTACCTACTGACTACAGGTAACATAACAAATTTCTTCAACTTACCTCCACTACATCTCAATATAATAACCAAATCCCAATCTGATACTCGCATTTTTTTCTATGCGAACATCATTCACCGAGCCCTCTGGACTTCCATCGCTTGTGCACAGACCCCGTAAGAACCACCTCATCCGCTGACCCTCACCACCAACCTCCTCCTCCGAGTGTCGCGTTCCACCGAGAATCGCAACGTCAGCAAATATCCCAGCTGCACGTCATAATACCACTAGCTTCAACGCACGGTATTAAGGTAACCTTCATGCCTTTAGATACCCACGTGATCAACGCACGTACACCTTAGCCATATAACAACTATGTAATCTCGCACTTATATTAGCATATTGTCATTTAGAATTTTTTCTCTCCAAAAATTATCATTAAGTAATACTCTTTAATCTGCCAATTACCAATATACATATATATTCCACAGTTAATATTATTTCATTATTACAAATTTCCCTGTATGTATATAGCATATATACACCTTTTTTGGTTATCATACCTTTCTCATAAATTAAACAATAGCTCTCATAATTATATGTTTCAACACTAATTATATTTTTGCCTAATTTTTAAAACAACATATATTTATATATGCAATAACTTTTACTAGATTTGACTATTACATAATATCACATTCATATGCATTCTTCCAGTTAAGTAATTCTTGTTTAAACAAATAGCTCTTACATGTTTAAAATTCAACATTCAACATATTTTGCCTATCTTTAAATAAATATATATATATATATATATATATATATATATATATATATAAATATATATATATATATATGCAATAACCCTTAATTGCTTTCACTACGTATTACCCATTTATATTTACATAGAACTTATACATTTTTATCAATGTAACCTATTTTACTGCTGTAATTTATTTTATGAACAACCATAATTAATTCTATTATAAGTATAATATCACAATAATTAACTCCTTACTATATCATATTATTTCCACATTTTATTATTATTATATGTATATACATATTTTTATGATTTCACATATGCAATCCCGTTATACTGTATAACCTTATGACAACCATAGTTAATTCTATTATAAGTATAATATCACAATAATTAACTCCTTACTATATCACATTATTTCCACATTTTATTATTATTATATGTATATATATATTTTTATGATTTTACATATGTAATCCCATTATACTGTATAGCCGTTGACATACTATATCCCCCCCTCCCATATCTAAGCATAACATATTACCCTTAGTTACTATATACCTATCATTCATATTTTAACAGCCTTTTTTTTTTCTTAGATTACAAATCAAACCTAACTATTAACTAATACATGACTTAACAACATGGCCTTTGCCACCAGAAGCAAAATTAAACAAAGTTTACATAGCGTCTTCTCAAAGTCTAGAGAAGAAAAACAACAACATGACATATCCAGTGACAAAGAGGAAATACACACAGAAAACTTAATTGACAATGACAAACCAGACCATTTTTACCTATATCCACAGGATGACAATACCTCTAAACAGTTAACCAATGACCAGTTAAATAATCCTGACAAAACTAATCCTAATGCAGATAATCCAATAGACCCTCTTTATGAGAACGATGTCTTACCTTTTTTCAACCAGCCTCCTCAAGTAGACACCTCCAACCCATCTCAACCACAACAACCCACCCAACCAACTCCTCATGTTGCTCCTCCTAATATCATGCCTTTCAACCAGCCTCCTCAAGTAGACCCCTTTCACCCCTCACAATCACAACCACCCATTCCTCCCATCCAACCAAATATGCAAACAAAACCTCCTATAAACCATAATCCATCCAACCCCCATATCCCAACACATAATAACCCCCCTCCCATTCAGCAGCAGTACCAAAACTTCCCCTTTCCTTCCCCCATACCCCATCTGGTCAAACCCACTCCACACCATACCACCAACCACCACCTAACCTTCCTCCAAACCCACAATATTATCCTTACCCACAACCTCAACCAACAATAATTAACAACTATCAAACCATAACCCCCCTCACAGAAATCCCAACCTTTTCCCAAGATAGTGGACTATCCATTACAGACTTCTTGACAGCATGTGACCTGTTCTTTTCAAAGAACCCCCAATACTCTGAGACAGATAAAATAAATTTGTGCCGTCAGAAAATAAACCCATCTGACATTTGCCGTTCAAAGGCAAGGATGCTAGACAGCTTAGTTAAATGTGGAATCACATATCAGGAATATAAACGCCACCTTCTTAAGGTCTTTCATAACAAACAACCAAACAACATTTCCTTCCTCATCACTTTCCTCAATAACACTAGAGTCCAACCACATTCCATTACTAACATTATGGATTTCGTAGCAAACGGAATTAAAGAGGTCAGAGAAGACCTAGAGAATAACTCTCCTTGGTCAAAATGTAATGCCAACAAAACACCTACTAACATTCCTTGAGATAGCTTCCTATCTCTCCCAACTCCCTCCAAAGTGTTTAAAGGAAGCCTCCAAAAGGGAACTAGACACTAGAAATCCTCTAGCTTATACCTATATCTTAGATATCATGAATGCTTGCAATGTATCTTTAGATACCCCCAACCATCTCCCCAGACTAAATAGCCTTCACTCACAGCACCCCCCTCCCACCAATCAAGGACAACCTTCTAAGTGGTGCTCCTACCATTCATCAAACAGTCACAACACAAAAGACTGCATACAGCAACAACAATACCCGCAGGTACAACACCACCCTATTCCTTGCTCAGTTCATGGAACCATTTCCCACACCGATGCCCAGTGTTGGACACAGCAAAAACAACACAGGCAGGTACAACACCACCCTATCCCTTGCTCAGTTCATGGAACCATTTCCCACACCGATGCCCAGTGTTGGACACAGCAAAAACAACACACGCAGGTACAACACCACCCCATCCCTTGCTCAGTGCATGCTACTACCTCACATACGAATGCTCAGTGTCAAGTTCAGAATCAAAACAAACAAGTTCCACCCCCCTTTAAACACCCACTCCTACCTACACCAACACATCCAATCAAATACTGCAACCTACACAAAACATCAACTCACTCCAACAAAGAGTGTTACCTACAGAAAACACAACAACAACCTCATCAGAGAACTAACCAACCATTCACCACCCCTCGACACACCCCTCGACAAACAGCTCCCTCCCACACATCACACTCAACCCAACACCACCGTTTGGGGGAACGTATACCAGCCTCACGCACCAAACCACCATAGGAATATCTCATACACAACACAAATACCTCACCCTAGAAGTGAGTCTAGATCAACTTAAAGTTGACATGATGGTTGATACAGGAACAAACCTGAACATCATCCCAAGAGCTCTGTATGAAGCATTAAATGACCCACCCCAAATTCAATTTTCCAATATGGAAGGACTCCTAATAGAAGGGAGTACCATTTCACTTCACGACATGGTTGATCTGAGCATAGAAGTGAACGATTCCAAAGTAGGTTTCACATCTTTCCACATAGCTGATGAATGGAGTCTTGATCAACAAGGTATAATAGGATTAAATTCATTAAGGATTTGGAAAACTAAGATAGACTTTGAGACTAACAAAATCTCCTTCCGAGATGTAAATAACGAGTCAACAGTTCCTGAGACACCCGACTCAGACACACAACATCTCTCATGTCTACCTTCCTTCAATACTCCCAATCCCACTAACAGCTATTCCTTCCGACCACCCCCTTATGTCACCTCAAAGGCACTGATGTCTAACACAGTCATCATACCCCCTAGACATTTAATAACAGTCCCACTATACATACCCGGTGCAATCGACCATCAGGACGTCATAATCGACTCAGACACGTCCAGGCTTAACAACATAGCCATTGAGTCCTCCTGGGACACAATATCAGAAAATAAACATACACTAGACCAACACCGTAAAATCAGGAAGAATACAAGCATTTGCGCAGTCCATCTCCATAATTCCCCTATCCAGGAACCACTGCCGCAACACATCAACCAAGTAAGACCAACACAACCCCTTCCCCCTATTCCCCCAGACCAAATCACGACATCAGCTGACGGAGAAATTCATAACGAGCTATTAGCTCTCCTACAGAGGAATAGATCAGCTGTCGCCTTAGAAGGTGAACCACTAGGCAAATGTGATATAATCAAACATCACATCCAAATTCCCCCAAACAACCCCCCTTCATACACCCCCGCTTACCGCATACCTCACAGTAGGAAATCCCAAGTCAATGACAGTGTACAAGAGATGATACACCAAGGCGTAATTTCCCATTCAGACTCCCCATGGAACAGTCCCCTCTTTTTGGTTCCTAAGAAAGACGGAACCTTACGCCCTGTTGTTGACTTCAGGAAAGTCAATAACCTAACTCAATCTGACCCACACCCCCTCCCCGTCATGCAAGATGTACTACAATGCATTGGCAACGGGAACTCTGTTTTTTCCACAATAGACCTCAAGTCAGCCTTCTGGCAGGTCGAACTAACAGAGGAATCAAAACCCGTAACTGCATTCTCCACTGATAAAGGGCATTTCAACTTTCAGCGTATGCCCTTTGGCCTTAAGAATGCCCCCTCAACCCAACAAAGGTTGATGACCCGCATTTTCAGTGACATGATAGGAATCTCATTATTCGTCTATTTAGACGACCTCATTATATATAGTCCCACAGAAAGAGACCACCTTAACACTTTAGAGATTGTCATAAAATGTCTCAAAAATACGGGATTAAAGATTCAATTAAAGAAATGTAGATTCCTCATGAAGGAACTCATCTTCCTAGGCCATAAAGTGGATGCAAAAGGGATTCACACAACCACAGATAAAATAGATACAATAAACAATTTCCCAACCCCTAGAAACGCAAATGAAACAAGAAGTTTCATAGGGTTAGCCTCCTACTACAGACACTTTATCAGAAACTTTGCTGATATTGCTTCCCCTCTGACCAAATTCACAAGGAAAGGCGAGCCATTTCAATGGTCAGAAACAGAACAGCAAAGTTTCGACACTCTCAAACACACACTCACCACAGCCCCTGTACTAGTTTTCCCTGACATGAAGAAAGAATTCTTTCTTTACACAGACGCCCCCTCTAAAGGAATAGGCGCAGTCCTACAACAGAAAGATGACAATGGCAAAGAACACGCCATAGCCTACGCAAGTAGAGTCCTAAATAAAACTGAAAGTAACTACTCAACTACACACAAAGAAGGACTTGCAATCATATGGGCACTAAAACACTTTAAATACCTCATTTTAGGCTACAAGATTACCATACTAACAGACCACCAACCCTTAGTCTATCTTTTTAACTCCAAAGACTTACATGGGAGAGTTGCTAGATGGAAAACAACTCTCCTTGATTACGATCCCATGATCGTATACTTAGCTGGGAAAGCTAACGTAGTGGCAGATTGCCTAAGCAGACAAAACCACATCACCCCCATAACCCAAACCATATGCATACCTATGCAACAACTCATATATGAAACAGACAGAGACCCAATATGGTCCCCAATAAAACAGCATCTCATTTCACAAACCCCCTTACACTCCCGACCACCTGTCCCTATTGAGGAACTCAATCTGGTCGACGGAGTCATAAGGAGAACCATTAATACAAGAGAGGTTACTGTTATCCCCAGAGCCCTAGTCCCCAAGCTCCTACACATATTGCACGACAGTGCAATGGGAGGCCACTCGGGCAGAGATAAGACACTAAACACTGCTAGACACACTTACTACTGGTCTAACATGAAAAGAGATATAACCACACACATAGATTCTTGTATAACTTGCAACCAATTCAGAGGCCCTAACCTGAGGGAAATCAACATAAAAGATATCCCACTCCCTGCTGAGCCATGGGAAACACTTGGCATTGACCTACTGAAAATGCCAACGAGCCATCAAGGTTCCAATTATGTACTCACAGCAGTTGATTATTTCTCTAAATACACAATCTTAATACCACTCCAAGACAAAACAGCAGAGACTGTAGCCAAAACCCTAGTCAACAATATCTTTTGTAGATACAACATACCACACACAATGTTATCTGACAATGGCTCAGAATTAAAAAATGAGGTGATGCGCGAAATAGCACACCTCTACAACATTGACCAAACATTTGCCACTGCATACCACCCCCAGGGAAACGGTCTGACTGAGCGAACAAATCGCAAGGTCCTAGAGATTCTCTGACCATTGGTCAATGACCTCATGGACAGTTGGGAAGATTGGCTACCACAGGTACAAGCCAGTATAAAAAGCACAGTCAATTCCGCAACAAAGATGTCCCCACATGAGATCATTTTCGGCAAACCAATGCGCCTACCCTACCAAATATTCAACCAACCACCCCCACCCTTATACAACCTAGATAACCTCGCACACTGCATCAAAAGAGGTATGCAAACCATTTACAAAAAAGTTAGAGCAAACCTGAAAGAAGCCCAGGAGAAGACAAAGACAAAACAACACAAACGGTCAATTCCACTTGACATAGCACCTGGCGACTCAGTCATGGTAAAAGACTCAAATAGAACAAACAAACTCAAACCCAAATTCCTAGGCCCCTTCACAGTCACAAGTTCACTCCCTAACAATGTTTTCCTACTAACAGATCCTTCCGATCACACCACCTTCACCATACATGGAGAGAAGTTAAGAAAGGTCAAACTGAACCTCGACCCAATCTCACCTCCCATCCACAACCCACCTATCACAGACACACACCAATCACCAAAACGCAAGTCTCATCCCATGACTCTGCGTCGACGCAATTAAACATGCACTCTAGCTCTCGCCCCTGAAGATGCAGGACGTCATGTATCTACCAGTGGAGGTTAAAATGGCCCATTTCCAATAAGAACTCTTTTCCACATATCTATCAAAACTTCTCTACTTCCTTCCGACCAATATAACCTTAGCGAGAGTCAGATAAACATATCCTCATTCACTGAGACATAACCTTCATCCTCCAAAAGTAAATACATCATTAATTACCCACCTTAAAC
>NC_134817.1:16170043-16172543 GCF_046742065.1 Oratosquilla oratoria | reverse complement strand
CTTCGCCTTAAGATGGCCGAAGCAGTGAACATATACATCGAGAAACCTTCCATTAACATACAACTCATGCCCACAACCACACTCCCAAGCAGTAGACGCACATAACACAAACAATAACACCCCTTTCCACAATCCACAAGGAAGTTGCTACTTCCACGTACGCAGCGCTACGGATCACGGCAACATGAAATGACCTCTCCCAGTGTTCGGCCAATGTACGGCCTGTATTTAAACCCTGTAATCACCAACTATTGTTACTCCCTCCCTGAGGATGACCGAGTAAGGTCGAAATACGTATAGGAGAATTAAAAAAGAGAAAACCGCACCCAATGTCTTTTGGACACCTTCTCATCTATTTGGAACCACCACAGAAACTTGTTGCACGAGAGAAATTAAAGCTCCAATATAAACTCAACAACGCCATTGTCGCTGTAGATTTCTTGAAATCATATATATATATATATATATTGTCAGTGTATTTGGGCAGGAGTTTTCTCTAATGCATGTTTCATTAAAAGTGATGGCTAGTTCTGCATTAATAATTATTAAGGATTTGTTTTCCTTAGGAAGGAAATTTATGACTTGGCTGTATGTAGTCATATTAGCTAGATCGCGATTTCGGGTTAAAGAACCTTCTTCAGTAGCTATAGGGATAAGAATTAATCCGAAGATTCTAGTAAAGATCTAAGTTTTATACTAGAGTTCCTATACTTGCTAATCACTGGGGGAGGTCACCTGGTATTACGGGCAGGGACGAAATGTCACGTGCGCTAGGGAGCCTCCGGGTTTGTGTTGTGGCGGAATGTGGCGTTTTGTCTCGTAGTTGGACGAGTGGCGTTTTGTCTCGTATTGGCGTTTGTGGTGTTATGTCTCATGTTTGTATTTGTAACGGTTTGTCTCATGCTTGGAAGGGCTCTAAGGTCTTCTGCTTGTACATTTAGGTTTGGGCTCAACTCTTTAATATACAACGCTTCTAAAATTGGGAGGCGTCTATCGTCAGTACATAAATCCAAAATCTCGGTGTTTTTCTCTAGTGTCTCTCTTGCTAGTGTTATGCCGTGGGCTTCTCTTAAGTGATTTTTAGGGGCTCCAGATGTCAGGTGGTGTGAGAGGCGACGGGATAACCTCATTGTCGTCATGCCAATATAGGTGGATGGGAGGGCTTCACAGTTCCCTCGTGTACATGTGAACCTATAGATGACATGTGATTTCTGAAGTTCCTTTCTCTCTTGTAGGGGGCTGTTTCTAATAAGAAGGTGGCTAGTTTTCTTAGTTTTATAATAAATCACTAGATTTAGTATTTTTTTCTGGATTGACTGGTTTAATGTTTCTTTTTATAATTTGTTTCATAATGCGTTCATCTTCTTTATAAGCTGACGAAAAAGTGGATTTATAATATATGTTGATTTTCTCTTTATTTTATTTATCATTGTTGTTGTTATGCCAGCCGTCCATTATTTTCTTTGTTTGAAAATTTATCTCTTTTTCATTGAAGCCGTTATTGATCAGAACTTGAGTGGAACGTTCGATTTCATCGTGCACTTGTGTCCATGTGCTGCAGTGAGTTAGTGCTCTTCGAATATAGGCACTGATGGTAGAGTCCTTATATCTTTGAGGGCACTCACTAGAACCATTAAGGCAGTGTCCAGGGTTAGTGGGTTTTGTGTACACTGTTGTATTAAAAGAATTTTCATTTTGTTTCACTAAGAGGTCGAGGAAGGGTAAAGCTCCGTCAATGCTATCTTCCATAGTGAAAGTGAGTTCAGATGTCTCTTGTAATAGGTGGCGGATTTTTTCAGCTTCATTGCTGTTATTGGTTTTAATGAAGACATCATCAATGTATCTACAGTAAATATCTGGCTTTTCTGTTTTACTGAATACTTCTTCTTCTACGCAGCCCATGAAGAAGTTTGCCATTAATACTCCAAAGGAGGATCCCATTGCAACTCCATCAATTTGGCAATATTTGTTTCCACGGGGGCAAGTGAACGGGACTTCTTTTGTACAGCATTCAAGCAGTTTACGTAGTGTAAGTTCTGGAATGTCTAGTATAGGTGTAGTGTTATCGTGGTACACTTTGTTGATGATGTAATCAATTGTTCGATCTACGGAAATATTAGTGTATAACCCCTCCACATCAAGAGAAGCGATTCTACCTTTAGCAGAGTTTGCCTTAATAATGTCTAGGAAATCAGATGTAGATTGTAGACTATAGGTGGCGGGAGTGTAGGGAGTTAGAATGGAGCACAGTTTCTTGGCGAGTTTGTACGTAGGTGCAGGGATTTGTGAGATTATGGGACGGAGTTTATTACCAGGTTTATGTGTTTTGACTATCCCATAGCAGTAACCCATACCGTACTCTCCTGAAAGTTTATTAAATTTCATTTTGCTGGCAGCATTATTCCCTTCTATAAGTCGATTTACCTTTTTCTTGAGTGATTCTGTAGGGTCTTTGTTGATCTTTTTAAACTTAGATGTATCATTGAGGATAGTATCTATC
>NC_134817.1:16137543-16162543 GCF_046742065.1 Oratosquilla oratoria | reverse complement strand
TATACCAAGGCTTTTTCCCCCTTCCAAGGGAGGTAGCCAAAAAGGGAAAGGCATAAAAACACTCCCACCCATTTCATCCCTAAATACCCTCCACACCCCTCCCACCCTTCCTCTCATCTGAGCACCTCCTGGATGACGGGTCATCCCTGCACCCTGCCCACCGCCCTGGGTCAGAAGCAGTGTCGCAAGACACAGTACATTCACAGCAAGGCTGCTTCATTTAATCGGCGACCCCCCCTCTCCGTCCCCATTTGCATATAAGGCGAGGACGGGGAGAAATCCCTTCGGGCTGCGTCAAAATTTACTCACACATACTACCCCACCCCCCCACCCCCCGCCCATTCCTCCTCATGCAGTCACAACATCATCCATATACAACCATTCTCCACTCACCTCTGTCTTCCGTCCTCTCCCTTCCTTCCTCAACAGACATTCCCCTCTTCCCCAAAGCCCCCTTCACCCCATCCATCCACCTCATCCTAGGACGTCCCCTCATGTTCACTCCCTCCACATCTGCCTTCCATACCTCTTTTACTAGGCTTTCTTCACTCATTCTTTCCATGTGTCCAAACCATCCTAATATTCTTTCATCAACCCTATCTCCCAAATCCTTTTTTACCCCTGTTCTCCTCCTCACCTCCTCATTTCTCACTCTATCCAGCCTAGTAACCCCCACCATATTTCTCAGACACCTCATCTCAAACACATTCAAACTCCTTCTCTCTTCTTCTCTTATGTTCCACGTTTCTGCCCCATACAGTGCTGTTGGCACAATCACTCCTTCATACAGTCTCCTCTTCGCATCCATTCCCAAATGTCTATTCCTCATTACACTCTTTAAACCACCAAGGCATTTACTCGCTTCTCTCAATCTACATTCTACCTCCACCTTCACTCCACCTTTTCCTGCTACACTTGCACCCAAGTATCTAAAACTATCCACTTCCTCCAGTCGCTCTCCCTTAATGTTCACTTCCAGTCTACTGCCACTTTCACTCCTTGTACATCTCATCACCTTACTTTTACCCACATTTATCTTTAGCTTTCTTCTATCACATACTCTCCCAAACTCTGCCACCAGCTTCCTCAATCCCTCCTCTGACCCTGCCACAAGCGCAGTGTCGTCCGCAAACAACAGCTGGCTCACCTCCCACTTTTCTCCATTTTCTTTAACCATCTCCAATCCCTGACTCACTACCCTAGCATTCACCTCTCGCACCACTCCATCCATGTATAAGTTGAACAGCCAGGGCGACATAACGCATCCTTGACGAAGTCCCACCTTTACTTCAAACCACTCACTCTCTCCATTTCTAATCCTAACACATGCTCTACTACTCTCATAAAAACTCTTGACAGCTCCCAAAAGCTTTCCTCCTATCCCATAAATCTGCATAACCTCCCACAGTGCCTTTCTGTCTACCCTATCATAAGCTTTTTCCAGATCCATAAAAGCCCAAAAAACATCCTTCCCCTTTCCTATAGCTTTCTCACATATCTGTCTTACCACAAAGATCTGATCTACACAACCTCTACCCGTCCTAAATCCACACTGTTCCTCACCAATTACTCCCTCTGTTCCTCTCCTAATCCTCTCAATTAAGATCCTCCCATAAGCCTTCCCTACTACACTCAACAGGCTAATCCCTCTGAAATTACTACATTCACACTTGTCCCCTTTTCCCTTGTAAAGAGGAACTATACAGGCACTACTCCAGTCCTCCGGTACTCTACCCTCTCTCCAGCAAACATTAAATAACCTCACCAACCAGTCCACCATCACTGAACCTCCCTTTTTCAGACATTCTGCATGACATCCATCCAGACCAGGTGCCTTACCTGCTTTCATCATCTTTACAACTGCCTTCACCTCATCCTTCCTTATTTCTCCTCCATTCTCCTCACTCATCACTCTCATTTTCTTCGCATTTCCCACTGCAGCTATCTTTCCTTCCCTATCCTCCTTCACATTCAGCAACTCCCTAAAATATTCTGCCCATCTTCCCCTCACTGCCATCTCTTCCATTATCATCTCTCCATCTGTACCTTTTACCTTTTCTTCCCTACTTGATTCGCCTCCTCTTCCTCTCTTAATTTCTTTCCAAAACATCTTTTTATTACTTTCAAAATTTTCTGTCATACTCCTACCCCATTTCACATCTGCTCTCCTCTTTGCCTCCTTTACCTTTTGCTTTACTTCTCTTTTCTTTTCTTTGTACGTCTCATATGACTCCCCTGTCCTCTTTTGTAGTTTTGATATATTTGTCCAACATAAAATGTTAGGTTACAAAGAAAGCAATGGCCTCCGCTAGCGGACCCAGGGATGTTAGTCAAGGAGTTGTGACCTTGCTGTCCCGGTGTGTGGTGTGTGAGTGGTCTCAGACCTACCCAGAGATCGGCTAATAAGGAGCTCTGAGCTCACTGCCGTAGGGTGGTGTCTGGCTGTCTCGACAGAGACTGCAGCAGATCCGAGGTGAATACACACACACACACACACACACACACACACACACACACACACACACACACACACACACACACACACACACACACACACACACACACACACATATATATATATATATATATACATATATATATATATACATACATATATATATACATATATATATATATATTTATATATATATACATACATACATATATACATACATATATTATATACATACATATATATACATATATATATATATATATATATTTATATATATATACATACATACATATATACATACATATATATATACATACATATATACATACATACATACATATATATATATATATATATATACATATATATATATATATATATACATATGCATACATACACACAAGCGAACCTTCAGATTAACAACACGTAATATTTGAGCTCCCGAGAAACGAGTTAAAAGTGGAACGTCTAAAGTGTCGCATTAGCAGGATGCCTAGGTTGTGTTAATGGGAAGGGAAGTGCTAGTGGACACCCGAGATGGTTAAAACGCAGCGTAAATAGTGAGTATTGAAGCTAAATTGAAGAGAAGAATAGGCCAGAGAAACCCAATGGTGGCGGTACGTCGAGTCATAACGTAAACACATACCTAGAGCCATCTGTCGGTGCAAGACCGAAGCATTATACGAGCTTCAAGTCACCACTGGGTACAAAATTATTTCTCTTAGGCAGTGGCGATGGGGGAAATTTTTCTGGATTTAGTGGGTATGATAGAAGACTTTTTAGTAGAATTATAGACATAGAGATGGCGATGAGACTTATGAACGAATCATGGAAACAAGAGACTAACGATTTATGGAGGACGAATCAAGAAATAAACAAAGAAGTGACTTAGAAAAATTAAATACTGAAATAAAAGAAGAGGCAAGTGCACTAAAAAAAGAACTGCCCTAGTTAAAATGTGGAAATGAGAGGTTGAAAATAATGATAACACTAATAGTGAGAACATAAAGAGGAAAATGAACGGATAAAAGTGATGTCCGTAAAAACTGGAAAAACGAAACAAAACATGGGAGACGATGATTTTCAACAACTCAGGAATGAATGGAGGAAAGAGCGAGAAAAAGGTAAGGTAACTTTTAAAGGAATAGTTCATTAACAAATGCAGGAGAATGCCGAAGATGCAGTGTAAGAGGCTGATAGATAAGGTAGACAAGTAAGATAGATAGAAGGGTAGGTGGTGAGAATTTCATTTTATGTGTAGGATGTTTGGAAAACAATAAGCCGCGAAGGAGTTGCATAATTTCACTTACCGTCTAAAGTTGATAAACAACCGCTAGAAACAGATTTTAATGCTGATGTGACAATATGTAAACTAAGGCACTCCTGCATCGATATCGAGATTGCTTGTGTAAGCAGTATTGCTTAAGACGTTGTAACAGTCTTTCTGATTGGAGAAGGGTGAAGGAGGAGAAAAATTTATTGGTACACGGAAGAAAAGTCATGCTCTTGGGGGAGATACTTATTTGTAACAGTAAAGAGTCATTGGATGAATAAAGTCGTGACGTCGGTTCAGAGGTGGCTTAGTGAGTGGATTGAGTCCCTTGGTGTAAATTGACACGCCAAGTGTAATATCATTCGGGAAGGAAAAAAGAAAATTAAACCACCGTTTAATTCACCCTATTGAGAAACATTACTTTGTACAGAAAGATACGGTGAAAGATACACTTAACATAAGAACATAAGAATGAAGGAAACTGCAAGAGACCATAAGGCTACAAGGCAGCTCCGTATCCATCACCACCTGTCATCCCCATCCATAAAGTTGTCTAATCGTTTCTTAAAACAACTAAGTTTATTCCATTCGTCTACCACCCTATTAGTAAACCAATTCTTGCCTATTTCCTTTTTAAATCTAGATTTGTCCAGTTACTAAATTTGTCCTTTACTGCGAGTCCTGCCCTGTTGTTTTGATATGATGACCTTGTTTGTATCACCCTTATCAAAGCCTTTGATCCACTTGAACAACTCTATTAGATCACCCCGCACTCTGCGTCTTTCCAGAGAGTGTAAGTTAAGTTGCCTAAGCCTCTCTTCGTAAGGCAAATTTTTTAGTTCATGTATCATTTTGGTCATTCTTCTCTGTACTGATTCTAGTGAATTGATGTCCATTCTGTAGGACGTAGACCAAAACTGTACCGCATAGTCAAGGATGGGTCTAACTATCGCTAGATAGAGTTTAATAATTACCTCTGCACTTCTATTCATTACCGTCCTAGCAATGAAACCTAATGCTCTGTTAGCTTTATTCCTGGCGCTAATGCACTGTTTCCTGGTTTTAAGGGTCGGACTCACCAGAACTTCCAAGTCTCTCTCGCACTCAGTTTTCTCTAAAAGCGTGTTATCTAAGCTGTATCTACTTTCAGGGTTGTGTAGCCCTACGTTTAACACGCTACACTTAGAGATATTGAAGTTCATTTGCCATTTCATCGACCATGTGAACAATTTGTTAAGATCATCCTGCGGAATTTCTGCGTTGTCTCCTGACCCAATTAGGCGTCCTATTTTAGTGTCGTCTGCAAACTTACTAACATCACTATCTATCCCATCGTCTAAGTAGTTTATGTACATAATGAACAACAAGGGACCCAAAACCGAGCCCTGGGGGACCCCACTAGTAAAATTGTCCCACCTAGATTTTACTCCATTTATGATGACCCGCTGTTTTCTGTTACTAATCCAAGCTCTAATCCATTCTAACACTTTTCCTCCTATGCCATGGGCTTTGATTTTGTTTAGTAGTCAAAGTAAATAATATCGTAATTATCATTGCTATCTGACGCCTTAAGACAAGTGATGGAAAGAAATTAAAAGTGAAAGAAGAAATACAAATCATAGAAGGGAACAGTAAACAGAATTAAACCAATAATTACGGAGAGACGGGATGAAATTGGTGGCTGCTAGGGACGAAACGAGTGAGTAGAAAACGCCTCTGAAAAACAAGACTACAAGACTGGTGAGTGCACCAAACTACAAGACTGAGTGCAAGATACGGCTACGAGTGTACGGGTACACCACGCAGCCATGCGCATGCTGATTAAGAGGGAACCACTATAAGCAACAATGAACGAAGGGGTCTACAACCACTGCAAACAACAATGAACGAAGGGGTCTACAACCACCACAAGCAACAATGAACGAAGGGGTCTACAATCACCACAAGCAACAATGAACGAAGGGGTCTACAACCACGACAAGCAACAGTGAACGAGGGACGAAGAGGTAGTGAACCAAGGACTGACAAGGAAGACGTGGTTGACGTACGTGGAGAAAGCCTACGTGGAGGCAGTCGATTCAAATCGACTTTAAAAACACTGAAGGTATGAATACGGGTGGTACTCTTAGACACGAGGTTCATACCTCGAATGTCATTATTCCCAAATTCACAGGTGATGAAAACATCTTAGGAGTTAATAGGTTTCTCAGTTTGATTGACACATTACTCATTAGCAAACACATTACAAATGAAAAAAGGAAAATAGAAATTTTAAAAGAGGATCTACATCCTGAGATGGGTAGAGCTAGGCTTATAATGAATTTCCAGCAAATGGAAGATATCAACCCACATGAAGCTTATAAGACATTCATTAAACATTTTAAGTCAAAGTATGATCAGGATTCTATCAGGTCTTTGGTTAGAATGATAAAGAAATAAAAAACAAGTGAATCAGACACAGAATATTTAGCAAAATTAGACAGATGGTCTAAGGACATGAATTCTATATTGAAAGATTCAGATTGGATAGAAAGATCTAGTGATAAAATGAAAAATTCTCAGGTAATTAGATTAATCACCTTACCCTTTCAGCAAACAGCTTTGACGAATTAACGGCAGAGAAGCTGTATAAAGATCTCAAGGCAACTATGAATTTAGGGGAGGTAGATTATCTTCTTCAAGGGTATAGTGCATCTAAAGCAATTAGTCCATATGTGACAAGAGTGGGACAACAGAAAGAAACTAGGTACTCTAGAAGTGATTATAGAAATAGAGGATTTGAACTTAGAGTTAGAAGCACTTCAAGGAATGCTAGAATTGAATGCTACAATTGTAATACCTGGGGGCATAAAACATAAGACTATTGCTATGAAACTATTTGTAGAAATTGCAAAAATGAAGGTCATGATGAATATCATTGTAGAAACCCACCTTTCTATATATCATCAGAACATTGGCCATAGAACACATGGATGTAGAAATTTTCGTATGAACCTGAAACAAGAGGAAAACCCACCCAGACACAAAATAAAACAACACTACAGAACTACCCATAGAAATACACATATATAGTATTGTGTTAGAAATAAGATTGATAGAAAGGTGAAAGAAAAATCCAACAACAAAGATAGTTGTAAACTGACTATAACAATTGGAAGGACTTCTGTAGAACCACTCATTGTTGGTAGAGTGTTCAATAAACCTATTCAAATATTTATTGATACGGGATCTGTAGTTAATGCTATAACTAGTAGAGTTTTAAACAAATTTAACCCAGGAGTGAAAATATTGGAACCAATCCATTACTCATTGCTAGGAGTAAGTAGAAATCAGTTAAAAACATTAAGTAAGGTTGAACTAGAAGTCATCTTATATAAAAATGAGAATTTGTAGAAGAATTTGTTTTCCCAAGAGATTTACTGATAGGATTTGCAACTATGAGCAATGAGAACATGGTCATATGTCCTGCTGAGTAGGATCTTAGTGAAATCACAGTTAATCCCATTTTTAAATCAACCAGACTTAAAGCCAGTGACAGGAATCAAAGAATCTCTAGAAATAGATAGGAAAGATAACAATTATATTTTAGATAGTGAGGCAGAGCGGTCTAGACCAACATAAGATAAATTCTCATATAGTAAACCCAACTCAGATGTTCAACAAATCCCAGAAATGACTAATTCATCAACTACAAATGAAGCTTTACTAATTGTGGAAGGTGACGTAATAAAGTCGATGTATTACACTCCAGAGCAATTAAAATGGTTGTAGTGCAGTTGAAAGGAGTCACTGTTGACTCTAAAATTTTAACCCTCCCAGAATCAATTAGAAATTGGACTCAAGGATTTATAAGTCAAATAAGAACATGGTAGAAATATTAGTGATTAGTTTTTGAAGAAAGACAGTGTTAAGAAAAGGTACACAAATAGGATATTTTCAAGTTTGTACAAAACCCAATAAGATTTTAAATGAGAGTACTGAGGAGGTGGAATTACCAATTTTATCAATCTGTTCAGTTCAGAAAGAAACAGAGTTGGGAAAGAAAGACAAGAATCAACTAGAACCTACTAGTTGCCCAGAGTTGAATGAAAGCTTAGTTTCTTTGCTCTTGAAGCACAATAAAGCAATTGCTTTGCCGGGGGACGCCTTGGGCAAAACAACTGTTTTAAAATATCAGATCAAATTAAAACCAGGAACCCAACCTATCTATATACCTGCCTATAGAGTACCACATTCTAAACTAGCCATTGTAGATAAATTGATCACTGAAATGTTATCGCAGGATATCACTGAACATAGTAAAAGTGAGTGGAACTTCCCTCTGATTTTGGTGCCAAAATCAGATGGTACCATGCGTCCAGTTATTGATTACAGAGAATTGAATAAGCATACTATACGCGACCGATTACTATTACCGCTGGTAGGGGAGATTCTTAGAAGTTTGAGGACTAAGAATAGTTATTTTGGTACTATAGATATCAAATTTGCTTTTTGGTAGATAGAGCTGCATGAAGAATCACGAGAATTCACATAATCTTCTACTCCAACGGGACACAATGAGTTCAAACGAATGCCATTTGGATTATGTAATATTCGGTTAACTTACATAATATTAATGAATACAGTTCTAGATGGGTTATTAGGAAACACTGCTAGTGTATTTCTAGATTATATTTTAATACTTTCCCAAACAGCAGCTGAGCACTTTAGGAAATTATATTTGATATTCTCAAGACTAGTTAAAGCAGTATTGAAAGTAAAAATTGAAAAATATAAGTTTTTGCAGGACAGTGTAATTTATTTGGGACATAAGATAGACAGGCATGGACTTAGTACAGTAGATTCAAAGGTTGAAGCAGTAAAGAACTTTCCAGTTCCAAACAATGTAGAAAAAGTTAGAGGTTTCTTAGGATTGAGAGAATATTATAGGAAACTTATCCAAGGATATGCAAACATAGCTGATTCATTAAGTTTTTTGTTGAGGAAAGACTCAAAGTTCATGTGGAGGCCTGCACAACAGCAAGCTTTTGACAAGTTGAAAGATAAACTTACGAATTCTCCAGTTTTAATATTTCCAGACTATGATAAAGAGTTCATTCTTTGTACTGATGCGTCTGACATACGGTTAGGAGGCATACTGATGCAAGAGAGAAATGGAAATTTGAAACCAATAGGTTACACATCTAGACTTTGTAATAGTGGAGAGAGAAACTACTCAATAACAGAAAGAGAAAATTTTGCAGTGATAAATTCATTAGAAAGTTTTTGAGATATGATACTGGTATATCCAATCAGGGTGTGGACTGGTCATACAGCTATTCAGAACTTATTTAAGCATAAGAACCTTAGGGGTAGACTAGCAAGGTGGTTTGCTATACTTCAATGTTATGAGGTTAGGTTTGAATATCTTCCGGGTAGAAAGAATGTTGCAGCAGATGCACTTTCTACAAACATTAGCCAACCAACCACAGGGTTGATCGATTTTGTTTGTAGTATAGATGAGCTAGTAACCTTAGACGAGGAAATGCTAATGATGGAACAGAGGGATGATAAGACATGCGACTCATTAGCCCAGTATTTGATGAACCCAAGAGAAAATTCTCCAAAACTACCAAAAGGGTATAAGATAGAGGATTTTCATTTGACTAATGAACTTTTGTTTAGAAAAACAGTTGTAAGTGAGAAAGATATTTCTAGAGGCCCAGTGAATCAGTTGGTAATACCTCAAACTCTTGTACAAGAGGTATTGAAGTTACTTCATGATAGTGATTGTAGTTCATATCCAGGAAAGGATAAAACTTATACACAAGCACAACTTAAATACTTTTGGCCAGGTGTGAAGAAAGATATATAGAAAAATGTTTGAAATGTGCTAAGATGAAAGGAAATACACTAAAACCTGCTCCTATGTTGCCATATCCCATTCCGCAGAAACCTTGTGAAAGAGTTCACATAGATACATTGGAGTTACCTATGTCTGAGAATGGATATAAACATGTATTTGTTGCCATTGATTAACTTTCAAGATTTTGTAATTTACAACCCATTCCAAATAAGAAAGCTGAAACAATTGCTTCAGTGATCTATGATCATATAATCTATAATTTCATTACACTTAAGATCTTAGTTTCAGATAATGGAACTGAATTTAAGATTCAGATCAACATTTTAGTGAATCTTCCTCAGAGCAATGGAAATGTAGAGAGGTTAAATAAGAAAATTATTACATGTCTTAGACCTATGATAAGGCCTCATAGTATAACTTGGGATACTTGGATTCCTTGTGTTAAATGTACTCTGAATAACCAAATTAACATAGCAACAGGTGAAACACCTCATTTTATTATTCTGGGGGAGGACAAAATTCTTCCATATGAACTCTTGATTGCAGAGCAGGAACCTGTATATAGTATAGATGATTATATCTCAAATAGGATATATACATTTCAAGCTATACACCAAAGAGTAAGAGAACGTATGCAAGAGTATACACAAGAGATGAAAAAAATAATAACGCAAAATAGCACATAAAATAGAATCTAAAATAGGAGATTTATTCATGTTTAAATTACATTCAACCTATAATAAACTTTCACCGTAGTAGTCACGTCCATATAGGGTACTTTATTTTGCATGCGGAAATAAATACTAGGGAAGTATCAATTAATCATTTAGATGATGTAAACATTTACATGTAATCATTTAGATGATGTAATGGGGGGAAAAATCCGACTGTCACTTCCACGTAGTGCTCCCTGGGTAACGCTAACGACAGCGGTAGACCACGACAGGCCTAGCTAGCCGGTGGCCTTACTATACAGCTCAAGTAACACAGATGATGCCTCGGACTGGATGGACGACACGGCAACGATCACGAAATGACACTGGACCTTCTTTAAGGAATACACGAATAGCAACCATCAATGCCACTACAATGAATGATAAGTTGGAAGAAGTCGTAGACATGATGACTGACAGAACCATTGAAATAATGGGAATATGTGAAACCAGACTTCTTGGAGAGGGAACAAAAGTAATTCGCAACAACTACCAGCTAATTTTCAAAGGAATGGATAATGAAAGAAAATACGGGGTGGCTTTTATTCTAACACCAACTATTGCAGAAAAAGTAGAGAATTTTTTTTTTATATTAATGAAAGAATTCTAGCAATAACAATAAAAGTAGATGCAGAAAGAATAACTTTTGTGCAGGTATATGCACCTCACCAGGGAAGGCCTCAAGAAGAAAAAGTAGAATACTATACAAAACTACAAAGTACCCTGGATACATGTGGAAATACTATCAAAGTTGTCATGGGAGACGTGAATGCACATGTAGGAAGACAGAGGAATAATATAGAAAACGTCATCGGTGCACATGGTGTTGGAGAAAGAAATGATGAAGGAGAAAGGCTGATAGATTTCTGCATAGGTAATAGCATGTCTGTGATGAATACCTTTTACCAGCATAGAGAAAGTCATAAATGGAGCTGGTATCGGTGGAATAGCGTAACTGGTGAATATACTGAAAAATCACTGATTGACTTTATGTTAACAACTAACAAGAAAATTTTCAAAGATGTCAAGAGCATACCATCGGTTTCCTTTGACTCGGATCATCGTTTAGTTCTTGCGAAACTAAACATTAGGAAGCCAAAGCCAATGAAAAAACTAGTCAGAGAAAGAATTAAATTAGAGAATCTAAAAGAACCAGAAAAGGCAAGATTATATAAGGAAAAGATTTCAGAAGTTTATCTGAGCGAGCCGGAAGAAACCAGAGACATTGAAGAAGAATGGATAGGCATGAAGGATAAAATTACAAAAATAGCAAAAGAGGTCCTGGAGACCAAGAAAATTAGTGGTGGAAGAAAAAAGAAAACTATATGGTGGACGGATGAAGTCCGAGATGTTGTTAAAAAGAAGTCAGTCTTTTAGAAGATGGATGAGAAGACGGACCCCAGAAAATAGATTGGAATACGAAACAGCAAGAAACGAAGCAGAGACAGTAAAAGCAAGAGCCAAGAGAGATTCTTGGAAGAAATAGGGAAAAGAGCTTGAAGAGGATCTGCTGGGAACTAGGAAGCTCATATATAGTTTGGCGAAGAGTTATAAAAGGGGCGAAGAAACAGTAGTAAATACAATTAAGAATAAAGACGGAGTGTTACTAACAGATGAGAATGAAGTAGATGAAAGGTGGAGAGAATATTTCTCAGAATTATTGAATCCTCAGGAATTAGACGATGAGTGTGAAAACACCAGCCTGAGACTAAACTACTACCACGAAATATCTATCGAAGAAACTAGAGTTGCCATCAGTAAAATGAAAAATGAAAAAATCCTGGATGCGATGGCATACCTGTAGAGCTGCTAAAAGGAAATGTAAACACAGTCGCGTGGCTAACGAGAATTTTCAATGTAGCTTGGTGTGAAGGTAGAGTACCAGAGGATTGGGGGAAAGCCATTATATGTAAAGTACCAAAGAAAGGTGACAAGTCAGAATGCAAAAATTGGAGAGGAATATCCTTATTATCACATGTGGAGAAAATATATGAAAGAATACTTGAAAGAAGGTTAAGAGCGACGGTAGAAGAAAAATTAGAGGAGGGACAGTATGGATTTAGACCTGAGAGAGGTACAACAGATGCAATTTTCTCCTTGAAAATGCTGATGGAGAAGAGATGGGAATGGGATCAACCAGTGTGTATAGCTTTTGTTGACTTAGAAAAATACTTTGACAGGCTACCAAGGAAGATGATTTGGGATACATTGGAAGACCCTATATATGGTGTAGATAGATTACTTGTTAGAGCAATCAAAAGTCTATATAGTAAATGTACCAGCGCTGTAAGAACACAAACTCGCGAGGATAACTGGTTTGATGTAGATTCTGGAGTAAGACAAGGTGGGGTTATATCCCCATTGCTTTTTGTACTTTTTATGGACAAATGTATGAAAAATTTGAGATCTAGAGAGGAAGTTATTACATTGGCATACGCAGATGATATTGCACTGGTTGCAAACAACCTCATTGAACTTCAAAATGCATTAACTGCTTGGAACAGTGCATTGAAAAGAGTGAAAATGAAAATAAACACAAATAAAACAGAAGTAATGATGGTCGCAAGGTAAAAAGAAGAGATAGAAATATGGTTGGAAGGCGAAAAACTGAAATTAGTTGAAGAATTTAAATGCCTAGGAGTAAAGATAGATGAAAGGTGTCAAATGGAAAAAGAAATATTAAATAGAATACAGTGCAATACAAATAATTTAAGAACGCTATATCCATTGATGCGAGAAAAACTTATACCCAAGCAGGTTAAGATAACAATTTACAAAAATATTCTAAGACCAGTTCTAACATATGGGTCAGAAACATGGACATTGACAAAAAGGCTGAAAAGTAAGATACAAGCAGTAGAGATGAGAGTACTGCGAATAATAAAAGATGTAACAAGGTGTGACAGAATAATAAATGAAGAAATAAGAAGAGAGCTGGAAATAGAGCCAATATTAGAATATGTAGAGAAAAGCCAATTAAGATGGTTTGGCCACGTCATGAGGATGAATGAGCATCAGTACCCATTAAAATACTACCAGTGGCAGCCACATGGAAAGCGTCCGACAGGAAGACCCAGGAAGAGATGGAGAGACGGTATCAGACAAGCCATAGAGTCAAGAGGAAGAACTATGGAAGAGGTGGAGAGTGTGCAGCTGTATGCTGATAGGGACTTGTGGAGGGACTTCGTGAGGCATCATCGCTGACAGGGCATCGCCCTACCTGGTGTATGGTGAGAAAGGTGAGATTTAGATGATGTAAAGAAGGTTGGGATACAATTTGATGAAGAGGATACATGTGACACCCAGTGTATTAGTTTTAAAGAAACACTAAACCCAAAAGAGTATGAGGAATATATTGGTAATATCACACGGGAGTTGAATATTAATCCTGATAATTTTTACAGATAGTATTCATATTTTTGAAATGTGTAGTGCTTGGTTGTGATGGGAGACCTGAACTAATGGAACCTTGGTATCAAATAGTTGTGCTACCTGGAGCTTGGTCAGACATGAAGACCTGGAGCCTTGTTCAACCATGAAGACTTAGACCCTTGCCAAAACATAAGGGCAATGCCAATAAGTATTGAACCATTTCATTTTGTGAAGCATTGAAAATTTGTATGCAGTGCATGTCCTAGACAAAAAGTGAAATAAAAGTGTGAATAAAAAATGAAATTATGCAGAAATTCTACAATGCTGTGTATATAACTTTTATTGCATATCGCATATCTCAACATCTTTGAAAAGGTGAAAACATTTTCAATTGAAATATAATTTGGATGTTAATCAAACCTCACAATCTGAAGGAGAATGACATTGATTTTATTATTGGTAGTAGTGAGTTTTGCAAATCTATTTTTGACATTGAATTTATATGTATGTTACAATTATTTGGTTTTTATGTCTTTTGTTGTTTCTGATAGTAAATGCATTTCAGCATATACCCTGTTTGAATTGTTTTCTTTTAAAAGTGCTACTGGCATTTATGCACTTTGGAAGGGTTACTTATTTCTTTGTTACATACATACATATACCAAAGGCTTTTTCCCGCTATACGGGGGGGGGGGGTTAGCCAAAAAGAAAAAGGCATGGGAACCTCTCCCACCCATTCCATTTCCTATATATTCCACTCCCTTCCACCCTCCTCCCTCCCTCTTATCTTGGAACCTCCTGGATGACGGGCCATCCCTACACCCTGTCCACTGCCCTGGGTCAGAAGCAGTGTCGCAAGACACAGCACATCCACAGCAAGGACGCTTCATAGATTCGGTGACCCCCCCTTTCCGTCCCCCCATGCAGAAAAGGAGAAGACGGGGAGAAATCCCTTCGGGCTGCGTCAATTTTTTTCTCATACATACTTCCTCACTCCCCATCCCCCACCCACTCCCCCTCATGCATCACAGCATCATTGATACACAACCCCTCTCCATTCACTCCTATCTTCTGTCCTCTCCCGTTCTTCCTCCACAGACATTCCTCTCTTTTGTAAAGCCCCTTTCACCCTATCCATCCATCTCATCCTAGGACGCCCCCTCATATTCACTCCTTCCACCTCTGCCTTCCACACCTCTTTTACTAATCTTTCTTCACTCATTCTTTCCATGTGTCCAAACCATCCTAATACTCTTTCATCAACCCTATCTCCCAGTTCCCTTTCCACCCCTGTTCTCCTCCTCACCTCTTCATTTCTCACTCTATCCAGCCTAGTAACCCCTATCATACTTCTCAGACATTTAATCTCAAACACATTCAAACTCCTTCTCTCTTCCTCTCTCATTTTCCATGTTTCTTTCCCGTACAGTGCTGTTGGCACAATCACTCCTTCATATAACCTTCTCTTAGCATCCATTCCCAGATGTCTATTTCTCATTACACTTTTCAATCCACCAAGGCATTTACTCGCTTCTCTCAATCTACATTCTACCTCCATCCCCACTCCTCCCTTTCCTGCCACATTCGCACCCAAGTATCTAAAACTATACACTTCCTCCAGTCTTTCATTCTTAATGCTCACTTCCAGCCTACTGTCACTCTCTCCCCTTGTACATCTCATCACCTTACTTTTGCCCACATTTATCTTCAGCTTACTTCTTTCACACACCTTCTCAAACTCTGTCACTAACTTCCTCAATCCCTCCTCTGATCCTGCTACAAGCGCAATGTCGTCAGCAAACAACAACTGGTTCACTTCCCACTTTTCTCCATTTTCTTTGTTATGTGTGGCATTTGTTTTGATGACACCATCCATTGAAGGATAATACTTTTAAATTTTGTACAAGTTTATGCCGAAATAGTTTTAAATATTTAGCTTCTTGTATATGACATCATTCAAGTATATATATTAGTGAGCCATGTAAGAGGGTAGGAGAAAATGGTTAGTCGGGACGACCAAGGGTATCTGCCAAGCCCTGTAAGAGGCTGGTAGATAAGGTAGACAAGTAAGGTATGTAGAGGGGTAGGTGGCGAGAATTTGATTTTATGTGTAGGATGTTTGGAAAACAATAAGCCGCAAAGGAGTTGCATAATCTCGCTCCCCGTCTTTCTAATTGGAGAAGGGTGGAGAAGGAGAAAATTTATTGGTACACGGAAGAAAAGTCATGCCCTTGGGGGAGACACTTATTTGTAACAGTAAAGATCATTGGGTAAATAAAGTCGTGACGTCGGTTCAGAGGTGGCTTAGTGAGTGGATTGAAGATCCCAGGTGGGAGTCAGTTGGTGTAAATTGACAAGCCAAGTGTAATATTATTCGGGAAGAAAAGAAAATTATGCCTCCCTTTAATTCACCCATCGAGAAACATTACTTACTCTCTACAAAAAGATATGGTGAAAGACATACTTAAGAAAAGTGATGGAAAGAAATTAAAAGTGAAAGAAGAAATACAAAACCATACAAGGGAACAGTAAACAGAATTAAACCAGTAATTACGGATTAACGGGGGTGAAATGCAGTCATCAAGGCAATCAAAGAAAAAGAAAATCTAGAGTAAAAGATACAGTAGACAATAAACAAACAAACAAATAAATAAATAGATAAATAAATAAACGAATAAATAAATAAACAAATAAAATAAAAAGTGTATAATAGTATATGGTCTAAAGGAAAAACATAACCTAAATTGGTCCCTGAGAGATAAAGAGAAAAAATTCTAAAAGTAGTACAAAATGAAGAGCACGAAATAGAATAGAAAATAGAGGAAGTGGGCAGAATGCGTAAATATGTAGAAGGAAAAAGTCTATCCCTAAAGATCAAATTAAGGTCACAAATGACAGCGGAAGAAATTCTGACAAAAACAAAAATCAGCAAGAAGCGAACACTACAAAAATATATGGATAAAAAGAGACATAAATGATGAGGAAAGAGAAGGACACAAGACTTTAAGAAACAAAGGTAAAGCTAAAAAAGAAAAAAAAAGAGAGAAAGAGAGAGAGAGAGAGAGAGAGAGAGAGAGAGAGAGAGAGAGAGAGAGAGAGAGAGAGAGAGAGAGAGAGAGAGAGAAGAACGAAGACCGAGAAAACACACGAGACTGAAATAAATGGCATATTAGAAAAAAGTTCAGGGAACAAAATAGAGGGAGTAGAAAATCAAAACTATCTTATACCAATATTGACGGATTAATCATAATGGGAATTGTGGAAACAAAATTAAGGGGTCCACTATTACCAGTGTTGGACATGGATTATATAATCACTGGCTTAGAAATAGAGAGGAGAAACAGGGTGGAGGAGTCATGTTCCTGGTTAAGAAAAACTTAAATGTGACGAAAGTTACATATGGAGAGAATAGGGTGGAGATGATCACAATAAGAGTCAAAGATAGTGACATGAAAAGTAGAAAATTTGCAGTGACTTATGTGCCCCCAAAAATGGGATCTTGGAAAGAAATTATTCTAAAATGTTAGATGATACGAGACTTTCATTAAACGAGATGCTGAAGGATGGAAGTAATGCTGTATTTATGGGAGATTTTAATTGCAAAGAGATATGTTGGGAAGAGAAGACCGTGAAAGGTGGAGAGGATCAATGGAGAAATATATTACTCGACATGGCTATAAAACATACAATGACACAATGGGTAAAAGAAAACACTAGATCTAGAAACAATGAAAAACCGTCGAGAATATATTTATTATTTACATCAGAACCTGAAATTGTGGAAAAAATTTAATACAAGATACCAATTGCGAAGAGTGACTACATACTACTTGAGTTAAAAATAAAGGAGGAAATATATATAGAGAGAAATGGGAAACACAAAATAGGAAGACTGATGTATAATAAAACTTATTTTGAGAAACTTAGGATTTTTTTTCTTAAATCGAGGTGGGAAAATTTCTACAAGGAAGAACCATAGGTGGAAGAAAAATGGATGATTCTGATGAAAATCTATAAAAAGGAGTGGATAAATATATCCCAAAGCAAAAACAGGAAAAGGCGTATATTAGGTGCTGGTTTAGCAAAGCAAAATATAGAAGAGCTAAATCTTGGAAAAGATGGAGAAGAGACAAGAAACCTAGAAAGTGGCAAATATATATTAATCAAAGTAATGAATATCAAAAATACACAGGGAAGAAAAAACTATGAAAAAGACATAATAGAAAAATGTAAGGATCAGCCAAAACAATTCTATAGATATGTAAATGGTAAACTAGAAAACATACAGGAAATAGGGAAATTATGCCAAGGGAATATGGAATACACAAAGGATAAAGAGGGAAATAAGAATAACACGGAAAGAAATAATGGACCAAATGATTAATCTTGATGCTAACAAATCGCACTGTCCGGATGAAATAGCAAATTGGATATTAAAAGAATGTAGAGAAGAACTAATAGACAAAATATATAACATAATAAGTTGCTCACGAAAAGAAGGAAAAATACCAGAAGGATAGAAAAATGCTGATATCGTACTAATTCATAAAGGACCCAACAAATTATAGACCGGTTTCCCTTACAAGCACGGTAGACAAAATTTGTGAAAAAAATATAAAAAGTAGTTGGAGAAAACATCTGGAGGAGGACAATATGAGACAATATGAGACAATATGAGACATCATGAGACAATATGAGAACCTGAGACAATTCAGACTTAGACAGGAAAGATCATGTACTATAAATTTGATTTGTTTTTACTCAAGACTACTAGATATTATACAGGAAAGGGACGAATGGGCTGATTGCCATTTCCTAGATGTACAAGAAGCTTTTGATAAAGAAAAGTGGAAACCATAGGAGGGATAGAAGGTAAACTATTGAAATGGATGGAGGACTTTCTGCATGGAAAAATGAGGGTTCTGCTCAGAGATAAGAGTTCTAATTGGGAAGAGGTAATTAGTGGTGTCCACAAGGATCAGTATTGGATCCAATAATGTTTGTTATTTATGTGAATGACATGGACGAGGGTGTGAAATGAGCTTATTTACAGACGACGTAATATTGTTAAAGAAAGTGAGTACTGAAACGGACTGTGACTCCCTGCAGAGAGATCTGAACAGGGTTTGGGGGTAGAGTCAGAGGTGAGAAGTGGACTTCAACATTAAGGAATGTAGCATAATGGAATTTGGGAAAAAAATATATCAGAACAATATACAGTTGGTGAAAAGGAAGTAAGAAAATGGAATCTGAAAAAGACCTGGGAGTAATCATCACAAAATTGTCGGTGAAACCTATAACTTGCTAAGATCAATAAAAGACGAAGAAATGGTAAATAAAATACTACTAATATTGATAAGGCCAAAATTGGAGTACGCAGCGACACTATAGTCACCCAGTACTAAAAAGAATATAAGGAAAATTGAGAGAATCCAGAGAGCAACTACGAAGATGACCCCAACACTATCTAAACTGTTATATGAAGACAGGTTGTCAAAACTAGGATTACCGACTCTGGAACAAAGAAGAGAAAGGGGTGACTTGTTGAACATCTACAAAATTATGAGAGGTATAGAAGTCCTTGATAGAGAGGACTTACTAAATTGGGATAAGAGAAACACAAGAGGACATAGAATGAAGCTTATAAATGACAGTTGTAGAAGAGACCTGAAAAAGAACAGCTCTCCCCACAAAGTGGAACATAGTAGACGAAACAATAGTGCGTGCAAAAACAATACAAGAATTTAAGAGCAAATTAGACATGGCGAGATACAGAGACGGGACATCAAGAGCGTATCACCCCTTTCCCATAAAATACAACTAGGTAAACACACACACACACACACACACACACACACACACACACACACACACACACACACACACACACACACACACACACACACACACACACACACACACACACACACACACACACACACACACACACACACACACACACACACACACACACACACTCACTCACTCTCACTCTCACTCTCACTCTCTCTCTCGTGGGCGGGGAGTTGGGTGTGTTTGTGCGTATAAGGTCAAAGCATTACCCATAGATCGGTCATACGAGCTCTGAGCTCTGTTCCGGGAGGGAAATAGCTGTCGATCACGAGTCCAACACGTTGTCCAAAGACCAAGGTGAATTACTCACACACACATACACACACACACACACACACACACACACACACACACACACACACACACACACACACACACACACACACACACACACACACACACGCGCGCGCGCAGACACACGCAGACACACGCAGACTCACGCAAACACACACACACGCAAACACACACACACACGCACACACGCACACACACACGCACACACACACACACACGCGCGCACACACACACACACACACACACACACACACACACACACACACACACACACACACACACACACACACACACACACACACACACACACACACACACACACACACAAACACATATTTCTTGCCATCTATTTATGGCATCCTGTAACTGAATTTGAATTTCCTTTATTATTGCCACATCATCCGCATATGCCAACGTTATTTCGCTCTCCTGATTAGTACAAATTTCCCTCATGCACTTATCCATGAATATTGTAAACAGTAATGGGGACAAAATTCTTCCTTGCCTCACTCCTGCCTTCACCTCAAACCACCTAATTTCAATTTCTCTGTTTTTCACCCTACACTTACTACTTTCATACAAACTTTTCATTACTATTATTAATTTTGGTGGTACACTGTAATACTAATATCCTATTACTTCACATAATTTCCTTCTGTCTTATCTGTCAAAAACATTTTCTAAATCTGTGAGTGCCAAGTGTGTATTTTTATTCCACTCCCATCATTTTTCTAAGATGATCTTCAATGTGAACACTAAATCTGTAGTCACTCTCACTGGCCTAAATTTATGTTGTCAGTTTCCCAGTTTCTCTTCAGTGATGCTTCTCAGTCTTCTTTCCAATATTCTTTCGAATAATTTCCTCGCATGTGATAAAAGTGAAATCCCTCTGTAATATCCGCAGTTTAGTTTAATCCCTTTCTTGAAAATAGAGCTGTCTATAGCAGTTTCCCAGTCTTCCGGAACTTTTTCAGATCTCCATGCTTTATGATAGATGTTCCTTAACCATTCTACTAACTGGTCCCCCTGACTTGAAAAATTCTATTAGTATCTCATCATCTCCTGATGCCTTTCCATTTTTCATCTACTTCATAGCCCCTGATATTTCCCCTGTGCTTCTTTCATTCATGCTGATTTCCTGCTATAGACCTTCATCCACTTTTTCATACTCAAAACCTCTTGTTTAAAAGTTCTTCAAAATATTCTGACCACCTTTCAGCAATGTGTTCTGGTTAGAGTATGATGTTACCATCCTTATCCTTCACTGCGTATGTTACAAAGGATTACAAAGGATTACAAAGACGGAGCATGCCGACAGGAGACCTTTTGATCCATATCTAGGTCGGATGCGAAAAAAAATCATATTAATAATAGAATAATAAATAAAAACTATAATAATGTAAATAACAAATAAAATACATAAATAAATGCATAGGTATTGTTAAATAATAAACACAGGTAAATAGTAAATAATAATAAATTGACATATAACTAATAATAAATCAAAATCAGACAGACAAATGATAACAAAACAAAAACAAATAATATAAGATAAATTATAATCATTACAGCATCTTACTTAGGTATTTATCTAAATGATTCTTAAAGCTTCGAACTGAACTACATTGCACTACCTGTGCAGGAAGTTTATTCCATTCATTAACTACACGGTTGGCAAAGTTGTTTCTACCTACTTCCAAATTGAATCTACTTCCGGACAGTTTGAGGCCATTGTTTCTTATCTGATCCTCATTCAATGTGATTTTTTTTTTTCACTTTTGATGTTGTCAATTCCCTTTAAAATCTTAAAGACCTGTATCAAGTCACCTCTGAGTCTACGCTTTTTTAGGGAAAATAGATTCATGTGTTTTAGTCGATTTTCGTATGATTTATTTTTGATATTTGGAATCAGTTTTGTGGCTCGCCGTTGTACTTTTTCCAGTCTGTCAATGTCTTTAATGAGATTCGGTGACCATACGGAAACAGCATATTCCAAATTTGGACGAACTAACGATTTATATAGCTTGTTAATGAGTGATGGACTTTTGAAATCAAAAGATCGCGCAATCAGTCCCAGAATCTTATTTGCTTTCTCAGAGGCTGAAATACACTGCTTGGATGATTTGAGGTCGTTACTGATAATTACGCCGAGATCTTTTTCACTATCCACTTTTGTTAACGAATTTCCAAATAACTTGTAATCGTACTTACTGTTATTTTTACGTATGTGCATTACCTTGCATTTACTTGTGTTAAATTTCATTAGCCACTTTTCAGACCATTGCTGTAATTGATCTAAATCTTTTTGAATATCTAATTGGTTTGAGTGATCATTTGCCACTCCGCACAGTTTTGTATCATCAGCAAATTTGGAAACAGTAGATTTTAGTCCATGGTCTATATCATTTATATATACTATGAATAGAAGTGGCCCAAGAACGGAACCCTGAGGAACTCCACTTGCAACACTTTTCCATCCAGAATTTTTTCCATTTAAAACAACTCTCTGTTTTCGACCATTCAACCAATTACTAGTCCAACCTAATAGGCTACCACTTATTCCATGCAAAGCTAATTTAGTAAGTAGTCTTTCGTGTGGGACGGTATCAAAAGCTTTTGCAATGCTGTACAACAGTTTCTTTGTTCCTTTACTGTTCTCCACTAAATCCTTTCTGATGTTAACCCACACATCTTCTTTTGCTTTTCGTTTCGTCCTCTCACAAGCTTTACTTTCTTCCCTATACGTTTCTCTATCTCCTAGTTGTCTCGTTTTTATCCATTTCCTAAATACTTTCATCTTCTTATCCACTGCTTCTTTAACTTGAGGATTCCACCATGCTGTACACTTCTTCTTTGTTCCATACTTTACTTTGATTCCTGCTATTTCTTCTGTGGCTTTAAGAACACTTTCTTTTAGGTATTTCCAGTCCTCATCAACATGTTGTTCATTATCTTCCTCCATTGCTGCCTTCTGTTATTTTATTTCTTAAATTATTCTTTAGCCTCATCTGATTTTAAAATTTTTACTTTCAATCTTCTCATCTTCTTTTTTTTTCTTCTTTTTGGTTTCTTTGTTTAAACCATTTTATGATCAGAGTCTACCGAAACTGATGGTATTGCCATCTCATCAACAAATAAGTTATTGCTGCTTGTTACAAACCAATCTATCATTGATGATTCTGTGTATCGTTGCTCGGTCTCATTCCATCTATACCACGTCAATTTTTGACTCAACCTGTGGAGATATTACGTATTCATTATCGAAGGCATATTACTTACACAGAAATCTTTCACTCTCATACCATGTGCATTCCTGTTTCCAGCACTAAACACCCCCAAAACATTCTCTATACCTTCTCTCTCTACTCCTACGTGCCCGTATGTATATATATATATATATATATATATATATTATATATATATATATATATATATATATATATATATATATATATGGAAATAAACTCTACTACTGGGATTCGAACCCTCGCCTGAGTGGCTTTCTTCTTATAAGACGAAAAGCGTACCGTCACGCTACCGTGACCCTACAAAACGGAACGACTTAGTTCACGGATTAATCGCTCCGCCGAGGGCACTTACGTGAAGCGTGGTATGTAATGTATTTCATCAAATCCTTTGTGCAGGCTAGTCTTCCGACAAGTATTTGTGTCATTATAAGATTTGGAAATAAACTCTCCTACTGGGATTCGAGCCCTCGCCTGAGCGGCTTGCTTCTTATAAGACGAAGACCGTACCGTTACGCAAATATGAAGTTGTCGTTTTTTCCCAGATTTTTTTTTATTTATCTATTTATTTATTTATTTGTTTATCTATTTATTTATTTATTTTTGTTTGCAATCAAAGTATTTCAAAATACAAAAATTTTGTCTTCGCCTAACTGTCATCGTCGTCTATCAGAAGAAACATGTGATTAAATTCTCATTAAATTAGCTGGTGAAAAATACATAGTCTAGATTTATTCACAACACAATTTGAAACATGTTCCATCAACACAAAGGTTAAAATTTATATGAAACTCTTTGTTAGGTAAGAAACTGGTTGCTATGAAGATACAAAGTTCAGATACATTTCAGTCTGTTAGGAATTTTCACTTGAAGCTCTTGTATTTGTGGACTGTCTCAGGGCAATCTCGTTTAATGTTCCAGCAGTAGTCTGCCATCATATGTTTGTCCCATCTCCCTTGGTAGCACTTCTCCATGGTTTTGAGGTTCCGATGGAACTGCTTGCCTTACTTGTCACTTATTGCTCCTAAGTTCTCAGGATATCTATCAAGGCATAGGAAATGTAGTTTGACATTCTTGTTGCATCCGAGGTCATGAAAAGCTGACAACAAGGTTTTCCATTACCGCTACATATGAAAGCCACTCTCCCCTTTCCTTATCTTTCATCTTTCTGACAGTCTTGATCACGTACAAGTGAGCGAATTTGTGGTCCATCAAACACACCTACCTGATCTTCTCTAATGACAACGCAGGTAGAACCAAGAATATGTTTTGGAAACATTCACCGTCAGTATTTAATGCTATGACAAACTTTTTCATTAGGGCCAGCTTCATGTGTAGGGGAGGAAATATGATCTTCTCTCGAGTGACTATTGGATCTTTGACAATATTTAGCATACTAGCTTCTAGAGTCTCACGTAAGGGCCACTCTCTCCGGATCCAATGCTTGTCTCTCGGCTTGACAGCTCGGCTGTCCCACATGCAAAGAAAGTAGGGATAGGTAAGAGGCCGGTAGATGTAGGTAGAAAATTAGGTAGATGGAGAGGCAGATGGAGAACGAATGCTAATCCAAGATCAGTTGTTGTGAAAACAACGGCCGACAGGCGACAGGGAATAGCTGAGTCAGACTTGCGTTAGCTTGGATTTGACTGTTTATAAACAATGGTTGGAGCGGCGATGAAATATGCTAATGCAACGATGAAATATGCTAATGTAACAAATGTGTAAACGCAAAGCTATTTCCGTTTGACAAATGCTGAGGTAAACGGTATTGCTTGTGACAATGTAACAGCCTTCCGGATTGGAGGAAAAGGTGGAGGAGGAGAAAAATTATTGGTGCATGGAGTCACGCCCATAAGGAGTGGCACTTATTTGAGAAGTAAGAGGAGATTGGATGAGAAAAATTAGTGACGTCAGACGAAGGTGGCTTGGCGTATGATATGGAGATCTCGA
>NC_134817.1:16120043-16127543 GCF_046742065.1 Oratosquilla oratoria | reverse complement strand
CAGACACTTCATCTCAAATACATTCAAGCTCCTTCTCTCTTCCTCTCTTATGTTCCATGTTTCTGCTCCATACAGTGTTGTTGGCACAATTACTCCTTCATACAGTCTCCTCTTAGCATCCAATCCCATATTTCTATTCCTCATTACACTTTTTAATCCACCGAGGCATTTACTCGCTTCTCTCAATCTACATTCTACCTCCACCTTTACTCCACCTTTTCCTGCCACATTCGCACCCAAGTATCTAAAACTATACACTTCCTCCAGTCTTTCACTCTTAATGCTCACTTCCAGCCTACTGTCACTCTCTCCCCTTGTACATCTCATCACCTTACTTTTGCCCACATTTATCTTCAGCTTTCTTCTATCACACACTCTCCCAAACTCTGTCACCAACTTCTTCAATCCCTCCTCCGATCCTGCCACAAGCGCAGTGTCGTCCGCAAACAACAGCTGGCTTACCTCCCACTTTTCTCCATTTTCTTTAACCATCTCCAATCCCTGACCCACTACCCTTGCATTTACCTCTCGCACTACCCCATCCATGTATAAGTTGAACACCCAGGGTGACATAACGCATCCTTGACGAAGTCCCACCTTTACCTCAAACCACTCACGCTCTCCATTTCTATTCCTGACACAAGCTCTACTACTCTCATAAAAACTATTGACAGCTCCGAGAAGCTTTCCTCCTATCCCGTATATCTGCATAACCTCCCACAGTGCCTTCCTGTCTACCCTATCATAAGCCTTTTCCAGATCCATAAAGGCCCAAAAAACATCCTTCCCCTTTCCTATAGCTTTCTCACATATCTGTCTTACCACAAAGATCTGATCTACACAACCTCTACCTGTCCTAAATCCACACTGTTCCTCACCAATTACTCCTTCTGTTCCTCTCCTAATCCTCTCAATCAAGATCCTCCCATAAGCCTTCCCAACTACACTTAACAAGCTAATCCCTCTGAAACTACTACATTCACACTTGTCCCCCTTTCCCTTGTAAAGTGGAACTATACAAGCACTCCTCCAGTCCTCCGGCACTCTACCCTCTCTCCAGCAAACATTAAATAACCTCACCAACCAGTCCACCATCACTGTACCTCCTTTTTTAAGACATTCTGCATGGCATCCATCCAGACCAGGTGCCTTACCTGCTTTCATCATCTTAACTGCTGCCTTCACTTCATCCTCCTCACTCATCACGGTCATTTTCTTAGCATTTCCCACTGCAGCTATCTTTCCCTCCCTATCCTCCTTTACATTTAGCAACTCCCTAAAATATTCTGCCCATCTTCCCCTAACTGCCTTCTTCATTATCATCTCTCCATCTGCACCTTTTACCTTTTCTTCTCTACTTGATTTGCCTCCTCTTCCTCTCTTAATTTCTTTCCAAAACATCTTTTTATTATTTCAAATTTTCTGTCATACTCTTACCCCACTTCACATCTGCTCTCCTCTTTGCCTCCTTTACCTTTTTCTTTACTTCTCTTTTCTTTTCTTTGTACGTCTCATATGCCTCCCTCGTCCTATTTTGTAACCAATCTGTGTAAGCTCGCTTCTTCTCTTCTACAACCTTCTTCATTTCCTCATCCCACCATTCACTACCCTTCCTTCTATTTCCTCCTGTCCTTCTTGTTCCACACACCATCTTTGCACACTTTGTGACTCCCTCCTTGAACCATCCCCATTCCTCCTCCACACCTACCTTTACTCTATCCTTCACTCCCTATATACTTATATATATATATACATATATACATATATATATATACATATATATACATATATACACATATATATACATATATACATATACATATATACACATATATATATACATATACATATATACATATATGTGTGTGTGTGTGTGTGTGTGTGTGTGTGTGTGTGTGTGTGTGTGTGTGTGTCTATCGTGTGTGTGTGTATTCATATATATATATATATATTATATATATATATATATATTTACATACATATATATACACAAACACACACACACATATATACATTTATATGCATCCACACACACATACACACAGACACACATACACACACACACACACACACACACACACACACACATATATATATATATATATATATATATATATATATATATATAATGTAAATATATGTATGCCTTTATGCGAATGTGGCAGGAAAGGGAGGAGTTGTGTGGTGATAGAATGTAGATTGAGAGAAGAGAATAAATGCCTTAGGAGATTAAAAAGTGTAATGAGAAATAGATATTTGGGAATGGATGCAAAGACGAGATTGTATGAAGGAGTGATTGTGTCGACAGAACTGTATGGGGCAGATACATGCAACATAAGAGAGGAAGAGAGGAGTTTCAATGTGTTTGAGGTGAGGTGTCTGAGAAGTATGACAGGGGTTACTAGGCTGGAGAGAGTGAGAAATGTAATGAGGAGGAGAACAGGGGTGGAAAGGGAGTTGCGAGATAGAGTGGATGAAAGAGTATTGGGATGGTTTGGACACATGGAAAGAATGAGTGAAGAAAGACTAATAAAAAATGTATGGAAAGCAGATGTGGAGGGAGTGAACGTGAGGGGTTGACCTAGGATGAGATGGATGAATAGGGTAAAAGGGGCTTTGGGAAAGAGGGGAACGTCTGTTGAGGAAGGACGGTAGAGGACAGAAGACAGGGGTGAATGGAGAATAGTTATATATGGATGATGTTGTGATGCATGAGGTGGAATGGGTGGGGGATGGGGGATGAGGGAGTATGTGTGAGAAAAAAATTGACGCAGTCCGAAAGAATTTCTTCCCGTCGTCTCCTTTTCTGAATGAGGGGGCACAGAGTGGGGGGTCACTGATTTAATGAAGCGGCCTTACTGTGGATGTGTTGTGTATTCCGACACTGCTTCTGACCTAGGGCAGTGGGTGAGATGCAGGGATGACCTGTCATTCAGAAGGTGCCAAGATAAGAGGGAAGGAAGAGGGTGGAGGGGAGTGGAGTGTGATAGGGATGGAATGGGTGTGGGTGGATTTTATGCCTTTGTTTTTTGGCTACCTCCCTTGTAAGGGGGGAAAAGCCTTTATTTTATGTAAGTATACATATATATATATATACATATATATATATATATATATACATATATATATGTATATATACATATATATATTCATATATGTATATATGTATGTATATATATATGTATGTACATATAAATATACATATATATATATATATATATATATATATATACACATATATATACATACGTATATATATATATACCTTTTGGGCAAAGTCTTTCTCTTAAGCAATTACTGTTAAATGCTAAAGCACAAGTGGCATCAATAATTTTTAGAGAACATTTCTCTAACTTTCTAAGTATCATTTTCTCTTCATGGTTTAAACTCTGGAGGAAAGTACGAAAGTTGTCAGAGTGGTTTTCCATTTTATACCGACAGCTGTTTCAACCATTTCACATGGTCGTCTTCAGGGTAAAACTGATTACAAGTGTGAAAAACATTAGAATATAAAGGCCCGTGGGCCGTACAAACAACAGAGAAGAAATAAAAATGGTGGAATATGATTGGTGGGAATATGCGGGTGGGCGGGGCCAGGAAGGGGGCCCTAGTCCAACGATGGGCTTATGTCACGTTTGTCGGGTTGTCACTCCCGGTGAGCAAATGTCTAGATGCACCCTCTCGCCGAGACCTACGGGGAGCTAATGTCACGTCTTGTCGTCTTGGAGCTTCCAGTGGGCAAATGTCACGGTGTGCGGGTCTGTTTTTCCTATTGGAAGGGAGGACATGATCCGATGACTTCTGGACGTTTAATGTAGGCTGCTGTAAAGTAATACTAACTGTCTCGTCAATTATTAAGCGTCCGTAATTAGAGTCTGTGTGAATGATTTCGGTGTCCCTGATGAGGTCTTCCAAGCGCGGCTTCTTGTCATGTGTGTCAATATAATGCTGGTGAATAGCTCCGTTATTTCGGTGTGCTAGAAGTCGCCTTCTTAAGGTGGTCATCGTATGTCCGACGTAGCTCATGTCGAGGGGCTTGCATGCCTCTTCAGAGCATTTAAATTTGTAGACTACGCCAGTTTTCGATTCCTTGGGTCCTACAGGGGTGGTGTTGTTTTTCATTATTAAGGAGGCTACCAGATTGGGACGGCTGGAGACTGTCAGCAGAACTCTCTCGTAGGGTTCTTTTGGTACAACTCCATCGTTGATAATCCTTCGGAGAGTGTCTACTTCCTGTCTGTAGGCCGTTCCATAGTCTATTTTATGATATAGTGTAATATGTTTCTTTTTATCGTCAGTGGTCTGGGTTTGTGTGTGGAATTCTTCCATATTCCTCCTTATGACATCCTCAATGAGATCACAAGAGAAACCATTATTAGTTAACATCTGCCTTACACGCTCCAGTTCGGTATGGACGGCCTTCCACGTATTGCAGTGGGAAAAGGCTCTTCTCACGTATGCCCCAACAACAGACCTCTTGTAGGAGTCTGGGCATTCTCCCCTTGCGTTTAGGCAGCGTCCCACGTTGGTGGCTTTCGTGTAGACAGATGTCGCGTAATGGCTCGAATTCCTCTCAACAAGGACATCAAGGAAGGGAAGGGTCTTATTATTACTACTTTCAATAGTGAAATTGAGGACTGAATTGGCTTGAAGGGCGTTAACTAGGTTCTCAGCATCGTCACTTTCTTTGGTGGTAATAAAAATATCATCAATATACCTAGCGTAGATCTTCGGCTTCCGGTGATTATTGAAGGTTCTTGATTCAACTGCAGCCATGTACATATTGGCGAAAAGAACACCAAGAGGCGATCCCATAACAACACCATCAACCTGGCGGAAGAGCTCCCCTCTATGAGAAAGGAAAGGGGCCTCCATAGTACAAGCAGATAGCATTTCTTTTAATAAAACTTCAGGGAGTGGGAGGGGGTCCTGGCTAGATCTATAGACTGTATCCAGGATAATACCAATTGTTTCCTGAACGGGAACATGGGTAAAGAGGCTGGACACATCTAGAGAGGCAATATCTTCGTCGGGCGCCGTAGTCTTCAGGATATCAATAAACTCAACGGCAGATTTTAGGGAGTGCCCAGGAGGAATGTAAGGGGTTAAAATTTCGTTAAGTGTTTTAGCTAAACTGTAAGTTGGTGAAGTCATCTGTGATATTATAGGCCTAAGGGGATTGTCAGGTTTATGGGTCTTAACGGTCCCATAGCAATAACCAGCCTTAAAATCTCCAAAGATTTTAGGGAACTTAATTACCTGCTGCCGGTTATTCGCCCTCGTGACCATGCTGCTAACACGCTTCTTCAAGGTTTCTGTGGGATCCTTCGTCAGTCTCTCAAACTTGGAAGGGTCATTTAAGATATGGTCCATTTTCTCCAAGTATTCACTTCGCTTCATAATGACGTAGACAGCTGACTTATCACCTTTTCTAATGATGATATCTTCTCTCTCGCGTAGTTCCTTGGCGGCTTCCCTAAGCGGCTTGGTCAAAATCTTACTTGAGAAAGAGCTGTGTTGACGACCCGCTTCTCCCACAAGCTCGTAAATGACGGTGGGAGTAAGGTCAACCTTGCCCTCATGCTGGAGTTTTTGGAGGCGGTCAACAAGTATTTCAGTTTCAATTCTTTTAGATTCCGGATGTGGTTTCTTCATATAGTGGCATTTAAGACCTAAATTTAGGAGCGTCTTCTGTGAGTCTGTAAGATGAACATTGGCAAGGTTGACGTAACCATCCCGATGTTCCTCACTCCTAACGGGCCCACCATGGAGAATTGTCAGTTTTTTCTCATGCCGTGTCAAGGTCACCCGTTGATGTTCTCTTCCCACATGTTCGAGGAAGTCGTTCATGTTCTGCTGAATTTCTCTGGATGTTATAGAAGTGAAATCATGCTATTCACCAGCATTATATTGACACACATGACAAGAAGCGAGAGGGTGCATCTAGACATTTGCTCACCGGGAGTGACAACCCGACAAGACGTGACATAAGCCCATCGTTGGACTAGGGCCCCCTTCCTGGCCCCGCCCACCCGCATATTCCCACCAATCATATTCCACCATTTTTATTTCTTCTCTGTTGTTTGTACGGCCCACGGGCCTTTATATTCTAATGTTTTTCACACTTGTAATCAGTTTTACCCTGAAGACGATCATGTGAAATGGTTGAAACAGCTGTCGGTATAAAATGGAAAACCACTCTGACGACTTTCGTACTTTCCTCCAGAGTTTAAACCATGAAGAGAAAATGATACTTAGAAAGTTAGAGAAATGTTCTCTAAAAATTATTGATGCCACTTGTGCTTTAGCATTCAACAGTAATATATATATATATACATAAATATATGTATATGCAAACATATATATATTTATATATAAACATTGCTGAATCCACGAGGAAATCAAAGATCGGAATACTTAACGTTTTCGTCTATTTAATACATTTTCAAAGTACATAGTTACACAACAAAGCACAGCTTAAATACAATAGCGTAGAGAACAGAAGAGGTCACTGAACACACATTTGTATTATTTTTATTATTTCTCTCTTTCTTTCCGCGATTGTAAATATTTATTGCTTTTCTTTTTGTTCTTTTCAACATTCCCTCTGGATATCCAAGTTTGTCAAAGGTTTTCATAATGTAATCAAATTCGCCTTCTAGGTATTCATTACTACAGATTCGTAGTGCCCTGAGAAAAAATCCTATTACTATACCACTCTTTGTTCTATCATCATGTGCGGAGAAGTAATGTACTAAATCCTCTTTGTTTGTTTCCTTTCTGTATACTGAGAAAGTTACAGTTTTTCCCATTCGTCGTATTAACGTATCTAGGAAGGGCAATTGTCCGTTTTGTTCCTCTTCTACGGTGAACTGAATATCGCTGTTGACCGCGTTAAGCATTCTCACTTTATTATTTACATTGGTGTTTTCGGGGATGATTGCGAGGACGTCGTCTACATATCTAAACCAGTGTGATCCCCTACCATTGATTCTGATGAAGTTTTCTTTTTCTAATAACTCCATATATAGACAGGCCATCACTGCACTCAAAGGACTACCCATAGCGAGACCTCTATGTTGTTCATATTCGTCATCATTAAAAGTAAACGCACCGAAATTTACGCATAAATCTATCAATTCTATATAATCTTGTTTTTTTATGGGTAGGTCAGTATCGTTCATATCTTTTATTACTCTCTTTACTGCTTCTAACGCACCGTTAGTGGAAATATTTGTATATAACGCCTTGACATCATAGCTTACTAACTTTTTACCCGTGAAATCTAAATATTTTAGTCTTGTCAAAAGATCGTTAGAATTTTTCAAATGTGTATTGCTGATCGATCCCATTGCCTGTGATAGCGGTTTGGCTAGACATTTCGCTAGTCTGTGGGGTGCACTGCCAACCCCTGAAGTTATGGGTCGCATTGGAACGTTGGGTTTGTGAATTTTTGGAATACCGCGTATTCTGGGAGGATTGGGGTATTCCTCCAGAAGT
>NC_134817.1:16112543-16115043 GCF_046742065.1 Oratosquilla oratoria | reverse complement strand
TGAATATGGGAGTAACGTTAGCTAGCTTCCATTCTCTTGGGACATCTCCGGATATGATGGATTTCTTGAAAATAATTTCTAATGGAACAACAATCTCATTTTTCATTCCCTTTAAGATTCTTGGATGCCAACCGTCAGGCCCTGGTGTTTTATTAACTTTGAGTTTGTCTATACACCTTTTAATTTTTTCTTTTGTTATATTTACCGTAGTGAGTAAGTTTACCCCAGACTTTTCACAGGTTTCAGTTTGGAATTCACTTTGAGGTGTTTCGTTTACGAATACTGAGCTAAAATAATTGTTTAAGAGATTACACATTCCTTCATTTGAATATTCAAGTTGACCGTCAGCAGATAATAGTGGACCAATGTGATTCCTAACAACCTTTTTATCTCTAATGTAACTATAGAATTCTTTGGGATTCTCTTTGGATTTATCAGCGATGTTCATTTCGTATTGTCGTTTTCTTTTTCTTATTGTCTTTTTTAAATCTCTCTGTATTGATACATAACTTTCACAGTCATTAGATGCACCCGAGCACTTATATTTCTTATAAGCCTGTCTCTTTTTAGCAATACTTTTTTCAGTTTCTTTGTCGAGCCACTTTGGGCGAGCCTGATTTGGGGGACGTCTGTCCTTAAAAGGAATGTAAGTTTGAATCATCTTAGTGAGCGTATTTTGAAATATTTCCCACATCTGATCTACAGGCCTTTCGTTTAATCTTTCCTCCCAATCTGTAAGCTGAAGCTCCTGACGTAGTTCTATGAACTGAGCTTTACTGAAATCGGGTATTTTAGAAGCACAAGTATCTATTCTAAAATTGTTTAGGAGTTTGAATCTGACTAAGTTGTGATCGCTATTTGCAACAGATTCACCGACTTCTACATCAGTTACCATGCTTTCGCGGCTAGTGATAAAAAAATCGAGTAAGTTTCCATATCTTGTGGGCTCTTTTACATGCTGAATTAAGTAATTGTCACCAAGAAAATCAATCAAGCGACTACCTATATGGCCATGTTCAAGGGTCATCCAATCAATGTCAGTAAAATTGAAATCACCCATTATCAATAAATCCCGGTTGCAGAAACTAGACAGTTCTTGAAATAACAGTTTGTCGTCTGCTAATGATAATGTCTTTGGCCTATATATTACACCTATATTCATTTTTTGTCCATTTGTTTGGGTTAACTCAACCCACAAACTGTCATATGCATCCTGTTTCACTTTCTCTAAAATACAAGCATGAACATTGTTTTTAACGTACAATAGAACACCCCCACCTTTCTTGTGGTTTCTATCCTGATGAAAGTGTTTAAATCCCGCAATATTAAATTCAGCTTCGAACTCTGTACCATTTAACCATGTCTCAGTTATTCCTATCATATCGAGATTTTCGCTTTTGACATACGCCTGTATTTCTTGAAATTTGTTCCTAATACTACGAGCATTAAAGTACATAGTTTTAAGAAACTCGTGATTATTTCTTTTTGACACATTTTGAGTTTCAATATCATGTCTTATATTATCATTTTGTTTTTTATTTATGCCTTGCTCTATATTATTATTATTTGGTCCTTCATTGACATTCAATGCCTCATTAACATTTCTCCTATCAAAATAAACATTTCCCCCATCACGGACATCTGGTCGATTACGGTGATGGGAGTGATAGTAATGGGTCTGAGATCACTAAAGGATTGGGGATTGGAAGATTTGGGGATGGGAGTAATGAAGCCTGTCTTCCAATCTGTGGAACATTTGCTCTGTTTAGGTGAGGCGTTGATTATTGAACAGATAGGGATGGCAAGTTCGCGAGCAAACTCATGTTTGATAGGTAAGTCTACGGGTGTATATGCCATATTTGATTTGATACTAGCGAGCTTCTTAATAACTTGAAAAACACCTACTGTGGGGGGTGAAGGGGAGGGCAGGAAGGCAGGGAGGAGAGAAAGGTCAATGCCGGGCAGTGTTTGACAGATGAAGGCAAGGTGGTTATCTACTTGCTCAACCACAAGGGTTGGTTGGTGTTGTGACAGGAGGGGGAAGTCAGATGGGGATCCCTGTGTCCAATATTGCCTTAAACTACGACCCACTGGAGGACACACTGGACAAACTACACACATGAACAGTGCACAACAAAGTCTCCATCAACCACAAGAAAACTGTGGTAATGCATTTCCACACCTCCAACGACGTTATCCCTCCTCCCCTGCTGACAATTGATGGCCTACCCCTGCAAGTGGTCCAGTCTACTAAGCTGCTGGGGATTACCATCGACAAGTTAACCTGGAAGGAGAACACCGCCAACACCATCAGGGCAGCCTCCTACAAGCTGTATATGCTGCGTCGACTGAGTTCATTAGGGGCACAGGCTGAAGATCTCAAGACCATCTACACTTCCTTCATTTTACCCAAGTTGATGTACGCATCCCCCTCTTGGACCTCCTCTCTCACTATGACGCAGCAGCGTCAGCTGGAGAAAGTGCAGAAAAGAGCCTGTCG
>NC_134817.1:16105043-16107543 GCF_046742065.1 Oratosquilla oratoria | reverse complement strand
GTGTTGTAAGACAGCATATCCACAGGAAGGCCGTTTAATTAAATCGGCGACTTCCCCCTCTTCGTCCCCTCATGCAAAAAAGGAGAAGACGGGGAGAAATGCCTTCGGGCCGAGTCAGATTTTTCTTACACATAATTCCTCACCCCTCATCCCCCACCCATTCCACCTCATGGATCACAACACCATCCATATATAATTCCATTCAAACCTGTCCTCTGTCCTCTCCCGTCCTTCCTCAACAAACATTCCGCTCTTTCCCAATGCCCCTTTTACCCCATCCATCCCTCTCATCCTAGGTCGCCCCCTCATGTTCACTTCTTCTACATATGCCTTCCACACTTCTTTTACTAGTCTTTCTTCACTCATTCTTTCCATGTGTCCAAACCATCCCAATACTCTTTCATCCACCCTATCTCGCAACTCCCTTTCCAACCCCGTTCTCCTCCTCACCTTCTCATTTCTCACTCTATCCAGCCTAGTAACTCCTATCATATTTCTCAGTCACCTCATCTCAAACACATTCAAACTCCTCTCTTATGTTCCATGTTTCTGCCCCATACAGTAATGTCGCCACAATTACTCCTTTATACAATCTCCTCTTAGCATCCATTCCCAAATGCCTATTTCTCATTATACTTTTTAATCCACCAAGGCATTTACTCGCTTCTCTCAATCTACATTCCAACCCCGTTCTCCTCCTCACCTTCTCATTTCTCACTCTATCCAGCCTAGTAACTCCTATCATATTTCTCAGTCACCTCATCTCAAACACATTCAAACTCCTCTCTTATGTTCCATGTTTCTGCCCCATACAGTAATGTCGCCACAATCACTCCTTTATACAATCTCCTCTTAGCATCCATTCCCAAATGCCTATTTCTCATTATACTTTTTAATCCACCAAGGCATTTACTCGCTTCTCTCAATCTACATTCTACCTCCACCCCACTCCTGCCTTTCCTGTCACATTCGCACCCAAGTATCTAAAACTATCCACTTCCTCCAGTCGCTCTCCATTAATACTCACTTCGATTTCTCCCCTTGTACATCTCATCACCTTACTTTTACCCACATTTATCTTCAACTTCCTTCTTTTACACACTTTCCCAAAATCTGTCACCAACTTTCTCAATCCCTCCTCTGATCTTGCTACAAGCGCAGTGTCGTCAGCAAACAACAACTGGCTTATCTCCCACTTTTCTCCATTTTCTTTAACCATCTCCAATCCCTCACCCACCACCCTTGTATTTACCTCTCGCACCACCCTACCCATGTATAAATTGAACAGCCAGGGTGACATAACATATCCCTGACGAAGTCCCACCCTTACCTCAAGCCACGCACTCTCTCCATTTCTAATCCTAACACAAGCTCTACTACTCTCGTAAAAACTCATGACTGCTCTTAACAGCTTTCCTCCTATCCCATATATCTGCAATACCTCCCACAGTGCCTTCCTGTCTACCCTGTCATAAGCCTTTTCGAAATCCATAAAAGACCAAAAAAATCCTTCTCTTTTCCTATATTTTTCTCACATATATGTCTTACCACTAAAATCTGATCTACACAGCCTCTACCTGTCCTAAACCCACACTGTACCTCACCAATTACTCCCGCCGTTCCTCTCCTAATTCTCTCAATCAAGACCCTTCCATAGGCCTTCCCAACTACACTCAACAAGCTGATCCCTCTGAAACTACTACACTCACACTTGTCCCCTTTTCCTTTGTAAAGTGGAAATATACAGGCTCTCCTCCAATCCTCCGGCACTCTACCCTCTCTTAAACAAACATTAAATAACCTCACCAGCCAATCCACCGTAAATGTAACTCCTTTTAATCAGACATTCTGTATGGCATCCATCCAACCCAGGTGCCTTACCTTCTCTCATCATGAATCACAATGGCAAAAGCCGACAAGACTGTGAGAATAAACACCTTGTGAGATCGAAACCTTTATTGGTACTACGTTTCGCTTGTTACAGCTTTTTCAAGTACAGACATGACACACACTCTGAGCACATATTTGCCAACAGGGAAGGAACTGGGAGAGGTTATCGGGAAGGGGTGGGTGGTAGGTGGAGGGGGAAGGTGGGAGGAGGGGGACGGGTGGGACTTGGTGGAGACAAAGGAGGACATTTCGGACAGTTTGTTGAAGTGGACTAAGGGGGACATTTCATACATTTATCTAATGGGGGTAACAGATGGATGATAGGAGGGGCGATGTTAAACATGCCTCTGTTCTGCTCAATGGTTTTGAAGCTTTGAATGGCGGCCGCTTTGAGGTATTTTCTCCTCACCCTGTCTGGTTCACTAAAAAGAAGTTCTGCGTTATCCCAATCCATCAGGTGGTCGTTGGTGTTCCGGTGGATAACACAGGCGTTGGTGGTGATGTTGTTCCGGGAATCGTAGCGATGCTCCCGGATCCGGGTCTTCAGGTCACGGGAGGTCTCGCCGATGTATACTTTATCACATCCAGCACAGGGTATGCGGTAGACACC
>NC_134817.1:16085043-16097543 GCF_046742065.1 Oratosquilla oratoria | reverse complement strand
GGTAATCCGAAAGGTTGATGAACCCGTCTGTACTCTTAGGAATTAACATCTTACCTCTGTATAAGCGGCTCAGTTTCTTCTGAACACGTGATTCTGTAGCGTTGGCGTGCATGGAGAGGCTATGATGTAGGGCCCTCTCAATTTCGTCACGTAAGTGAGAGGCGAAGTTACAGTTGTGGAAAAGTTCCATAACTTTACCTAATTCTTCGTTTAAACTCCTAAGTAGTTGTTGCTTTTGGTCAATTTGCTCAAGCAACAGACTCCGTCTGAATTTGAGCGTGAAATCTTTAAGCTGCACTGCTCTGTCATGAAGGCGTATATTAGTGAATTTAGGGAGCAGGTTTTCATCAAGACATTTTCTATTGAAATTCACAGCATACTCAGCGTTCGTGATCTTTTTCTTAACACTTTCAATTCTTCTAATAATTCTCTTCTTAGAACTTGGTAAATTATAAATAATATTTCCAATGGACTCCATTGGAAATATTAGGCCACACAACGCAAACATTAACACAAAGACTGACATTTCACATGCAAAACGGCGCTATCAAAAATCACATCACAAAAACACACAACACTATCATATCACGAGACCAATTAAACGAAAACACAGTCATAATTTCAAAGACCAACGACAAAAGAAAATTAAAATGTTTGGAGGCAGTTTTGATCAAAAACCATATGCCAAATATCAACATACAGCAAAATATGTGCGGACATTTGGAACTTTTCGGGGCATCCCACGTCGCGCCACGAAGATGAAAAGTCCGGCAGCACTCTTGCACCACCATCTCTCCTAGTATTTCACATTTTGTAACTTTTTGTATTTATAAGCATGTATGTATCTTTAGAAAATAAAATTTACCAGAAGATGCCTAAGGTATAGGCGAAACGTCGTTAAGTTCTAGTTTTTATTTCCACAATGGACTCCATTGGAAATAATATATATATATATATATATATATATGCATATGTATATATATGTATGTATATGTAAATATATGTATATATATGTATATATATACATATATATGTATATATATATATAAATACATATATATATACACATGTGTGTGTGTGTGTGTGTGTGTATGTGTGTGTGTGTGTGTGTGTGTGTGTGTGTGTGTGTGTGTGTGTGTGTGTGTGTGTGTGTATGTGTGTGTGTGTGTGTGTGTGTGTGTGTGTGTGTGTGTGTGTGTGTGTGTGTGTGTGTGTGTGTGTGTGATTCAACATGGTCTTTGGATCACATGTTAGACTCATGTTCGACAGCTATTTCCTTTCCGGAAGAGAACTCAGAGCTCATATATGACCGATCTATGGGTAATGCTGTGACCTTACATGCACACACACACACACACACACACACACACACACACACACACACACACACACACACACACACACACATATATATATATATATATATATCTATATATATATATGTATGTGGGTTTCGCTCTATATATCAACTTGTCATAATGTACCAACATATATATGTATATATGTATATATATGTATATATATATATATATATATATATACACCTGTGTGTGCGTGTGCGTGTGTGTGTGTGTATTTACCTTGTTGTATTTACCTAGTTGTATTTCACGGGAAGGAGAGCTACGCTCGTGGTGTCCCGTCTCCATATCTCATTTTATCTAAACTATTTTTAAATTCATGTATTGTTCTTGCACACACTATTTTTTCATCCAACTTGTTCCAACTGTCTATTACTCTGTGAGGAAAGCTATTCTTTTTCAGATCTCTTCTATAGCTGTCCTTCTTGATTTTCTTTCCGTGTCCTCTTGTGTTTCCATCATCCCATTTTATCAGATTCTCTCTATCAATAACTTCTATGCCTTTCATGATTCTGTAAATAGCTATCAAATCTCCTCTCTCTCTTCTTTGCTCTAGTGTCTGTAGTTCAAGTTTTGCTAGTCTCTCTTCATATGATAGTTTTGAGAGTGTTGGTGCCAATTTTGTAATTGCTCTTTGTATTCTTTCAAGTTTTTTTTATACATTTTTTTGTACTTGGTGACCATACTGTTGCTGCATATTCCAATTTTGGTCTTATCAGAGTGGTTAGAATTTTCTTCACCATTTCTTCATCCAGGTATGCAAATGCTACTTTGATTGTTCTTATTAAATTATAAGTTTCTCCAAAAATCTTATTTATATGTTTCTCAGGTGACATATTATTCATAACAATGACTCCCAGGTCCTTCTCATTCTCTACTTTTTTTATTCCTTCTTCTCCCAATTTATATGATCCTATTATTTTGTTTTTGCTTTTTCCAAATTCCATTTTACTACACTTTTTAGTGTTGAACTCCATCTCCCACTTCCTACTCCTTTCCTGTACTTTGTTCAGATCATTCTGTAGTGACTCACAATCTTCATCCGTTTTCATTTTTTTCAACAGTTTTGCATCATCTGCAAAGAAGCTCATATAACTTTTAATCCCTTCATCCATATCATTAATATATATAGCAAACATTATTGGGGCCAGAACTGTTCCTTGTGGGACACCGCTTATTACTTCATCCCATTCTGATTGTTTATCTCTTATCACCACTCATTTTTCTTTCTTGCAAAAAGTTTTCCATCCATTTAAGCAGTTTGCCCTGTATTCCTCCTTCAGTTTCTAATTTCTTAAGCAACTTTTTGTGTGGTACTTTGTCAAAAGCTTTTTTTAAGTCTAGAAATGCACAATCAGCCCATCCATCTCTTTCTTGTATTATCTATTAGCCTTGAATAGAAACATATCAAATTGGTGACGCATGATCGTCCTTGTCTGAATCCAAATTGCCTTGTATTTAGCACGTTGTTTTTTTCTAAATATTTTACCCGTCTACTTTTGACAATTTTTTCACAAATATTTGCTATTGTACTTGTTAGAGAGACTGGTCTATAGTTGGTAGGGTCTTCCTTATTTCCCCCTTTATATATAGGTACTATATTTGCTCTTTTCCAATCTTCTGGGACTTTTCCTTCTTTCAAGGAACTGTTTATTATGCTATGTATTTTGTCTGCCAGTTCTTTCCTGCATTCTTTCAAAATCCAGTTTGCTATTTCATCTGGTCCATGTGATTTTCTAACATCAAGATTACTCAAGTGTATATTTCATTCTTTGTTACTTCTATTTCTTTCATGGGGGGGACTTTCTCTTTCCATTCGATCTCTTCAGGTTGTATGTTCTCTCTTGTAAACACTGATTTAAAATGTTTGTTCATAATTTCCGCCATTTCTATTTCCTCTGTATATTCAACTCCTCCTTGCCTTAATTTTTTCCAAATCTTGTTTGTTTTTCAGTTTGTTGTTTACAAATCTGTAAAATAGTTTTGGTTGATCTTTACACTTTTCTATGACATCTTTTTCATATTTTCTCTTTTCCTCTCTGCACGTTTGTACATATTCATTTCTATAACAAGTATATATTTTCCACTTTTCAGGTCTTTTGTCCTTTCTCCACTTTGTCCAAGCTTTATCTCTTTTGTCTTTTAACTCCTCACAACTTTTGCTGTACCAACATTTTATATATTTCTTTTCTTGTTTTTGTCTTGGGACATACTGTTCCACTCCTTTTTTATATATTTTTTTCAAAATATTCCATTTCTCTTCCACTGTTGTTCCTTCTTTGCATATTCCTTCCCAGTTTTCTTTTTGAAAGAATTCTCTTATTTTATCAAAATTTGTTTTTTCATACATCATTCTTCCTTTTCTATATTGTTCATTTCTTTTCATGTATTTTTCCTCACTTAATTCCAGTTTAATCAATATATGGTCACTTTTACTTATTGGTGTTTTATATTCAATCTTTTCCACTATTCCAGGTTCAGATGTGATTAATTATTAGGTCCAGTCTCGATGGTTCTTATTTATTTCTATACCTAGTGGTTCTCTGTATCCACTGTGTCATTGTATGATCAACAATCATCTCGAGTAGAACATTTCCCCATGAGCCGTCTCCACCCTTTGCTGTCATCTCTTCCCAGCAGACTTTTTGCAATTAAAGTCGCCCATCATAACTATTCTTCCTCCCTCTTCCATTATCTTATTTAATGTTATCTTTGTGTCCTCTAACATACTTTTATGTTCCCTCTCTTCCCACGAGGCTGTTTTCGGAGGCACATAATTCACCACAAACTTTCTGTGCTTCTTATCTCTATCTTCCACTTCGATCATAATCATCTCTACTGGATTCTTTCCATATTTAATACACTTCACATTTATATCCTTCTTAGTCAGGAACATAACTCCACCCCCTTGTTTTGTCTCTCTGTTTCTAATCCAATAATTATATGCATCATTACCTACACTGTTGGGTGGTAGTTCACCTTTTAATTTTGTTTCCACAATTCCCATTATGTCCGGTTCTTTTTCCTTCAGATAATCATTCAGCTCATTCAATCCTGTTATTAATCCATCTATATTTGTGTAAGACACTCTTAGTTTTCTGTCACTTCCACTTTCTGTTTCATTCCTACTTGTTGCCCTTTTCCCTCTTGTGTTGTGTGACCAGTGTTCCTCGTCATATGGGGTTCTTTCTTCCTCAACTTCAATAGGTATCTGTTCCACGGCCTCCCTCTGATTACATAGAAGTTTCCCTGGTCCTTCTCCTCTGAATTTTTCTTTTCTGCTTCCTCCCTAAGGTCCTTATCTCTTTTCCTCTCTTCCTTAGTCATATCATGGGTTACCCCTACTTTCTTAGATATGTCTGCGTAACTTGATTTAAAATCTTTTAGCCTATACAGATTCCTCATAATTCTTTCCTTAATATTTCCTTTCAGAGTCACCAAGATAGGTCTCGCTCTGCCTTCATCTAATCCTTCATACTTTCCCAATCTCCTTATTTCTTCTATCTCACTTTCATAACAGGTGATTCCCATTCCCTTACAAAGTTCGATAAATACCAACTTGTCATGCAATACCTTCTGCTCTCTTATATCTAAATTCATCCCAGGAATCACTTCTTCAGGCATTCTATGAAGTACAATGTTATTGACTCTATCCATTCTACTTTGCACCTTCCTAGTTGCCATTTCTACAAAGTTCTGATCGTTTTGCTTATCACTACCACCAGGTCTAGCCGTATCACCTTTTTCCTTAAGGACATCCCTATATGTCTTGTCCATCTCTTCCTTAATTTCAATATTTGCTGCTCCCTTCACCTCATTCAACCATTCAGTTTTACTAGTTTGCATTTTATTTTCTACTATCTCTACTATATCATCTCTTATTTCCTTACTTATATCTTTCTTTATTTCCTTCAGGCCTGTACTAACTTCTTTTTTTACTTCAGCTTTCATATTCATTTCCATGTTTACCATATCCTCCTTTACCTCAATCCATTGTTCATTAGTCGCTATTTCAATGGCATCCATGCGTTTTTCCACAGTATCCTGCCTCTTTGAAATTGTGGTGATTTGCTTAACCATCTTGCTGAATACGGTATTACACTTGCTACAATACCAATGAATAGTGCTTACCTCATTTTCTGCTAAAAATTCATATACTTCCTCTGACATCTTTTCACACTTTGCGTGATGCCACATATCACACAAGTTACATACCAATCCTTTATCGTCATCACGGACCACCTTCTCACAAGTTGGGCAAATGGTGCTCTGTTTACTTCCCCAGTCCTGTTCGTCGTCTTCCATGTTCTTCTCCACACTTATTTTCCTCTATTATTGTTACATTTCATCCACTTTTTCACTTAATTCCCACTGTCCCAGTTCAGTGGACACACTATTTGTTCCTGTTCGTAGTTATCTGATTTGGCCTTGGTAATTATGTTGTGTGTGTGTGTGTGTGTGTGTGTGTGTGTGTGTGTGTGTGTGTGTGTGTGTGTGTGTGTGTGTGTGTGATTCAACATGGTCTTTGGATCACGTGTTCGACTCTATCCGACAGCTATTTCCTTTCCGGAAGAGAACTCAGAGCTCACATATGACCGATTTATGGGTAATGCTGTGACCTTAAATGCACACACATATCCAACTCCCCGACCACGAGCGTTGGAGTAACGAGTCACAGCGCAGTGATACTGAAATTATTTCAGGCCTGGTCGGGATTCGAATCCAGACCGCCTGTAATGGCGGCCGGAAACTCTACTAATGCGCTACGAGTCGCGCGCGCGCGTGCGTGTGTGTGTGTGTGTACATATATATGTATATACATATATATATATATATATATATATATATATATATATATATATATATTTATATATATATATATATATATATATATATATATATCTTCAAAGTTTATGTGGATAAAGGTGAAGCGGGGAAGAGAGATGTGGGTTTTTGTACGTGCGTATGGGCCTGGTAGTGAGAAGAGAGTAGAGGAAAGGGAGGCTTTTTGGGTAGCTTTAAATGAGTGCATAGAGGGATTAGGGAAAAATGTCAATGTAGTTGTATTGGGAGACCCTAATGCTAGGGTAGGAAACAAACCAATAGACGGAGTGATTGGAATGTATGGAGTTCCAGGTAAAATCGTAGTGGAGAATTGATGGTGATGTGTCTTGAGAGTTGATGATAGTAAATACAGTGTTTAGGAAGAAAGTCAAGCATAAGTACACATGGGAGAGGGTGGTGGATGGAAGGGTGGTAGATAGAGCGTTAATGGATTATATAGTGATGACCAGGAGTATGGTAGGAAGAGTTAAGGATGTACACGTTCTAAGGGGAGAGAGTGGGTGGAATATCAGATCAATTTTTGGTGAAAGGTAAATTGAGAGTGGAGAATAAGTGGAGAAAGAGGAAAAGGGCAGAAGGTAGGGAGGCACTTTGAATGAACTGCTTAAATAAGAAAGAAATGGAGAACAAGTATAAGAAGAAGCTGAGAGAGGAGTGCGAAGTAGTGAAGGATAGAGTAGAACTAGGAGTGGAGGAGGAATGGGATAGTTCAAGGAGGGAGTCATAAGATGTGCAAGGATGGTGTGTGGATCATGGAGTGGGGAGGAGATATAAGGAAGAGTAGTGAGTGGTGGGATGAGGAATCAAAGAAGGATGTAGAAGATAAGAAGCAGGCTTTCATAGATTGGTTACAAATTAGGACGAGGGAATCGTATGAGAAGTACAAAGTAAAGAGAAGGGAAGTTAAGCATAAGATAAATGAAACAAAGAGGAGAGCAGGTTTGAAATAGGGTAAGACTATGCCAGAAAAATTTTAAGGTAATAAAAAGATGTTTTGGAAAGACATTAAAAGAGGAAGAGGAGTAAATAAGTAGAGAAGAAAAGGTAAAAGGTGCAGATGGAGAGATGATAATGGAAGAGAAGGCAGTGAGAGGAAGGTGGGCAGAGTATTTTAGTGAGTTACTAAATGTGAAGGAGGCTAGGAAGGGAAAGGTAGTTGCAGTGGGAAGCGCTAAGAAAATGAGAGTGATGAGTGAGGAAAATAGAGGAGAAATAGGAAAAGATGAGGTGAAAGCAGCTGTTAAGATGATGAGAGCAGGTAAGGCACCTGGGCTGGATGGATGCCATACAGAATGTCTGAAGAAAGGAGGTACTGTTATAGTGAACTGGCTGGTGAGGTTATTTAATGTTTGTTTATGAGAGGGTAGAGTGCCGGAGTACTGAAGGATTGATTGTATCGTTACGCTTTACAAGGGAAAGGGGGAAAAGTGTGAGTGTAGTAGTTTCAGAGGGATCAGCTTGTTGAGTGTAGTTGGAAAGGCCTATGGAAGGGTCTTGATTGAGAGGATTAGGAGAGGAACAGAGGGAGTAGTTGCTGAGGAACAGTGTGGTTTTGGGACAGGTGGGGGTTGTGTGGATCGGATTTTTGTGGTGAAACAGATGTATGCGAGGGCTGTGGGAGGAGGTGGGGATGTTTTTTGGGCTTTTATGGATTTTGAAGAGGCTTAAAACAGAGTAGATGGGGGCGGGCACTGTAGGAGGTGCTGCGGATATGTGTGATGGGAGGAGAGCTGTTGGGAGCGGTCAGGAGGTGGAGAGGGTGAGTGGTTTGAGGTAAGGGTGGGACTTCGTCAGGGATGTTTTATGTCTCCCTGGCTGTTCAATCTATACATGGATGGGGTGGTGCGAGAGGTGAATGCAAGGGTGGTGGGTGGGGGGTTGGAGGTGGTTGGAGAAAGTGGAGAATGGTGGGAAATAGGCCAGTTGTTGTTTACTGACGACACCGCTCTTGTAGCAGGATCAGAGGAGGGACTGAGGAAGTTGGTGACGGAGTTTGGGAGGGTGTGTGAAGGAAGGAAGGTGAAGATAGATGTGGGTAAAGGTGGGGTGATGAGGTGTGCAAGGGGGGTGGAGTGAAAGCGGGCTGGAGGTGAGCATTGGGGGGAGACTGGAGGAAGTCGATAGTTTTGGATATTTGAGTGCGAATGTGGCAGGAAAGGGAGGAGTGGGGGTGGAGGTAGAATGTAGATTGAGACAAGCGAGTAAATACCTTGGTGGATTAAAAAGTGTAATGAGGAATAGACATCTGGGAATGGATGCTAAGAAGTTATATGAAGGAGTGATTGTGCCGACAGTAATGTTCGGGGCAAAAACATGGAACATAGGAGAGGAAGAGAGGAGGAGTTTGAATGTGTTTGAGATGGAATGTCTGAGAAGTAAGATAGGGGATACTAGGCTAGATAGAGTGGGAAATGAGGAGGTGAGGAGAACAGGGGTGGAAAGGGAGTATGGAGATAGGGTTGATGAGAGAGTATTAGGATGGTTTGGACACATGGAGAGAATGAATGAAGAAAGATTAGTAAAAGAGGTGTGGATGGCAGAGGTGGAAAGAGTGAATATGGGGGGGGGGGGCGTCCTAGGATGAGATGGATGGATGGGGTAAAAGGGGCATTGGGAAAGAGAGGAATGTTTGTTAAGGATGGACGGGAGAGGATAGAAGATAGGGGTGAATGGAGAAGGGTTGTGTATAGATGATGCTGTGATGCATGAGAGGGAGTGGGTGGGGGATGGGGAGTGAGAAAGTATGTATGAGAAATTTGACGCAGCCCGAGGGGATTTCTCCCCTTCTTCTTTTCTGCATGAGGGGACGGAGAGGGGGGTCGCCGAATTAATGAAGCGGCCTTGCTATGGATGTGCTGTGTCTTGCGACACTGCTTCTGACCCAGGGCAAAAGACAGGATGCAGGGATGACCCGTCATCCAGGAGGTACCAAAATGAGAGGGAGGGAGGGGGGTGGAGGGGAGTGGAATATGTAGAGGATGGAATGGGTGGGAGTGTTTTCTATGCCTTTTTTTGGCTACCCCCCGTATAAGGGGGAAAAAGCCTTTGGTATATGTACACACACACACACACACACACACACACACACACACACACACACACACACACACACACACACACACACACACACACACACATATATATATATATATATACACACATATATATATACATATATATATACATATACATATAATATATACATATATATGTATATATATATATACATATATACATATATACACACACATACATACATATACATTATATATATATATATATATATATATCTAGATATATATATATATATATATATATATATATATATGCATGAATGTACTCTGAGGATGTCTGAATAGACAAAAGCGATTGGTCATCAGTTTATCTTTTTCCTTGGTGGTTTATATATATATATATATATATATATATATATATATATATATATATATATATATATATATATATATATATATATGCGTAAGTAACTACTGAGAAAAGCAAACTAACAAAGCAGAGCACTTTCGTATAATTACATCTTCAGTACTGATACAAAGAAGAAATTATAAAATGAAGAAACAAGGTACAGAATATATGACTGAATGAGGCATGGTGAAGAGGGAATTCGTAGAGGTAGTGGAAGAAGTACACATGACATTTGATAACGTCTTGAAAACCATCAAATATGGGACAATTGCTCATATCTGGCAAATATAACTATCTAATTTGTACAAACCTTGATGGAGATTAACATTTATTCCCTTACTAGATTTGATCAAACTGCATTCAATTAAATTTCTTTCTGTGATGTTATTGTTGTATGTGATGACTTAAGCGTTATCCCAATCAACTGAGTGGTTAAAATGGTTCATATGGTTGAATATGCCACTAGATTGGTTTTCCTCTCTAATGTATTTGTTGTGTTGATTAATTCGTGTTTTTGAGTGTTTTAGCAGTCTGACCAACATAAAAGTGATTGCATGATTTACAAGGTATTTTGTACACACACCCTTTATCACTATTGATAGAATTATTTATGAGGAATTGTCTTACAGTGTTCTTATTGTTAAAAACTACATTAATGTTGAAATTACGTAATATATTTGGAATGTTTTGCAGGTTGTCTTGGTACGGTAGAATAAACAAGTTATTCATATTAAGATTTTGAGTTGACCTAAGGTTATGAAAGGTTCTTTTAGCACAATTGTAAGCTGTATCAAGACCATGTGTGGGGTATTGCAGCTTAGTACCAATATTGTATATATATCTTATTTCATGATTGATATACTTTGGGCTGCAAATGCGTAGAGCCCTAAGGAACATCGAAAAAAAATCGTTTTACGCCATCAGGATATGAGGAATAATAGTGTATATATGAACAAACATTGGTTGATTTACGATATACACTAAACTTCAACTCACTTTCATGGCGGTAGATATTACAATCAAGGAAAGGCAAAATACCTTTATTCTTTATCTCCACCGTGAACTTAATGGAACTGAACAAATGATTAAGTTTACATAAAAAATCATTTACATTAACTTGAATGAGCCACAGACATAAGATGTCATCAATGTATCGCAGCTATATTATGTTGGATGGCATTATCTTATTTAATATTCTAGTTTAAAAAAACTCCAAATATAAATCACTCAATATGTGGGAGAGAGGATTACCCATACTCATGCCAAATTTCTGAGAATAAAATTTATCATTAAATTGGAACTTGCAGTCTTTAACGCACAATTTAATCAGTTCAATTAAGGTACCTGAGGGTAATGGTAAATCGTGCTTATTTAACTCTTTTAGATAGATTAGATCATCCAAAGGAACTTTAGTAAATAAATTAATGATATTATAGCTTACTAGTTTGAATTTGTAATCTGGTTTTATTTCACCTAGTTTGTTAATAAGGTCTAAAGTGTTCTTACATGTGAAGTGGAAATAGTTCCAGCTAGTGGGCTAAGAGTTGTTACCAACCATTTCGAAAGTTTGTACGAAGCTGAACCTATTGAAGAAACAATTGTTCTTACCGGGTAATTTGGTTTATGTGTCTTAATTAAACCGTACGTGTAAGGCACAGGAGGGCTAATAGAAGTGAACTATTTGATGAGTTCACTATTTCCATTCAACAATTCTTTTATCTTCTTGTTGAAATGGCTATTCACTGATTCAGTAGGATTTTTCAAATGTTGGACATAAGTATATTGATCCTTAAGTAGTTTATCCATTTTGTTTTAATAATACTTTTTGTTCATAATTACTACGGCGTTTGATTGATCAGTTTTTGTGATATGTAAATCACTGTCCCTTTTGAGAGTATTAATAGCAATGTGGAAACGTTCAGGACAACTGGGAGGTACCTGATTAGCTAAAGCACCATGAACAATACCTTTGTATATATTACAAAAAGCTTTAGCAATGTTAATGATGTTAGATGGATTTGAATTATTGGCAAAGCTGAGCCCAAATCCGATTGAGCCTTGGTGAGTGGCTTATATGATAAGTTAACCATGAAATCTGGGTTAGCATGTTTGGTCCCGTCACTGTCATTAATGAGGGGCTAGTAATTTCATGTTTAACTTTCTTGTAAGGTTCTCACACTCCATCCTTATTTTTCCATAACAGTAGTCCAAAAGCACCTTGACATGAGATAATACATAACACTGGAATTTATGCCAACTAATACGCTTGATCCTAAAGGATTCTTTGATTTCTAATTTGGCAATGTCGATTCGTTTCTTAAGAATGATGCGCTTGAAACCATCAAATGGGGGATCAGACATCTTCACAAGCCGTTGAGGTAAAACTGACTTGGTTAACACTTGTTCTTTCATGTAGGTTTTTAGAAATTATAGTCGTAGTCGCAGCTTGTGGGCTTTAACCAAGGACCAAGAAAAATCGTGTACATAAGAAGCAAGTCCAGGGTTCAAATGAGTAAAGTTCTCGAAGAATCGTGTAGTATCCATAATGTAATAAAAACACTAGGAACGTGTGTTCACAAATGCATAACCAATGGGAAAAGTACTAATGAAGCAGAGCGCTTTCGTATAATTACATATTCAGTGCTGATACAAAGGAATTATAAAATGAAAAAACAAGGTACAGAATATATGACTGAGTGAGACATGGTGAAAATGGAATTCGGAGAGGTAGTGGAAGAAGTACACGTGACATTTGATACCGTCTTGGTAACCAACAAGTATGAGACAATTGCTCATAATTGGTATATTGCCATTTAAATAATTATTCATATATATACTGTACACACACACACACACACACACACACACACACAC
>NC_134817.1:16075043-16080043 GCF_046742065.1 Oratosquilla oratoria | reverse complement strand
TGACATAGTTTGAGAAGGTGTGTGAAAGAAGGAAGCTGAAAATAAATGTGGGCAAAAGTAAGGTGATGAGATGTACAAGGGGAGAGAGTGACAGTAGGCTGGAAGTGAGCATTAAGGGTGAGAAACTGGAGAAAGTGGATAGTTTTAGATACTTGGGTGCGAATGTGATAGGAAAGGGAGGAGTGGGGGTGGAGGTAGAATGTAGATTGAGAGAAGCGAGTAAATGTCTTGGTGGATTAAAAAGTGTAATGAGAAATAGATATCTGGGAATGGATGCAAAGAGGAGGTTATATGAAGGAGTGATTTTGCCAACAGCAATGTACGGGGCAGAAACATGGAACATGAGAGAGGAAGAGAGAAGGAGTTTGAATGTGTTTGAGATTAAATGTCTGAGAAGTATGATAGGGGTTACTAGGCTAGATAGGGTGAGAAATGAGGAGGTGAGGAGGAGAACAGGGGTGGAAAGGGAGCTGGGAGATAGGGTTGATGAAAGAATATTAGGATGGTTTGGACACATGGAGAGAATGAATAAAGAAAGATCAGTAAAAGAAGTGTGGAAGGCGGAGGTGGAAGGAGTGAATTTGAGGGGGCGTCCTAGGATGAGATGGATGGATAGGGTGAAAGGGGCTTTACAAAAGAGAGGAATGTCTGTTGAGGAAGGATGGGAGAGTACAGAAGATAGGGGTGAATGGAGAAGGGTTGTGTATAGATGAGGCTGTGATGGATGAGGGGGAGTGGGTGGGGGATGGGGGATGGGGGGTGAGGATGTTTGAAAAAAAAAAACCGCAGCCCGAAGGGATTTCTCCCCGTCTTCTCCTTTTCTGCATGAGGGGACGGAGAGGGGGGGGGTCGCCGAATTTATGAAGCGGCCTTGCTGTGGATGTGCTGTGTCTTGCGACACTGCATCTGACCCAGGGCAAGGGACAGGATGCAGGGATGACCCGTCATCCACGAGGTACCAAGATAGGAGAGAGGGAGGAGGGTGGAGGGGAGTGGAGTGTGTGGGAAGTGAAATGGGTGGGAGTGATTTCTCTGCTTTTTTCTTTTTGGCTACCCATCGTGTAAGGGGGGAAAACCCTTTGGTATATATATATATATATATATATATATATATATATATATATATATATATATATACGTACATACATATACAGGATACCATATGTTCATCACACACATATGCAGGATATATGTCATTGTCTTAGACTCCTGAACTTGACGCACCTGATTGGCTCATACTTTCCGGCAATTGACGCATCCTGAATGGCCGAAACTTTACGTAACCGACGTAACTCATTAGCAGACAATTGATATTTACTCTGTACTTGATCCTCTTACCCTGTGTGTGTGTGTGTGTGTGTGTGTGTGTGTGTGTGTGTGTGTGTGTGTGTGTGTGTGTGTGTGTGTGTGTGTGTGTGTGTGTGTGTGTGTGTGTGTGTGTGTGTGTGTGTGTGTGTGTCTGTGTCTGTGTCTGTGTCTGTGTCTGTGTCTCTGTGTCTGTGTGTGTGTGTGTGTGTGTGTGTGTGTGTGTGTATGTTTATATTAAACACACGTTTATGTTAAATCATTATCACATTTTTGGCTCACAAAAATTTCCCTGTGAACATTAGTCTTTTTCGTACCAGATAACGCTGACACTTTGATTTTAGCCGTTGCCAGGCCATTTTATTCATCATCGTGTTCATTTCTTGTTTAGCAAAGGGGTCAAAATGAATTTAAAGGAACTTGGATTGGTTTTATCATTTTTACTTTAGATTTGTCTTAGTTATTACCTGATCAATGACGATTTTCTTTTACTCGTAAGACTTTACGATTTTGTTCAGCGGACTCCTGGTCAATGCAAAATTTGGATGAGAGCTCTCCGTCCCTATAAAGCGTTATAAAGAAACTCATTCAATACTGCTTTAACCCTCATATGTATAATAAGTTGGAGAAGGTATCTTAAAAATATTCGCTGTCGTATATACACGAATAATGTCAATATCATATTCTCGAAGCAATGGAAATTATTATTTTGCACTTTAACAACAAACAAGAGGCGCCAGGACGACACTGCTCACACCTGGTCTCGTTTGACGGATCTTTTCGGTTATACGAACTATCGTTTTTTTGGGTATTTTTACATTTTTTCAATGTATTTTTTTCCGTACAATCCGAAAATGACATTGTTTTTTTGGAGAAACCAATAGGTAAAAAGTTATTCAACTTTAAAGTTATTTATTCCCTATGTAATACTGAAGAAATGCTAACTTTCATTTTTCCTCTCTTTCAGGGCAAAAATCACGTTATTTAGGTTAATATGAATACTAAATACAATCTAAAGTGGCTATTTGAGAATATTAAAACAGAGCTTGATGCGGCAAAATTCCTTCAAGAGAAGAATATTATACCACAGAGCAAAAAATGCCAAAGAAAGCATGAAATGGAACTAAAAGAAATGAATGGATGCGCTAAATGGCGTTGCAACAAATCAAGTTGTGGTCAGGAAAATGTTACAGTTCGTAAAAATACTTGGCTGGAGGGCTCAAAATTACCTTTGACAAAAATCATTATTTTCATATATTCATGGGCAAAAGACTACACAAGCTCTAATTACTGCAACGATGAGATTGAAATCAACAAGGATACAGCAGTCGATTTCAACAATTATCTCAGAGAGGTAAGTAAATATCAATAAACTAAACTAAACTAACCTAACCTAACCTAACCTAACCTAACCTAACCTAACCTAACCTAACCTAACCTAACCTAACCTAACCTAACCTAACCTAAACTAACCTAACCTATCCTTTCCAGGTATGTGCTGAAACATTGCTGAAAACCCCAATGGTCATTGGCGGACCTGATACAACGGTGGAAATTGATGAAACTCATTTCAGCAAGAGAAAATACAACAGAGGAAGAGAGCTACCAGAGCAATGGGTCTTTGGTGGAGTATGCAGAGAAACCAAAGAATGTTTTTTGTATGCTGTTCCAAGAAGAAATGCTGAAACACTGACACAATGCATAAAAAGGAGCATTCGACCTGGAACAACAATAATAAGCGACCTTTGGAAAGCGTACGACGGCATATCACTACTTGATGGATATAATTATAAACACTGCACTGTGAATCACTCCGAGAATTTTGTAGACCCTAAAACAGGTGCAAACACTCAAGCGGTTGAAAGTATGTGGCATAGCTTGAAAATGAAGAAAAAACGCCAAGGAGGGATTCACCGACAAATGATTGATTCTTATCTCTGCGAGTTTGTGTGGCGGAAACGTATAGAAAAGGACCAATATTTTGAACAAATATTGCTAGATATAAGTAATTTTGACGTAAAGTAATTCTTTTGAAGGAAAAGAGTTCTTTATTTGATAAAAGATTGAAAACATCAAGTAGACCTAAAACAGGTGCAAACACTCAAGCGGTTGAAAGTATGTGGCATAGCTTGAAAATGAAGAAAAAACGCCAAGGAGGGATTCACCGACAAATGATTGATTCTTATCTCTGCGAGTTTGTGTGGCGGAAACGTATAGAAAAGGACCAATATTTTGAACAAATATTGCTAGATATAAGTAATTTTGACGTAAAGTAATTCTTTTGAAGGAAAAGAGTTCTTTATTTGATAAAAGATTGAAAACATCAAAGAATGTATGTCTTACATTTGATAAAAGAAAGGAAAAATCAAAGTTTGCATTTCTTCAGTAATGCATAGGAAATAAATAACTTTAAAGTTGAATAACTTTTTATCTATCCATTTCTCCAAAAGAACAATGTTATTTTCGGATTGTACGGAAAAAATACGTTGAAAAAATGTAAAAATACCCAAAAAATCGATAGTTCGTATAACCGGAAAGATCCCGTTTGACTACATCTCAGGAGACATAAACTTGTAAATGCCCGGTTTCATGCACTTCGTTACACTTACTCATTCTGCAAATCTATTTGAAGTTTCAAACTCGATTATCTTATTCAATGTAGGTAACGTTACTGTAGCAAAGGAGTCAAACCTGCTCCACTATAAAGTGGCCTATAGGTCCATATATAGAGGGTTGTTTCGTAGTTCTACGACCTATGCTGGCAAGCCGTGTTGTATTTCTGTGACATCAGCTCATAAAATATGTTGTAACTGATTAGAAGTAACTTTTTACTCTATTAATGAGTTGTTTTGTATTTCTGTCCCATCTACTGTACCTTGTATTTCTGCTTTCTCGGCACCTACGAGACCTCACCTGCTCGTCACGCACTTGTTCAGTGAAACTAAGAAGACCAGATTTTGTTTAAAGGTTCACGCACACACGAACGTACACACAAAGTGAATTATCGTACAAACTTTGTTTTCATCCGTAATTTTTTTTATTACTTTCAGAAAAACAAAACAAAACATGGATAGCTTATCCGAGATTGACACAAGATTACGCTCCTCGGTTACTTTTTATTACTCTATTCAACGAATTTACGCGCGCACACATGCACACAAAATAAAAATATGCATGCATAGACACAAAAGATTACGGTCCTTGATTACTTTTTATTATTCTATTCAGTGAATGTACGCGCGTACACATGCACACAAAATAAAGATATGCATGCATAGACACAAAACGAACGCGTGCACAAGGAAACGAACACATACGTATATCTAAGAACACAACCGCGCATGGAACTGTACCCAGGGCTGAAGTAATTTCAGTATCGCTGCGCTTCGAGTCGTAACTCCAATTCTCGTGGGCGGGGAGTTGGGTGTGTGTGTGCGTGTTAGGTTACAACATTACCCATAGATCGGTCATATATGAGCTCTGAGCTCTCTTCCGGGAGGGAAATAACTGTCGATTACGAGTCCAACACGTGATCCAAGACCATGGTGAATCGCATATGCGCACACACAGCCATGCATACAAACGCACGCACGCATATGTATCTCAACCATAGAGTTTATAAAAATATGACAGAGAAAAGCAAAAATAGAAATAAAGTAAAGAAAGTTGAAAAAAGTAATCTTGTAAATGAACTT
>NC_134817.1:16067543-16070043 GCF_046742065.1 Oratosquilla oratoria | reverse complement strand
AAATAGGCAAGCACTTTGGAGTAGACATTGATACAAGTTTGCGAAAGAAAAAAATACTTCAGGAACTCGTTGAAAATCTGATCGAAGATGAGATCTTATCTCCAGAAGAGATTACAGCTATACAAATTCCTTCAAATAGGTTAGAAATAGAGGCACGACTAACCGAACTTAAGATTAAGGAGATTGAATTAAAGGTCAGGAGAGTAGAAATTGAGGAGGAAGCTAAACTGAAACAAATCCAAATTGAGGCAGAATTTAAAGCTAAAGAGGAGGAAACTAAACTGAAACAAATGCAAATTGAGGCAGAATTTAAAGCTAAAGAGGAGGAAACTAAACTGAAACAAATGCAAATTGAGGCAGAATTTAGAGCTAGAGAAGAGGAAGCTAAGGTGAAACAAGTAGCTAAAGAGGAGGAAACTAAACTGAAACAAATGCAAATTGAGGCAGAATTTAAAGCTAGAGAAGAGGAAACTAAAATCAAATTGGCAGAATTTAAAGCTAGAGAAGAGGAAGCTAAAGTGAAACAAGTAGAGTTAGAATTAAAGAAGACAGAAGTAGAAGCTAGGATTGTTGATAGACAACCCGTAGTTCAGGAAGGTCATATAGATATTTCCAAGTATGTAAAACTTCTACCCCAATTTTCAGAAGGAGAGCCAGAAATTTTCTTTCTTCAGTGGGAAAAATTGGCACGACAGTTACAAATCCCTAAAGAAAATTGGCCATTAATCATTCAAACACAATTTAAGGGTAAGGCTCAGCAAATTTATACTTCTCTTTCAGAAGCAGAAAGCGAGTATGATAATATGAAAGCTTGTATTTTAAAAGCTTATGAACTAATACCAGAGGCCTATAGACAGAAATTCCGTAATTATAGGAAGACACCTCAGTTAACATACGTAGAATATGCGGCTCAACAAGAGAGGTTATTCAATAGGTGGTGTTTGGCTAGTGAAACGGACACCTTAGATAGACTTAAACAGTTGATTTTATTGGAGCAGTTTAAGAATACCTTAGAGACAGATCTTAGGATTTTTATAGATGATCATGTTCCCGAAACTTTAACTAAAGCTGCTGTATTGGCTGATGAGTTCACACTAAATCATAAACCTAAGTCAAGACAAATGGAATCTCAAAAGTCAAAGTCATATATTCCAGATTCAACAAATTACTCTGATCCTTGGTCCCCAAAGAAACGCTTTGAAAATCAGTCTAGCCCATCACATTTCAGTTACAGGTCTGATTTCAATCAATATCCTCCAAACCAACCTTGGCAAAGAATGGAAAGGTTTAAGACTAATCCCCCTGTAACTTGTTCACATTGTAAACAGGTTGGCCATCACATTTCTAATTGCAGAAAGAGACTGACACCCTCATTCTCCAATAAGACACCAACTCTTGTAAGTAATATAAAATCAGATGATTCAAAATCCTCTATTCAGGATGAACTACCAAAGAAGCCGGTATTGTCAAGTAATGTAGAACCCCCCTCATCAGATCATGATCCTTGTTTCAAACCATTTGTATCTTCAGGAACTATATCTCATAGTAGTAGTTCACAACAATATCCTATTTCCATACTCCGAGACACAGGAGCAAAGCAAAGTCTGATTTTAAATTCTGTCTTGCAGAATCTGGGTGAGTCATATACAGGTTATGATATATTGATAGAAGGAGTTGGAGGAATTGTAAAATGTCCATTACATAATGTTTTCTTGCGGTCTGATTTAACAACCGGAATGGTTAAAGTAGCAGTAGTAGATTCTCTTCCCATAGTAGGAATATCCTTATTGTTGGCCAATGACATCGCTGGAAGCAAAGTCATTTCTCCTTTAATAACAAATAACCCTAAGACCTCAGTAGAACCTTCAGATAACTTACAGTTGTTTCCCGCTTGCGCTGTAACCAGATCTCAGTACAAGAAATCTGAAGAGGAGACTTATAATTTAGAATCCCTATTCTCCCAAACTGACCCATCTTCTTCTTCACCAGTTTCTCTATCTAGAGCAGAATTAATCAAAGAACAGAAGTCAGATCATTCTCTTAAAAATTTGTACGAGATTGTTTCATCTCCAGAAGAAGTTGAAAATATGTCACGAGGTTTCTATATAGAAAACGGAGTCCTAATGCGAAAATGGAGAGCACCCACCGCAACCGCTGACCAGCCATGGCAAGTAAGGAATCAAATAGTCCTCCCTCTTGGTTTCAGGAATAATGTTCTAAGATTGGCTCATGATACTCCCTTAGCAGGTCACTTAGGGGTAAGAAAGACCTTGTTCAACATAACCCAACATTTCCATTGGCCCACGGTTGTCAAAGATGTTGCCCAATATTGTAAAACATGTCATACATGTCAACTTGTAGGTAAGCCCGACCAGAAAATTGTAGAAGCTCCACTCCATCCCATTCCTGTAATGGAAGAGCCATTTAAAAAAGTTCTTATTGACTGTGTAGGACCTTTACCTCCTTCAAGTAAAGGAAATCAGTACATTCTCACAATCAT
>NC_134817.1:16042543-16060043 GCF_046742065.1 Oratosquilla oratoria | reverse complement strand
TAGGTGGTTCAAATATTCACCATTAATCTTCAAGCCTTTCTCTTCCCAACTCAACCTTCTGAAAATCTCTTCCAAGCAAGATGTAAAAATTTGGGTGAAATTGTATCGCCTTGCCGTACTCCTTTGTCGATTTTGATTTTTTCTGCATACTTATGTAGTCGAATTATAGAGATACTTTCGAGCGTTGGAGGTACTTGCCAAGGACCCCGCCGTCAGGATCACCACCGTGGACAAAGGTGGAGGAGTGGTGGTAATGGACGCATCTTCCTACCTACATAAGATAACTGACCTCCTTAGCGATGAAAACGCTTACGACGAAGTCACCCAGGCGAAAGTGGACGTCGAGACAAATAACTTTCTTAAGGCAGCCAGGAGGATTCTTAGGAAATCAGAAACTGGTAAGTGTTTACTTCACCTCCTGCCAAACCTCCCACGTCCAGCCACCCTGTATGGGCTCCCAAAAACCCACAAGCCCAATATACCCATGAGACCCATTACATCAGGGATCGGGAGTGCGCCACACAAACTGGCAGGTGCGCTGGCCAAACATTTGTCTCGCCTTTTGGGCACCATCAGCGGTGCTAATTTGAAACACTCAGGGGACCTATTGAATAGAATTAAGGACATTCCTGCTCGCAACAAAAAGTTGGCCAGCCTGGATGTGACTTCTTTATTCACACGTGTCCCGACCCTTAAAGCGATTGACCTCCTTAGGGCTAAAATCACTAGTTCCGACACCGACCTCCCTATTCCCCCCAATGACTTTATGGATTTAATACAGCTTTGTGTCCAATTCAATTATTTCAAATTCCAGGACCATTACTTTCATCAAAGGTTTGGCATGGCCATGGGCTCTCCTTTGAGCGCCGTCCTTTCCAACCTATTCATGGAATTTCTAGAAGCAGGGGCATTCTCAGATATCGTTCCTGGCAACGTAGTATGGCTTCGCTATGTGGATGACATACTACTAATTTCCCCCAGACGGTTTGACATCCCCAAACTCCAAGCGGCACTGAACGAGGTTGAGCCATCCATCCAGTTCACCTTGGAGGAAGAAGTCAACGATTCCCTTCCATTTTTGGATACCCTTATCATCAAACATGATAATCTTTTAAAATTTACAGTCTACAGGAAACCAACCAATAAGGACAATTTGACTCACTTCCTTTCCCACCATGACCTCAGTATTAAGAAAGGTGTAGTTATAGGTTTCTACCTCAGAGCTCTCAGAATTTGTAGCCCTGAATTCTTAGAGGACGAGTTTAGGCACATAAAGGAGGTCTTTCAGAAATTAAAATATCCAGAGTGCATCATCCACCAGTGCAAGAAAAAGGCACTCAAAATAATGGAAGGGCGGGAACCAACGAAAGATCCAGCTAGGAGGCTTATCCTTCCAGCCAGCAGCGTCACCACCACCCTCACCCGGACACTTGGGCGTTGCAACATTCAGGTAGTGGGCCAGTCCAGCAGGACTATCAAAGAGCTCTCTAGAAGGAGTGACAGCCAGGACGAGATGTGGGGAAAAAACGCTGGTGTCTACCGCATACCCTGTGCTGGATGTGATAAAGTATATATCGGCGAGACCTCCCGTGACCTGAAGACCCGGATCCGGGAGCATCGCTACGATTCCCGTAACAGCATCACCACCAACGCCTATGTTATCCGCCGGAACACCAACGACTACCTGATGGATTGGGATAACGCAGAGCTTCTTTTTAGTGAACCAGACAGGGTGAGGAGGAAATGCCTGGAAGCGGCCGTCATTCAAAGCTTCAAAACCCTTGAGCAGAACAGAGGCATGTTCAACATCGACCCTCCTATCATCCATCTATTACCCGCATTATACAAATGTATGAAATGTCCCCCTTAGTCCACTTCAACAAACTGTCCGAAATGTCCTCCTTTGTCTCCACCAAGTCCCACCCGTCCCCTTCCCATACACACCCCTCCGCCCCTCCACCTACCACCCACCCCATCTGATAACCTCTACCAGTACCTTCCTCGTCGGCCTATATGTACTCAGAGTGTTTGCCATATGTCTGTACTTGAAAAAGCTGTAACAAGCGAAACGTCGTACCAATAAAGGTTTCGATCTCACACGGTGTTGATTCTCACAAACACAGAGGTATATTGTATTCTGTCGTTTTCCCAATTAGTTGGTTCATCGCCTGCAAATGGTGTAGAGTCGAGTATCCGCATCTAAAGCCTGCTTGTTTTCTCGGTTGGTTTCCATCTAAAACTTGACTTAGTCTATTTGTAAGATCTTGAAGAATACTTTATATACATTTGATAGTATGCTAATTGCTCCATAGTTACTAAGGTCCTTCTGCCCTCCATTTTTATGAAGCAAAATAACTATAGCATTACACCACGATCATGAAGGCTTTCCTGACGTAAGTACTGGGTGTACAACTAGGGTAACTTAATATGAACTAATTTCCCTGCGTCTATCAACATATCTATCGATATACCATCTTCCTTAGGTGCTTTTCCTCGTTTCATAGTTTTTAGAGCAAATTCTACTTCTTCCTTTGTAATTTCTGGTACACTATTAACGTCTACAGATGAATTTACTGACTCAACTACGGTCTTCGATGAGTAAAACTCTAGGCAGAATTCTTCTACTCTTTGTACCATTCTGTCTCTTCATTTGATTATTTTTCCATGTCTATCTTTCAAACACATCATTTGCTATCTTCCTAAAGCATGTCTGCGCTCGGTCCCTTTAATATTTTTACTTTTCCGAACAGTTTTCTCTATTTCATCCATGTTTCTCTTTGTTTTCTCTAATCTCTGCCTTATGTTGATAAGCTTTAGTTCTATTCTTTCTATTTCGTCTGTCCTGCTTTTAATCTGCATGGTCCTTCTTTTAAATAGGTCATTTGTAGCTTTGGAGTATTTGTTTTCTCCAATAATGTTTGTATTTCCTACTTTCTCTGCCGATTCCCTAATGATATTCACTAAATTCAAATTCATATCTTTGACGGTGTCCTCATTAGTTCTTAGAGCTTCGAATCTATTTTTAATTTCTAACTGAAATTCCTTTTTATAATTAACCTTTGGAAGGCATATTTTCTTTTTTAAAACTAGTTTATTTATCTTGGCTCTGAAATTTAATTTAGTTGTGCAACCTTCCATTCTATGGTCACTACCTATGTTGACTTTATTTACCACCGTAACATTGCTAATGCTCTTGCTTACATCTAATATGAAGTCTACTTCGTTCTTTGTTGTTCCATTTGGACTTCTCCAGTTCCATTTACGACCTACACGTTTTTTGGAAGAAAGTGTTCATTATCCTCATGTTGTAGTTCTCTGCAAAATTTACCTCGCCTCTGTCATTTCTTTCACTTACTCCAAACTTCCCAATGCACGACTCATCTCCCATCTTCTTCCCCACTTTAGCATTAAAGTCGCCTATTACCAATGTGTACTTACTTTTTTCTTGATGCATTACCTGACTTAAATAATTGTAGAAGGATTCAATGTCATCGTCTGAGCTCTGTGAAGTTGGTGCATAAACCTGAACTATTTTTAGAGTGTACCTTTTATATAGCCTAATCACAATCCAAGCTACCCTGTCTGATAATGACGATGGACTGAGCCGCCGTGTCGACGGATCTCATTTCTTTGTCTTCTGCAGTGATCAGGTGTACAGTTTAGTTGCTATGTTTGTATTTCTGTGACTAATAAGACCAATGCGTGAATTGCATTGTTTTTTGATAATTTGGACATGATAAGCTAATTACCAGGTACTGGCTGATTTTGACGAGGATTGTGCCTAGTATGTCGGCTTTGTTGTCTGATAAACTACTGAAACTGAGTACGTTACCAGCAACCTCTCGGTTGATCAAGAATCCTACTCCACTAGATCTTTCTTTGTCCTTACCTCTATAGTAGAACAAGTGGTGACCATCTTGTAATTGTATTAACTTTTCTCACGCTCTTCGGACTTCGTTCAGTCCTATGATGTCCCACTTGATATTGTCTAGTTCTTCCATTACACTCTTCAGGCTATGGTCTTCTGAGAGAGTTCATACGTTGTAAGTATAGATCTTCATTTTCTTCATGTTGTTTAATGTCCAAGGCTTGGATCTGCTTGGACAGTGCTTACTCACACTCGGTGGCACACTGCCCGTAAGCACATGAGGCAATGCGTTGGACCTTTAGGAGACGATAATCCAAAAGGAACACCCGGTTTGTTTTGGTTTTCACTACTCATGTTTGTCATGAAGGGCTTTTGGCAGTAATCTCACCTCCCTGCCAACTAGTTTATAGTGAGATATTTTTCTGGTGTCACCTTATTGATTATATTCGGTGAAGCCCTATACATGTATATCTATAGGGTTCCCAATAATCCACGCCGTTATTACGACGGCACACCATATATCTATGGGGGGAATTCCCTGTTCACCATCAGGGACGTGCCAGTTAGCAGTGGGTCCTACGAGTGTGTATGTGTGAGCTCCTCTTTGTCTGATCTTTCTTACAAAACCTGTTCGATATGGGTGACCCTGTAGAGATTTCCTCTCTATCGACATAGCTTTTGTAATCATTAAGATTCTCAAGCCCATCCACAACGCCTCTGATAAGAAATATGTACATGTGTATATATACATATATACATACATACACACATACATATATATATAAGAGAAATCCGCTAGTGACAGCGACATTAATCTGATATTTTTTATGACAGTCACATGTAGGATTCGAACACACTGCTTTCGGCCATCCGTAAGATTACATTCACAGAGCCTTTACCTACTCCACCACAGAGACTATAAAAGCCTTGTAATCTGGAATATATCTGAATCCCGAGGATAGGAAAGATCACTAATCTATGACCCCAGTTCCTGTTCCACACAAGGCCCAAGCCCACTAGTGGAAGGGGGTAAGGACTGGAAAATCCCTTTCACGCTTTCGCCATTGTAATCATCAGAGAAATTCGCTGATGACAGCGACATTAATCTGATAGTTTTTATGATAGGGGCATGTAGGATTCGAACCCACTGCTTTTGGCCACCCATAAGATTCCATTCAAAAATCCTTCGCCCACTGCACCACAGAGACTATAAAAGCCTTGTAACCTGGAATATATCTGATTCCTGAGTATAGAAAAGATCACCAACCTGCGACCCCAGTTCCTGTTTTACACAAGGCCCAAGTCCACTAGTGGCAGGGGTAAGGATCGGGACAAATCCCTTTCACGCTTTCGCCATTGTAAAGATGAGAGAAATTCGCTAGTGACAGCGACATTAACCTGATAATTTTTATGTCAGTCGCATGTAGAATTCGAACCCACTGCATTCGGCCACCCGTAAGATTACATTCACAGAGCCTTTACCTACTCCACCACAGAGATTATAAAAGCCCTGTAACCTAAAGATCACTAATCTGCGACCCCAGTTCCTGTTTTACACAAGGCTCAAGCCCACTAGTGGCAGGGGTTACGGGTCAGAACAAATACCTTTCACGCTTTCGCCATTGTAACCATGAGAGAAATTCGCTAGTGCCATCCAAATTATCAGATTAATGTCGCTGTCACTAGCGAATTTCTCTCATGGTTATAATAGCAAAAGCGTGAAAGGGATTTGTTCCGATCCTTACCCCTGCTGCCACTAGTGGGCTTGGGCCTTGTGTAAAACAGGAAACTGGGGTCGCAGATTAATGATCTTTCCTATCCTCGGGAATCAGATAGATTCCAGGTTACAAGGCTTTTATAGTTTCTGTGGTGGAGTAGGTAAAGGCTCTGTGAATGTAATCTTACGGGTGGCAGAAAGTAGTGGATTCGAATCCTACATGCAATTGTCATAAAAATGATCAGATTTATGTTGCTGTCACTAGCGAATTTCTCTCATGGTTATAATAGCAAAAGCGTGAAAGGGGTATGTTCCGATCCTTACCCCCTGCTGCCACTAGTGGGCTTGGGCCTTGTGTAAAACAGGAATTGGGGTCGCAGATTAATGATCTTTCCTATCCTCGGGAATCAGATAGATTCCAGGTTACAAGGCTTTTATAGTCTCTGTGGTGGAGTAGGTAAAGGCTTTGTGAATGTAATCTTACGGGTGGCCGAAAGCAGTGGATTTGGATCCTACATGCAACTGTCATAAAAATGATCAGATTAATGTCGCTGTCATCAGCGAATTTCTCTCATGGTTATAATAGCGAAAGCGTGAAAGGGATTTGTTCCGATCCTTATTCCCAACCACTAGTGGAATTGGTCCTTGTGTAAAACAGGAACTGGCGGCGTAGATTAGTGATCTTTCCTATCCTCGGGAATCAGATAGATTCCAGGTTACAAGGCTTTTATAGTCTCTGTGGTGGAGTGGGTAAAGGCTCTGTGAATGTAATGTTACGGGTGGCCGAAAGCAGTGGGTTCGAATCCTACATGCGACTGTCATAAAATTTCTCTTATATATATATATATATATATATATATATATATATATGTATATATATATATATATATATATATATAACTATTAAAAATAAACGCTTTCGAAACCACGCCCAGATGACGATTCAAGTTTTTGTGGACGTGCCCGGTATAAGGGATTTTTCATGTGCGGTTGTACCCCAATCGTGGTCAAGAACGATCATCGTTGAGCCATGGATGATCATCGTTGAGCCGTGGACGATCATGGTTGAGCCATGGACGATCATCGTTGAACCATTGACGATCATCGTTGGGCCGTGGACGATCATCGTTGAGCCGTGGATGATGATCGTTGAGCAATGGGCGATAATCGTTGAGCAATGGACGATCATCGTTGAGCCGTGGACGATCATCGTTGAGTCATGAACGATCATTGTTGAGCCATGGACGTTATTGAGTCAAGAATGATCATCGTTGAGCCGTGGACGATCATCGTTGAGCCGTGGACGATCATCGTTGAGCCGTGGACGATCATCTTTAGGCCATGGACGCTCATAGTTGAGTCATGGACGATCATCGTTGAGCCCTGAACGATCATCGTTTTGCAATGGACGATCATCGTTGAGCCGTGGACGATCATTGTTGAGTAAAGAACGATCATCGTTAAGCCATGGTGTCGAAGTTCTCGAAGCTGCCGAAGTTCTCGAAGGTGCCGAAGTTCTCGAAGGTGTCGAGGTTCTCGAAGTTCTCGAAAGTGCCGAAATTGTTGAAGGTGCCGAAGTTCTCGAAGGCGCCGAAGTTCTCGAAGGCGCCGAAGTTCTCGAAGGTGCCGAAGTTCTCGAAGGTGCCGAAGTTCTCGAAGGTGTCGAAGTTCTCGGTGGTGCCGAAGTTCTCGAAGGTGCCGAAGTTCTCGAAGGTGCCGAAGCTCTCGAAGGTGCCGAAGTTCTCGAAAGTGCCGAAGTTCTCGAAAGTGCCGAAGTTCTCGAAGGTCTGGAAGGTCTCAAACTTCTGGAAGGTCTCGAACTTCTGGAAGGTCTCGAAGATCTCGAAGCTCTTGGTGTTCGTATTTCTTCCGAGGTTGTAGAAAATTTCAAGAAGCACTATTACGCAGGCTACAAAAAATTTTGTGGTAATGGTGGAAGAGGACACAGGCAATACCAGTTGTACTATTTAGAGCATAGGTTCAAGACATTTAAAAGAAAGTACCCCAATCGTGGTCAAGGTTGGACGTTGGACACAATGCCTCTGCCCGTAGCAGCTCGGTTGAAAAGACGTAATATGCATTATTGGAAGTGGGTTACGGATGAAAAGAAAATCAGTAAGATGGAGATCAATATGTCAGCGTCTCTAAAAGGTTTGTTACGGAAAGAGCACCGTGAAATTTTTCCTTCTTTTTACGATGAAAAGGTCAAAGAACCCCGTGATTCCCTAAGCCGCCATGAAAAGGCGACAGCGACATTTCTGGGCTTGGGTGACAAAATAAAAAAAAGATTGACAAATCCACTATTGACAAAGTTCTCAGAGCACAGTTAACAGAAGAGCATAAGAAATGCCACCTCGAATATTACGAAAAGTGTAAAAACCGACAATCTACGACATGCGTCGCGGAGCAATCTATACAACAATTCCAACGTATAGTCCTTAGTTTCAACGAGATGTTACGCAATTCACCAACATACGAGTACAGTGATAGTACAATAGATGACCTGGAACCGTATAGCGGGGATATTTCTTCCGAGGTTGTAGAAAATTTCAAGAAGCACTATTACGCAGGCTACAAAATTTTTGTGGTAATGGTGGAAGAGGACACAGGCAATACCAGTTGTACTATTTAGAGCGTAGGTTCAAGACATTTAAAAGAAACGCCCGAAAAAACGTGTTCGCTATGAAGAATGTGAGGCGCCAGCAAGCAAAGAAGAGGGAGCAAAGGAAAGTAGAGTTGAGAAGAGACCTGAAAAAGATCCAAAAAGAGAAAAAACGGTTACAAGCGGAAAAGAATGAAGTGGATAATAAGCTGCGGAAAACAATGTTAGAAAAAATGAAAAATAATGAATCGGAATACATCTCCCAACAAAAGAAGCGGATGGGTGGGTCGGAGTGTTCACCAAAGGAATTGAAGGACTACACAGAGCAGGAAAACCGTGTTCTCACTGAAATGAGGAACCAACGTACAGTAATCGCCAAAAAGAAGACAGCTGAGGAAAGTAATCCGCGTGGGCGTGCGCATGAGAATGTGAAGGGATCGTTACGCGAAGCAGACAAAGAAGTGAAACTAAATGATATAGGGGTTTTGGGGGGCAGAAAGTGTAAAATATGCAATGCGCTGCTGTGGAAAAATGAGCTCCAGACAATATGTTGTAACCAGGGGCAGACACCACTCACTGTGCCAACCGAGATAAAGGATAAGGTACTCAAAGATCTGTACAAGGGAAAGTCGCCGCTCTCTAAATGTTTTTTCAATAATTTAGTGGGGTTGAATAATATGTTCTCATTTACGTCTTTCTCGACTTCCAAAAAGTTGGAAAATACAGCAGAGTCAGTGATGTCTTACAAGATTCAGGGTAGGATATATCATAGGTTGTCCACGTTGGATTCTCAGAAAATAATTCAATCTTCACCGTTTCCAGGGGCACCGGAACGGAGAAATGATAATTCGTATTTGGACCTATACTTTTATTATGACAGAGACCAACAATTAAAGATTAGAACTGTCCGTGTAACACGAAAGCCGGATGAGAAAGTCTCCAAACAAACAGTAAACCGTAGAAAAAGAGAACAAAAGGAAATAACAGAAAACCAGTCCATAGTCACACTCTTCTACGATTATATGGCTGAACACAACAGTTGCCTATCCGGTATGCTCCAAGAGCTTGAGACTGCAAAGGGATTGATTGAGGATCACATGAAGAAGTATGATAGTGTGCCAAACGTGTCAATCACGTTAAAGTCAGCTGAGGGTGTACAAACCCGGGAACATAAGGGAGTCTATCACCTCCCAACAGCTTCTGTTGAAGTGGGGGCGATAGCCAAGTTAGACCCTGCAATAGATCCAATGCGTATAATCATTAGTTCAATAAAAGAGGGTTCAAAGTATAGAACGCGTTTGGTCCATCATACGAATTTCTTTTATGATAGTTTCCAGTATCCACTATTGTTCCCTAACGGAGATCTTGGCTATAGTCATCAATTCAAGAAAAATAAGAAGTTAAAAATAGGGAAATGTGACAATAAAGAGAGTGATGAACCACCTACGTTCGAACAGCAATTAGAAGCCACCTCAGCGAAAACGTACGACACCCTTAGCCCTTGCATGTACTACTCATCTCTTTACATGGAACGTGAAGGTAGCTTTAACTAGTTGACAAAGATGCGAAGGTTATTCCAGCAATTCGTGGTCGACAACTATGTGAAGGTTGAGTCGTTGCGGATATCGTTCATAGAGTTTAACCAGAGTACAATGCGAAAAGAACGTGCCGATATTTTGGCTGCAGACTCGGGGAAGAACGTTGGTCAAAGAGTGATAATACCTTCCACTTTCGTGGGAGGACCAAGGTACATGAAGCAGCGTCAGCAAGATGCACTAACGTACGTTACAACGTACGGTTCTCCGGGATGAACTCTCACTGGGAAGAGTTTAAAGATGCTGTTAGCGCTACCAGCGTAGGCGACGATGCCATATACAATCAGATTCAAGACAGGCCACATTTAGTGAGTAGGGTGTTCAAGATGAAAATAGATGCCCTCATAGATGAGTTGGTGAAGAAAAGGGTTTTCGGTGGTGTTAAGGCTCACTTATACAGTATCGAGTGGCAGAAACGAGGGCTTCCTCATGCAGAGATACCGGACCCTGAAAAGGAGCCCAGGTTACACGATATTGTAACACGTAATATGATTCACGGTCCTTGCAAGGGTTTCAATGAGCAACAACCCTGTTGTCAGGACAAAAACAGTAAAGGTGACACCTGTGGTAAGGGTTTTCCAAAAGTTTGCAGGGAAGAACTCCTATTTGGTAATAACGGATACCCTCTGTATAAAAGGAGATCAATAGGTCAAGGAGGAAACTCTATTGTTAAGAAAGTCAAGGTGAAGGACGTCACTATCGAAAATTCGTGGGTTGTGCCCTACAATGCATATCTTTGCCTACTCTTTGATGCTCACATTAACGTGGAGTGTGCCAACACCATAAAGTGTATCGCTTATGTTACAAAGTACCTAAACAAGGGTTGTGATCGTATCCTTTACACTAAAGAGGGTGAGGAAACGGTGAACGAGGTAAAGAATTACTAAGAGGCCCGTTTCGTTAATGCGAATGAGGCTACTTGGAAGATATTTAGGTTTCCGATACATAAAAATAGCCCAACAGTGCTGTCACTAGATCTTCATTTGGAGGGAGAAAACGAGGTCTTTTACACGGATTCGGATAGTACCGAATCCCTAAACAAAAAGTCGAACATAGATACACAACCTACTGCGTTTTTTCAACTTTGTACGCAAAATAAGTTCGCAGCTGAGCTTTATTACCACCAGGTACCTAACCATTTCCTTTGGGATAAAAAATTGAACATTTGGTGAGAGCGGAAGACATGTCGGACAACATTGGGTCGCATAAGGGCGGTTAACACCAAGACTGTAGAATTATTCTATATATGAGGTTACTGCTGACGCATATAAAGGGCCCTACTTCATTTGAAGCTCTCAGAACTCACGAGGGTCGTAGGTACGACACGTACCGAGAGACGGTTAAAGCTATGGGTCTCATAAATGACGAAGAGACTTGGCGGCAAACTATATTGGAAATCATCAATCACACAAATGATCGAAAAAAGCTTCGAGAAACATACGCAAGTATGTTGGTGTTTTCAGATTTGGAGGATCAGTCTACGATTTGGAGTGAGACTAAGGACCTTTTTTCAAGTGATTTCCTTCATCAGTCCGGTTTGAAAGACTATAACGATGAGATTTATCTCGATGCTCTTGACGATATACAGGAACACGTTTGGAACTGTGGAGGAAAAGATATCACAGAGTATGGGCTGCCCAAGAGTAGAAACCGGGAAAAGTCGAGCAACGTCATTCGCCGGGAACGGTCGTACAACAAAGAAAACCTCTTGAAGGAAGTTAACGATAAGTTGACTATCATGAACATTAAACAGAGGCATTGTTACGATGTCATAATGTTAAGGATAAAGAACGCTAATAAGAGCATGAATAATGGGGTGTTTTTGAATGCTCCAGGTGGCACCGGTAAGTCATTTGTGCTTAACACTTTATTGTACTCTGTCCGTTCCATGGGGAAGATAGCTTTGGCTGTAGCTTCTTCTGGGATTGCTGCTACTGTTTTGCACGGTGGTAGAACAGCTCATAACATGTTCAAGATACCCCTAATGGAATACAATGAAGTGAGAACATGTGGCATCAAGAAGAATACCGATTTAGCACAGCATATGAATATGACTTCCTTGATAGTCTGGGATGAAGTTGTTATGGTAAACAAGAACACTTTGGAGGCATTGGATATCACTTTGAGAGACATAACCGGTAACGACGCTTTCATGGGAGGAATAGTGTTTGTGTGTGCTGGGGACTTCAGACAAATCTTACCTGTCATTCGAGGTGGTAGAAAGGATGACGAACTTGGGTATTACATCAAGTCAAGTGGCTTTTGGGAAGACCTTATCAAAATCGAACTTACCGAAAATGTGAGGCTGAAAACTACAGACCAAGAAAACAAGAAATTTGCACGATCCTTATTGTTGTTGGGGCAGGGACATAGTGGCCCTACTAAACTAAAAAAAAAAAAAAAAAAAAAAAAAAAAAAAATCGGAATAATGACTCGGAGTCGGGAAGAATTAATTGGTCAAGTTTACAGGGGTCTCTCCGATAATGATCTTAACGAACGTTTTTTGGAGAGTAGGGTGATAGTAAGCCCTACAAATAACGACGTAGACGCAACCAACGACATTGTGTATGACATGTTTGAAGGAAGGGAGAAAACATTCCTAAGTATTGATACTCCAATTGAAATAGGTTCGGATATACAGACCTCTGTTTTAAATGCCATAGACACCCCTTCTATCCCTTTGCATACATTGCGGGTTAAGGTTGGTTGCGTGGTAATGGTTATGAGAAACATTACTCCTCCCAAGTTGTGTAATGGTACGCGATTGATGGTCACCAAGTTTGAAAATAACACTATCGTTGGCAAGATTCTAGGGGGAACGTATTCAGGAGAACAGACCGTAATCCCCAGGATAACACTCGAGTCCACGATTTTTTGTATCCCCTTCAAGCGCAAGCAGTTCCCTGTCAAATTGAGTTTTGCCATGACAATTAACAAGTCGCAAGGGCAAACATTTGAAAAATGTGGACTTTTGCTAGATGGCACCTAGTGCTTCGAACATGGACAATTGTACGTTGCGTGTTCCCGTGTTAAGAGTTGGGATTCACTATACTACTATACTGGGTGGAAGAAGGTTAAAGACAGTGAATGTCGAAGACTGCCTACCAACGTAGTATATAAAGAGTTATTTTTGCCCAAGATGTGCCAGTAGAGCCCGAACAGCAATCAAGGGTGGTGACCGAACACTCGGACGACGCAGCGATAGCAGAAGAGGAACCTGATCAGTCCATGGTAGTAATCCCTCCAATATCGGAGAAAGAGGCAATCGATATGGTACTCCCAGACTACACTTATGACAGTGAAGAAGATGAGAAACCGACAACCCCTGAAAGTACTGTAAAAGAAGAAATAGAGGCCATGCAACGTAAACTTGGACATAAACTTGACAATATCAACGAGGCTGTAAATTTGCAACGTAAACTTGAACATAAACTTGACAATATCAACGAGGCTGTAAATAAGTTGTTGGAGGCATCGGGTGAGGAGCCTACTCAAGAGGGAAGATCGTTGCCACCCAAGAAGAAAAGAGAAGGTGATGAGACAGAAGATGAACCTATAAAGCGTGTGAAGATAGATGATAAGGCTGATTCAGATAAATAAAACAATCGGAATAAAAAAAAAAAAAAAAGATGTGCGGAGCGCACTGCGAGCGAAGTGAGCGACCCGCGTAACGGGTCTTGCCGAAGGCCAAGCACCCCTGGCGTAAGCCAGGTGCTTTTATATATATATATATATATATATATATATATATATATATATATATATATACTGTATATATACATATATATACATATATATATATATATATATACATATATATGTATGTATTCCATAGACAGATAACATACAGACTAACAGTGAGACAGCCATGTGCAGGTCATTGCTAGGTGCGTAAGCAATGGGTTTTCCCCGGGCCAGGCCAAAGGGCTCAAGTTAGAGGCGATAGAGTTTAGTACGGTAGATTATTTTGTCCTGTTCTATTCTATTCTATTCTATTCTATTCTATTCTGTTCTATTCTATTCTATTCTATTCTATTCTATTCTATTCTATTCTATTCTATTCTATTCTATTCTAATCAAACACAAACGTGTGCACTCACATTTACACAAAAGTACTTACCTCGCTGGAGTAAAACTTTTACTTCGGGGACATGCCTTTGACCAAAATATATCTTCCCAGCTGAATAAACTTACTTGGCAACGACCATAAAAATCAGGAACAATCTAGTTACCAGGTAAAGAATGAAAAAAATTATGATCAACATAATATTTTGGGATATTATCCTGTTCGATGGAAGCATCAGCTTAGATGTATCTCTGGTAGCTCAGTCCCCGCACATAGCCACTCCTACAGAAAGTTGTATGCCCGATTACTTTTTAATTTAAGGCCTAAAAAGACTAAGGATCAGACTAAAATTATCATGAAACGTGAACTAGAGCCTAATCCACGTGTGACAGCAAGTGAAGAAAAAGAACCCGGAACTGTTCGGAGAGTGTTCAGTGAGAACAATCAACCGCAGTATTGCCGACTTGGGGTACATGAGCCACCGCTCGGTGAAGGCTCTTCTGACCTTTAAGCAGATGCTTGCCAGCCAGATTTCTTGAGAACAACTATTTGGGTTATGGTTTCTGCACGCAGATCTATAGTATTGCTCATATTGGTAAGACAGGGTGGCTCAAAAGATGTCGCGGTCGGGTTTGAGAGAGGGCCCTAGACGGATGAGTCGCAGAACACAAAATGTCTCCTCACCAAGACAATGACTGACGTGATTACCGGTAACTCTTGAGCCACTGATAATCTCCTACCCTTACCCACTTGTTGTAAGTGGAGACAATTTATTGGCGCGAAATCATGCCACTCGTATGGGTCTTTCCAGATTTGGCAAAAGTACTGTCTGACTTACCCTTGGTAATCGTATATATACATACATACATACATACATACATACATATATATATATATATATAGTATATATACATACACACACATATATATATATATATATATATATATATGTATGTATCTATGTATGTATGTATATGTGTGTGTGTTTACCTAGTTGTATTTTACGGGAAGGGGAGCTACGCTCGTGGAGCCCCGCCTTTGTATCTCGCAGTGTCCAGTTTGCTCTTGAATTCGTAAATGGTTTTTGCAAACACTATTGTTTCGTGCAGTTTGTTCCAAGTGTCCACCACTCTGTGTGGAAAACTGTTGTTCTTCATATCTCTTCTACAACTATCTTTTTTGAGTTTCTTTCCATGTCCTTTTGTGTTTCTCTTGTTCCAATTTAACAAGTCCTCTCTATCGAGTATTTCTGTGCCCTTCATGATTCTATAGATGGTCAGTAGGTCGCCTCTCTCTCTTTTTTGCTCCAAAGTCGGTAACTTCAATTTAGCCAGACTCTCTTTATATGTCAAAATTGAAAGTTCTGGAACCATTTTTGTGGTTGCTCTCTGGATTCTTTCAATTTTCTTTATATTCTTTTTGGTACTTGGTGACCACAATGTCTCTGCATATTCTAGTCTAGGCCTTATTAGTGTGACTACTATTTTTTTTTTTTATAATTTCTTTGTCCAAATAGGTAAATGCCACTTTTATTGATCTTAGCAAGGTTTAGGATTCTCCGACAATTTTGTTTATTTGTTTATCAGAGGACAAGTCGTGTGAGATAATTACTCCCAGATCTTTTTCAGATCCCACTTTCTTTACCGCCTTAGTTCTAATCTTATATTGTCCTGATATTCTATTTTTACTTTTTCCGAACTTCATTATGCTACACTTCTTAATATTGAAGTCCACTTCCCATTTCTGACTACACTTCCAAACCTTATTCAGGTCTCCCTGTAGTGATTCGCAATCCGTTTCGGTTTTTTCTTTCTTCAAAAATTTAGCGTCGTTTGCAAAGAAGCTCATGTAACATCGTACATCATCATCCATGTCATTCACATAAATAACAAACATTTTTGGAGCCAATAAAGACCCTTGCGAAAATCCATTAATGACCTCCTTCCAACCTGAATATTTTTTTCCTGAGTACTACTCTTATCTTTCTACCATTCAGGAAGTCCTCCATCCAGTTTAGCAGGTACCTTGTCGAAAGCTTTTTGTAAGTCCAAGAAAGCACAATCAGCCCTTCCATCCATTTCTTGTATTATGTCTATTAGTCTTGAGTAAAAACAGATTAAATTTGTTGTACATGATCTTCCCTGTCTGAACCCAAAGTGTCTTGGGTTTATCATATTATTTTCTTCCAGATGTTCTACCCATCTATTCTTAATAAATTCCTCACAAATTTTGGATATAGTGGTTGTTAGTGAGACCGGTCCATAATTAGTTGGTTCTTCCTCGTTTCCTCCTTTGTATATTGGTACAATGTTGGCATTTTACCATTCTTTTCATGTTTTTCGTTCTTTAAATGAGCAACTTATTATGTCATATAATTTGTCCATCAGCTCTTCTTTGCATTCTTTTATAATCCAATTTGCAATTCCGTCCGGGCCATGCGATTTCTTACACCAAGGCTTTTTAATTGCGTCATTATTTCTTTTTCTATTATTATTATTTTGCTCATGGTGGGAGATCGCACTTCCTTTCCTTCGTCCCAATACTGTACTATCTCTCTAGTGAAAACCGATTTGAAGTGATTATTCATGACTTTGCCCATTTCTAGATCTTCTGTGTAGTTTTACCATTTCCTGTTTATCTTTAAGTTTATCATTCACATATCTATAGAATAGTTTGGGTTTTGCATTTTTCTATAATGTCTTTAACATAGTTCCATTTTACCTCTCTTGTCACTTTTACATACTCATTTCTATAGTTTATATATATTTGCCATTTTCCTTTTTTTTCTTTTCTCTATCTTTTCCAAGCTTTATCTCTTCTATCTTTTGCCTTACTGCATCTTCTATTGAACCAGCATTTAATGTACACTCTCCCTTGTTTCTGTCTTGATACATACCTAATCACTTCTTCATTATAGTCATCCAACAAGATCTCCCATTTCTCTTCCACTTTTGTCTCTTCCATGTAGAATTTTCCCAATTTGCATTTTGAAAGAATTTCTTTAATTTTCCAAAGTCCGTTTTGTTGTACATCAATCTTCCTTTTCTATACTTTTCATTTCTCTCCATATATATTTCTTCTTATAGTTCAGTCTCTATAAGTATATGGTCACTCTTTCCAAGTGGTGTCTTATAGTCAACTTTATCCACAATTTCATGCTGTGTTGTAAATACTAAATCCAGTCTCGACGGTTCCCCCATTACTTTTGTATCTGGCGTTTTTATTGACCCATTGTGTCATTGTATATTCCATGGTCATGTCCAGTAATACCTTACCCCACAGATACTCTCCGCCTTTCACTGTCATTTCCTCCCAACAAGCTTCTTTGCAGTTAAAGTCCCCCATAATTACTAGGTTACCACCGCCAATTAGTATCTCATTTAATGAATGCTTTGTATCTTCTAGCATTTTCAAATGCCCGTCCTCTTTCCAAGAGTTCGTTTTTGGAGGCACATAAATCACCACAAACTTTTTACTTTTCATGTCCTTGTCTTCGACTTTTATTATGATCAGTTCTACATTGCTTTTACCCTCCGTAATCTTTGTCACATTCAAGTTTTTTTTAGCCAAGAACATGATCCATCTCCCTGTTTCTCGTTTCTGTTTTTAATCCAGTAATTGTATAACCCTTGTTCAACATTAATGGGTGGTA
>NC_134817.1:15982543-16010043 GCF_046742065.1 Oratosquilla oratoria | reverse complement strand
CATACCGCGTGCCCAAGCCACAACAAAGTTAGAAGGGAGATATAGAACGCATCAGACAATTGGTATGCCAAAAGACAGGACAGTGTCAACCATTTAATATTTCAATATGAAATATAATCAAACATACAACATAAGTTAACAAAACAATAATAATATTAATCCTAACACACAATAGGAATAAACGGGGAATGAGATATATAGAATGTTTGAGAATGGGTAAGACTGAAACCTGGCACGTCGAGTCGTCGGTTGTCCAAGCAATGATTACTTCAATCCAGAGGGGCGAAGCTGGCAGCTAACTAGAAGCGAGTCTGTTGAGTGTGGGGAATGCCTAGCTTTATATAGGGGAACTAGGCTGACGTCTTGGCCAGTGATTGGCTGAGGGCAGTCATTCAGACATAACTGCTGAAGCACCGCTTGGCTGCGGAGCGACCGAAGTGGGGGGTGGAGGAGGAGGCTGACTGCTTGTTTCTTCAGAGTAGGATGGCAGTGTAGTAAGAAAGGTGTCATTTAGGTGAATGGGTACTTTGACACCTGGATGGGGTACCGTGTCACCTGGCTAGGGGTAATATCGTGACACCCCCCCACCGAAGACCTCCGAAAGGGAACACGAAGGAGGTTAGCTGACTGGAGCCCGGGAGAGAGTATCTGCTATGATGTTGTCGGGCCCTTTTATGTGGTGGATATCTAGATGGTACTCTTGTAAGGTTAGAGCCCAACGAAGAATTTTCTGATTCTGCAGCTTTGCTTTCTGAATGAAAGCGAGAGGGTTATGGTCGGTGAATATCTTGATGGGTGTTGTTGATGACTGGAGATAACACCGAAACTTCTTGATTGCCAGGACGAGAGATAGGGCTTCCTTCTCTATGGTGGAGTAGCTCTCTTGATGTTTGTTGAGCTTTGCCGAGAAGAAGGCCACAGGATGGAGAATGGTGGAGGTAGGATCAGGTTGTAGCAACACTGCGCCCACTCCAACTCCACTGGCCTCTATTTGCAGGTGGAATGGTAGGTGGTAGTTAGGCGTCTTTAGCACCGGTTCGGAAGTCAGAAACGATTTGATGTTCTCGAAAGACGTCTGGCAGGATGGGGACCACTGGAAGGATTTGGCCGAGCTGGTCAGGTCAGTAAGGGGAGCCGCGACGGTGGAGAAGTTCTTGCAGAAGCGGCGATAATAGCCGGCCATCCCAAGGAACCTCATCACCTCCTTCCTTGTCCTTGGTATAGGGAAGGCTAGGATCGCTTCTACGTTGGCTTTCTTGGGCCGCACCGAACCACCACCTACGGTGTGGCCTAGGCAAGTCACGGTCCCTCGAGCAAACACGGACTTCTGCAAGTTGATCACCAAGCCCGCCTCCTTCAGACGATGGAATAGACCATCTAGTCGGGTCAAGTGGTCTTCCCAGTTGTCAGGTACCACCACCACATCGTCGAGATATGCTCCTACTCCAGGTAGACCTTGGATGACAGCATTGATTAACCTCTGGAAGGTAGCAGGGACATTAGTAAGTCCAAACGCCATCACTCTGTATTAGTACAGACCAAAAGGGGTTACGAAGGCAGAGATGGCTTTCGCTTCTTGGGTTAAGGCTACTTGATAATAGCCTTTGAGCAAGTCTATGGTAGATATGAAAGGGGCATCATCTATCATATCAAGTAACTGTTCAATAAGGGGCAACGGGTATGCATCCCGGACGGTGACATTGTTTATCTTACGATAGTCTGTACACATACGAAACGTGTTATCTGCCTTTGGTACCAAAAGGCAGGGTGAAGCCTAAGGGGAATGGTTAGGTTCTGCCAAACCATGATCTAGGAAATACTGGACTTCTTTTTTAAGGATTTTAGTCTTTTCGGGGTTTAAGGGATATAGACGCTGTCTAATGGGAACTTGATTTGTATATTTTAACTGAATATTATGTTGGAAAACATTGCATAAGCCTGGGTGGTCTAGGGTAATTTCTGGAAACCGTCTAATGACACTGATTAATTGAGTTTTTTGACTTGGGTGAAGCCCAGAGAGATACTTATCCAGGTGGTGCAATGTTTCCCTATTGGAGAAGGCACTGTTGGGCAGGGGGAAATCTATAGTTGGGGTGCCTTTGTCCTTCGGCAGTGTTACAGGATTCACAATAGATATGGGCATGGTCTGGTGGTCTGGAAAGGTAACGTTTGATAAGATTTATGTGTACCAGCTGCTGTTTTTTCCTTCTGTCAGGAGTTTCAATGATATAATTTAAAGGTCCTTGTTGTTCTAGGATCTTATATGGACCAAAGAACTTTTTATGAAAAGGGTTAGTTGATGGAGGGAGAAAGGCTAACACCATATCTCCTACCTTGAAAGTTCTTACTTTGGAGGTTCTATCATACTCTAACTTACTCCTTTTCTGGAACTGGGAAAAATGGGCTTTGGACACAGCTCTCACCTCCTGCAATTTATTGATCAAATTCTGGATATATGAATTAACATTAGTTTTCTCTTGATTTGACTTAAACCATTGTTCTTTGAACAAGGTTAAGGTCCTCTTAAGGATCGCCCGTATAACAATTCAAAGGGTGAGAACCCCATGGCCTCATGGTTAGCTTCTCTGATGGAGAAGAGAATCCAATCGAGATTAGAGTCCCAACTGGATCCTGTATCTAGGCAATATTTGCGCAGCATGGCTTTCAGCGATTGATGGTACCTTTCCACACAACCCTGAGATTGCGGGTGGTAAGCGGAGGATGTAACATGCTCTATCCCTAACTCCGTAAGGACCTGGTTGAAAAGAGAACTAGTAAAATTGGTTCCTTGATCAGATTGAATTTGTCTAGGGATTCCTTTAGAGGTAAACATTGACAATAAGGGTTTAATGATTGATTGGGCTGAAATTGATTTAAGAGGAAATGCCTCCGGGTAACGGGAAGCCACATCGACAACAGTTAACATGTATTCATTACCCTTTTTTGATTTAGGTAATGGTCCCACACAATCTATAATTATTTTATCAAAGGGTTCCTCACTGATAGGAATGGGCTTAAGTGGGGCTTTAGGAATTTTTTGATTTGGCTTACCCGCAGCCTGGCAGACGTGACAGCTCCTGATGAAGTTAGAGATGTCTTTTCGCATTCCTGGCCAGAAAAAATTATCAAGTATTTTGAAGTATGTTTTCCTCACTCTTAAGTGTCCTGCGAAACCATCATGAGCTAATTTCAATACACTATTTCTGACTGAGCGAGAAAGTACAATTTGGTGTTTTTCTGCCCATGTTTGTAGCTTATTATAGGCTACAAACTCTCATCAAGATTCCATCTTGAAAATAGAAGCAAGGGGTGGTGTCTATGTTTGCTTTGGTTGTGGCTATGTGTAGCAAGTAGGAGAGTGTATCATCCTTTATTTGAGCTTGGACGAGTTCGTCCTTGGTTAGTGTTTTGTTGATTAAATCCTCCTTACCAAAGGACGGAGGAGAGGTGGGTAAGGACTTGAGTAAGAATGAGGAATGTGAGGGTGGAGAAGAAGACGTTACCTTACTTTGGGATCGAGTTACAGCACATGCTGGAAACAGATGTAGACAACTCTCATCTAATTCAAGGGTGGGACTTGCAGGTAAAGGTTCACCTACTGTCCTTGGTGGGGGAACAATTAGGGTATCAGCGAGATCGTTACCCAAGAGGAACTTTATCCCGTGAACAGGTAAGGATCCGTGACGTACTGCAACTTGCACTTGAGAAGTAAGGAATGCACATTCTAGATAAACTTCTGCTAGGGGGTAAGAAGTTTGACTTGTAAGATCAGACAATAAAACTTTTTCACCTGTAAAGGCATTGGGTATATTGGGAATGACATCTGAGAGGAGAATGGACTGGGCTGCCCCTGTATCCCTAAGTATGGTAACGGGGTAATTAGGACCACCTTTATGTAAAGATACTCTTCCTTGGAAAATGTATGGGTCAAAAGAAGTATGGGGATTATGAACATTAGAGGCTGCAATAGGTTTAGATTTGGCATTATGATCTTTAAATTTGCTTGAGGCTTTACAACCTGGATGATTACATTCTTGAATGGAGTGACCTGTCTTTTTACAATAACTACACTGTACTGGCTGGGAAATACGATTATAATTTATGTTACTTCCTACTTTACCACCTGCTCCTTCAGGGCGATAACCAGAAGAGGATCTCACAATGGGGCTTTGCCTGCGAGTTTCGCTTCCCCATGTCTCTATCATCAAGGCTTGGGCATCAGCTAACTCGGCGGCCTGGATCAGGTCTTTTTCCCTTCTATCTTCTACATATCTCAAAATGTGAAAGGGGATTTTACTTTTCCATTCCTCCAGGACTATAGTATTGAGAAGTTCTGAAAAGGTAGTTACATTTATAGCTTCTAACCATTTTTTACACTAAGTTTTTCTGAGGCAAATTCAACATAAGTTTGAGCATGAGATTTTGTTAAAGATCTGAATTTTTGTCTATAGCCATCAGGGATTAGAGTATACGCATATAGAACCTGTTTCTTAACGAAAACGTAATCGTCGGGCCTGTCTAAACTATTGTACACCTGAAGAGCTTTTCCTGTTAATTTTGGAGTTAGTATTGTAAGCCAGTCATCTTTGGGCCACACCTGTTTGAGAGCTATAGCTTCAAAGGTTTTGAAGTAGCCGTCTACATCCTCCTGAATGTCTAATTCTCTTTCTTTGCTTTTCTCTTGTATTGTGATTTCTTTAGTTTTCATTTTTTTTCCATTTCTAATCTCTCTCTTTCCAATGCTAATTTCTCTCTCTCCAATTCTCTTTCCTTTTCTAATCTTTCTCTTCCCAATTCTCTTTCCTTTTCTAATTTTTCTCTTTCCAATTCTCTTTCCTGTTCTAGTTTTTCTCTTTCCAATTCTAATTTTGAATGTTCTAATTGAAACTGATATTTTAGTCTTAATTGTTTCAGTTGCATATTGTCTACTGGTTGGGTTGTCGGGGATTGTCTGATAGGAGGTTGTCCAGGGCTAAGAGACTTGGCCGTTGCTCCATTCTGGTCTTTTAGGAATGTAAAATTGGGAGTAGTCTGTGTGTCTATGGCTCCTGCCTCTATTATTCCTAATTGAACCAGTTGTTCCACCACTATTTTCTTTATTACTCTTTTGGGCTTTGAGGACCGAATGTCTATGTTATAATATCTTGCTATGTCCTTCCAATCATCTTTTGTAACTTGTCCCTGTAAGGTTACATACGAGGGATTGGCCACAAAATCTTCCAATTTGAACATTTTACTGAGACTTGAGGACTAGTCGTAACTAGTTGTTGATAGACTAAGACGTGTGGGTTTAAACAAGAATAGCCCTTCGATAACGTAAACAGGCCCTCTGATTCCGGTTACCGTTATACCCATCAATCTAGCCTATGATTTTGTTCGTGTGAAAAGATGCTCGTCTATATAGAAATTGATTTGATAGCGAGCGATACTTGATATAGAGACTTGAATGGATACTGGTATATTTGGATGGAGTATTCGATTGAGACAGGCATCCAACTAGAGATACTTGAACGAAATGAAATGAGACTTGGGTAAGGATGAATACTCCGATACTTGAGCGATAGTTGATACTTACGATACACGAACAAAATGAGTCTGGAGGAGTGGAAAGAAACACTATCAAATCCTAACCACTGATAGAATCCATTAGTGTGGGCTAAACACTTAAATGGGAATGAATTCTATATGGCTGCTAGTCCCGCTTGTTAATTATAAGTAATTTTGCGGTGTGTACCAAACGGGTCGTTTATTCCCGTGAGACTTTAAACGACACTCACAAAATTAAATATTGTTGGTCAATTTTCGACTCTTAGAATTATAATTGCATTTAATATCTAGAATAATGATTATATCTAATACTGAAAATAAATGTTAAGGCACTGTCCTGAAATAAGATGAAAAGGAGGGGGGGAGGAGGTAACAACTTACTCAGTAGTTACGTGGAACAGTTACGGAGATCCTAGGCATTGGTCGCCACTTGTTATGGCTCAGGCTGGAAAGATATTTGTTAACCACAATGGCATACCGAGTGCCCAAGCCACAACAAAGTTAGAAGGGGGATATAGAACGCATCAGACATTTGGTATGCCAAAAGACAGGACAGTATCAACCATTTAATATTTCAGTATGAAATATAATCAAACATACAACATAAGTTAACAAAACAATAATAATATTAATCCTAACACACAATAGGAATAAACGGGGAATGAGATATGTAGAATGTTTGAGAATGGGTAAGACTGAAACCTGGCACGTCGAGTCGTCGGTTGTCCAAGCAATGATTACTTCAATCCAGAGGGGCGAAGCTGGCAGCTAGCTAGAAGCGAGTCTGTTTAGAGTTTTTTTTTCTTTTTTTTCTTTACGGCTATCGACCTATAATGAGGTCATTAAGCCTGGTGTGAACCTGCGATCCTTTTTAATCTACCATTATAATTTCCACAATAGTCCTGTTGTGCGCAAATAAAATACTACTTTGTCAATAAGTAAACGGTCATCGGTCAAAAGATTTGTAGTGCTTAGTTGAATTTTTTTAAGTTTACAATATTGTATAAGCGCTTGGCGCTGTGTGTTGTACTTTGAGCAGTGTAGGAGTATGTGTCTTATGGATAGTATGGTGTTGCAGGTGTTGCATTGGGGAGGAAATACGCCGTTTATGTATGGGTTTAGGTGGGTGAGGCGGGTCGAGTTCATCCTCAGTCTTGCTATGGCGATTTCCTCGAGTCTGTTGTTTCTGTATGATGTCGACCAATCTGTTATGTTTTCCTTTTGTTTGTGCAAGATGTGAAGGTTGTTCCACTGGAGTTGCCAGTGGGTGTGTAATTGTTTTCTTAGTATGGAATTGAAGGTACCTTTGTCCAGGGGTATGTCTGTAATAGTGTCTTTTTCTAAGGCAGATTTGGCTAAGGTGTCCGCTTTCTCATTCCCGAAGATCCCAATGTGACTGGGAACCCAAGAGAGAGTAATGGACTTGTTAGTCGTCGACAATGTGCTAATGATTTTGCCCAGGAGGAAATTTTCCATATGGTTACCTATCTTAATTGTTTGAAGTGCGCTCAGAGAGTCTGTGAATATGACGAACTTACTATGTGTGTCAGATTGAGCGTTTTCTATGGCTTTGTATATGCCGAAGAGTTCTGCGATATATATGCTCGTATGGTCCGGCAATCTGAACATCATCCGGGTTTTGTTGCTGTATAACCCTGTCCCAGTTTTGTGGCCGCACTTGGAGCCATCCGTGTACAGTGCCCTGTGGTCATTGTACTTGTTGATCATTTCTAGGGTCTTCTGTCGTGTTTCTTCTATTGAAGATGATTTCTTCCTGAGGTCCTGGTTGGTGTTGACATTCAGGACGATGTTTTTCCACGGCGGTGGGAACATATATTCTATCTTTTCTATTGACCACAGTGGCACTGAATACTGTTCGCACAAGAATCGGATCCTGATGGGAAGGGGATTTAGGCTGGAGTTGGTGAAGTGTTCGTGCTGTTTTATCGTTTGCTTGCAGGGATGTTGTTGGATGCGAAGCACTTTGGCGGCGTATCGTAGTGTGAGATGCTCGCGCCTGTAGTGGAGGGGGGGTACGTTTGATTCAACCTCCAGCCTCTCGATTCTTGTGCAGCGTAATGCTCCAAGTGCTATTCTTAGGCCTTTGTTTTGGATGATGTTCAGGGGTTGTAACGTGGTTGGTGTTGCCGAACCATAAATCTGACACCCATAGTCTAATTTAGATCTAATTAGGGACTTATAAATCATTAGCAGGGATTTCCTATCTGCTCCCCAATTTGTGCCCGTTAGTTTACGTAGCAAATTAATTCTCTTGTTGCACGCATCAACTAGATATTTTACATGGGCCTTCCAGTTTAGCCTGGAGTCCAGTTTCAGGCCAAGGAAAAAGGTTGAATTTTGTACTGGAATGGGAGTACCATGTAATTGCAGATTTATTTCTGCCTGGGCTCTGCGTGAAAATACAATTACTGTTGACTTTAATTCCGAAAACTTAAATCCCCATTTGTCAGACCAGTCCTGGAGCGAGTCCAGGGCCAGTTGTACGCGAGAGCCGGAAAACTTGGCGTTCGGTGAGGAATGCCAGATTCCGACGTCGTCAGCGTATAATGAGTATTTAAGGTTCCGAGGTGGAGCGGGTAGAATATCGTTTATGAGCAACATAAATAATGTGGGACTTAACACACTTCCCTGTGGTACGCCATTTTCTTGTATGCGTACTGTTGAATAATAATTTTTATTTTTAACGGAAAAAGTTCGTTCTTTTAAGAAATTTTGAATGAAAATAGGGAGATTCCCTCTAAGGCCAAGTGCATAGAGTTTTTCGAGGATACCACGTCGCCATGACATGTCGTAGGCTCTTTCCAAATCTAAAAAGCAAGCAACAAGATATTCTTTCATCTCGAAAGAGGAGAGGATATCTTGTTCTAAGTTGACCAAATGGTCAAGACTACTTCTATTTTTCCTGAAACCACATTGGGCAGGAACTATTAAATTTTGAGACTCTAGGATGAATTTTAATCTGTTATTGGCCATACGTTCTAATACTTTGCATAAGCAGTTGGTAAGCGCTATAGGGCGATAAGAGGAAGGACTCTTTGGGTCCTTCCCCTTTTTGAGAATAGGTATGACGTGGGCATGTCTCCATGTTTTTGGGAATTCTTGACTAATCCAAATTGCGTTGTATATTTCTAATAATTTTTTCAGTGAAATTGAATTCAAATGTTGCAGCATCTCATACCTAATCTCATCTGGGCCAGCAGAGGTTCCTCTACACGAGTTTAAGGCTTGTTGAAGCTCGTGTAGTTGGAAGGGGGTGTTATAATCGTGGTGTGTCTGTGTATGGAAGATCAGAGGTTCTGCTTCCCGTCTTTGTTTGTGTTGTAAAAAGGTTGGTGAATAGTTATTTGTGTTGCTTGTTTGCGTAAATGTGTCTGCGATTGTGTTTGCGATGTCCAGGGGAGCATCTACAAACGTGTTTCCAATAGTTAGGGTCTTAATGTTTGGTGTATATTTGCCGTCTATTTTTCGGACGGCTGACCAGATTTGTGATAGAGGAGTGTTTGTGTTTATTGTGGAGATGTAATCATGCCAAGACTTTCGTTTGGCATGTTTTATTGTTCTACGGGCCTCTGCTTGCGCCTTTTTAAAAGTAATAAAATTTGGTGCAATGGGGTTATTTTTAAAAGTTCCATATGCCCTATTCCGCTTGCAAAGTGCTTTTCTGCAGTTTGATGTCCACCAAGGATAAATTGAATATTTTGTCATCCATATTATCCCCTGTGATGTTGACGTTGGTGGTTGTGCGATACATTTCCCAGTTGGCTTTTTTGATGTTGAATTTGGGACAGGGAGGGGGTGGGTTGTCTCCGTAGGCTGGAGGAGCCGTAGCGTGGTCACCCCCTATTTTTAGTATTACTGGGAAATGATCGCTGAGCATGGTGTCGTCATGCGTGTGCCATTGTGTGATGTCTGACAACGCAGGAGATGATATGGATAAATCTATACATGAAAATGAACCCCTAGTATTGTCTACTCGAGTGGGACTGCCAGTGTTTAGGAGGACCAGGTTGTTAGTGTTGAGCACTTCTTCCATCTGCTCCCCTCGAGGAGAGGTTTTGTTGCTACCCCACATGCGATGGTGGGAGTTGAAATCTCCCACTATCAGTTTGTGGTGGGGTAGTTGTTCTATCAACCCGTTTAGTTCCTCTAGTGGAAAACGTGGGTCGGGAGGTAGGTACAGGGAGCAGATGGTTACGAGTTTGTTGTGCAGTTTAGTTTTTATAGCGACTGCTTCCAAGGTGATGGCCAGTGAGTTCCACTTGGGGAAGGCAGTCGCTGACTGCAACTGCGACCCCCCCTCCAGGCGCCAACCTGTCCTTCCTATAGGTGGTGTAGTTCTTCAGTTTAAACTCAACACTGGGGTTAAGCTGAGTCTCTTGTAGACAAATAACTGAGGGGTTGTTGAGTGAGTTAAAAATTATTAAGTCATTTAATTTACTTCTAACACCTCGGCAATTCCACTGGATTATTATTATTATTATTATTATTATTATTATTATTATTATTATTATTATTATTATTATTATTATTATTATTTTTTTTTTTTATCTGCTTCGGTTTCTTCCTTTCTTGGCCTTAGTGGGAGAGGTGTGTTTAGCCCCGGATGAACGGTCTGGGCTGGTAATAGGACTTAAAAGTCGTTTTTGGGAAACGGAGATCTCCATATTGACATCCTCTTCAGTACGTGTGGGCACACGTTTGGAAGGCTCTGGGATGGCCGGGGAAGGAAGGTGCGAGTGAGTTTGCCTGTTACTTTGGCGGTGTTCTTTGTCCTTGGAGTGCTTGCTCTCAGTGTGCGTTTCAATGGTTCTGTACGTTTTTTTTTACTGCCGAAGCATAGGAAGTTGCTCCGGAAGTACTAGTTGGGGTAACTAGTCTTTCCATCACACGCTTCCTTGCTTCGTAAAAGGATATGCCACAAGTTGCTTTCTCTGTACAGATTTCTTTTTCTAATTTGAAAGTGGGACAGTCTCGGGAGGTGGATGCATGGTTGTTATTGGAGGGGCAGTTAACACATTGAAACACCTTTGCAGAGGAAGCATCCATAGGATGTTCGCCTGCGCATTTACCGCATACGACTGTTTGTTTGCTGCAGAATTTGGCTAGGTGACCATATTTGAAACATTTGTTGCAGCGCAAAGGATTGGGGACATATGGTCGTGTTGGGACATGGATGTATCCAATTTTAACGTGGTCAGGGAGGGTTGTCGAGTTGAAAGTGAGGATTATTAGTGGCGTGTTCACTCGCATGTTCCTTTCTCGGTCCAATCGCGTTATAAATTTGACATCTAATATTCCTTCAGATTTCATTTCTTCGAGGAAATCAAATCTCTGCAGTGGATTACTCCTCTGCAGGAGTTGAGTGACCTAGGGAGGGATGCAACAACATCGAAGGAATGGAATTTCCTAGCCTTAAGAAGATCGCGTGTAGCTCTTCCAGAGTTGGTGGTAACTTGGAGGTCTCCGCTTCTAAGTTTCTTAACTTGGTTGATATCATTGGTAAATTGTTCAAGACATTTTTTGAGCATAAATGGGTTTAGGTCAGCTAATCGGGTCTGGTCAGAATGAAGAAACACGTGTCTAGCCTTGTCCGGGTCGATATTAGGGTCGTCAGGGGAAGTCCTCCTAGTTTGCAGGGATGGAGTTGAGGACTCCATCCTGCGCGTTGGGGTGGGGGGACGAGCCCCCTGGTACACAGAAAAATGTGCTCAGCAGAGCAAAATATAATATAACGGGGGTCACACAGCTTCCTTTGGCGACTGGTGACAGCCGCGTAGTAGGACCACTGTGTGCCCAGTGGGTACGGGGTCTACACTACTTCTAAACTACGACAGAATTTACTAGATTTCGCCGGGCCGGACGACGAAGAAGTCTCACGAGCCAACAAGGGCTCGTGCGGATCCCGGAGAGCTACGAAAAAATGGAAATGTCGAATAGGGAAAAGGTGCTGGGAAACGCCCAGAAGTGGGTGGCAGTGTGACTGCCAGAAAAAAGCTATCCAACGTAAAGTTGGGTTACGATTACGGTCAACTCTAGAGAGTAGCTCTAGCGAGATTGACTGTGCTCGTGTGGGTAACGTCTGTCTGCTGCCAAGGGCTGCCGACGACTGTGTCTAGTGTGTTTTTTTTTTTTGTTTTTGTTTTTTTATCTTTAAGGCTATCGACCTATAATGAGGTCATTAAGCCCGGTGTGAACCTGCGATCCTTTTTATTCTACCATTATAATTTCCACAATAGTCCTGTAGTGCGCAAATAAAATACTACTTTGTCAATAAGTAAACGGTCGTCGGTCAAAAGATTTGTGGTGCTTAGCTGAATTTTCTTAAGTTTGCAGTGTTGTATAAGCGCTTGGCGCTGTGTGTTGTATCTTGAGCAGTGTATGAGTATGTGTCTTATGGATAGTATAGTGTTGCAGGTGTTGCATTGGGGAGGAAATACGCCGTTAATGTATGGGTTAAGGTGGGTGAGGCGGGTCGAGTTCATCCTCAGTCTTGCTATGGCGATTTCCTCCTGTCTGTTATTTCTGTATGATGTCGACCAATCTGTTATGTGTTCCTTTTGTTTGTGCGAGATGTCGAGGTTGTTCCACTGGAGTTGCCAGTGGGTGTGTAATTGTTTTCTTAATACAGAATTGAAGGTTCCTATGTCCAGGGGTATGTCGGTAATAGAGTCTTTTTCTAAGGCAGTTTTGGCTAAGGTGTCCGCTTTCTCATTCCCGAAGATCCCAATGTGACTGGGAACCCAAGAGAGAGTAATGGACTTGTTAGTTATCGACAATGTGCTAATGATTTTGCCCAAGAGGAAGTTCTCCATATGGTTACCTGACTTAATTGACTGAAGTGCACTTAGTGAATCTGTGAATATGACGAAATTACTATGTGTGTCAGATTGAGCATATTCTAAGGCTTGATATATACCGTAGAGTTCGGCGATATATATGCTCGTATGGTCCGGCAATCTGAACATCATCCGGGTTTGGTTGCAGTATAACCCTGTCCCAGTTTTGGGGCCGCACTTGGAGCCATCAGTGTACAGTGCCCTGTGGTCATTGTACTTATGGATGGTCTCCAGGGTCTTCTGTTTGAGTTCTTCTGTGGAAGACTTTTTCTTGAGTTCTTGAATGTTGATCTTAAGGGCGATATTTTTCCACGGTAGTAAGTGAAAGGCTTCCATCTGTTCTATTGACCACAGTGGCACTGAATATTGCTCACACAAGGATCGGATCCTGATGGAAAGGGGATTTAGGCTGGAGTTGGTGAAGTGCTCGTGTTGGTTGATTGTTTCCTTGCAGGGATGTCTAGGGATACGGAGCACTTTGGCGACGTATCGGATTGTAAGGAGTTCGCGCCTGTAGTGGAGGGGGGGTACGTTTGCTTCGTCCTCCAGCCTCTCGATCCTTGTGGAGCGTAACGCTCCAAGTGCTATTCTTAGGCCTTTGTTTTGGATGATGTTCAGGGGTTGTAACGTGGTTGGTGTTGCCGAACCATATATCTGACACCCATAGTCTAGTTTAGATCTAATTAGGGACTTATAAATCATTAGCAGGGATTTCCTATCTGCTCCCCAATTTGTGCCCGTTAGTTTACGTAGCAAATTAATTCTCTTGTTGCACGCATCAACTAGGTATTTTACATGGGCCTTCCAGTTTAGCCTGGAGTCCAGTTTCAGGCCAAGGAAAAAGGTTGAATTTTGTACTGGAATGGGAGTACCATGTAATTGCAGATTTATTTCTGCCTGGGCTCTGCGTGAAAATACAATTACTGTTGACTTTAATTCCGAAAACTTAAATCCCCATTTGTCAGACCAGTCCTGGAGCGAGTCCAGGGCCAGTTGTACACGAGAGCCGGAAAACTTGGCGTTCGGTGAGGAATGCCAGATTCCGACGTCGTCAGCGTATAATGAGTATTTAAGGTTCCGAGGTGGAGCGGGTAGAATATCGTTTATCAGCAACATAAACAATGTGGGACTTAACACACTTCCCTGTGGTACGCCATTTTCTTGTGTGCGTACTGTTGAAAAGAAATTTTGATTTTTGACCGAAAATGTACGGTCTTTTAGAAAATTTTGAATGAAAATAGGGAGATTCCCTCTAAGGCCAAGTGCATAGAGTTTTTCGAGGATACCACGTCGCCATGACATGTCGTAGGCTCTTTCTAAATCTAAAAAGCAAGCAACAAGATATTCTTTCCTCTCGAAGGAGGAGAGGATATCTTGTTCTAAGTTGACCAAATGGTCAAGACTACTTCTATTTTTCCTGAAACCACATTGGGCAGGAACTATTAAATTTTGAGACTCTAGGATGAATTTTAATCTGTTATTGGCCATACGTTCTAATACTTTGCATAAGCAGTTGGTAAGCGCTATAGGGCGATAAGAGGAAGGACTCTTTGGGTCCTTCCCCTTTTTGAGAATAGGTATGACGTGGGCATGTCTCCATGTTTTTGGGAATTCTTGACTAATCCAAATTGCGTTGTATATTTCTAATAATTTTTTCAGTGAAATTGAATTCAAATGTTGCAGCATCTCATACCTAATCTCATCTGGGCCAGCAGAGGTTCCTCTACACGAGCTTAAGGCTTGTTGAAGCTCGTGTAGTTGGAAGGGGGTGTTATAATCGTGGTGTGTCTGTGTATGGAAGATCAGAGGTTCTGCTTCCCGTCTTTGTTTGTGTTGTAAAAAGGTTGGTGAATAGTTATTTGTGTTGCTTGTTTGCGTAAATGTGTCTGCGATTGTGTTTGCGATGTCCAGGGGAGCATCTACAAACGTGTTTCCAATAGTTAGGGTCTTAATGTTTGGTGTGTATTTGCCGTCGATTTTACGGACGGCTGACCAGATTTGTGATAGAGGAGTGTTTGCGTTTATTGTGGAGATGTAATCATGCCAAGACTTTCGTTTGGCATGTTTTATTGTTCTACGGGCCTCTGCTTGCGTCTTTTTAAAATTAATAAAATTTGGTGCAATAGGGTTATTTTTAAAAGTCCGGTAAGCCCTATTCCGCTTGCAAAGTGCTTTTCTGCAGTCTGATGTCCACCAGGGAACTCTATGCTTGTGAAATACCGAGGTTTTTGGTATATGCTTAATAGCTGAATTCAAAATCGAGTTGGATAAATTGAATATTTTGTCATCCATATTATCCCCTGTGATGTTGACGTTGGTGGTTGTGCGATACATTTCCCAGTTGGCTTTTTTGATGTTAAATTTGGGACAGGGAGGGGGTGGGTTGTCTCCGTAGGCTGGAGGAGCCGTAGCGTGGTCACCCCCTATTTTTAATATTACTGGGAAATGATCGCTGAGCATGGTGTCATCATGCGTCTTCCATTGCGTGTTGTCAGCCAACGCAGGAGATGATATGGATAAATCTATACATGAAAATGAACCCCTAGTATTGTCTACTCGAGTGGGACTGCCAGTGTTTAGGAGGACCAGGTTGTTGGTGTTGAGCACTTCTTCCATCTGCTCCCCTCGAGGAGAGGTTTTGTTGCTACCCCACATGCGATGGTGGGAGTTGAAATCTCCCACTATCAGTTTGTGGTGGGGTAGTTGTTCAATCAACCCGTTTAGTTCCTCTAATGGAAAACGAGGGTCGGGAGGTAGGTACAGGGAGCAGATGGTTACGAGTTTGTTGTGCAGTTTCGTTTTTATAGCGACTGCTTCCAAGGTGGTGGCCAGTGGTAGTTCCACTTGGGGAAGGCAGTCGCTGACTGCAACTGCGACCCCCCCTCCAGGCGCCAACCTGTCCTTCCTATAGGTGGTGTAGTTCTTTAATTTGAACTCAACACTGGGGTTAAGGTGAGTCTCTTGTAGACAAATAACTGAGGGGTTGTTGAGCGAGTTAAAAATTATTAAGTCATTTAATTTACTTCTAATACCTCGGCAATTCCACTGGATTATTTTCATTTTTTTTTTTTTTTTTATTAATTAATTTATTTATTTATTTATTTATTTATTTTTATTATTTTTTTTTTTATCTGCTTCGGTTTCTTCCTTTCTTGGCCTTAGTGGGAGAGGTGTGTTTAGCCCCGGATGAACGGTCTGGGCTGGTAATAGGACTTAAAAGTCGTTTTTGGGAAACGGAGATCTCCATATTGACATCCTCTTCAGTACGTGTGGGCACACGTTTGGAAGGCTCTGGGATGGCCGGGGAAGGAAGGTGCGAGTGAGTTTGCCTGTTACTTTGGCGGTGTTCTTTGTCCTTGGAGTGCTTGCTCTCAGTTTGCGTTTCAATGGTTCTGTAGGTTTTTTTTTACTGCTGAAGCATAGGAAGTTGCTCCGGAGGTACTAGTTGGGGTAACTAGTCTTTCCATCACACGCTTCCTTGCTTCGTAAAAGGATATGCCACAAGTTGCTTTCTCGGTACAAATTTGTTTCTCTATATTGAAAGTGGGACAGTCTCGGGAGGTGGATGCATGGTTGTTATTGGAGGGACAGTTAACACATTGAAACACCTTTGCAGAGCAAGCATCCATAGGATGTTCGCCTGCACATTTACCGCATACGACTGTTTGTTTGCTGCAGAATTTGGCTAGGTGACCATATTTAAAGCATTTGTTGCAGCGCAAAGGGTTGGGGACATATGGTCGTGTTGGGACATGGATATATCCAATTTTGACATGATCAGGGAGGGTTGTGGAATTGAACGTGAGGATTATGAGAGGCGTGTTCACTCGCATGTTCTTTTCCCGGTCCAGTCGCGTGATAAACTTAACATCTAGAATGCCTTCAGATTTCATCTCTTCAAGGATGTCACACTCGTCCATGGTCATCAAATCTCTGCAGTGGATTACTCCTCTGCAGGAGTTGAGTGACCTAGGGAGGGATGTAACAACATCGAAGGTATGAAACTTCCTGGCCTTGAGGAGATCGCGTGTAGCTTTCCCAGAGTTGGTGGTAACTTGGAGGTCTCCGCTTCTAAGTTTTTTAACTTGGCTAATATCATTGGTAAATTGAGACAGACATTTTTTAAGCATAAATGGATTGAGGTCAGCTAATCGGGTTTGGTCGCAATGTAGAAACACATGTCTAGCCTTGTCCGGGTCGATATTAGGGTCGTCAGGGGAAGTCTTCCTAGTTTGCAGGGATGGAGTTGAGGACTCCATCCTGCGCGTTGGGGTGGGGGGACGAGCCCCCTGGTACACAGAAAAATGTGCTCAGCAGAGCAAAATATAATATAACGGGGTCACACAGCTTCCTTTGGCGACTGGTGACAGCCGCGTAGTAGGACCACTGTGTGCCCAGTGGGTACGGGGTCTACACTACTTCTAAACTACGACAGAATTTACTAGATTTCGCCGGGCCGGACGACGAAGAAGTCTCACGAGCCAACAAGGGCTCGTGCGGATCCCGGAGAGCTACGAAAAAATGGAAATGTCGAATAGGGAAAAGGTGCTGGGAAACGCCCAGAAGTGGGTGGCAGTGTGACTGCCAGAAAAAAGCTATCCAACGTAAAGTTGGGTTACGATTACGGTCAACTCTAGAGAGTAGCTCTAGCGAGATTGACTGTGCTCGTGTGGGTAACGTCTGTCTGCTGCCAAGGGCTGCCGACGACTGTGTAGAGTGTGGGGAATGCCTAGCTTTATATAGGGGAACTAGGCTGACGTCTTGGCCAGTGATTGGCTGAGGGCAGTCATTCAGACATAACTGCTGAAGTACCGCTTGGCTGCGGAGCGACCGAAGTGGGGGGTGGAGGAGGAGGCTGACTGCTTGTTTCTTCAGAGTAGGATGGCAGTGTAGTAAGAAAGGTGTCATTTAGGTGAATGGGTACTTTGGCACCTGGATGGGGTACCGTGTCACCTGGCTAGGGGTAATATCGTGACACTATCCACTCTTGTTAACGAATTTCCAAATAACTTGTAATCGTACTTACTGTTATTTTTACCTATGTGTATTACCTTGCATTTACTTGTGTTAAATTTCATTAGCCACTTTTCAGACCATTGCTGTAATTTATCTAAATCTTCTCGAATATCTAATTGGTTTGAGTGATCATTTGCCACTCCGCACAGTTTTGTATCATCAGCAAATTTGAAAAACAGTAGATTTTAGTCCATGGTCTATATCATTTATACATACTATGAATAGAAGTGGTCCAAGAACGGAACACTGAGGAACTCCACTTGTAACATTTTTCCATCTAGAAGTTTTTCCATTTAAAACAACTCTCTGTTTTCCACCATCCAACCAATTACTAGTCCAACCTAATAGGCTACCACTTATTCCATGTAAAGCTAATTTAGTAAGTAGTCTTTCGTGTGGGACGGTATCAAAAGCTTTTGCAAAGTCTAGATATATTAAATCTATGTTGTTTCTTTTGTCATAATTCGAGATAACTGTGTTGTAAAATTCGAGTTAGTCACGCAAGAACGTTTCCGTCTGAAACCATGCTGGCTATCATTTATCAAACGGTTACTTTCTAAATGATGTTCGATAGCATCTCTGATGATAATTTCCATTATTTTTCCTATGATTGAAGTCAAACTTATAGGCCTATAGTTATTTAGTTTCTTTTTGTCACCTTTTTTTAATATGAGAGTAACGTTAGCTAGCTTCCATTCTCTTGGAACATCTCCGGATATGATGGATTTCTTGAAAATAATTTCTAATGGAACAACAATCTCATTTTTCATTTCCTTTAAGATTCTTGGATGCCAACCGTCAGGCCTTGGTGTTTTATCAACTTTGAATTTATCTATACACCTTTTAATTTTTTCTTTTGTTATATTTACCGTAAAAGTAAGTTTACCCTAGACTTTTCACAGGTTTCAGTTTGGAATTCACTTTGAGGTGTTTCGTTTACGAATACCGAGCTAAAATAATTGTTTAAGATATTACACATTCCTTCATATGAATATTCAAGTTGACCGTCAGCAGATAATAGTGGGCTAATGTGATTCCTAATAACCTTTTTATCTTTTAAACAGTTATATTTTAAATATATATTTTCTAAACAGTTATTTTAGCTTAATATTTGTAAACGAAACACCTCAAACTGAACTTCAAACTGAAACCTGTGAAAAGTCAAGGGTGAACTTACTACGGTGAATATAACAAAAGAAAAAATTAAAAAGTGTATAGAAAAACTCAGTCAATAAAACACCAGAGCCTGACGGTTGGCATCCAAGAATCTTAAAGGAAATGAAAGGTGAAATTATTGCTCCATTAGAAATTATTTTAAAGAAATCCATCATATCCGGAGATGTCCCATATTAAAAAAAGGTGACAAAAAGAAACCAAATAACTACAGGCCTATAAGCTTGACTTCTATCGTAGGAAAATGATGGAAACTATCATCAGAGATGCTATCGAACATCATTTAGAAAGTAACTGTTTGATAAATGATAGCCAGCATGGATTTAGACGGAAACGTTCTTGCGTGACTAACTTACTCAAATTATACAATATAGATTTAATATACCTAGACTTTGCAAAAGCTTTTGATACCGCCCCCTACGAAAGACTACCTACTAGATTAGCTTTATACGGAATAAGTGGTAGCCTATTAAGTTGAACTACTAATTGGTTGAACGATAGAAAACAAGAGTTGTTCTACATGGCAAAACTTCTAGATGGAAAAATGTTACGAGTGGAGTTCCTCAGGGTTTCGTTCTTAGGTCACAACTATTCATAGTATATATAAATGATACAGACCATGGACTGAAATCTATTGTCTCCAAATTTGCTGATGATACAAAACTGTGCAGAATGACAAATGATCACTTAAACCAATTAGATATTCAAGACGATTTAGATATACTACAAAAGTGGTCTAAAAATAAAATTTAACACAAGTATATGCAAGGTCATACACATAGGTAAATACAACAGTAAATGAAAAGGATCTCGGCGTAATTATCAGTGACGATCTCAAATCATCTAAGCAGCGTATTTCAGCCTCTGAGAAAGCAAATAAGATTCTAGGACTGATTGCGCAATCTTTTTACTTCAAAAGCTCATCTCTCATAAACAAGCTATATAAATCGTTAGTTCGTTCACATTTGGAATACTCTGTTTCCGTATGGTCACCAAATCTCATTAAAGACATAAATAGATTGGAAAAAGTACAACGGCGAGCCACAAAACTGATTCTAATGATAAAAAATAAATCGTACAAAAATCGACTAAAACATATGAATCTGTTTTCCCTTAAAAGAAAAGAAAAAATTAGACTCAGAGGTGACTTGATACAGGTCTTTAAGATTCGAAAGGGAATTGACAACATCAAAAGTGGCAAAATTTTCACACTGAATGAGAATCCAACAAGAAATAATGGTCTCAAACTGTCAGAAAATATATTCAATTTGGAAGTGGGTAGAAACAACTTCGCCAACCGTGTAGTTAATGAATGGAATAAACTTCATGCAGAGTCTGTGCAATATAGTTCAGTAACAAAGGATTACAATGGCGGAGCATGCCGACAGGAGACCTTTTGGTCCATATCTAGGTCAGATGCGAAAAAAAATCATAATGACAAATAATCAAATGAATAAATAAAAACTATAATAAATGCGTAGGTATAGTTGAATAATAAACAAACAGGTAAATAGTAAATAATGATAAATTGACATATAACTAATAATAAATGAGAATCAAGCAAATAATAAAAAACAAGCAGACAAATGATAACAAAGCAAATAAACAAATAATATAGAATAAATGATAGTCATTACAGCATCTTGTTTAGGAGTTTATCTAAGATTCGTTTAGATAAACACCTAAGCAATATGCTGTAATGCCTGCCATTTATTTTATATTATTCGTTTATTTGTTTATTATTATTTGTCTGTTTATTTTCATTATTGACGCAGACCGTAAGGATTTCTCCCCGTCTTCTCATTTTCTGCATAAGGGGACGGAGAGGGGGGGTCGCCGAATTAACGAAGCGGCCTTGCTGTGGATGTGCTGTGTCTTGCGACACTGCTTCTGACCTAGAGCAGTGAACAAGATGCAGGGATGACGCGTCATCCAGGAGGTGCCAAGATAAGAGGGAGGGAAGAGGGTAGAGGGTAGTGAAATATGTAGGGGATGGAATGGGTGGGAGTGGTTTCTATGCCTTTGTCTTTTGGCTACCTCCCGTGGAAGGGGGAAAAAAGCCTTTAGTATATGTATGTATGTATGTATGTATGTATGTATGTATGTATGTATGTATGTATCATTATTTCCTTGATTATCATTTATTATTATTTATCTGTCAATTTATTATTATTTACTATTTACCTGCTTGTTTATTATTTACCTTTGCCTATTTATTTACTTATCTTATCTATTATTGATATCATTATCATTTTCATTCATTTGTTTATTTATTTATTTATTTATCATTATATATATATATATATATATATATATATATATATATATATATATATATATATATATATATATAACACACACACACACACACACATATATATATATATATATATATATATATATATATATATATATATATATATATATATATTCTCTAATCCATTCAGACACTTTTCTTCCTATGCCATGGGCTTTGACTTTATTTAGTAGTCTCTGGTGGGTTATCTTGTCGAACGCTTTACTAAAGTCAAAATAAATAACATCGTAACTATTATTGTAACTTATAGAGATTAGTGTAAAAAAACAAAAGGTTAGTTACATAACTTACCCTTGCTGAACCCATGCTGAGAATCACGAATCAAATTATGTCTCTCGATACGATCTCTGATTCTATTAGCTATTATTGATTCAAGCATTTTACCTCACTGACATCATACTGATTGACCTGTAGTTGTGCATAGACAATTAGCCACCCTTTTTGAAAATAGGAACAGCGTTTGCTTACTAAGAAATAGGCATAAAATCAATGTCTACCGACTTATTAAACATTTCCGTTAACTGGTCGCAGATTTCAAATTTACATTCTTTAAGCACTCTCGAAATTTTTTCGTCTGGACCAGGGGATTTTGCAGATTTAACTACTTCTGTATTTCTAATGTTGATGTTAGGAAATCTACTTCCCCTTATACCCACTGATGATAGTGTGGCAGTCAGGTACCATATCTAACCTCTCCTTTGTGAAAATTCATCACTCCTTAACCATTGTGGTCTGTTAAAATTTTGTAACATCTAATCTGTTTTGGGTCAAAATGACCCGTCTTATAAATTCTGACAATTCTTTGCCATACAAATTAATTTTTTATTACCTTGCGTGTCCAGGGTACACTGCAAGAAAGTTATAATCATTCAGACTCCAAATCTATCTCTGCCAGCCACCCTACTTTATTGAAAAATAGGTTTTAGTTGAAATTATTGCAGTTGAATATTGTTACACCATGGTGCTTACATATATTTTTTGGCAGATTGCTGTTACTTTCCTATCTTTTTTGCACATATAAGTACCATTTTTTTGCATATATTTCTTGAGATTTAGAATGGTCAGTATTTATAGTCAGCTTACAATTGCAGTAATTCACCAGCATTGTAACATCTAATTCGTTCCGGGTCAAAATGACCCGTCTCATAAATTCTGACAGTTCTCCGCCATACAAAGTACATAATTGATTATCTTGCATGCCCAGTGTCTACTACGTGGAAATGACTGTCATTCAGACCACACACCTAACCCTCCCAACCACCCTACCTTATTGAAGATTAGGAATTACTTACAATTATTGCACTTAAACATTACAACAGCATGCCACTTATATATAGTCCTTCGGCAGACTGAACATATTGTGGTCATTTTGTTGTCATTTTTACATATATGACAACGCTGTCTCTTTGCAGCTCTTTCCTAAGACTGAGAATTATATTCTGTAGATGGTCATGCAGCTTCAGCAACTCGCCGGGCATTTGGCGTCCTAGATAACAATACCCTTGAAGACAATACAGGTTGGACTAAGATCAATTCAAGTTCATGAAGGAAAAAAAGAACAAAAGCATTGTAGACGGACACATCCACTATGTTATCAAGCAAGGCCATATGCCATCTCTTTGTCTGACGCTTTGACCTATAAATTCCTCTAGCCTGTTGTGTGTTAATGAGCGATGTGACGTTATAAGACCTTGAGGTCTTTGTCGTGAAGCCTCGTAATGCTGTTTTGTTACTTAGACAACTTTATGAAATTCACAATACCTTTGTTTACGCAGAGATCTAAAACATTCCACGCGCGCGTGTGTGTTTGTGTAAGTGGATGTGTGAATGTACGCGTGTGCACATTTGCGTTTAAGTTGGAATGAATATGAAAGTGTGTATGTGTATATGCGTGGATGTGTGAGTGGGTGTGTTTATGCAGGCACGCGAGCAGTCAAACCATCCAAAGATCCTCGTTCTGGCTAAATCTCCAGTCGATGATATTCCGGAGAAGAGTCGATTTGGGAGCCGTTGTGGCCATCATCTATCAAGACCTTATTGTGTTGTGATTCAGTCCATGACAACCGAATGAATAGCTGGAAAGCAAGAACAAATTCTCTACATCACGTCCCATAATGAAGAAGTAAAACATGCAAACATTATGCAGATTTATTGAATAGCGGCTCGGGTGTGCAAGTTTAATTAACGGCAAAACGTTCGTAAATATATATATATATATATATATATATATATATATATATATATATATATATATATATATTTCTTACCGCCTCACTTCTATACACCCTCTTCCCTCCCTCCATCTCTCCTTCCCATTCTCCCTCACTACCTCCTTCCCTGTATCCCTCCTTCCTACCTCTCTTTCCCTCCCTCCCTCCCTTCCTCCTACATTCTTTCGAAAATTACTCCGTTGAATGAAATTACCAGGTGTTGCCTCAAATTTTTATCTTTCTCAACTTTCCAGCCATTACCCGCTCTGCAAGGAGCTTTGGAATGAATGTATTCGTCAGAACTCGGGGGATTTAGAGCGTATTTAATCATTTATATATTTATATAAGTACTATTATTTTTCATTCATATTCATATATATACCTATATTTATATTTTAATTTATATTTGTATCTATATTTCCATTTATATCTATATATATAATTATAACTATATTTGTGTTTATATTGATATTTATATTCACATTCATATTTGTATCTTTATTTATTTATATTAATATTCATATTCATATTTATGCTTATATTTATATTAGTATTCAAACTTATATCTACATTAATATATACATACATACATACATACATACATATATATATATATATATATATATATATATATATATATATAAACAAGAAAAATATATGTATATACATATACATTTACATTTATACATATCTATATCTGTATTCATTTATATCTATATTTATCTTTACATTATTATCTTTATATATATTTCATATGAATTTCGTCTTTATATTTGAATTTTTATCATTATATTTTAATATTCATATATGCCTTACATTAGTTTTATCTTTATATTCATATTAGTTATCTTTATTTAATTATCTAAGACCGTGTTTAAGACCCTCATTACACCCACGCGCTGATTCATAGTGGGACTCAACCCGCTGGTACTCCAGCCTATCACCTCAAGATTCCAACGCCCTAGTCTGCTCAGTTACCACACTATCCTTAAGCAAACACCATAGGTCACTGGTATCAAGTTACTTGAGCTGCACTACCTCATGAATTCAGAAGAGGCTTTCTCCTCCGAGTGAATTCGATTACCTGGATTCCACTAAAGCACAATGTTCAGGATATCCATCACAGGTTGTTATTATATCCAAGCGCACGCCGGCGATTTTATTCAGCTAAAAGGAACCTCCACGTCAGGCAAACTTGATCAACTGACAGGACTCTCTATGGTAAAGTGTCCGAATGGTTAGGCTCAATGACTAAAACACGTAGAAATGTGTTTGCTCTTTATTTGTAGCACAGAATATGGAATGTGTGTCGGAGGCTGAATGGGGGAGAGAACTAATCGGCACTGTGAATAGACTATCACACTTACTCTTTGTGTCCTGAACCAGCACTTGCCTGACCACGACCGCCTGGTAGCGTAGTCAGAGATAATCTGCGTATTGTCCGTGGAATGGGCTAGTCGCCCTGCTGGTTCAGCGTAGCGAGTCATCCAATCAGATGCTAGCATCTGGGTCACGTGATGACGCGCATCTGGGAACAATGGTCACGCTAGGTCGCGTCCCCCCGCCAGCTTAACGCGGGAACACGTGACCCAACGCGAGACGCTTACCATAGAAATAGTCACGCGTTGTACTTATGCCACATCTCCCCCTCATTGAATGGTTGAAGACTGCTTCAATCTACTGAAGAATGTGTCCCGCACTTTGAAGTTTTACCCTAGCTAACTCGATAAGGCAGTTTTGTTAGATGGAAGACCACTTCCCAAAGCCACTGATTTTCACTGATGGTCCATGGTAACTTTTTGGAAGGTCCAAATAACATCCACTACATTTGGTAATAAATTGGAAATTGGTGTATAGATTTTCAGTTTGTTGCATGTGCTTAATTCATCCTTACTAAGAAATGAGAACCATTGGTTTAAGCGAACTCCTTAAAAAAAAAAAAAAAAAAAAAATAGACAAAGATCCCGGCCATACTCCCACTCTGGGAAACCAGAGGTGAAAAGATGATGCCTGGAGTCTTTATCTGAGGCCAAAGCTGTTCCTTTTGCCTTTTGTGTTTGGCAGCCACCGCCACCCATTTGCAATCGTAATGGAACTTCCGTACACATGAATCTAGAAATTTACTCTCGGGGGTGCTTAGCTGTGACAGAAGACGTCAGATTGTCCTCACTCCAACTCAAATGAAAGTCACCGTTAACCGTTGGACGTCGAACCGGAGCCTTTAGAGTTTAGACTCACGAGGAAGAGTCGATATCGAACACGCCCCAGACTCCTCACACTGAGTCTCTACATTGTCTATAAATCCCGGTTCGTTTAAAGTGAACGCCACTGTGACCTCTAATGGTCTGGCAGTGCTTTTTTTCGCACTGAATACGAGGACACGTGAGCACCAGAGCACCATCCTTTGTAGATCTAAATATGACATAGCTTATGCTCGTAATTCAAGGACTTACTATATGTTAATAGTTACTGATAGATAATCGATCTCACTAAGCTTTTAATAGATAACCGACCTCAGCAAGTTTCACTCTACAAAGGATTACAAAGGGGGAGCATGCGAAAAAAATATAATGATAAATAAATAGATAAATAAATAGGTAAATAAATAAAAACTATAATAAAATGAATAATAATAAACAAGCAAGTAAATAGTAAATAATAATAATATTCACATATAACTAATAATAAATGAGAATAAAGCAAATAATAATAAAAATGCAGACAAATAATAACAAAACAAATAAACAAATAACATAAAATAAATGACAATCATTACAGCATCTTGCTTTGGTGGGTAAAAGCAGCAACGACTGCAGCAGCACTGTAGGAGAGAAGCCAAACGCAGAGTATGGGATCCAATGTATCTAACGTTACGCCCAGCAGGGCTTCTTATTTCTGAAAAATACTCTGCGTTTGGCTTCTCTCCTATCTTGCTTAGGTGCTTATCTAAATGATTCTTAAAGCTTCGAACTGAACTACATTGCACTGCCTCTGTAGGAAGTTTATTCCATTTATTAACTACACGGTTAGCAAAGTTGTTTCTACCCACTTCCAAATTAAATCTATTCTCTGACAGTTTGAGACCATTGCTTCTTGGATTCTCATTCAGTGTGAACATTGTGCCACTTTTGATGTTATCAATTCCCTTTAGAATCTTAAACACCTGTATCAAGTCACCTCTGAGTCTACGCTTTTTTTAGGGAAAGCACATTCATATGTTTTAGTCGATTTTCGTATGATTTATTTTTTATATTTGGATTCAGTTTTGTGGCTCGCCGTTGTACTTTTTCCAATCTGTCAATGTCTTTAATGAGATTCGGTGACCATATGGAAGCAGAATATTCCAAATGTGGACGAACTAACGATTTATATAGCTTGTTAATGAGTGATGGGCTTTTGAAGTCAAAAGATTGCGCAATCAGTCCTAGAATCTTATTTGCTTTCTCAGAGGCTGAAATACACTGCTTAGATGATTTGAGTCTCTGAGAAAGCAAATAAGATTCTAGGACTAATTGCGCGATCTTTTGACTTCAAAAGTCCATCACTCATTAACAAGCTATATAAATCTTTAGTTCGTCCACATTTGGAATATGCTGTTTCCGTATGGTCACCGAATCTCATTAGAGACATTGACAGATTGGAAAAAGTACAACGGCGAACCACAAAACTATTAAAATATTTCATGGCCTTTGAAACAAGTCTTTCCAACTGGACTGCACTATGCTGGTGTTCTTATAAATACAGTGTAAGGAAAACAACTTTGTGCTCATCAACTAAAAGGTTGGAAACCCCAGAATCTATCATGGTTCCTGGAACCCCTTTGCGAGATCCAGGAGACTCTCAGATGTTTGGATCTCCTAAGAGTTCACAGTTACGCCTTCCATACAAAAGGCTGTTCATCCTTTTATTCTTGCTGTCGCCATGCGGTTTCCTTCATCCTCGAAGCTCTACTTTGGTTAGTGTGGGTCCACTTCTTACAAGAACTCATCTGGTTAGCCAAAAAATTGGCATGCAAAGCATGCGGCTCACGTTCTCCGTGATTACGATTAGATCTTTTTTTTTTCAAATTGCAAATATAAGATAGGTTGTCTCCTGCACACGACTTGGCTCAACACGACGACCAAGGATACCCACCTTGGTTTCTAACTAAAGCCTTCAGCCAAGTTAAATCAAGTTTCTACAAATTGTCTCCCCAGAATCAATTTAATTGAAACAAAATTTTTTAATAAATCCATATAATGACTGCACACGCCTCCGATTCTCTTCTCCCTGATGACACCAAAATATATAATTACCCTAACAACATTGAAAAATGTGAATGTCCACCAAAGGTCTAAAGATATTAGCAATCCAGGCTGTCTATAATATCCCATGACGAGA
>NC_134817.1:15955043-15972543 GCF_046742065.1 Oratosquilla oratoria | reverse complement strand
TCCTTGCATGTTACACATGAAAACTATTGGCAACAAGCCCTGCCTTGCTTACATCACTGTCCAGAAGTGCTAATCGATCCTTACATTCATAATTTTAGCCAGTTTTCTTTAGATTCCCGCATGTTTAACATGATCATATTATTCCTACGTAAATACATACACCAATAATTATCGGCTGAAAGAAACCTGCACAGCGAAGCTATAGCGATAATCCCATGCCACACTCCTGGTCATATGGCCACTTCCCGAAGGTTGAGTGTGGTTTGGAATTTTTCCGCCAGAATCATCAGAAATGTAAAATTCCCGGCCCTGTGCAGGCATGTGCATTGACGAACCCATCTCCCCCTCCCTACCCCTCCCTTCTTAGCCGGCTCGCCCGAGTCCTCACTTCTAAGCGCGGAATCAGACTAAGCGGTCTCCCCGCTGCCGGCCTTTGGTTTTTGTCGGTGAGTTCTGTTTCCTGCTTGTTATTCAACTGATAGTTTCAGCGCTTTCTGCATGGTTACCGGTTTGTCCCATTCTTCGACCACCCTATTAGTGAACCAGTTGTTGCCTTCTTAAATCTAATTGGTCCAGTTTGTGCCCATTGCTGCGAGTCTGGTCGTGCGGAGGGGGGCTCCCCTGGGGGTCGTCTGGCCTCTAGGCGGCCCCATACCTCCTACGATCAATGGCACAATAACGCCTCACGGCTTGCCTCGTCAGGCCCTAGGCGTAGACTTCGACCTTAACCACTCGTAATCAGTTCCCCATACGTCTCCGGGCCGTCCGTGGTAAGAACCCGGGCCTCTCGAAGGACAGGGGGACGTGTCTTATGGTACGGAGGGTGGCGCCCCCGAGGGTCATCAGGCCTCTCGGCAGCCCCATACCTCCGACCATCAATGGTCCTGTAACGCCTCACGGCTTGCCTCGTCAGGCCCTAGGTGTAGACTTCGACCTTTTCAGCTCGTAAACAGTTCCCCATACGTCTCCGGGCAGTCCGTGGTAAGAACCCGGGCCTCTCGAAAGACAGGGCGACGTATCTTATGGTACGGAGGGTGGCGCCCCCGAGGGTTATCAGGCCTCTCGGCAGCCCCATACCTCCGACCATCAATGGTCCTCTAACGCCTCACGGCTTGCCTCGTCAGGCCCTAGGCGTAGACTTCGACCTTAACCACTCGTAATCAGTTCCCCATACGTCTCCGGGCCGTCCGTGGTAAGAACCCGGGCCTCTCGGAGGACAGGGCGACGTGTCTTATGGTACGGAGGGTGGCGCCCCCGAGGGTCATCAGGCCTCTCGGCAGCCCCATACCTCCGACCATCAATGGTCCTCTAACGCCTCACGGCTTGCCTCGCCAGGCCCTAGGCGTAGACTTCGACCTTAACCACTCGTGATCAGTCCCCCATACGTCTCCGGGCCGTCCGTGGTAAGAACCTGGGCCTCTCGAAGGACAGGGTGACGTGTCTTATGGTACGGAGGGTGGCGCCCCCGAGGGTCATCAGGCCTCTCGGCAGCCCCATACCTCCGACCATCAATGGTCCTCTAACGCCTCACGGCTTGCCTCGTCAGGCCCTAGGCGTAGACTTCGACCTTAACCACTCGTAATCAGTTCCCCATACGTCTCCGGGCCGTCCGTAGTAGAACCCGGGCCTCTCGGAGGACAGGGGGACGTGTCTTATGATACGGGGGGTGGCGCTCCTGAGGGTCCTCAGGCCTCTCGGCAGCCCCATACCTCCGACCACCAATGGTCCTCTAACGCCTCACGGCTTGCTTCGTCAGACCCTAGGCGTGGACTTTGACCTCTTCCGTCGTCCGACATCTCCGGGTCGCCCGTGGGTGGGCAGCCCGGGACTCTCGGGGGACGGGGGGGGGACGTGTCGGGTGGTGTGGAGGGTGGCTCCCCTGGGGTTCGGCGGGCCTCTCGGCGGCCCCCATGCCCCCGACCGTCGTGGCCCTCTGGCAACTTTCGGCTTGCCTTTTCGGGCGGGTCCGTGAGCCCACCTTCCTCCCGGAGCCGCTCACGTAGACCCAACAGGGAGTCCCGCTCGAGAGAGAGTTCTATCTCTCTCAAGAGGCCTAGGACGCTCAGCTCGTCCACACCCTCCACATCCCGGTCACGGCACCACCCTCCTTCCATCCCTGATAGGCCCTGTCTTCGACTCTGCCCTATCTCGCTATCCGGCCTTTCAGGCCGCGCAGACCAGAGCATAACCTCCCCCTCCAGAACAGCCTTCTAACGAACCTCCGGCTCTGGCCCCCTCTCCCACACTCCTTCCTGGTCCTTCCCTCCGCCCCTCCGCGCCGGCGGCGGGTATAGGACTGAAAGGCCCCCCCCCAATCAGACGACCGTCGGGTTGGGGGACGGGGTGGAGGACCACCTCCGTTCATCTTTACCTTATCCTCCTACCACGACGGACTCTTACGAGATCCGCCCCTTCTCATGGTATGACCTTACATACATCCCCCTTGTGCAGCGGAGAGGGATTTTATTCAGCAAAGATGGGGTACCTGAATGACATCATTTGATGTCTCGATCTGGACTCCGCCCTCCTAGGCTGTCCAGGCACCCAGGAAATGACACCTCGCTATATCACAATGTGATCCTGTGACGTCAGTGATCCTTTGAAGTCACAATATGATTCTTTGATGTCACGATGTGTTTCGGTGACGTCACAATGTGATCCTGTGACGTCACGTGATGTTGTGACATCACAATGTGACCCTGTGACGTCGTCATGTAACCCTGTGGCATCACGATGTGACCACGTAACATCACTAATTCTGTAACATTACTGTATGGTCCAGTGGAATTACAATGAAAACATATGACGTCACGATGGGGGTCCTGTGCCGTCATATTGTTGGTGTCGTTACGATATGATTACATGATGCCACGATGTGATAATAGTTCACGATGTGATCAGGTAACGTCAATATGCGATGAAGTGACGTCACAATGTGATAAGATGACGTCATTATGTGATAAAATGACGTCACAATGTAGTCCTATGACGTCAGTTTGTGGCCCTGTGACGTCATGAGGCGATCTTATGACGCCATGATTAAATCCGGTGACGTCACAGTATAATCACATAATGTCACTAGGTATTAAACATATGGAAGTCAGCTTGTGGGTTATGAGACGTCACAAACTGCCATAGCACACTATTAGATGAGGACGCTCGCCACGGGCTTCGAGGACTTCCCGCGGGAAGACTTAGGGTTAGTTGGATTCATACCGAGGGTCCAGGCCCGTCTTAGCGGGAGACGCTCAGGGAACGTCTTCACCCAGGACGAAGCCTCTTGACTAGCGCCCACGGACGAGGTCGCTCAGAAACGACCTCGGCCTCGCATGTATGTTGTTATACGTTCTATAATCAATTTTGTGACTTCACTACACCCTCCTGGGATCGGAATCTACCTTGCCCTACTAATTTGATTCTCTTTACCATACCAAAGGCCCAGAAAAAACGAGAATGGCTATGAACCTGAGCGCACTGAACAAATTCTTGAAACCCCTGCGATTCAAGATGGTGTCGGTGGCTCAGGTCCGGTCAGCACTTCGGGAGGGGAGTTGGGTTAGCGTCCCTGGACCTTCAGGACGCAGATTGGCATTTCCCCATCCACCTCCGATATCGCCGTTTCCTGATGTTCCAGGTAAGGAGGGAGACATATAATTTTACCAAACTCCCTTTCGGACTCTCGCTTACCCCGAGGATCTTCACGAAACTAGTGAGAGTGGTAGGCGTACGCTGGATGGAAGCAAACGTCTCCACACTCATGTACCTAGACGGCTAGTTGATGCATTTGCCCACCGGGGAGGGTGCATCGGCCGACATCTCGGTGGCTATGAGAGTGTTGGTGGACGTGGAATTCGGGGTGGACTGGGACGGGTCTGCCCTCGCTCCCACACAGAGACTTTATTGGCTCGGGATTGAGTGGGACACAGTCGGCGCTCTTCGGGTGCTCCACTGCGCCAAGAGAGCGTGCTTCTCTCACACGTTCTCCCGCCTTCGGTGGTGGTGGTGAGGGGGTTGGGTTGGGTTGCCTCAACTTCGCGACCCCGGCCCTTCCACTGAGCCGCTTGGGGCGCCGACGGCTGGTACGGGAGGTCGACAGGAGCATACCGCTCCTCCCGCGCGACCTGCCCTGGCCGGTACCCTCAGCACCCCACAGCTTGTTGCTTCCCTGGCTTCGGTCGGGGGCCCTACGCCGGTCGGTCCCATAGTCCCCGCCCCCACCTCGAATGGCAGGAGCGGCGGACGCCTCGGACATGGGGTGGGGCTTCCAGTCGAGCTGGAGACATCAAGCTTGCCGGGGATGGTCGGAAGATAGAAGGTCGCTACACTTTAACCTTCGGGAGCTGATAGTGGTGAAAGAATGACTCGAGCGACACACCGAATTCTCCTGCATGAGCGTCCGCTTGGACATAGACAATGTGACGGCAGTACAGTGCGTGCAGAGGCAAGGTACGGCCCGACCAGGTCCACTCCTAGCCCTGTCGGAAGACATCTTTGCCGAGGCATCACGCAGGGCCATATCACTCTCGGTGAAGTATGTTCCGGGCCGGGAGAACGACTGGGCAGACGCTCTATCCAGGTTTCAGGAGACCTCCGTGGTGTGGCAACTACGCCCACAAGTGTTCGAGTCGCTCTCCCTCCGCTACGGCACCCCAGAGGTGGACCTGTTTACCTCCCCAAACACGACCCAGCTCCCCCTCTACCTCACCTACATCCAAAGGACACGCACAGGAGGCCCAGACGCCTTCACGGAGGACTGGAACAGCTGGAAGTACGTATACATTTTCCTCCTCCAGCGACACTGGTCCTCCTGAAGGTGATGCAGACCCTCAGGTCCTTCAAGGGTCAGGTCCTCCTGATAGCTCCCTACTGGCCAACCCAGCCGTGGTTCGGGGAGCTAATGAGATGGTGCCCTTCTCCCCTTCTACTGGGGCCAGCCTGCCTAGCCAACAGCCTTACCGCACCTCTCCAAGCGTCACTCCAACTTGATACTTGGAGTTTCTACGGGGAGCTCTCAGCCAACTCTTCTCTACAGAGGCAGCAGACAAGATGCTCAGAGCTCACCTTCCGTCCTCAGTGCGGCAGTGTGGGTCCTGCTGACGGAGATTCCGGAACTGCCTTCGGAGACACGCGATGGTGACCATCTCCGCCAGCACGGTTCTGGACTTCCTGATTTGGCTGGCTGACTCCACCAACAGGGCACCGGCGACGATCTCGACTCACTATACAGCCCTCACTGATCCGCTACGCTTTGGCATGAACATCCGAGTGCCACAGAGGGCGCGAACCCTCCTAATGAAGGGGATCAGTGCCTCGAGAGAGCCGAGACATAACCGGTCCTGGCCTGGTCCTTGCATCGTGTTCTGCAGTACCTGGCGTTCGAAAGGGCCATTATGGAGGAAGAACACTTCCCTCAACGTGCCGTCTTTCTGCTCGCCTTGACTACGGACTACAGGGGTTCACAGCTGGCGGCAATCACCCGCCACCCGTCCTTTTCCAAACTGGAGGAGGACAGCTCGGCCCTAACCCTCTCTCCATCACCAACATTCCTGGCCAGGAACGGCCGAGCGGGCGACATGATTGGCCCTCTCAGAATACAATCCTTCCTGGAGGGAGGACGCCCACAACCGCTGCGCCCGGTCCGTGCGTTCGAAGACTACGTGGAGCACACGGAAGAGATTTCTGAGGATCGTCTCTTCTGCTACTCGAAATCTAGGATCCCCCTAACCCCGAGGTCCCGGGCGCACCTGCTTTGCCGCATTTTGGAGAGAGCCAACCCGGGCCATGCCCCGCACGCCCACAGCATCAGGGACTTCGTGGCATCGCTGGCGTTTCTCCGCACCCACTCTGTGGAGCGGGTGCGGGACCTAGGGGCTGGACATCGACGACTGCCTTGGGAACACGGTGTCTCTTCCACTCGGTCGCCCCTGTCCCATGTGTCGCCATGGAAACGGCTCCACCCCTCTCATCTAAAAAAAAAAAAAAAAAAAAAAAAAAAAAAAAAAAAGGGATAAAAAAAAAAAAAAAAAAAAAAAAAAAAAAAAAAAAAAAAGTGGAGGGGGCAAAGGGCGACCGAGGAGTGGGGAGGGGCCCAGGAACCGCTGAACAGGATCGATTTTCGTATAATTTACGCATTGTGTGAACAGTGCAATGTTGTCCATGTCACATTCTTCGGTGTGGGTACTTGACGTTTCTTTTCTCCCCTCTACTGAGTGATAAAATGATTAAGTCTCCAATAGAAAAGACACACGTAATAACGGTTTGAATCAGGTTTCACCTCTCTTCCCACCTGTCCGCGTCTCATGCATAGCTTCGCTGTGCAGGTTTCTTTCAGCCGATAATATTTCTTTGTCGCGGCTCGTGCCGCTTAAATTGTTTTTATCGGCTTAAGAAACCTGCACAGATTTAGGGTCCCTCCCTCCTCCCACAGGCGAAGCCTTTATTTCTCATTGAAGTGAAGACTCGGGCGAGCCGGCTAAGAAGGGAGGGGTAGGGAGGGGGAGGGGGGCCGTCAATGCGCATGCCTGCACAGAGCCGGGAATTTTAAATTGCTGATGATTCTGGCGGAAAAATTCTAAACCACACTCAACCTTCGGGAAGTGGCCATATGACCAGGAGTGTGGTATGGGATTATCGCTATAGCTTCGCTGTGCATGTTTCTTAAGCCGATAAAAACCATTTAAGCGGCACGAGCCGCGACAATAAAAAATTATAGTTATTCTTATGAATAATGCAATATAGTTGATAACCATGCAGGAGCTATATTATACATACCATGTGAACTGTAGAATCTACTTACCGATTTGTTGAAGTAGCCTGGCTATGTCAAGGAATGTGGTGTCACTTTTTCATAGTTTGAGAAAATATCTAAAAAAAAAAAAAAAAAAGTAAAAAAAAAAAAAAAAAAAGAGAATATTCATGTGGCCAACATTTGATGCATAATCAAAGAGTATATATATATATATATATATATATATATATATATATATATATATATATATATATATATAAATTTTGTTCATTTCGTCATCCACAAATTCTGGGCTGCAGATGCGCAGGCCACGAAGGAACATGGAAGAAAATGCTGACTGTTTAATTCTATTATGGTGGGCTGAATAGTAATGTATATACGCGTTGACATTGGTTGGTTTTCGGTGAATACTATATCTAAATTTCTTATTGCATCTGTGAATGTTACAATCTAAGAAAGAAATGCATGAGTCTTTTTTTTCAATTTCTATAGTGAATTTTATAGAAGGGACCAATTGATTTAATTTAGTAACAAAGGTATCAACATTTTCATTGTTAGGCCAAATACAGAGAATGTCGTCGACATACCGAAACCATTTGACCTTCTTGGGAAGTATGTTTGCTAAAAGCTTGGTCTCAAAAAATTCCATGTAGATGTTGCTCAGAACGGCTGATAGGGGATTTCCCATCGCCATCCCAAATTTCTGTTTATAAAATTTTCCATTAAACTCAAATTTACTGTCTTTGATACACATCTCAATAAGGTCAATAATGGTTTTAGTATCATAAGAAAGATTGTGGTATGATACTAAAACCATTATTGACCTTATTGAGATGTGTATCAAAGACAGTAAATTTGAGTTTAATGGAAAATTTTATAAACAGAAATTTGGGATGGCGATGGGAAATCCCCTATCAGCCGTTCTGAGCAACATCTACATGGAATTTTTTGAGACCAAGCTTTTAGCAAACATACTTCCCAAGAAGGTCAAATGGTTTCGGTATGTCGACGACATTCTCTGTATTTGGCCTAACAATGAAAATGTTGATACCTTTGTTACTAAATTAAATCAATTGGTCCCTTCTATAAAATTCACTATAGAAATTGAGAAAGACTCATGCATTTCTTTCTTAGATTGTAACATTCACAGATGCAATAAGAAATTTAGATATAGTATTCACCGAAAACCAACCAATGTCAACGCGTATATACATTACTATTCAGCCCACCATAATAGAATTAAACAGTCAGCATTTTCTTCCATGTTCCTTCGTGGCCTGCGCATCTGCAGCCCAGAATTTGTGGATGACGAAATGAACAAAATTTATGACATCGGAACACAGTTGAGATATCCCAAATTCTTTTTGGACAAATGTTTCAAAAAAGCAAAAAGGACATTTTACAAAGGGGAACCAAAACAAAAGTTTGAGAAAAAGAATTTACTTGTACTTCCTTTTAATGAAAATCTTATAGAGATTCCTAATACTCTTAAAAATGTCAATGTAAATGTAGCCTTCAAGAACAACACAACTCTAAAAAATCTTTTCATAAAGAATTCCCCTGACAATTCTACAGGCTGTGTATATAAAATACCTTGTAGTAAATGTGACAAATATTATGTAGGTCAAACAGGAAAAGAATTAGAGGTTAGGATTAAACAGCATAAAAACAGCATAAAAAAGGGCCAAGAATCTAGTGCACTTTTTAAACATGTTTGTGAATTTGACCATCCTATTGACTGGAAAAATGCTTCAAAAATTATACAATGTAAGAATATAACAGAAAGAAATATCATAGAGTCAGGAATTATCAAATGTAATTATGACCAACTCATTAATAATAGTTTAGGATTATATAAATTAGATCCATATATTGTCAGTAATATAAATAGTACATATTTTAAAAGTTAATGTAATAATAATATGTTTCCACGACCTCACCGAGTGACCCAACCTGAGCTTTCAGGCTTCGGAGAGGAGGGTAAATGTCTCTCTTGTCCTACTTATACTCTGTAACTCCATTTTTTGTTCTCATCTTTCTGTACTCCTTGATAATGTGAATATATCACGAAAGCGCTCGGACTCCGTGTGTTTTTCCTTTTCCTAGTGGACTCTGCATATTTGTGATTCGCGTGTGACTTGTGAAATTTGTGCATATATGTATATGTGTGTGTGTGTGTGTGTGTGTGTGTGTGTGTGTGTGTGTGTGTGTGTGTGTGTGTGTGTGTGTGTGTGTGTGTGTGTGTGTGTGTGTGTGTGAAGTAATTATCCCGGCTGCGGCAGATGATTGATCAGGGACCGACGTAGTAAGTGTTTATCGCTCTACCGATCCTTCTCCTGATAGCGCTAATGGCAATGGCGCTATCGATAGAGCGGTCAGTTACCACTACATTGATCCCCAAGACAGCCAGAATGATTATATCAAGGATTTCACTGTTTATATATATATATATATATATATATATATATACATATATATATACAGTATATATATATATATATGAATACATATATATATACATATACATATACCGATAATTTTTATGACAGTTGTATGCAGGGTTCGAACCCGCTATACTCGGCTATCCGTAGATTACCTGTTCGGTCTCATATATATATATATATATATATATATATATATATATATATATATATTATATATATATATATATATATATATATATATATATATATATATATATATATATATAATATTTCCGAGAGTTGTCTCCGGACTCGAACCCAGGTCTTATATGTTAACAAGTCTATGGTTTTTCAACCACGCTATCAAGGATATAGAATTTATAAACCTCGGGGTTAATCTAGACCCGCAGGATTTGAGTCGACTGCTAACTGCCGTTCTAATCTCAATTTCACGAAGGACCAAGCCGACCTATAGGTAGTGGTGAAGCAGGAACGTATCCTTGATGGACTTTCGTCGTTGTAATACCTGAATAGAATCGCCAATGACGACGATGTCTATCATATGATTTCCAACATTGGTCCCCGGACTTGAGCCCAGGACTTGTATGTTAACAAGTCTATGCTTCTACCAACCACGCTATCGAGACTATAAAATCCTTTAACCTCAGGGTTAATCTAGACCCGCAGGATTTGAGTCGACTGCTAACTGCCGTCCTAATCTCAATTTCACGAAGGACCAAGTAGTGGTGGAGCACAAGTCCTGGGTTCGAGTCCGGGGACAACTGTCGGAAATTATGTGATTGACATCGTCATTGGCAATTCTATTCAGGTATTACAACGACGAAAGTCCATCAAGGATATGTTACTGCTTCACCACTACCTATAGGTCGGCTTGGTCCTTCGTGAAATTAAGATTAGGACGGCAGTTAGCAGTCGACTCAAATCCTGCGGGTCTAGATTATCCCCGAGATTAAGGGAATTCATAGCCTCGATAGCGTGGTTGGTAGAAGCATAGACTTGCTAACGTTCAAGTCCTGGGTTCCAGTCCGGGGACAACTGTCGGAAATAATGTGATTGACATCGTTGTCATTGGCGATTATATATCTATCTATCTATCTATATATATATATATATATATATATATATATATATATATATATATATATATATATATATATATATATATGAGTGGGAAGGGTGATGAGGTAAACGCCAAAAACCGTAGGAGTTATATTACTAATGTTTCGTCCTTAAAGCTAGTTCTGCTTTTTGTATTTTCTTTAAGACATTTTCTTTATGTTTTAAGGTGGTCTTAATGTCTCTATTGAGATCTGAGATGATTTCTCTGTAGGAGGTTATCTGTGCTGCCAAATAGCGATTTCGAGTCTCTTGACTCTTCTTCAGTGGCTTAATATAGTGGGTCTCTCTATGTTAGAGTTGCTACTGAACTGAAAATGTCAGATGGATGGTATTTAATGGTTGGGCCAGCTGTGTTGTGTACTCGTTCTTAGTGTTGATTGGTTCATCTGATCGGGTGATCTCTCCCTGTGCTCGTGGTGGCTTTGTTCTCCGCTTGGAGTCCTATTTGCAAACTTTTATATGGGCTGCATTGAGGAAAAAGTGTTTGATGAAATCGAAAAACCTAAAATCTACTGCCGCTATATTGATGTCATCTTCATACAAACTAAGTGTAGTGAAGATAATGAAGTACTGAAAAATTGCCTCCAAGACATCTCTGAGTTAACATGTACAGGGGAGACTTCGACATATATTAGCAAAGTGACTATTGATATCCTGTGCTGCCTGTTCAGGGAGTGACTGAGAAATGCAAGGGAGAGAAGGTGACTTGTTATTTAGACCACACAGCTTTTTAATCTTAAAGTACCATTGGCTGCGATTTACCTGTTTGAGATGGTTGGTTTTACTTGGATAATATGGCATTTTGGCAGTCTTAATTTCACGGATGGTTTTGTTGCAAATGTTCCTATAAAGGCTGGTGTCTGTATAGAATGCCTTGTTCCTCTGTCTCATCAGCCGTTTAATCCTTGGTATAATCCAGGGAACAACTGAGGGGTGCATGTTCAGAGTCTTGGTGGGAAAGAAGTGGCGATAAACCTCCAGTGATAGTATTAATATAATTATCCCACTTGGTGTCAACATCATCCACTTGGAGAACTTCTGACCAGGGATGGTGTACTACACACTGCCCAAACGCTCTCATGGCTGAGTCAGGGGTGGGCCTGTGAGTCTTGACAACAGCTGAGCCTATGTGTGTGTGTGTGTGCGTACGCGGATGCATGTGTAAGCGTGTGTGTAATATGACGCCATCCATCGGCAACGCTAATCATGCCACCACCGGGATGGCCTATTACTTGCATGGTACTGTTGGCAATATCGTCGTCTGGAAGTAAGCATGCTGAACAGAAATATAGCAAATACTCCACTGAATAACATCAAGAAATTCGGACAAACTAGAAAAAATACAATTCTATATTCAAACATTACTATCTCCAAAGGATATAATGAAAACTGAGAAATTCGTAAACAACATAGTATCCGCACGCTGAAGATAAAGTTCAATTTTTTTTACTAACACGAGATATTCCACATGCCTTTGACTGATGCATGGTTTTGTTCCCCAAGGACAAATCCATTACGATGTTCTGTGCTGTTGCTGTCGCATGTGAATTAATCTAAACCGTACAAAGTAAAAACGAATTCCACCTGGAAGTAATTATTGACATGTGCTTATGTGTGTCCGTTTCTGTACATATACATGCATGCAAATATATATTTATATATATATATATATATATATATATATATATGCATATATATATATGCATATATAGATATATATGCATATATATATATATATGCATATATAGATATATATGCATATATAGATATATATGCATATATATGCATATATATATGCATATATATATAAATATATATATGCATATATATATATATATATATATACATATATATATGCATATATAATACTGATGACCCACTTTCGGAGAAGAATAAGCGAAGATATAGAGATCTGTATATTTCGATCACTTACTGTGATCCTCTTCAGCAGATATGAGTTACAAAGTACAGAACAATGTGTATTTATAGTGAGACAGTGAGGTAGCAAGAGGGGACGGAGCTCAGGTCAACACGCCCGGCATACCAGAACTAGCTACCACTGCCACTAGATAAAATATTAAGTTTAACGCAACTTTGCGTCAACACCAATGTTTTTTCATTCAAAGATCTTTATTATAAACAGAAATTCGGATGTTCCATGGGCTCTAATCTCTCGCCAGTTCTAGCCAACTTATATATGGAATATTTTGAATCAGTGCTATTACCGGAAATTAAACCACCCGCCATGTTCTGGCACAGATATGTCGATGACATCTTTACGGTTTGGGATGATGAATGGGGATCATTCCAAGAATTTCACAACAAACTCAATCACCTAACTAACAATATTAAATTCAAGGTGGAATGGGAATTAGATCACAAATTACCTTTTCTAGATATTTTAATAATAAGAAATGCGGAGTCACTGTCCTTCACAGTTTATAGGAAGCCCACCCACACAGGGAGCTACCTACATTTCTTTAGCCACCATCCTGACAAAATAAAATATAGTGTAGCTTCAGGCCTATTCTTACGGGCTTTGAGAATTTGTAGCTCCCAATACTTAGATTTGGAACTAAATTCAGTGAAAAATCAACTAACAAAATTAGGATACCCGCCGTGGTTTTTACAAAAAGCTCTTAGCAAGGCCAAAATTAGTTTTCACAAAACAGATTCCCATTCCGCCATGAATCATAATTGGGATAATAGATGCATAAAATTGCCTTTTAACAAATCAATCCATGAATTGTCTCACATGTTACCAAAGGAAAAGGTAAATTTTATCTTCCATTATCCCAATAATTTGTTCAGTAAAGTTGTCAATATACATCATAGATCCAAGAGTAATACAACTCCTGGAGTTTATAAATTACCTTGTTTAGATTGCAATGATGTATATTGGGGACAGACGGGTCGAGATCTCAATACCAGGGTTAAGGAGCACAAGAACTCTGTTAAATACGGACAAGAAAATTCCGCAGTATTTCAGCACGTCGCCAATAAAAACCACCGAATAAATTGGGACGATGTTGAAATAATTTATAAATCCAAATGTAGTTTCAGAAGAAAAATAGTAGAATCCTCCTTAATAAATAATTTCCCAAATTACAACATTTCCCATGGTCAATGGTCACCAGACTGTATTTCTTCTTTTGCCATAAATAAAATGTTACCATCAACATTAGCGGTGGACAAAAATCACCAAGGCCCATGCAACGCCGGTCATGTGACCTGAGCCACCAAGATGCGAGCATGCGTGCCGGGCGTGTTGACCTGAGCCCCGTCCCCTCTTGCTACCTCACTGTCTCACTATAAATACACATTGTTCTGTACTTTGTAACTCATATCTGCTGAAGAGGATCACAGTAAGTGATCGAAATATACAGATCTCTATATCTTCGCTTATTCTTCTCCGAAAGTGGGTCATCAGTATTATTTTACAAATGTGCTACGACATATCTTTGTTGTGGATATGCATATATATATATATATATATATATATATATATATATATATCTGGATATATATATATGCATATACGTATATGCATATATATATATATATGCATATATATATGCATATATATGTATATATATATATCTATATATATATACATATATATAATATATATATATATATGTATATTGACTATATTATGACAAATAAGACTGAAGGTGGAAGAAGCAGACGAGGATTAATGGGAGAATTTCACGCTTTAACGTTTCGACCCGCAGGGTCTTTATCACAAAGCTAACAACTCAAACGTAACAGGATATTTTATACATGGACGGGTCATCTCATGTGACGCTTCGGAGAGCTTGTTGTTCTATTTGCGTATTCTTTTATTATTAATAAGCTTGTGGCTTTTGCTAAACATATAAAGCCTTCTCTATGATTAATGTTGTTATTAGTGTTGATATATACTGCCTAAAAACAACATTAATCATAGAGAAGGCTTTATATGTTTAGCAAGAGCCACAAGCTTATTAATAATAAAAGAATACGCAAATAAAATAACAAGCTCTCCGAAGCGTCCCATGAGATGACCCGTCCATGTATAAAATATCCTGTTACGTTTGAGTTGTTGGCTTTGTGATCAAGACCCTGCGGGTCGAAACGTTAAAGCGTGAAATTCTCCCATTAATCCTCGTCTGCTTCTTCCAACTCCAGTCTTATATATATATATATATATATATATATATATATATATATATATATATATACGCATATATATATATATGCATATATATATGTATATATATGTATATATGTATATATATATGCATATATATGTATATATATGCATATATATATATATATATATATGTATACATACATACATATATGTATATATATATGTGTGTATATATATATATATATATATATGTATATATATATATATATATATATATATATATATATATATATACTAATTGTAATGACATTGATTGGATGACCCTTGAACATGGTAGTCGCTTGATTGATTTTCTTTGTGACAATTACTTAATTCAGCGTGTAAAAGAGACCACAAGATATGGAAACTTACTCGATCTATTGTTCAATAACCGCGAAAGCATGGTAACTGATGTAGAAGTAGGTGAAACTGTTGCAAATAGCGATCACAACTTAGTTAGATTCAAACTCCTAATATTTTTTAGAATAGATGCTTGTGTTTCTTAAATACCCGATTTCAGTAAAGCTCAGTTCATAGGACTACGTCAGGAGCTTCAACTTACAGATTGGGAGGCAAAATTAAACGAAAGACCTGTAGATCAGATGTGGGAAATATTTCAAAATACGCTCACTAAGATGATTCATACTTACATTCCTTTTAAAGACAGACGTCCCCCAAATCAGGCTCGCCCAAAGTGGCTCGACAAAGAAACTGAAAAAAGTATTGCTAAAAAGAGACAGGCTTATAAGAAATATAAGTGCTCGGGTGCATCTAATGACTATGAAAGTTATGTATCCCTACAGAGAGATTTAAATAAGACAATAAGAAAAAGAAAACGACAATACGAAATGAACATCGCTGATAAATCCAAAGAGAATCCCAAAGAATTCTATAGTTACATTAGAGATAAAAAGGTTGTTAGGAATCACATTGGTCCACTATTATCTGCTGACGGTCAACTTGAATATTCAATTGAAGGAATGTGTAATATCTTAAACAATTATTTTAGCTTGGTATTCGTAAACGAAACACCTCAAAGTGAACTCCAAACTGAAACCTGTGAATATTCTAGGGTAAACTTACTACGGTAAATATAACAAAAGAAAAAATTAATAGGTGTATAGATAAACTCAAAGTTAATAAAACACCAGGGCCTGATGGTTGGCATCCAAGAATCTTAAAGAAAATGAAAAATTAAATTGTTGTTCCATTAGAAATTATTTTCAAAAAATCCATCATATCCGGAGATGTCCCAAGAGAATGGAAGCTAGCTAACCTTACTCCCATATTCCAAAAAGGTGACAAAAAGAAGCCAAATAACTATAGACCTATAAGTTTGACTTCTATCGTAGGAAAAATAATGGAAACTATCATCAGAGATGCTATCGAACATCATTTAGAAAGTAACCGTTTGATATATTAAAAGGTGTATAGACAAACTCAAAGTTAATAAAACACCAGGGCCTGACGGTTGGCATCCAAGAATCTTAAAGGAAATGAAAAATGAGATTGTTGTTCCATTAGAAATTATTTTCAAGAAATCCATCATATCCGGAGATGTTCCAAGAGAATGGAAGCTAGCTAACGTTACTCCCATATTCAAAAAAGGTGACAAAAAGAAACCAAATAACTATAGGCCTATAAGTTTGACTTCAATCGTAGGAAAAATAATGGAAACTATCATCAGAGATGCTATCGAACATCATTTAGAAAGTAACCGATTGATAAATGATAGCCAGCATGTTTTCAGACGGAAACGTTCTTGCGTGACTAACTTACTCGAATTCTACAACACAGTTATCTCGAATTATGACAAAAGAAACAATATAGATTTAATATATCTAGACTTTGCAAAAGCTTTTGATACCGTCCCACACGAAAGACTACTTACTAGATTAGCTTTACACGGAATAAGTGGTAGCCTATTAGGTTGGACTAGTAATTGGTTGAATGGTCGAAAACAGAGAGTTGTTTTAAATGGAAAAACTTCTGGATGGAAAAGTGTTGCAAGTGGAGTTCCTCAGGGTTCTGTTCTTGGGCCACTTCTATTCATAGTATATATAAATGATATAGACCATGGACTAAAATCTACTGTTTCCAAATTTGCTGATGATACAAAACTGTGCGGAGTGGCAAATGATCACTCAAACCCAATTAGATATTAAAGAAGATTTAGATACATTACAGCAATGGTCTGAAAAATGGCTAATGAAATTTAACACAAGTAAATGCAAGGTAATGCACATAGGTAAAAATAACAATAAGTACGATTACAAGTTATTTAGAAATTCGTTAACAAAAGTGGATAGTGAAAAAGATCGCGGCGTAATTATCAGTAACGACCTCAAATCATCCAAGCAGTGTATTTCAGCCTCTGAGAAAGCAAATAAGTTTCTGGGACTGATTACGCGATCTTTTGATTTCAAAAGTCCATCACTCATTAACAAGCTATATAAATCGTTAGTTCGTCCACATTTGGAATATGCTGTTTCCGTATGGTCACCGAATCTCATTAAAGACATTGACAGACTGGAAAAAGTACAACGGCGAGCCACAAAACTGATTCCAAATATCAAAAATAAATCATACGAAAATCGACTAAAACACATGAATCTGTTTTCCCTAAAAAGCGTAGACTCAGAGGTGACTTGATACAGGTCTTTAAGATTTTAAAGGGAATTGACAACATCAAAAGTGACAAAACTTTCACATTGAATGAGAATCAGACAAGAAACAATGGTCTCAAACTGTCCGGAAATAGATTCAATTTGGAAGTAGGTAGAAACAACTTTGCCAACCGTGTAGTTAATGAATGGAATAAACTTCCTGCACAGGTAGTGCAATATAGTTCAGTTCGAAGCTTTAAGAATCATTTAGATAAACACCTAAGTAAGATGCTGTAATGATTATAATTTATCTTATATTATTTGTTTTTGTTTTGTTATCATTTGTCTTTCTGATTTTCATTTATTATTAGTTATATGTCAATTTATTATTATTTACTATTTACCTGTT
>NC_134817.1:15942543-15950043 GCF_046742065.1 Oratosquilla oratoria | reverse complement strand
GAAAGTACTGGAAGCACTGTATATTACTACCAATGAAAATACTAACCAAAGAACGGGTGACATTAAATGGACAAAATCCACCGTAGCCATAGCAACAGCAACTAGGATATTACGCCACCGTAACAAAGACCCCTCAGTATCGGACAACAGGACAAAATCCCCAATACACAGAGACGACCCTGGGTGAGCTCTCCAAAGCTCCTCACAGTGCCTCATATACATATTTGTTCGCCTTGTTTTCTCCTTATTACATTATTTCTCTGAAGAAGCCTATTTGTGCGAAACTAGTCAGAAATAAACTTGGATTCTGATTTATGTCTTCCTCACTCACCTTCACCAACCTGTCACAATGCTTCAACATATACATATACATATATATATATATATATATATATATATAATATATATATATATATAATTAATGTATCGGGGTGGCTAATGAGTGTGCAGATAATGACGTATAGTTTATATTTGGGTACACACACAAAAATGTCACAAACACAAAATGCGTGCAACTGCTTACAAGGCTGCTTAGATACTGACGCCACGCTCTCCAATTCGCGCCAAAACAAAAGGCGCGCATCGCATCTGCGATATCTTACATATTTACAAATAAATTTTATAATACATAATGTAAATATGGTTACAATGAAATAATAAAATAATACAATATATATATATATATATATATATATATATATATATATATATATATTTATATATATATATAACACCGTGCCAACACAATATATGTACAACACTGAATGGGTCCCAGTGATTAGAGATACATTTTAACAACCACAATGCACTTAAATTCTAAACCATCAACATCGGGAGACCCAATGGAGGCCACAACCAGAAATTGAAATGTGGTAATCTACTGCGTCACTTGTCATTTGATAGCTGAGTTCGAGTCCTCGGCAGTACCACATTTCAATTTCTGGTTGAAATATATATATATATATATATATATATATATATATATATATATATATATATATATATATATATATATATATATATATGCTCTAGGTTGAATTAGTGTGATTCCCCGTCCTCATTGGTCTAGGAAACGTAGTATCATCGTCTACGTTTTATTTGTCACTTACATCGATAAAGTAAAGGATGACATATCCTTTGTTTTTTTCTACCTAGATTCCTCTATGAACGGAGGTGGAAGACTTAAGAGTGAGAGGAATACATTGAAAAGTGTGTCCTCTATTTTCAATTTGATTCTCTCATCATTGGGCTAACCAGATTTATCTAATTGGTCTTGCATTTATCTGGAAAATTCTCCAGCAATATTCAATGAGAAATAAATTAATATTTTGAAGACGAGGAGTTTCTCTATGATAGAATAATCACCTGACGTGAAACAAAACAAAGTCGTCTGACGTTATCCATTAAAATAATTAGAGTAGCCACCTGGCTTGAAAGGATGAGCCAAATCGATTTTTAATCCGTAGATTATTCTAATATTTTTATGTGCCACCAGGCAATTCTATTCAGGTAAGGAGATTCCCAGCCCCTCAGAGTGCCTTTCAAAATCGCAGAATTTCTCTAAAGCTGAGTGGGATAGTCTGACGTCAACCGGCTTAAAAGTGTTAGAGGGCTATCACCAATCCTCATCTACTAACGATGAACCAGATTTCCAGGAAGTTTTAATGATAACAAGAAAACAAACAATTACAAGCTCACAATATATCTCCTAAAGCCAGAACTACCGTCGTTGGAAGTAAATGAGAGCTGATATGATCCCTGTGTCCAATCACTGGTAGAAATGGATAGAATGGACAGATCACAGATCTCTTAATATGGGACAAAAAAAGACCCAAGGTCATGAAAAATTAATAGACAAGGACACGCACGCACGAATGCACACACACAATACAAACATATTCCATTATCTAATCAGGATGCATATATACATATATAGTCTTTAACTTAGTTGATCATCCACGCTAGCCCCATGTACAAGTAAATGTGTTGTTGTGGCAAGTTCACCATTGAAACTATCACCTGATTCCGACTGCTATTATACGTGCTATTTTATATTTGTGCACGTGCACTCTCTCTCTATCTCTCTCTCTCTCTCTCTCTCTCTATATATATATATATATATATATATATATATATGTATATATATGTACATATATATATATATATATATATATATATATATGATGTAAGCGGAATAGGAAACACAGGAGTCTTAGTCTTGAGTTTATTCCTGACTAGTTTCGCAGGTATGCTTTTTCAAAGGAATGCCTGTGTTTCCTATTCCGCTTACATCAACCTGTCAGAATGTCTCAACATATATATATATATATATATATATATATATATATATATACATACATATATATATATATATATATATATACATATACATAGTTCTCTCTCTATCTATTTCTTATTCTCTCTCCTCCTTCCTTTTCTCTTTATTTCATTCCCTCGCTTTCTCTCTCTCTCACTGTGTGTGTGTGTGTGTGTGTGTGTGTGTGTGTGTGTGTGTGTGTGTGTGTGTGTGTGTGTGTGTGTGAGAGTGAGTGTGTGTGAGTGTGTGAGAGAGAGAGAGAGAGAGAGAGAGAGAGAGAGAGAGAGAGAGAGAGAGAGAGAGAGAGAGAGAGAGAGAGAGACTCACCAAGGTCTTCACCCACACGTTGGATTTGTAGTGGCTACTATAATTGCCCTTGTTGGAGGAAGCTAGGATATTTAAAGTCAATCCCATGACTGATCTGTTTATTGGAAATGACGATGATGGTATTTACAATATTTGTGGCGAAATTCTGGATTCTTTGTCTTCAGTATACAATTATTCAAAATATATTTACAATACATAAATATGCTTCTTACAGGATGTAGAGAGATATGTTTTGTTTTATTTACAAAATAAATTACGTTGGTATAATGAACATTGTTATTCTATTAATTGAAATTAGTCGAATGTATGTTTAGTCGGACGCATGTTCTAAGGGGTGACTATTGTTTATCCCGTACTCGGCGATCACGAGTCCTGAAGGGGTAATTTCACGTGTTGGCTACAGAACACTACAGAACTCTCCCCCTAGTGACGAGGCAGGAGGAACGATATCTGTTTTTTCTTTGTAGTGTGTTTGTGGTTTGTAGCCCGTGTGTCCGGAGGTGTCGGAAGAGCAACAGGATCTTGTTCGTTGTCCGAGAGGAGGTATGCAGGCTTGGCGCGGTCTATGGAGATGACGTCAGTGGTTCCACGGCGATCGATGGTCAAGTTCTTCCTTGTCCTCTTGACGACTCTATATGGGCCATCGTATGGTTGTTGAAGAGGCTTCTTTACTCCCTCCACGCGAACGAAAACATGTGAGCAGTCTTCGAGGTCCTGGCTCACAAACGTTCTTGTAGGTGAGGTACGCGGTGGCACTGGCTGGAGTTTCTGCATTGTATCTGTAAGACTAGTAGCATAATCTTGAACGCTGCAGGGCTGCGTTATAGGAGCAGATGCAAGAAACTCACCGGGCAGACGGAGTGGAGTGCCATAAAGAAGTTCTGCAGAGGAGTGGCCAAGGTCTTCCTTGAGGGACGTGCGTATACCGAGGAGGACCATTGGAAGCACCGTAGACCAGTTGGTGCGGTCGCGTGCTGTTGCTGCAAGTGAAGCCTTGAGTTGTCGGTGGAAGCGTTCGACGAGTCCGTTGGATTGGGGATGGTAGCTTGCTGTTCTGAAACGCCGGATACCTAGCAAAGACATAACCTTGTTCCATAGATTGGATTCAAATTGGCTACCACGGTCGGATGTGAGGCTGAGTGGTGTACCGAATCTTGAAATCCAGGTGGTTATAAAAGCTTTGGCTACTGTTTCTGTGCTTATGTCAGTAAGCGGGATTGCTTCGGGCCAGCGTGTAAAACGGTCTACACAAGTAAGAATATACCTGAAGCTGTCGGAGAAGGGAAGCGGTCCGACGATGTCGATGTGGACGTGCTCGAGTCGAGTGGAGACTGGGCGAAAGGTACCTGGAGGGGAGATGGTGTGGCGTGTGACCTTGGAAGCTTGGCATTTGACGCAGGTGTGGGTCCAGTGTCGAACGTCTTTGGCGATTCCACTCCAGATGAAGCGTGATGACATCATGTGCTGCGAAGCTCGAATACCTGGGTGGGAGAGGTCATGTAAATGGCGGAACAAGGGATACCTGTGGTTCTCGGGCAAGTAGGGACGGATGGTGTCCGTGGATACATCGGCGTAGAGCTCAGTGTTGGTTCCAGGGAGCTGTACCTTCTTCATCTGCATCGCGGGGTTTTCCATCAATCGCTGCAGCTCGGTATCACCAGCTTGGTCTGCAGCGATGGCGGCGTAGTCGATGAGAGAGGTAGAGACTGCAGATATGTTGCGCGAGAGTGCATCGGCAGGACAGTTATCTGCACCTCGAACAAAACGAATATCTGTGGTGAATTGGGAGATGAAATCTATGTGTCGGAGTTGTCTAGGGGAGTATGTTGTCTTGTTATGAATGAATGTTGTTGTGATTGGTTTGTGGTCGGTGTATATGTGGAATTGTCGTCCTTCGACGAAATACCTGAACCTGTTGACAGCCTTGTAGATGGCTAGGAGTTCCTTGTCGAAGGCGCTGTATTTCTTCTCGGCATTGTTGAGCTTCTTTGAGAAGAAGGCGATGGGTTTCCAGGCATCGTTGATGTATTGCTGCAGAACTGCGCCGACACCTGTGTCTGAAGCATCTGTCGAGATGGAAGTGATGGCATCAGGTATAAGGAAACTAAGGGCGGTAGCATTCCCGAGTGCTTCTTTGGCTGCCATGAAAGCTGCATCAGTTTCGACGTCCCAGTTGAGTACGATGGAACGTCCCCTCTTGCACGGCTTGATCATGGAGTAGAGCGGTTGGAGCAGTTGAGCGCAGCCTGGAATGAAACGATTATAGAAATTTAACATACCAAGGAATTGCTTGAGTTGGCGCTGTGTTGTAGGTTTCGGGAAACTCTGGATGGCGTCGCAGCGGGATGAGACAGGGGTGACGCCTGAAGGTGTGACGGTGTGTCCTAGAAAGTTGATGGATGACACACCGAAGTCAGATTTCTCGAGATTGATGTGGATGCCGTAGTCTTGTAGGCGGGTAAAGACTTGCTTCAGATGGTCTTGGTGCGTGGCTTCGTCAGGGCTGGCGATGAGTACATCGTCGATGTAGGTGAAGCAAAAAGGCAGGCCTCGTAGGACTTCGTCCATGAATCTCTGGAAAGTTTGGGCAGAGTTCTTGAGGCCGAAGGGCATTCGAACGTATTCGAACAAGCCAAAAGGTGTTGTGACAGCTGTTTTGGGGATGTCAGGCGGGTTGACCGGAATATGATGGAAGGCTTTTACAAGATCGATCCGGGAGTATACGCGAGTTCCTGCAAGGTGTGAGGAAAACTCCTGTATGTTGGGAACTGGGTACCTATCCATCACAGTTCGTGAGTTGAGGGCGCGGTAGTCACCGCATGGCCTGATGTCGCCGTTGCTTTTGGGGACGATGTGGAGAGCTGACGACCAGTTGCTTGAACTTGGACGAATGATACCTTGACGCATGAGGGCTTCCAGTTCTGCCTTGGCTAGCTTGAGGCGTTCCGGAGCCAGACGACGGGCTTGGGCGTAGACTGGAGGTCCCGTAGTCTCTATGTGGTGCACTACGTGGTGTTTCACAGTCGTGGTCGTGGAGTAAGGTTGTGTCAAGGCAGGAAAGTTCCTGAGGAGAGAAGCAAACTTGTTATCAGCACTGATGGTTGAAAGTTGGCTACTTACTCCGGTTGTTGGCCTGGCGTTGGATGACATCGAAGTAAGGGGGTCGTGGAGCTTGCGATTTTTAATATCGATCAGGAGATCGAAGTGGGTCAAAAAATCGGCGCCAAGGATGGGTTGGGAAACTGATGCAACGTAGAAGGTCCACTCAAAGGATCGGCGAAGGTTGAGTTCTAGCTGAAGTGTCTTCCTCTTGAAAACGGGTATCTTGGTGCCGTTGGCTGCGTAGAGGTAAGACATCGGCGGCAGTGATTGCTGGGATGCTGTGGCAGGCAGGACACTGACTTCAGCTCCGGTATCGATGAGGTATGTGGTGTTGGAGAGTGGATCAAATACGAAGAAGAGTTTCGATGTATGTTGGCGAACGCTGTGCGCCGTTAGCGTTCGCCCATCGTGTTTAACGGTGACGGTGAGAAGGTGCACGGCTGTGTACATTTCCTCGCATCTTGTCCAAAGCGACGATGGTAGTAGCAGACGCCTGATGTGTGCTTGGGTCTCCCTCTGGATGTAGATCTGGAGCGGTTGCGGTAGTATCTTGGTGACGGGGGTCGTTGTTGAAGGTTGGCAACCTGCTCTTGGAGGGCGCTAACCTGGAGGGTGAGTTTAGAGACTAGCTCGGTTAACGCCTGAGTTGCAGACTGGTCGGCGAGGTTAGCGATGGTAGGGCGCGCAACTGGTACCGAAGCCATGAACTCATCAGCGAGTGTGGCTAGCTCGTCGAGCGAGAGCTTGTTCTTGGCGCTGAAGAGGTTGCCTTGGATGGTTGTTGGTAGGCGCTGGTAGAATAGGTGGCGCAAGATGGAGGTGTCGAATGTTGCGTATTTGTCTCCGAGCAATCGCTTCATGCGTCGCAGCAAGTCGGATGGTTTCTCATTTCCAAGTTCTTCTTTCGAGAGGAGCTCCTGCAGGCGTGTAGCTTCGGAAGACTCAAGGCGGTCCAGAACGGCTTTCTTCAAATCTTCGTATGGGGTACCGGATGTAGGTGCCTTGGAGATGGTGTCTGAAACTTGGAGGTGTACGTCAGATGGTAAGAGGCCACAAGCATGTGAAAACTTCGTAAGGCTGGTGGTAATGCGGTTTGCCTTAAAGTTACACTCGAGGATTGTGAACCATATTGTTGGGTCGCGGTTGGAAAAAGGGGGTGCGCGGAATGCACTTACTTCCTGTTGTTGATCGTCCGTCATGCTTACGTGATTAGTATGCATGTAGTGGTTACTACAATTGTCCTTCTTGGAGGAAGCTAGGATATTTAAAGTCAATCCCATGACTGATCTGTTTATTGGAAATGACGATGATGGTATTTACAATATTTGTGGCGAAATTCTGGATTCTTTGTCTTCAGTATACAATTATTCAAAATATATTTACAATACATAAATATGCTTCTTACAGGATGTAGAGAGATATGTTTTGTTTTATTTACAAAATAAATTACGTTGGTATAATGAACATTGTTATTCTATTGAAATTAGTCGAATGTATGTTTAGTCGGACGCATGTTCTAAGGGGTGACTATTGTTTATCCCGTACTCGGCGATCACGAGTCCTGAAGGGGTAATTTCACGTGTTGGCTACAGAACACTACAGATTCCTGATCGAAAGCTATTATCCCTCCGAATGAGAGTTCGAGCTTATGTATGGCCCAATCTGCGGATAATATCGTGACCCTAATAAAAAACACGCCAAACTACTTGTCCAACAGAGCTGGGCACAAGCTTGAAGTGCTCCCATGCTTTTCA
>NC_134817.1:15927543-15940043 GCF_046742065.1 Oratosquilla oratoria | reverse complement strand
GTTTTGATGAAGTGTAGGCGAAGAATGACGCATAGTGTCTGATCGTCACACTTTATGAAGCTGGGTAATTTGGGAAGTAGGAGAGGTCACCGAAGGTCCGTAGGCGAGGTCACAAGGGAAGGCGGTGACGAAAGGAAGACTCTGGATGAGATCAATAGGCGATGTAAGCGGGGTTGAAAGGAGTCCTTGGGTGAGGTCACTAGGAGGAATAGGCAAGGTCATCATTCTCGTTACAGAATGCAGAGAGGAAGCTCTAGCTTGGCTTCTAGTTTTAGATCCTATCGCAAATGCGATTCATGTATGCTTTTCGCGCCAACTCAAGGGTTGACGTGGGGTAGTCTTGGTCTCGCCTCCTAAGTGTACGCACGTTATTTCGTGTAGTGAAATATTTACTTTTGTGTTGTGAAATATTTACTTTATCATATAACCCATTGTTTCATTAAGCCACCCTAATACATTTTGGTGGCAGCGTAAACGTTTAGTGACTCAAAGTATTGCAAAGACGAAAAATTAGTGACTTTGATTTGCCGGCTTACACATTAACATTTTGTGTTCTTGTGCTGTGTTTTCTCCCCATTTTTTCATTCCAGCTAGGTGTTTTCAGTGACTTTATTAATATACATTATAGTGCTCTGGACACTGTCTTCAGTTGCATTTCGGCGCAGGCCGTTTGCCGGCAGGTGATTTTTTTCTTCCCTACGGTTCTTGGAAATCATCGTCGCCTGCCCGGATTATCCTTGTGTTCCTGTGGTTCCCTCAGCGGAAATTGCGCCTGGATGGTGAATTAGACAGTTTATTTGCTCCAGGAGAAGCCAAAGTTAAATCTGTGAAGACCGGTTAAGTGACGCTTTCCTGCTCGAAACCATGACGTCATTGACGTGGCTTTACTTTGAATGTTGAACTGTCGTCGCTTGGCGACGCGTGTTTATTTACGTATATGTACTTACGTATTATTACATTATTGATTTATGTATTGCATTGGTTCTATTTTCCAATGCTTATGTTTGTATGCATTACACAATTTATGTTTGTATGAATTATATAAATTTTTGTGGTGACGTTCGCGTCCCTTAATGTTACCCCGGACGACCTTCGTCGCCTGCGACGTGTGTGTTTCATTACGGTCGTAATATAATTTTCTTCCTAGTGGTCCATGTATGGCATTGGTAGTGTCAATGCTTGTGTTTCTGTAAATTATGTCATTGTCCGTGTGATTCACTATATTATTTTTTCTACATTATGTCATGCTTACGTTAGAGTGTTGTATTTGTTTGGTGTTAGTATTTTCATATGATTTTAAGAAGTGGGACAAAGTTATCTCCCACCATGTCTAAATCGAGGCCTTCGTTTCTCAGTCCGGTAAGCTCATCTGAGCCAATGGGTAATAGGGTAACATTACTGCATCAAAACCCAACTGTGGTGCCTTTTTCAGGGATAGACCCTCATTATAGGGCGGCTGAGTTCATAAGACAATGTGAAGATGCTATTGTACAGTCAAACGTTTCGATGGGGCCTGAGAAGATATTCTTTGTGAGGTCCCAGATTGTGCCACGTTCGTTTGCTGCCGAACTCCTCTTGGCTTCGTGTTTAGATCCTAAACTTCTGAACTATGATTATGACACCTTTAGGTCTAACTTCCTTCAACTGTTCGCAGATACTCTTGGTGGTGGTGCGTTCCATTGGTGCTTCAAACTAGCTGATACTCTCGTATCCCGACTGGGTACCCTCGATTATCGCCGTGCGCAAGCTCAGGCCAGTATCCTTGCTGTTGAGGCTTTCGAGTCATTGTCCCAGTCGGACTGGGTAGAGAAAGGTAACATTTCTGTAGATAGATTTCGTCTTATTATTGAGTTTCTCTTGTACATCCTTTTTTTGGTGCCTTCTGAGAGACGAGCAGCATCTTCTCTCAAGTATAAGCCTGATGAAACTCTATTGTCTTTTGCATCACAACTTTCTCGTAAACTGGGAGAAGTCCCATCTAGTTCTTTGTGTATTAGCAATGCTCATCAACAGGGTCATGTCCCTTGTTCTCCTCAACTCTCTCAGCCTACAGTTTCTACTCCTAGTTCCCCTCAATCTAGAGTTACACCCCCTCCCCTGTTGTGTACTTTTTGTAACAGGTCTGGTCATTTGAGCGATTTTTGTTTCCGCCGTAGGCGCCAGGTAAACAAGTCAAAACTGTCCCCTGTTCATAGGAGTGTACCTACTGTTTCTTCTAATCAATCGCATGACCTTTCCAGAGTAGAACCTCCAAGTAGACTCAGTTATTGCCATATCCATGGTCAGTGTAAACATTCGACTGATCAATGTTTCAAGGTTTTGAAACTTAGGGATAAGACTTCTCACCAGCATCGTCAATCCCATTTTCCCCAGCGCATGTTTCCCAACCCCAAGAGTTGACCAGCAATGTTCGGTCTCAAATAATTCCTTTTGTGGCTGTTGAATCTTCTCAATTACTTACCTTTCAACTTTTTACTAGGGATACGCCTCTGTCAGTCACTGTAGATACTGGTGCATAATGTAGTCTGTTAAGTAGAAAGGCTTACTTTGCCTTGCGAGAATTGTATAATCTCCCTCTATCTCCCTTTTGTAATAATTTGCATTCTGTGCAAGGCTCTCCCTTGCTTGTTCTAGGATCAGTTTGTCTTCCTTTACATTTTTCCTCGCATGCTACAGTATTTAATGTAACTTTTGCTGTTGTCTCTGGCATTGCCCTTAAGTGTGATTGCCTCCTGGGTATTGATGCTCTTACAGCTCATAGCATAGATATTTCTCCTAGTCGCCGTGTAGTGACTTTCTGCAAATTTGATATATCTGCTTCGGATAGGCCAGTTTCTGTTTGTGATTCTTCTGTGCTTGATCAGTCCGCACATGTGCCTGTCCCAATTTATCAGCGCTCTGCCCCTGTTGCTCATTGTGCTGTTGTTGTTGTAGGAGAGCATCTTATTGAACCTTCAAGTTCTGTTCGAGTTCCAGTGCGCGTCTCAGGTGCCCCAATTGGATCTGACATTCTCTCTTTGCCTGACTCTATTCGTATTCGTCGGCTTGCCCTAGAAGGAACTCTCTCCACTATTCGTGAGGATCACGTTACCACGGCGATGGTAACCAATGTCACGGGTGCTCCTACCTCTCTCTCTCCTGGCAGTCACTTAGGCTCCTTTGAGGTGGTACGCGTTCCTGCTTTCCAAGATTCGCCTATTATAGCAGCTTCTGTTCTACAGTCTCCTCCAACACGTGACCCTGCTCGCGTAGCTTCTGAGCTCGCCACATTTGTAGGCGAAACTGATTTTCCTAAAGAGACGCCTCGTCTCCTTGACCTGCTAGTTACCCACCGTCAGGCTTTGGCTTTACCAGGTGATCCGTTAGGGGTTACGGATCGTGTGGTTCATAGAATTGACCTTCAGCCAGGCACTCGTCCTGTTTACGTCCCTTCTTACAGGTTGTCTCACTCTCGTCGGCTTATAGCCCAGTCCTTGGTTGACGATTTGTTGAGTGAAGGTGGTTTACAGGAGTCCCACTCCGAGTGGAATTCGTCTCTTCTCCTGGTGCCTAAGAAGGATGGATCTTTTCGTCCTGTGGTTGATTATAGGAAAGTCAATGAGGTCACTCTTCCTGATCATTATCCTCTGCCTATCTTAAGCGAGCTTCTTCAGTCCATTGGCAATGGTAATACAGTGTTCACCACTTAAGATTTAAAAACAGGTTTTTGGCAGATACCCCTGGAGGAGAAGTCTCGTAAGATCACGGCCTTCTCGACTCCCAATGGGCACTATGAATGGCTTCGTTGCCCCATGGGTTTGCGGAATGCTCCTTTGACTTGCCAGCGTTTAGTTAACTCTATATTTCATGGCTTAATTGGGAATGGACTTTTTGTTTACCTGGATGATTTGATTCTTGTTTCCAAAGATGTGGAGAGCCACTTTTCTAAGTTGTCCATGGTTTTGCAACGGTTTGCTGAAGCTGGGTTAAAACTCAACTTACCCAAGTGTTCCTTTTTCAAAGCTAGTATCCAGTTTCTAGGTCATGTTGTAGACAAACATGGTATCCATACCACTGGTGAAAAGATCAAGGCAGTCAGAGACTTCCCTGTACCGAAGTCGGTTGAAAATGTACGGTCCTTCCTTGGACTTGCAGGATACTATCGTGCATTTATTAAAGACTTTGCTTCAATTGCTTCCCCTCTCACTCGCCTTCTCAAGAAGGACTCTTCCTTCCAGTGGCGTGATGTCCATCAGACAAGTTTTGATTCTTTGAAGCTTGCTCTTACTGAAGCACCTGTATTGGCTTTCCCTGATTATAGTATCCCCTTTACTATTTGTACAGATGCTTCTGGTACAGGTATTGGAGCTGTACTTATGCAACAAGTAGATGGATGTAGACCTCATGTTATTGCATATGCTAGTCGCATTCTAAACAAGCCTGAGTCCCGTTACTCTGTTACTCATTTAAAGCCCCTGGCTGTGGTGTGGGCTTTAAAGCACTTCCGTGATATCATTTTTGGATATCCTATTACAGTCTACACGGACCACACTGCTGTCACTCAGCTTTTTCAAGGAAAGAATCTGTCAGGTCGCCTAGCCAGATGGTTCCTCACGATTGAGGAATTCAATCCAACCCTAAAGCATTTGCCCGGGCGAGCTAATCATGTTGCTGATGCACTTTCACGGAATATCCCTGTTGATGCTGTTACCGTGATTGATAACTTTTCCCTGCAGGATCTGGTAAAAGCTCAGAGTGAAGACCCTGTCTGGTCTGCTGTCATTTATGCTTTGGAGTCTGGTGATGATTCCACCTTACCAGCTTTACCAGTACCTCTGTACCAATTTTCCCTACAGGACGAAGTTCTCATTCGCAATGTGGAAGTGTTTGAGCAGGATGTGGCGCAGCTAGTGATCCCTGAGTCTCTAGTTCTCATTGTTTTGTCCCTTGCTCATGATGCCCCTCAGGCTGGTCACCCAGGTCGGACAAAACTCTGGCTATGGCACGGAAGAAGTATTATTGGCCTAAAATGCGACTAGACATTGCTTCTCATGTGGCCCGGTGTAGTTCTTGTGCCCAGAACAAAGGTTCTACGAGCACTGCTCCCATTTTAGAGTACCCTATTCCTTCTCGCCCTTTTCAGACTGTAGCTATAGACCTTTTGCAACTGCCTCGTAGCACACAGGGCTCTGTATATGTCCTTGTATGTGTGGATCATTTTAGTCGTTTTGTGGTCCTAGCTCCATTACGTAACAAATCTGCACCAGTTGTAGCACATGCTTTAGTTTCCAATGTGTTGTGTCCATACACCACTCCTTCGGTGCTCCTTAGTGATAATGGGGCTGAATTTGAACGAGGTTTTGGCAGGCATTTGTGCACGTTACGGCATTAAACAAACTTTTGTTACTGCTTATCATCCGGCGTTCAATGGTCTTGTAGAGAGGACGAACAGGAAATTTTTGGAGATCTTACGTCACCTTGCTAGTCATTTTCATGAGTCTTGGGAGGATTGGCTTCCCCATGTTAGTGCTTGTATCAACAGCACCATAAACGCTTCCACGGGAAAAACGCCCCATTGTGTTGTCTTTGGATCAGAGAAACGACTCCCTTATGACATACTTGACAGTCCTGTTCGTCCCCTCTACAATGTGGATGACTATAGTAAACTTCAGGATCATGTGCTGCATGATATTTATGCGTCCGTTAGGGACAAACTTGTTATTTCCAAGGCTGACATGTTAAAACACCAACATGGTCGTGCTAAGCCTGTGAACATCATTGTTGGGGATCATGTCTTTAGGAGCATGCCGGACCGCCAGTCCAAACTAAATTGTAAATTCACAGGTCCCTTTTTAGTAACAGAACAGCTCCATCCCAACAAATTCAGGGTTTTTGACCCATCTACGGGTCTTAGTGAGATTTGCCATTCTGACAGGCTTAAAAAGACGCAGGTGCCCATACCTGCATTCACCCAACCTCCCCCAACACTCAATGTTCCCATTGTACCACCCATTGTGGGCCACTCGTATCATCTACGTTCACGAAGTGCTAGGCCTTGATGGTCGAGTGAGCCTCTTGTATGTATTTTTGTGTATTTGTATGTAATTGGATTGTGAAGTTTTGTACCCCCCCTAGCCCTTACTATTGTAAATTGTGTATTTTCTTGGGCGCAGACTCATTTGGGTTTGGCGTACCTGTGGTAGGGGATGTAATCTTGTTATATTTGCAAATTTATTTTTCTGCCAATGGTGTTTTGTTCTTCCCATTGTCCTATGTCTATTGTCTAATTCATGTGTATTTTGTATATTGTGTATTTTGTATTGTTTCATGTCCCGGACGTCCGGCAATTGTCCTATGTATTTTTTTTATTGGCGCCAGTTCATATATATATTTCATGTGTATGTATAATTGATTGTGTTTGTATATGTTGTTTATGTATTCCTTTATGTATGTGTATATGTGTTATGTTATGTATAGGGTGTGCTGATGAACCAATTTCTTTCCACGCTTTTGTCATTCCCCTGTGGTGTGTGTGGAGTCCGATGTATATGTTGTCCATTTTGTCTTGCTGTGGTCAATTGTTTTTCTCATTTGCTCAGTGGGGTCACTGCCACAGATCTTTTATAGGCTGTAGGGCATTCCCCACGTGCATTTAAATAACGTCCAATATTGGTGTCTTTGGTGTATACTTTGGTGTTAAAACCATTTTCAGTTTTACTGATGTCTAGGTCGAGGGAGGGAAGACGTCTCTCTACACTCTGCTCGTGTGTGAAAGTCAGGCAGGAGTTGTCCAGAAAGGCAGAAATCAGGCTGGGGACGTCTTCATTTGAATTGGTGGTCATAAAGATGTCGTCAATGTACCTGGGATAAATTCCTGGGGAAGGTTGATGGTGGAAAGTCTTCTCCTCAACGTGGGCCATGTACATATTTGCAAAGGGGACCCCTAGTGGTGAACTCATTGCTACGCCATCAACTTGCCTGAAGAGTTCTCCTCGGTTAGAAAGGAAAGGGGCTTCCTAAGTACTGGTTTCGAGCATAGACTTTAGGACGTCTTCGGGGATGTCATTTATGGGTCTATCGCTTCTATAGACTCGGTTTAAAGTGATGTCAATATATATATACATATATATATATGTATATATAATTATATATATATACATATATGTATATATATTGCTATAGTTGGGCGTCAGGGCCCCTCTGACGTAGGCGTCGATTTTGGACCTCAGGTAGCGTTGAGGGCATTCACTGTTACCGTTGAGGCAGAGTCCTGGGTTGGTGGGCTTGGAATATACTCCGGTCCTAAAACCTTGAGAACTGGCTTCAACCTTTACATCTAGGAAAGGGAGCTGCTTACTGATGTTGTTCTCTGAAGTGAAGTTTAGGCCGGAGACGCGCTATAGGTTGCTCCTCAGGTCTTCAAGCTCCCTACGATCCCTCACGAGGACGAAAATATCGTCTACGTAACGAACATATATGGGAGGCTTACTAGTAGTACTGAAGACCTCTCTCTCCACCATCCCCATAAAAAAAAATTGGCGAAGAGGACTCCAAGGGGCGAGCCCATAGCCACACCATCAACTTGTCTGTAGAGTTGTTTATTGGGACCATAGAAAGGGGCTTCCTTGGTACATATCTCCAGCAGTTAGCGTAGGAGATTTTTGGGGATCTTCAGCTTTGCAGAGCCATCCTCAGGGTAACCTGTAGGATGTAATATATGGTTCTATCCACGGGCACGTGGGTGAAGAGAGACTCCGCGCCGAGGGATGCGATATCCCCTTCGGCATCGACGCCTTTGAGGATGGACAAGAAGTCAGCGGCAGACTCAATGCTGTAGTCCTTAGGAATGAAGGGTGTTAGAAGAGCGTTCAATCATTTGGCTAAATGGTAGGAAGGAGTCGGGATCTGAGAGATGATGGGTCGTAATGGGTTGTTCTTCTTATCAGTTAAGACCAACATTAAGAGGCTCCTCTTGGTCCTCAGTAAGATGCTTATCCGTGAGATTGATGTATCCAGGGGTGGCGTTAGGGATCCTAATGTGTCCGCCGTTGATTCTTACGAGTTTTAGTTGGGTCCGGTCAGTAGTTATTCTTGTATGTTGATCCAATTCTTCTTGAAGAAGCGCTCCGACGCTCTTAACCTCCTCACGCTTGCTACGGAGTTGCCTCTCAACCAGCTTTCTACGGTACTGTCTGGTTTCAGGGGCATCACGGACTGCTTCATCGTGAAATCTGATATTGCTATAGTTGGGCAGCAGATCCTCTTTTAGGCAAATGTCATTAAAATTTGCAGCAGCTTCTGCGTTCACGAGTTTTTTGCTGACATTCTCGACTTTTCTTATGCTGGCGCGCTGTGTCGTGCTAAGTTCTCTAATTACCTGGCCAAATAGCATTGGTGGTATAGGTAAAGGCATGGGAATTATCTTCTCAATTTTTATGCAGAGATTTCGCCTAACTGTTAGGTATCTTCAGTGCTAATGAGTACAGTGTGTGTGTGTGTAATTTGGGAGTTTTAGGCTCCCACGGGCTTTGATTGTGAGCCCGTTTGGTGGGTGATTTGACTTATGAGTGTGTGTGGGCCCAACCACACACACTCATAAATTAACAAGATGTGCATACGTATATGAAATACGTATGCACATCTCGGGGAATGCATCCTTCCCAACATGAACTGTCTACGATGTTTAGTAGTGAGTAGCAGTGTTGTGATTAATTTTAAGAAAAAGAGGGGGTGATTCAATGTATGAGTGGTCGTGGTTTGGCCACGACCACCCATACATTTACCGGATGTGCATGCCTATGTGAAATACGCATGCACATCTCGGTGAATTCACCCTTCCTGACATGAACAAAGTAGTGCAAAAATATAAAAGATTTAAAGGGGGGGGGGGGCTGCCACTCCACCAGCCGACGCAGTTCATAATCGCTAAGGTGGCGGCATAGGCGACGCACAAGACCCTCAGATGTTGTCGGAGGCCCTCTCCTCAGAAAAGCAGTTGCGGTGCAATACTTGAGGTAGTGGTCAAGGGTGGCTTCAGGGTGGCGGCAATGTTGACATCTTTCTTCGGTCGTGTGGTCGTTCTTGATTTGCCAGAAACAACGGTCCTCCAGCCGCAGACGAAAGAGCACAGTTTCCACCTTTCTTGGTGTGGAGCGAGGAAGTACAAGGGGCTCGTAGTCTGTGACTGCCCTGTACCACCTCCCTCGCCCTTTCTGACACCTCTGCCTCCAGTCTGTGCTGAAGGAACCGTTGTACCTGGTTAAGAGCCCTGGTGCGTATGCGCAACTGATTTCTGCTGAGAGGGACGACAACATCAACTTCGGGTCTTTGGCGCGCCGCTTCTGCTGCGGCGTCGGCTAGCTCATTTCCTGGTACGCCCATATGGCTCGGCACCCAGTTGAGCGTAACACTCCTGCCTTGCTGTCGTAGCTTCAGCAGGAGTGCTAGGATGGAGGTCAGTAGGCGTACATTGTCGCTGGGCTGTGTTGTATCTAAGCTGCCTATCAGAGACTGTGAATCCGTGTGGGTCACCACAGGACCAGTTCGTGATATTAGAGCATGCTCTAACGCTCCTTGAACTGCTATGGCCTCAGCTTGGAGAGTGGACGCATGATCAGATACTCTCCTGCCGAAGGTCAAACCATCCGTCACGAAAGCAGCCCCCGCACTACGGGGCCTGTTGGAGTCTACGGAGCCATCCGTGTAATAGACCGCCATTCCAGGTTCCGATAGTGCGCGAATGCCTTGTAGGGCCTGCGGTAGTACTCTTTCCTGATCACATAACTTCTTCTTACTGGGAAGCTTTGTGACAACGAAGGTTGCAGGTATCGACAGCCATGGTGGTGGGGGCTTGAACTCTGGGTGTGGAGAGTCCCTACCCTCCTCAAGGAGAGTGCTGGTGAGCCTGAAGTAGTCCAGGATCCCAGCCACCTGTGATAACCAGGTATCGGAGTGAATAAGAGTATCCACCCGTCCCAGAGCTGTCACAAGGCTCTGACTCAGCTCAGTTATCCTGGGGCTCTTGACTATCTTGGCAAGAAAGTCGACCTCCAGCCTTCTGACCCGTGATGTTAATGAAGGCAATGAAGCCTCCATTTGGAGGTTAACGATCTTAGTCCAAGGTTGAGCTCCCAGGATAATCCTTGCTGCGGCATTTTGGCAAGGCTCCAGGGCTTCAAGCTTGGCAGTCGCCACATTTATGAGAGCTGGGGCGGCGTAGTCCACCAAACTGCGGCCTGCGTGCACATAGAATGTGCGAAGGACCCGATGCGTGGCACCAAGTGCCTTCCCCGTCATTGCTCTCATGGAGTACAGTGTGTGTAAAATGATTATAAATACACAATACACAGATCACAAACACTTCAGTGCTGATCCGGTTGGCCAATCAGGAAGCAGGACGCGTAGCGCCACCCTCGGGCCTAGCGGCTGTGAGCCGAAAGCGGAGTTCGATGTCTTTTGATGTGGGGATAGTGAATGGGTCCGGAGTCTGTCTGTTCATGGTAGGGTTTTTATCTTTTATGTATAAGGCATCTAGGATATGAAGGCGTGTGTGGTTTGTTTCTGTCTGTCACGTGTGACTTGTGAAATTTGTGCACACACACACACACACACACACACACACACACACACACACACACACACACACACACACACACACACACACACACACACACACACACACACACACACACACACACACACACACATATATATATATATATATATATATATATATATATGTGTGTGTGTGTGTGTGTGTGTGTGTGTGTGTGTGTGTGTGTGTGTGTGTATATATGTGTGTTTGTGTGTGTGTATATATATATATAAATATATATATATATATATATATGCATACATACATATATAACTGTCCAGTAATGTCGTAACACATTAATAGATAAACTAAAATCCCACTGTTGATTGGATTTAAGAAAAGAAAGGAAATAACGATTTCCGTATATTTCGATCACTTGCTGTGATCCTCTTCAAGCGGAATACAAAGACAAGAGAAAACACATATCTTATATACAGAGGAGAGAGGTGGAGTGAGGGAACATGGACATGTCATATCAGGTAGCGTCTATATTGCTGCGCGGGCTTTGTGGCAAGTCATCCGCTTTTACAATAGAAGGAAGTAATTTGTTAACTGCCAAGGTGGTTATATAATCAGGTGACCATTGTCCTTTTGAAATGTTAAAATTAGGGAATTGTTTAATTAAGGAAGATTCAATGATTTTCCTTTTATAACTACATTTTGATTTGAAAATGATTTTTGCCTCGTCCCAATTTATGCGGTGATTATTGTTGGCGACGTGTTGAAATACCGCGGAGTTCTGTTGTGCGTATTTTACTGAGTTGTTTACTGAGTTCTTTTATTCTTGTTTTCAATTCTCTACCCATTTGTCCCCAATACATTTCATCACATCCTGAGCAGGGTAATTTGTAAACTCCGAGGTTTATGTCTTCTGTTATTCTGTAATGAACGTTGACTACTTTTCTAAATAAATTATTGGGGTAATTATAAATAATTTTTACATTATCTTTTGGTAGCATTTGGGAGAAATTATTGATAGATTTGTTATAAGGAAGTTTTAGGCAATTTTTGTTCCATTTATGATGCTGAAATGGGTGGGAAGTGGATTTGTAGTAACTGGTTTTGGCCTTACTTAAGGCTTTGTTTGTAAACCAGTCTGGGTACCCTAATCTTCATAACTGATTGCTTATGGTTGAAATTTCTGAATCCAAATAAGATGGGCTGCATAGTCTTAGTGCCCTTAGAAAAAGACCCGAAGCAACACTATATTTGATATTATCAGGGTGGTTACTAGAGAAGTGTACATAGCTCCCAGTGTGCGTGGGTTTTCTGTACACTGTGAAAGAAAGATGATCCTGATGTCTCATGACTAAGATGTCCAAAAATAGCAATCTATTATCCACTTCCCATTCCACTTTAAATTTAATGTTGAGTTTGTTGAGAAAATAATTAAAGGAACCCCACTCTTCATCCCAAATCGTGAAGATGTCATCCACATATCTATACCAAAACATTCCGTGGGATTTTATGTCCTGCAGAAGTACCGTCTCGAAATATTCCATATATAAGTTTACTAGCACTGGGGAGAGATTAGATCCCATTGAACAGCCAAATTTTTGCTTGTAATAAAAAAAAATTGTAACACACAAAGAAATCAGGGACCAAATCAAAATCCTTGACGTCAGAAAATCACATGATCCAGACGGAATTGCAAATTGAATACTGAAAGAATGCATGGAGGAATTAACAGATAAAATATACAATATGATTAAATTCTCACCTAAAGAAGGAAAAGTGCCACAGGACTGGAAGAATGCAAACATTGTACCGATTTATAAGGGAGGAAACAAGGAAGACCCATCAACCTACAGGCCGGTCTCCCTGACAAGCACAGTAGCAAAAATTTGCGAAAAGGTGGTCAAAAATAGATGGGTTAAACATTTGAATGAAAAAAATTACTGAATCCAAATCAAATTGAATTCAGACA
>NC_134817.1:15917543-15922543 GCF_046742065.1 Oratosquilla oratoria | reverse complement strand
TACCTACACTTTTTTAGCCACCATCCGGATAATATTAAATCTAGTGTTGCATCGGGCCTATATCTCAGAGCCCTTAGGATTTGTAGTCCACAATTCTTGCAAATAGAATTTGACATCATCAATAAACAGCTCTCTAACGTAGGTTATCTGGAATGTTTTTTAAAGAAAGCCCTACATAAAGCCAAATCCAATTTTTATAAACCAAATAACACCAGGGAGAAGTTTAAATGAGATAACAATAACATCATTGTACCATTTAATGTATCTATCAACTCAGGCTCCAAACTTCTACCTAATAACCAAATAGAATTTATTTACAATTCTCTAAACAGCATTTTTAGAAAGGTAGTAAATGGAATTTAGGCAATAATGGCACAGGTAAAAATGGCTCAGGTAAAAATGGCACGGTAAAAACGGCACAGGTAAAAACGGCACAGGTAAAAATGGCACGAGTGAAAAAATAGGTAAAAATGGCACAAGTGAATTTTTTGTGAAAATATTTAGAAAATGTTTTTGAATATTTTTTCGTAAAATAATAAAATAAATAATATATCATATACCTGTAACAAGCAAGATTTCTTTCAGCTTGATGTACTTTGGGAAATTCATTGGAACAGCTTGATGAACTTTGGAAAGTACTTCAAGCTCTCCCAGTGGTTCCTTAACAAAATAAATACCTTACTCCTGGTTCACTACACACCATTGATCTAAGTGGCTCTTCAACAACCCCATCATGGAAGTCATAGTGATTAACAAAGGAAAAGAGAAGATTTGCTTCCAAGGATACATGTATACGAAACAGATTGTAAGATCAACTACTATCAGATGGAGATGTGTTAGGAGAACATCTTTTTGTAAAGGCACCATGACCACCAGCCTTGATATGACTGATCCTGTACCAGCTAATGACCACAACCACGCTCCTGATTCTGCAGCTATTTCAGCCACAAAATGCATCAACAACATGAAGAGAAAAGCAGCAGAAACAGAATATACACCTAGCCAGATTTACAGCAATAACCTGGATAACTTATCGGCTGAAGGAAAGGCGCTACTTCCAAGTGAGGACATCATAAAGAGAACATTGCGTAACCAAAGATCAAAACGCTATCCACAAGTACCAGAACGACTCGAGGATCTGAAACTTACTGGAGAATGGACAAATACTGCAGCTCCCGAGCCCAAACCATTTTTGTTCTTCGACAATGGACCAGACACTGGCAACCGCATCATTGCGTTTGGTTCTGATGAATCCCTGCGGTTACTTGCTTCTGCTGATATATGGCTGATGGATGGCAATTATGCAATGGCTCCACTAGGATTTCTACAGCTTTATGTAATACGCGTCCCAATTGGTAATACTGCAGTTTCTGCTGTTTTTGCTTGTCTGCAGACTAAAACACAAGATACATATGAAACCCTGCTACAAGCAATCATGGATCACTGCCACGAGATTGAGCTCTATCCAGATCCAACAGTCATAATCGTTGACTTCGAGCAGGCGATCATCCAAGCTATCAGCAATGTTTTTGGACCGGAAACACGCGCCCAAGGTTGTTTCTACCACCTGACTCAGAGTACCTGGAGAAAAATACAGGACCTTGGCCTCACCAACCACTACAAAGAGAGTGAAAACTTTCGTAATTTCTGTGGATAGATCGACTCATTGGCATTTATACCAGTTGAAGATGTTCCAGCGGGAATGCAGTTACTCAAGGCTAGATGTTCTAATGAAGCAGCTCCCCTGCTAGAGTACTTCGACCAAACTTATGTTTCTGGTACATATGTTCAGAGAAGAAGACGGAACTTCCAGTCAGGCATTCCAGCAGTAAACCTTCGGCGTATTCCAGCAAGATTTCCTCCAGAACTTTGGAATGTACATCAAACTACCATGAATGACTGTCCAAGAACCAATAACCTATGTGAAGGCTGGAACAACAAGTTTTATCATCTTGTAGGCTACCAGCACCCATCTATCTGGAAACTTATAAGAACAATTAAGAATGAAGAAACTGTTGTGAGTGCAGTGATAGTAAGAAACTCAGTTGGTGAACCACCCAGGAAGAAAACAAAGAGAGTATATGTCGATCTACAACAAAGACTAAAGAATTTATGCAAAGACTACACAGAAGGAAGGAAAAACCTTGATCAAGTGTTACGTGGATTTGGTCACAACATAAGATTCTAGTTATCAAAACGATGTTCTCATGTCTAAACATATTTCATTTTACTATAATTGTTTTTCATAAAATTTAAACGTATAAACCTATAAAATGGAGGTAAAACAGTTTTTTTACCAATATAATAAATGTAAATAAAAGGTTATATGTGATATATTAATAAAATATATTTGATTCAAAACTGGTTTTCACTTGTGTCATTTTTACCTATTTTTTTATTTGTGCCATTTTTACCTGTGCCGTTTTTACCTGTGCCGTTTTTACCGTGCCATTTTTACCTGTGCCATTTTTACCTGCGCCATTATTACCGTGCACCTAGTAAATGTACACCGGAGGGAGGATGTGGACCAAAACTCCGGGGTATATAAATTGCCTTATAAAGACTGTGATGATGTCTACTGGGGCCAAACTGGCAGGGATTTGTCCACGAGATTAAAGGAACATAAAGACTCCATAAAATATGGACAAGTTAACTCCACTGTGTTCCTTCATGCCAGCCAAAAAGACCATAGATTAGATTGGGATAATGCATCAATTATTCTTAAATCACACTGTAGCTATCGAAGGAAAATTGTAGAAGTTTCTCTAATAAAACATTATCTTAACTTTAATACCTCAAAAGGTCAGTGGCCCCCAGATTGTATTACGAAGTTAGCGGTCAACAAAATAATATCAAGAGCGGTCGGACAAAATACCACCAACTGTCCTCCCTTGACCCAACCATTTCAAGGGCATGTAACCTGAGTTCCCCCACTTTCCCCATCCCCTTTTATGTACCCCTCACTTCCTCATATATATTTGTACCTTAACTTCTTGTAAGCATTCTGCTGAAGAGGACTACAGATAGTAGTCGAAATATACAGTTTCCCTGCACTTCCGTTATTATTTCTCCGATAGTGCATATATATATATATATATATATATATATATATATATATATATATATATATATATATATACATACATATATATATGGAGGTGAGGTGGCAAAATGAAACGTTAAGGCTAGAGTATGGAGTTTTATCCAGAACCAGACGTTTCGACCTCTTGGGCCTTCCTCAGTGGACTAAATACAGAATAAGAATCAAAGTCCGTCAACAGCTTACATGGTGATCTGACGACCCTGCGTGACCTCATCCTGGTCACGCTGTCCCCCCACACTCGCCGACCGCCAGTTGTGCGGGCGTTTGAGCCCAGGACATAAACCCCTTACCAGAACTTGTGTTTTTCTCTGTGGCAATGTGTGCTGCCTCCAAAGCTTTTCTTTTCCTTTTTCCCATTTTCCTATGTAGAACGTGGGCTTCCTTCCAGTTTGGCAAATGATTGTCTTCATCGATATGAACTACTAGGGCATTTGATGTTCTGTGATGTTTCACATCCCTCTTGTGTTCTTCTAATCTTCTGTCCATGCCGCGTCCTGTTTCACCGATGTAAACTTTCTCACAACCTGTGCAAGGAATTAAGTAAACAATACTTTTATTTTCTTGCAAATTTTCTGTATTCCTGGTAAACTCGCCAATTCTTTTTCCCGCTGATGTTACTAAATTTATTCTGGTGCTCTTTAAAAAATTACTAGCTAATGGTGCATATCAAGAGTTAGGAACTGAAATAAATATTTTGTCCTTGCTGGTGCTGTTGTCTGTAGATGTTGTGCTCCTTTTCATAATTTTGATGGCTTTTTGTTTTAATTTTATAAGAAAGCTCAAAGGATATGCTAATTCCTGGAAGGTTTTAAAGATATGATTAAGCTCATCCTGTAAAAACTCTTCGCTGCATATCCTTAAGGTTCTTAACATGAATCCGATTATTATCCCTGATTTGACTCTAGTACTGTGAGCTGAATAGAAATGAATGTAATCTTCTTGGTTTGTTGGTTTTCTGTATACTTTGAATTTTATTTCGTTTTCTGTTTTCTTTATTATAGTATCCAAAAAAGGAATTTCATCGTTTATTTCTTCTTCTAATGTAAATTGTATTTTCTGTTGTATGTTATTTAATTGGGTTAATTTCTGTCTTAAATTGACGAACTCGGGTGCCGTTACTAGAATGTCATCGACGTATCGCCACCAATGTGTATCTTTACCCATGAGTTTGATGTAACTGGTACTTTCTAATTCTTCCAAATATAAACATTCCATCACTGAGCTAAGGGGAGACCCCATGGCTAACCCACTATGCTGGAAATATTCTACGCCATTGAACATGACGGGGCCGAAGTTGACACATAGAGAAACCAAATCGATGAAGTCTCTCTTGGCTACTGGCAGCTCATTCTCACTCAGATTTTTAACAACTTTTTTTAACTGCTTTTAACGCTTCTTTTGTGGATACATTTGTGAATAAAGCTTGAATATCAAAGCTGGCTAGTTTTTTGCCAGTTAGGTTCATACCTCTAAGTCTATTTAATAAATCAGATGAGTTCTTGAGGTGTGCATCACTGGTGGTACCTAATGTTTTTGTAAGCGATTTCGCTAATATTTTGGCAAGTTTATGTGGAGCTGATCCTATTCCCGATGTTATGGGTCTCATGAGTATATTTGGTTTGTGTGTTTTGGGTAAGCCTCTCATGTGTGGGGGTCGCGGTGTTTCTTCTAACAAGCTTACTAATTCCTTACCTTTTGTAGTTTTGTTTAAGATGCGCCTTGCTGCCTTATCAAATTCCATCGCCTTTTCTTTTGCGAATCCGCTCGTAAGGGGTTTATGTCCTGGGCTCAAACGTCCGTACAACTGGCGGTCGGCGAGTGTGGGGGGACAACGTGATCAGGATGAGGTCACGCAGGGTCTTCAGATCACCATGTAAGCTGTTGACGGACTTTGATT
>NC_134817.1:15877543-15890043 GCF_046742065.1 Oratosquilla oratoria | reverse complement strand
AAAATAGAACAAAATAGTAAAAAATGTACAGTATATGTATATGTATATGTATATGTATATGTATGTAATAAAAGCACTAGGAACGTGTGTTCACAAATGCGTAAGTAATCACTAGTAAAAAATAAACTCAAGGTAAAAAGAATACTATAAGGTAAGTTAGCGGGGGGGGGGTGAGGGAGAGCCAGAAAACCTCTCCACTGCGCAGGTAGGTGATGACGTCAACGGAAATATCGAGACCAGGGTTCCGCGGGTCGAGAGCTTTCAGTCACTCACACACCAGTGTGTGGAGCGAAGCTCCATCTTCTGATTAAAGGGGTAGCTAAGGCAGACAAATGACATAAAAATGCCAACAGTTTGTATAGTGCAGAAGTGCAATGCCGTTAGACTGAAAAGTGATAAAAATGTACATTTCTTTTCACTATCCAAAGATAAAGAACTTAGAAAGAAATGGATTGAATCATGTGGCACACACAATACTGTGATTTCCACCCAACATATATTTTTACTTAAGTACACATCTCCCAATGGGAAAAAAATCCTTTGAAAATTCCTGGATCCATATAGAAATCTTGATTACCACAAAAAAATAACTATTTATTAGCAACATTGCCTAAATTTTTTATTCAATTGTAAATAAACAGACTAAAGAATCCGGTTAAAACATAACTGAGCTTGGTGGAGATAAAGGTCTACATATAAAATCCACGCTTGAGGAGATATGGAAACCCACGCAAATCCAAAATGTAATATAATAAAAACCATATGATGTTTTTATGTCATTACTACTGGGTTTATATTCAGCTAGTTTGTTTGTATCAACAGTATAATATGTTCCGCATCTACCTGATCAACATATAAATTGACATGTCATCCCATCTAATAATTCGTCATAGTAATATAATCCACCGAATGTGAAAGCATGGCAGTCATATCTCAGATACTGAAAATTTGAGGATAAGAAAGTAATATTGAGTAATTTCAGTATTATGTGAACATCATAGTGTAATTTTAAAGTTTACCATACATACAGATGGTTTTCTTTAAAGTTTACATTTTCTTCCACCTCTCACTCTCTTCCCCTCTGGATTTCCTATGATGTCACGGTGGAGGTGCGCGGAGGGGGGTGCTCAACGTACCTTATAGTATTCGTTTTACCTTGAGTAAACTAACGAAGCAGAGTGCTTTTGTATAATTACGTCTTCAGTGCTGATACTAAGAAGGAATTATTCCTTCTTTATATCAGCACTGAAGATGTAATCAGACGAAAGTGCTCTGCTTCATTAGTTTACATTTTCCTAGTGGTTACATACGCATGTATATGTATATGTATACGTGTATGTATATGATTATGTATATATATACATACATATATATATATATATATATATATATATATATATATATATATATATGTATATGTATATGTATATGTATATGTATATGTATATGTATATGTATATGTATATATATGTGCTCAAAATGGCCCCAAAAAATCAACTCCAGTCACAAAAAATGGTTTCTGATTGACATTTGCTCTATCTACTGGCAAGGCTGCCATCTCTTGGGTGATTGTTGGACTCTTGAAACGTCTACAAGTAACACATTTAGACAAGACTTTTCTTACAGCTGAGTTACCTTTAATTATCCAATATTTCTGTCTCAGTTGATTCAATACTGCTTGCCTTCCCATGTGTCCTACTTTCATGTGATAATGTTGAATGATTAAACTAGTCATGTGATGTTCATGGGGAAGAATAATTAAATGTTTCATATTCAAGGGCAATTCTAAGTTAATTAGTCTACCTCCTGCCCTAAGTATACCACTGAACAACATCGGTTTAAGTTTCCTTATAGAACTGGAAAGGTTAATAGTTTCATTTCTTGATAAACAGACAATCTCCTTTGCAAAACAGCAGTTTTGTACAAATTTGATTAATCTTTCTTCTGCAACATCCATTAATTGAACATTAAGTTCGGCAATTGACACATTTTGTTTTTGCAAATATTTGACAAATATTATGAGATAACTACATGCTCTAACCAATTTAAACCATAAAGAATTACGACACACTAGTCGTAACATTACAGGATCAACTGTATCAGTTTGTTTTGGTTCGACTTCAACTCTTATAACCTTCTTAATTTCAAGGTTAGAAAAATCTTCCTTACTTATTTGCGGTTGGACTGGCCAGACTTCTTCATTTTGGGACAAGAAAGCAGGTCCTTCAGAACATCTACTGTAGCATCATCAGCAGGATTATCTCTGCTCGAGACATACATCCAACATACATCCTCAGAATTCTCTCGAATCTGAGACACTCTGTTAGCTACAAAGGTTTTAAATCTTATATTATCATTATGCAAGTATTTTAATACTGTAGTTGAATCTGTCCAAATATTAATTTGACTCATCTTTAAAGGTAATTCTCTCACTATCACACACTTCAATTTAATGGCAAGCGTGGCTGCTACCAATTCAAGTCTTGGAATGGTAATTTATTTCAAAGGCGCTACTTTGGCCTTTCCCAAAATGAAGCTATACTGGATCGTACCATCAATATGTTTGTATCTTAAATATACCACTGAACCATATGCTAATTCACTATAGTCACAAAAAATGTCACACTGAATTGACTCTACTTTTGACGTTATACCTTTCTTCGTACAACGATCAGTGCTAAACAGCTTGAACCTATTCACCCTTGACATCCAAGTCCTTTATCCTTTTCCCTCAAAGTACAATTCCATCCAATGCTGTTTCTAAATAGATTTTGTAATAATATTCTTCCTTCAAAAACAACTGGTGCTAACATACCCAATGGGTCGTAAACTTTATCAATTACTGCTAGCAATTCTCTCTTTGTCCTAGGTATGTCATCAATGTTGAGTGATATACTTATTTTATCTTTGCCAAGAGACCAATTTAATCCTAATGTCTTTTTTACTACATCTTCATTCTCGATGAACTTCTCAATGCTATCACTACACTTCTCTTTGGGTAAGCTATTCAAAACTTCAAGGGAATTACTATTAAACTTTGTCAAATTGAATCCACCTTTGCTACAAAGGTCTATCACATTAATATTATTGTCAATCAACTCATCAATGTCATCGGATGACACCAAAAGATCATCTACATAGAAGTTATTAAGAACTATTTTACTTACTGATTTGTGAAACTGACTGCCGTGATCTTGTACAACTCTTTTTAGAGCATAATTAGCAATACTAGGTGAGCAACTAGCACCAAATGGATGAGAAGTCATCCGCAGCTTAACTATATCTCCTCCTATTTGTCCATTCTTCCATCATAAAAAACGCAAATAACCTCTATAATTTTCAGGTACTTTAACTTGATAATACATAGTTTCTATATCCGCTGTACATGCATATAGTCCTAGTCTAAATCTCAAAAGGACACCTAACAGAAAATTACTTATATCAGGTCCTTGTCGCAACAGATCATTTAAAGACAAATCATTCACACGGGCTGCACAATCAAATACTACCCGTACTTTATCCTTTTTAGTAGGATAACGCACTCCAAAATGTGGAATATACCATGCTTGTTGATTCTTCATCTCACACTTAGGAACTTCTTCGGCATACCCTTTCTCTATTAAATTAATCATGAATTGTTTATACTGCCTATAATATTCATCATCCTTGAGTTTACGCTTTAACTGCTGAAGTCTTTTGACCACCATAGGTTCACTATCAGGAACTATCCTAGGTTTCTCTATCATTGGTAAAAGAATCTCGTACTGTCCATTAATCATTTGTCTACACCCAGACTCAACAAATTGTAACCATCTTCTATCTTCTAAGCTAGGTTCTACCGAATTCAATGATGAATCCACAAACTCTCTACTATAAGACTCGATTAATTTCCTCTCTAAATGATTACCATCAACCTTTATATCATTCACAGCAACTTCTTGATTATTGTATATTATTCTTCCACACAATACACATCCTAAACGTGTTCTCACAGCTTACGGATCTCCTACTTTCTCTGCATGCACTACCTCCCAAGGTTCAGACGCTTCCGGCACATTACTTCCTATTATGATTTCTATTTCTCCTTGGCTGTGATCAAATTCTAGTTTCATCAAATGGTTTCTCTATCATTGGCAAAGGAATCTCGTACTTTCCATTAATTATTTGTCTACACCCAGACTCAACAAATTGTAACCATCTCCTATCTTCTATGCTAGGTTCTACCGAATTCAATGGTGAATCCACAAACTCTCTACTATAAGACTCGATTAATTTCCTCTCTAAACAATTACCATCAACCTTTATATTATTCACAGCAACTTCTTGGTTATTGTCTATTATTCTTCCACACAATACCCATCCTAAGCGTGTTCTCACAGCATACGGATCTCCTATTTTCTCTGCATGCACTACCTCCCAAGGTTCAGACGCTTCCGGCACATTACTTCCTATCATGATTTCTATTTCTCCTTGGCTGTGATCAAATTCTAGTTTCATCAAATGGTTCCACTTCTCTATATCATTCTTTTTAATACTATGACCTTGATTGATAGGAAGTTTCTTCACTGCAAATACAGGTGGTAATCTAACTTAGTTATTTCCTTCTATGTCAGCCACTGACATCCCTTTAACATTAAGACAAGACATTCCTCTTGTACCTACTATTGTTCTAATTTGTAACGTAGTTGACTGATAGTTCATGTATGTCATTCCAAGTTTTTGCAATAAATTCTTAGTACAAAATGTGACAGAGCTACCATTGTCAAGGTAACATCTAGTGTTAACAACCTTACCATTTAACTCTACTTGAACAGGGATGGCTGTAGTGTCTCCCACTGAATCTTTTAATTGACTGGATAATACTTGAAGTCTAGAATCATCAACCTTATTAGTGACCACAGGATTTGCCGTTACTTCTTTACTTCCTTCGACCTTGAAATTCTTATTCGTCCTATGCATAATTGTAAGATGTGAACCACCGCATTGTTCACAAATTCGAATCGCTCTACGCTGTAACGCTTTATGTCCCTTCCTTAAACACTTGAAACAAAGTTCTAAGCTGTACGCTTTATTTAACTTCTCTTCATAAGTTAACCATCTTAATTCTGGACACACATCAATAACATGTTCTTCCTGACATAACCAACAAGAAAGTCTTGCTTTCTGTGTCACATTGACATGAACCCTTCCATCATTTGGTTCTATACCTTTCTTGTAATTCATCTTTCTATTTGAACTCCATGTGTTCGCTTCTACTTTCTTATCTCTAAATCCTCCTTTAATACTTCTCCCAAATGTTGGGTTATTCAATATTCTTACTTCCTTTTCTAAAAATCTGACAAATTCTTTAATGTCCACTAACTTTCTACTCTCAGCTAATTCATTAGCTATTCTTCTCCATCTATCCTGTAAATATCTGGGGAATTTCTCAACTAACTGACGCAAAGTACTAAGATTCTGTAATTCTGAAATTCCATAATGAATACCCGACATAGCACTTATACATGAATCTAATTCGACAATAAAGTCATCTAATGTCTCAATATTTTCTTCCTTCATTTCCGGCCAAGCAAGGACTTTATCTATGTGCATTAAAGCAATTCGTTCCTTATTTCCATATTTTTTCTTTAATTCACTTCTCGCCTTTTGGTAACCGTCTTTTGGATTAAATGTAAGCACGTTCTAACTATTTTGTTTGGTTTACCTTCTGTATATTGTTTCAGGTACTGCAACTTTTCATTACCTGACACATGTTTGCTAATGATTAACATGTCGAAATCTCTGACAAATTCAAAGTACTTGTATTGTTGTCCACCAAATTTAGTGATTACATGAACAGGCATCGTGGTTTTAGTCATTAAAGTAGTTATTATGTCTCTATCTGTCTCTTGGTCATCACTAATACAATTTGTACCTCTGCAGTCACGAGAAGCATTTTCTAAATTAACGTTTACATTACTTTCAAATGTACTCAAAACATTAAATTCTGCCTTAGCTGATTCTAATTCCGTTTCTAACTCAAGCCTATCCTGCTCTAGTTTTAATCTGTGCAATTCCTTTTTCCAACTCTTGCTTCATTTTCAACTTCTGTAATTTGATATCTAAGCTCGCCCTCTTAGCCATCACCTTACCTAATTGACTACCTAGCTCACTTTCTCCTGCTTGAGATACACTATCTATTGGTTTCACTGTACCATCTATTCCCTCTTCCACTGGTGTTCTATTGAAAGCTAATATTTCGTGAACTACTTCATCTTCATCTAATTCCTCAGCTGTGATAAACTCCTGTATCCTACTTACAAGTTCTGGCTCTCAAATATAGTTTCAGTTGATATACTGTGGCTTTGTCCATTTTTTTCAATCTAGAATGTTTAATACTCACTCACACTAGACATATATGAATATAAACTAGAAAACTATACCTCATTTAAATTAAAAGTTCAAAGGCACTCATTATTAATTGATATTCAACTAACCTACGTAAATTAATGTTGAGTAAACCTGGGATCTTTACACTTAATTCAAAAATGATTACACAACATTCTGTTTCTACATTCATTATTAATCAATCCTCAACATTAACCCACGTAAATCAATGTTAAATAAACTTGGAATCTTTATACTTAATTCAAGGTTCCATTCTCTTTAATCTCAATATGTTCTAAATAGAAACTGAAAAACTATTTCTCACTCAAATTCAATCTTCAAAGTTTAAGTTTTATTACTCATATTCAAATCTTGTAACACTACCAATGTCAGAACTTGTTCTAGAATAGAAACTGGAAAACTATTTCTCACTCAAATTCAACCCTTAAAGTTTAAGTCTTATTACTCATATTCAAATCTTGTAACATTACTAATGTCAGAACTTGCCCATGGAATCACTTCCTGATCTCTCTGGTATGCCGGCTTCCATCGTATCCTGCGGCTTCACCATTTCTTGAAGTCCTGGTGTCTATACTGTAACTTGGGTCCCTCCTCTGTACTTCTCATGATTAAATATCATGATACACTAAATATTATGACACTGCACAATATTATGACACTGACACCGCTCGCCACGAAGGTAGGCGGCTCAAGGATGGGGAAGCAGACAATCAGGCACGCACATGTTTCTCTTTATTACTTCCATACAGCCGGCGTGTGGCTATGTGTATGTGTGGTGTCTGTAAACACAGACACAATAAATTACATGCCTTAGTTAATTCTATATACCTATCACAATCAAATACATCATTAAATGCACTTTATCACTTATCATCATCATACAATGGATAATTAATTTACCATAATATTTAGCCGCTTCCTCCATTCAAACCCCGATTTATCTATGTCATCCTCATTGAATATTACTATGGCTTCTCCAATAATTGAATACATATTATTATTCTTTCATACTCATATATATATAATATAACAGAATAAGCTACATATACATTTTCACTCAATGCTTACCAACAATGGCTTTCATGGAACTTATGGACACCTTAACAGCTCGATGTTCTAGAAATAAAGAACTGCTCTATTGAATACCATCCCGAAATGGACTAGGGCACTACTTTGTATCGCGGAATACTACCGTTATTAAGGATCACAAATATATGAATCATGTTCCATTCAACATTCCCCTTTCCTCCAGCGTTTCTTTAATCTTATTTTATTCTATTATATATATAATAGATCGTTACAATACATCAATTTCGACAATAACATTTTCCATATCATTTTACATACATTATAAACTACGTGCGTAACAACACAGGCTTGGCTGCCGTTAGGTTCTACAATTTCTTATACATATTATCGATATTTTCTCACATGTATATTATCATAATACACTCAGATATTGTGCAATCTGTACTCAACATACATCAAATGTCATAGGCCGTGATCCGTAATTAACCTTAGTACATACCTGGTCTAACCACTTCCGACCGAATTTCGAAGGTGTTGGCGCAGCGGGCCCGTGGCGTCACCTGGCTGCTCAAAGTGGGGTTCGCGCGTCCCATCGCTGTTAGTTGTAGCTGGTTCGTTGCGCGGACAAGTTGCTGCCTCCGCTCGCACCGCTCCACGCAATTAGTTATATTCTGACAATGAAGATCTATATTTACCGGTATATGTAGATCTTGACAATATGGCTTATTGTGCCATTAAGGGTTGTGGCTCAAACCAAATAGGAATTAAGCCAAATGTTAATTTTCATCGTTTCCCTGCAAATACATACACACACACACGCACATGTGAACGTGTACACATATAATCACACACGACGATATCTCCCCTTCCCGTAAAATACAAGTATATAAACACACACACACACACACACACACAGACACACATACATGTGAACGTGTACACATAAGCACACACGACAATATCTCCCCTTTCCGTAAAATACAAATATATAAATACACACACACCGCATTTGCATGAATAACTCGGTGGGGCGGTTGGTAGAGACTCGGATCCAAACGATGGAAGTATCGGTGGTACCTAGTTCGAATCCTGCCAAAGGCCGAATTTTTTTTCAGTATCACTGCGCTTCGAGTCATTACTCCAACTTTCGTGGGCGGGGTGTTGGGGATGTGTGAGCGTGTAAGTTCATAGATCGGACATACGAGCTCTGAACTCTCTTCCGGGAGGGAAATAGCTGTCGACCACGAGTCCAACACGTGATCCAAAAGACCAAGATGAATCACACACACACACACACACATGTGAACTTGTACACATATAAGCACACACGACGATATCTCCCCTTCCCGTAAAATACAAGTATATAAATACACACACACACGCACACACACATGCACACATATATGTGAACGTGTACACATATAAGCACACACGACGATATCTCCCCTTCCCGTAAAATACAAGTATATAAACATACACACACAGACACACACACGCACGCACACACACACACACGCGCGCGCGCACACACACACACACATGTGAACGTGTACACATATAAGCACACACGACGATATCTCCCCTTCCCGTAAAATACAAGTATATAAACACACACGCACACACACACACACACACACACACACACACACACACACACACACACACACACACACACACACACACACACACACACACACACACACACACACACACACACACACACACACACACACACACACACACACACACACACACACACACACACACACACACTGATAAAAGTAATGAGCAAGAGAGAGAGATAACGGGGGGGGATATAATAGTTCCAGTCTTCCTTAGCGTTTCACAGTTTTCTTCAGTGTTTCACAAAGAGAAAACGGAAGCAGCTAGATGACGTCAGAAGCTGCGCAGAACGGCTCAAACGGTTAGACCTGGTGTATATAGATCGTGGTACATACCATACAATTTGTCAATACACTCGAACATTATGCAAATGGTACTCGACACAGATCAAATGTCATATGCCGTGATTCGTAATTAACCTTAGTACATATCATACAATTTGCCTGTATAATATCACAAATCAAGATATTCCTATACATAGTGCAATCGGCACTCACACCCTCCCCCTTGTGATCGCCCAGGATCACAAAACCACTGATGGGAGGTCATAAATTTCTACACTGAGTCACCTTCTAATAGTAGTATTAGTTTGGAAATAGGTCGCTTATAGAGTCTTTTGCCACGTACTATTTCCACTTGTCTAATTAGTCCATCCTTGCTTTTTATCACTCTCACAACCCTTGCTAATAGCCAATGACTGCGTGGTGTATTATTCTCTACCATTAAGACAATATCTCCTCCTTAAGATTCCCATTTACTTTCAGCCATTTCTGGCGTTCTTGCAGACAAGGCAAATACTCCTTCTGCCATCTTCGCCAAAACTCTTTGGCTAAATGCTGTACCTGTCTCCCTTTCTTTCTGCTCTTGCAGAACATTTCACTATCAAGTGCCACTACATAATTATCCAAATTAAGTAAAGAATTAGGGGTGATGGGACACAAATCATTTAGATCATTCGATATTATAGTTAGAGGACGACTGTTAATTGTGTTCTCAACTTCACAAAAAAATGTACTCAAACTATCATCGGACAAAGTTTGTGAACCTATCACAACTTCCAAAACTCGTCTGACTACTCCTATCATTCTCTCAAAAACACCACCATGATGAGAACCTCCAGGAGGAGTGAATACCCAATCCACACCTCTTTTGGCTAATTCAGTATCAATGTGACGCATAACAAGATTGTCCTTCAATACCTTATTTGCTCCTACGAAGTTTGTGCCGTGATCACTAATCAATTTACTATCTGTACCCCGTCTGGATATAAACCTGATAAATGCATTTATCACGCTCTCTGCCGTCAGATCATGTAAAACTTCAAGATGTATAGCTCTAATGGATAGACATGTAAATAATATTCCATATCTCTTGATTTGAGATCGAAGACTCCTCTTCTGATGAGGAGGAAAATGTTCCCATTGTTACAAAGTCGCAACCCATCTTGTCTTCTGACCGGGGAGGACAAGGTGAAGACGTCATGGAATTAGACAGGGAAGAACATCGCTCTGTTCAATAATCACTTAAGGTTGCTACAGTGGAACATAAACGGGTTCCGCAGTAAAAACTCGTATCTCCTTGCGCTTGCGCAAGAGTATGATTACGATATCATACTTCTCCAAGAGACATTGGCGAGCGATGAGGAGCGATTTCCGGGATATCGCATCTTCACTCTCCCTCGCATACCCATTACTAGGGGGTGCTTGATCTTAGTCAAATCATCTATCCCCTGTAGTGAAATCATGGACCCTGTATCATGTGGAGATGGTGTAGAAGTTCTTGCGGTTCGACTCCATCGAGCCCACAAAACGTACACAATCTATAACATACACAGGGGCCATAGAGCGGAACTGGGCCTTGGAGAAGTGTGTGCTCTTGCTGCGGACAGGCTCCTCATCATAGGAGGGGACTTCAACGCCCATCATACGATGTTGATGTCGTCCCAAAGGCTCAATGTCGCTGGGCGCCACTTAAATTACGTGTTAGATGAATGCTCTGACATTGCGTTGTTGAATGATGGAAATCCGACGCACGTGCAAGGTGGACGACTTGATATGACCTTGGTGACGGCCACCCTCCTCCCTAGGGTAACCTGGGAGGTGCATCCTAATGTCACTAGTGATCACTTCGGTGTCTCTGTACACATACGGGATGCACCACCCATACCGGCTGTATTACCTGTTCCCAGGTGGAAGACTGCAAAATGGCCAGTCTTTGAGAGATCAGTTGAAGAATGAGCAGCGTCCTACATTCCACCACACGATGTGGAAACGTTAAAAGCTGGCTTTTCTGCAGCCCTTCAGGTGGCTGTCAACAGAGCCATCCCAAAGACTCGCCAGTCCCCCAGGGAACATAAGAACAGTTGGTATTATACCACCGAGGTGAGAGAGGCCAACCACCGGGTGAACATGCTTAGGCGTGTTTTCCGACGGCGCCGAACTCAGACCAATTTGACCAACTTGCGCGCTGCAGTTCGTGACGCACATGTCACGGCTGCAGATGCCAGACGAGCAAAGTTTCTTGAATGGTGTGAGGGCTTTAACGCTCACACCTCCCTAGCAGAGCTGTGGTCTAAGCTCCGTAGAGCTACTGGCAGGACTCAACCACGACGCACTCATCATGCACCTGATGCTGAAACGCAGCGGCTGGTGCAGGAGTTTGTCTCTCGCTCCAGCAGCACATCACTCCCGCAGTGTGTTCAAGACACACTGCAAGACCTCCAAGGAGTGAGGCGCCTTGGTGTTGAGGACATGATGAGTTGATCGGATGATACTGATACTAGCAGCGATACTGAAATTATTTCATCTAGAGGGAGACTCTACCAACCGCGCCACCGAGTCGTGTACGTGTGTGTGTGTGTATGTGTGTGTGTGTGTATGTGTGTGTGTGTGTGTATAAATGTATATATATATATATATATATATATATATATATATATATATATATATATATATATATATATATATATATATATGACTGGGTGGAGGAAGAGTAAGCGAAGATGGGCTGGAACTTTTTATTGCTTATACGTTTCGACCGACTCGGTCTTCTTCAGTAAGCTGTCTACAAACAGTTTGGACCACACATTTATACATCCGAGGACGGGAACATGGACAGGTCATCCCGCTGGCTGTCTGGGGATTCCCTTTCCCGTATCATGCATACGTTTCCCAATTGTATTTATAATTAATTTACTTGCTGCCTTTGACAAACAAACAAAACCTTCCCTGTCATTGATATTTTCATAAGAATTAATGTAGGCAGCTTCAACAGTCTTCCTCATGTCTCTCCTTAATCCCGTGTGTAAAACCTCGACTCCATCCTAGTGGGGCAAATGTCCAGATCGGTCAGCATGCTGGACGAGTGAGTTAGACGTCCTGTGTGACCTCAAGTCTCGTTTGTGCTCGGCTACGCGTTTCTCGACGCCTCGACCTGACTCGCCGTAATACGAAGATGAGCAT
>NC_134817.1:15862543-15872543 GCF_046742065.1 Oratosquilla oratoria | reverse complement strand
TCTATTCCCACGATAGGGATCCCGTGCTGGGGATCCCGTGTTGGGGTTCCGCCCCGAGGCCGAGGCCGAACCCAAGGGACATTTTTTCCTTGTCAGTTTAAGGGAACATGGTGACCGGACGTAATTGTAGGGTGTGTGTGTGTGGTGCCTCTGTCGCCGTCATCTTCGTAGACGCACAAGTTGAAGGGAATAAATGTGTACTTTTTTTTTTTTTTTTTTTTTTTTTTTTTTTTTTTTTTTTTTTTTTTTTTTTTTTTTTTTTTTTTTTTTTTTTTTTTTTTTGGCTCATCACTCTCCTCCCGCCTGATGGCCTCCAGGCCCCGGACTAACGACGCCAGCATTCGTTGGTTGTTTTCGCCCAGCTCTCGATTCTCTTCCAGCACTTGTTGGTTGTTTTTGCCCACCTCACGGCTCTCCTCCAACAACTGACGAAGATGTTGAAGCTCCTCACGGCTTTTCCTCGACCTCCTCAATCTTTTCTAATCGGTCCTTAACATCCTCGAAATCTTTACTTGATATCTCGGGTGCAAAAAATGCGTTGATCTCCTCCTTAGATAGCCCTCCACTCCTCGGAATATATATTCGCATAAGCTCGTTGTCCTCTTCTACGTCCTCTTGATGAATAAATACTCGACTCTCCAATCGAGAATACCCCTCCTTCACTGTCTCAAGCTCATTAAAGACCTCAGGGTAAAGAACGTTTTCCAATGTGGGTATTTCGTCTTTTTTGAGAGGCTTCAGATATATACTGAGTGCGTCCCAACTCGTTACGCGCGAACACGCAACGTAGAGTTGACCATGCGAAAAACATTTCGTGCCATACAGATACAGACCACACTTTTGTATGGTTTGTCCTTGGGACTTATTGATTGTCATTGCAAAACTCAGTTTCACAGGAAATTGGAATCTCGAGACGTTAACAGGAGAATCACTCGAAACCAACTTGATTCTGACCATAGTTATTTGTTCACCGTCGTATATACCCCCTAGAATCCGCCCAACGATGATATTTTTCTTCAGTTTATCGACTATTACCCTGGTGCCATTGCAAATTCTGGGTGGGGAAATATTTCTGATAACCATCACAACCGAACCTATCTTTAGCTCGAGACAATGAACGGGCAATGAAGTCGGATTGATCTCATTCAACGTCAAAATCTGATAATCTACATCGTCATCCGATTCCAATTTATCTTCGCTCAGATACACTTTTTTTTTTTTCTAGGAAGCATATTTTGAATCACCTTATTAATCTCGGTCACATCCACGTTCAAAGGAGATATGATGACACGAGATGAGAAATATCGATGGTCTCCAACATGATCGATCAAATCCTGATAGACGCTGTTTATGAATTCCTTTTGGTCGTAATAAACCACACCAAAATTCTCTGGAATTGCGAAAGGCCCACTGGCAGCGTGACCAATCTGCAATAAGCGTTCTGCAAAGATTTTGTTGTGACCATGTTCATCCGGACCCCGCAATCTTAAATTTTCCGTTAATGCATACTTCCGTAACTCCTCCCAGAAATATGTATTTTTGATGGTTGCAGATATTTCTTGGTTAGAACCGCCTCCTTTTACTACGGGAAAAATCTGCCGAAAGTCACCGGCGCAAACGAATGGAATGCCTCCCATAAATTCATTGGCAGAAAGACCCCTCAGGGTAATGTCGACGGCCAACAACATGTTTTTGTTGGCCATCACTACTTCATCCCACACTATCAAAGAGCACATGCCAAGAAGCTTAGACATCTGAGTATTCTTCTTTATCGAACAACTTCTCAATTCATGTGACTCCATTAAAGGTATTTTAAACATATTATGGGCTGTTCGACCGCCATGTAAAACAGTTGCAGCTATTCCAGACGATGCCACTGTTACTGCGTCGAAGATCTCGCGTTGTTCCTTGTTTAGCATCGGTAGCTTTTCACGTACGTCTTCAATCAGTTGAACTGTATTATAACTTTTCTCTCTTCGCAGCAGATTGAAGGATTTCTCAAGTCCTCGAGAAGCTGACAGGCCATACTTAGTGATGTTCGCCCCTCCACAGTTGTAGACATATTCCTGAATTTCATCCAATGCGTCCAAATAAATCTCGTCGTTGTACTGTGTCTTTCCACTCTTATAAAGAAAATCGCTCGCAAAATAATCACGAATATCTAGCCACACTTAGGATTGATCCTCTAAATCACAAAACACCAACATCGTGGCATAGGTTGAACGAGTCCTTTCCGTTATTGGTGTGATTAACTATTTCCATTAGGGTTTTCTCCCAGTGATCCTTGTCCTTCATAAGCCCCATCGTTTTGACGGCCTCTCGATAGGTGGCGTACTCAACACCCTCAACAGTCCTTATGTCGCTAAATGATTTTGGGCCCCTCACATGAGACAGCAACAGACGAAGATAGAACAACTCCGCATTCTTCGAATTAGTTGTTTGCATCCTACCAATAGATATACTCCCTCTCGACCGCTCCGTCCAGACATCACTGTTCTTGCAAAAAACATAGTAGGTTGGTACTTCGGTGTAAAGGAGTGTCCTAGCAAATACGTCATTCTCACAAAGTTTGAAGAAAGCCATTAATTGCGTAACTTTGGCCAGTTGATGTTCAACAGACATAGAAGCCTCTTCGACATAGAAAATGTTGTGCTCACCTTCCAAGTGGATAGGCAAATAAGTCACTGGTGGATAGGATTTGTGGATATGAAAATTTAATATTCTCCTCGTGGCCTCATTAGCGTTTACGTACCGCGCATCGCGATAATTCCTAATCTCGTTGACAGGCTTACCGTCGGACTTTGAATATATGATGCGATCGGATCCCTTATTCACATATTTCGTTACATACTCAATGCACTTTATGGAGTTACAACATTCGACGTTTATATGAGCGTTATATTTCAGACATTTTATCCTCCTTTCCTCTCCTTTTCCTCTCGAAACACCTACCACCATCCTCACCAAAGGCCCTTCGTCGATATAGCGGATAACCGTTGTTACAGACAAAAGTATCCTTTCTATAAGGTTTAGGAAAGTTCTTCGAACACTTTTTTTTGACGATACACTGGCTGCTCTCATCGTAACCAACACACGGGTTGTGTATCATATTGGTGGTTACGATTTTGTACAGCCTCGGGGACGTATTCGGATCGGAAATCTCCGCGGAGATGTTGTTATCGATATCCGTTTTATCGATTTTGTGCTCTAACCAAAGAAGGACGTGGCAATGAGGTAACCCATGCTTTTGCCACTCTACGGTATAGAAAAACACCTTTGTACGACCGAAAATGCAAATCTTTGTCAAATCATCCATCAAAGCACACATTTTCAATTTGAAAACCCGGCTCACTAAATCTGGTCTATCACTAGAAGTACAGCCGGCAGCAAGAGCAGTTTCAAACTCTGGCCAGTCTGGGTTCATTGTGAACGTAATGAATAGGTCAGGGCTACCGTATTTACCTATGAAGGTAAGCGCGTCTCTGCTTCATGTACCTAGGTCCGCCAACAAAGGATGGAGGTATGATAATCCTCTGACCGACGGAAGAGGGGTCATCATTCTGAAGCACGTCGAAACTTTCCTTTCGTATCTTTCGTTGATTCGCTTAAAAAAAAGTTCAGTCGGAAAGTCTCAATTTTGACATAATTGTCGACTACAAACTTCTGAAACAGAATCCTCCCCCTATTGATATAATTGAACTCATCCACTTTGTCCATGTACAATTGGCTATAAAACATACAGCCCGTGAGTCTACCATCAGCCTCTTCTTTCTCATTGTTTGAATTCGTTGCGTTTTTTTCCATACTTTATTTTCATCCCTTTTAGTTTCTTCTGGCTAAAACTGTACCCTACGTCTCCATTAGGTATCAAAAGAGGGTACTGCATGGGATCGTAAAAATAGTTGAGAGAACTTATAATAACGCTGGAATATTTAGAGTCTTCCTTGGGAGAAGAAAGCACAACTTCAAGGTGCATCGGAACATTCGACTCATCGAAATCAACTATAGCTCCAACCTGTGCACGGGCTGTAGGGAGATCATAAGTTCCTTTATGCTGCTGAATACGCTTTCCCTCAGAGGTGCGAAGTGTGATGCGTACGTCTGGAAGCTTGTTCAACTGCTTGGTCTTGCTGTCGACCAAATCCACCACACCTTTAAACTCTTTCAACAGGGGTTTCAACACCGCATTGTTAGCAGTAAGATATCCTTGAAGGATAGAAACAATCTCGAAATTCTTTGAGTATAACTTTTCTTCATTACTACGTCTCTTCCTTGTTGAAGCTGATAATGGTTTGTGCGTAGTTAACTGGTTGGCCCTAATTTGAATCTGCTTTTCAGAATTACAATAGAAATACAAATCGAGGTATTTGGGCAAAGGCTTATTATATTCCGTGGTCCCTTTTCTGTGTATATACAAATCCTTCTCGTCACGTTTGAGGTACCGGTCCAGCTCCGTATGTTCTCGCATATAGCGTGGTTTCAGTACTCCTAATCGGTGATAAATATGTCCCTTAATTTTGTACGTCATTACGGATTCAGGCGCGTTTTCAAGGCTTCCGGAAGTGGCAAATGATGTGAAGCAAAATATGTTATTGAAGTTATATATGTTATTCAGGAAATGTCTCGAAAGCTGAGTTTCACCTTTATACAGCTCTTCAAGCAAAGGAGAGAGAGGAGTCAAGGGAGGGTGGACTGATTGCCCTCTAGAACAACAGAGTGTAGTCATTTCACCTTGCCAACGTTTTGCTCCACACAGAGGACAAATTACATCTCCTAGATTTCCAATGTGATGTTGTTCGATTTTATCCTCCGTGGTCAAGCCACCCAACGTATCCACTAATGGAGGCAGACATTCCTTAGTACTTTTTCTGACCCTAATTTTCCGTGCATTTTCATCGATGTATTTTATCCCATTGATTTTGGCCTCTCGTTTCTCCTCACGAATACGGTCCTTTTCCTCTTTCTCCCTTTTCTTTCTCTCTTGAGTTTCTATCCTGAGACGCTTCTTTTCTTCCCTCTCAGCTAATTTAGCCAACCTAATTTGTTTCCGTTCCTCGATTTTCTTTCTCCTTTGGTTCGCCAACTCCCTGTCACGATTACTCAGAGTCAAAATATCTGAGGGCTCATCGAGACTTTCAGGTTCAATTCCAGCTACCTCAGTCACAATGGTCTGCTTGGTCACAGCGGCAGTCTGTTGCGGCCTGCGTTGATGTGCTCACGGCGGCATCCTGATCTGTCGAGTGAGGATTTTTTTTAGTCTTCTTGCACGGATGATAAACTGAGCTCGTTTTCTATCCCTTAATCTACGTTTTTCGTCTCTATTTGCTATATCTTGCCGTTGTGCACTAAAAAACTCCTGAAATCGTAAATGGGTGCTAAGTGTGATCTTTTCATCATTTGTATATTTTCTAAGCGCAGCCCAGTAATGCTTTCGAAATTGATCAATATCTTTATATCGCTCTGCAATAAATTTCTCTTTTGACGGTTTATCACGACAACCTGCCGATACAACCTGCTCGTCGAAATAGAAATGGAATACGTAATCGTGATCAGAATATGATACGAAATTGTATTGATTCGGGTAATAATGCCCAGATGATGAGGGCTTTTGGATAGATCCAGATGATGAGGGCTTTTGGATAGACCCGTCTGATGAGGGCTCTTGGATAGGCCCAGAGGGTTTTTGGATAGGCCCAAGGTTTGGATAAAGCCGCTTATGTTCTTTCTTCAGCCTTCTCATGAGGAATATGTCTGACTTTACCTGTTTCGCATCCACATCCTCTCTCGTTGCAATCCACGCCCAGAAATGGCGATGCTCCTTAACCCGTTGAGCCGATGAACCAACCATAATGACAACTACAGTGGCACGGCAGCCTGATCTCCATGTAACATTTTTAAAATGTGTCACCTTTGAAATGGTTTATCATTAAGTAGAATAGAATATTATAGAAACCTAATTTATTGTGAGGAACAAAAGCTTCAGCGTTATTTTTGCCAGTATAACATAAGTTTTAGTTTTTGTCTAGTATATTCCAGCGTGACCTCATGCCGCACGGTCCTGAAAACATTTCACATAATTATAATTAAATGGGCATAATTCACCCATGACATTGGGTTATTTTGATAAAAGAATATTATGAAAACCTAATTGAATATGAAGAATAAAAGATTAAGCATGATTTTTGCCAGCCTATCATAATTTTTAGTTGTCTAACACATTCCCGTGTGACGTCATGTCGCGCGGCCGTGAAAACATTTCACATAATTATACTAAAATGGGCTGGTTTGACCGTGTGAACGGTTTTTCAAACACGTTTGACAAACCGTTTGTCCACGGCTCAACGATGATCGTTCTTGACTCAATGATGATCGTCCATGATTCAACAATGATCGTCCATTGCTCAACGATGATCGTTCACGGCTCAACGATCATCATCCACGGCTCAACGATGATCGTCCACGAATCAGCGATGATCGTCCATGGCTCAACGATGATCGTCCACGGCTCAACGATGATCGTCCATGGATCAACGATGATCGTTCTTGACTCAACGATGATCGTCCACTGTTTAACGATGATCGTCCATGGCTCAACGATGATCATCCACGGCTCAACGATGATCGTCCATGGCCTAACGATGATCGTCCAGGGCTGAACGATGATCGTCCACGGCTGAACGATGATCATTCTTGACTCAACGACGTCCATGGCTTAACGATGATTCTTCTTGACTCAACGATGATCGTCCACACTCAACGATGATCGTCCATTGCATAACGATGATCGTTCAGGGCTCAACGAGGATAGTCCATGGCTCAACGATGAGCGTCCATGGCCTAACGATGATCGTCCATGGCCTAACGATGATCGTGCACGGCTCAACTATGATCGTCCACGGCTAAACGATGATCATTCTTGACTCAACAACGTCCATGGCTCAACAATGATCGTTCTTGACTCAACGATGATCGTCCACGGCTCAACGATGATCGTCCATTGCTCAACGATGATCGTCCATTGATCAACGATGATCGTCCATTGCTCAACGATCATCATCCACGGCTCAACGATGATCGTCCACGGCCCAACGATGATCGTCCATGGTTCAACGATGATCGCCCCTTGGCTCAACGATGATCGTCTACGGCTCAACGATGATCGTCCATGGCTCAACGATGATCGTTTGTGACTCAACGATGATCGTCCATGGCTCAACGATGATCGTCCATTGCTCAACGATGATCGTCCATGGCTCAACGATGATCGTCCATTGCTCAACGATGATCGTCCACGGCTCAACGATGATCGTCCATTGCTCAACGATGATTGTCTATTGCTCAACGATCATCATTCACGGCTCAACGATGATCGTCCACGGCCCAACGATGATCGTCTATGGCTCAACGATGATCGTCCATGGCTCAACGATGATCGTCCACGGCTCAACGATGATCGTCCATGGCTCAACGATGATCGTTCTTGACTCAACGATGATAGTCCATGGCTCAACGATGATCGTTCAATGCTCAACGATGATCGTTCACGGCTCAACGATCATCATCCACGACTCAACGATGATCGTCCACGGCCCAACGATGATCGTCCATGGCTCAACGATGATCGTCCATGGCTCAACGATGATCGTCCATGGCTCAACTATGATCGTCCATGGATCAACGGTGATCGTTCTTGACTCAACGATGATCGTCCACGGCTTAACGATGATCGTTCACGGCTCAACGATGATCGTCCACAGCTCAACGATGATCGTCCACGGCCTAACGGATATCGTCCACGGCTCAACGATGACCCACGGCTCAACTATGATCGTCCACGGCTGAACGATGATCATTCTTGACTCAACAACGTCCATGGCTCAACGATAATCGTCCATTGCTCAATGATGATCGTTCATGTCCCAACGATCATCATTCATGGCTAAACGATTATCGTCCACGGCCCAACGATGATCGTCCATGGCTCAACGATGATCGTCCACGTCTTAACGATGATCGTCCACGGATCAACGATGATCGTCCACGGGTCAACGATGATCGTCCATGGCTCAACGATGATTGTCCACGGCTCAACGATGATCATTCTTGACTCAACGATGATCGTTCACGGCTCAACAATGATCGTCCACGGCTCAACGATGATCATCCATGGCTCAACGATGATCGTCCACGGCCCAACGATGATCGTCCACGGCTCAACGATGATCGTCCATGGCATGTAACATTTTTAAAAAGTGTCACTTTTGAAATGTTTTAATTTTGTATATATACAAGCACCTGGCTGCGCGCCCCTGGGCTACGCCTACGTTTTTTAAAAAGGGGGAAAAATAAAAAAGCTAAAAGTTAAGAATCTGTTTATCTCTACCGTAGTAGAAATATAGATCTAAGAAAGAACTATCTGTTTTCCAAAATGGCTTTTTCTTCACTAATAAATGAGCTTTCAACAAACTGATTCTATAGTATATTTTCCCTTGAACCTTGTAGCACATAGCTGATTCAGCCGCGTTTTCAAACTTACTCGATGTCGAAAAAGATGTAAAAGAAAACATCAAGTTATTCATTAATTTATTTATTGATTTATTTTTAGGATTTTACCAGAGTCACCTCGCTGGCTAATCCTCCAGGGTCGGTATAAAGAAGTCATCAACCTACTGAAAAAAATTGCTCGATGGAATAAACGTACTTTACCTTCCGACGATAAACTGAATAAGATGTTGCATCACCTTAATCTCAAAGTAAGCAAGACTGGTTTCTAATTATGTGCGTCCACTCCACGAAACAATCATTCACAATATTCATGAAATTTTGGAAATGAACTTAGAAATATGTATTATTGGCTTACACTTTAGTACAGGACTCTTTTAATGTATGTTGGGTAATGATATCCTACCCGAAGCAATTCTACAAGCAAAATAGTAATATGTGAACACTGCTATTTTATTTTTATTTCTAATGCATGTTGTTTCTCACCACAGACCGACGACTCTGACCAGGCCGAGGCTAACCTGCGCTTCTGGCAGCGTGGAATCAATCAACTCAAAGACCTTTTCCAGACCAAGAAAAAGACGATACAAACCTTCATCCTCTTCTTCTGCTGGTTCGTCACTGCTTTTGTCTACTATGGAGTGTCTCTCAATGGGACCAATATAGGGTAAGACATCAAACATTTTCAGTTTTCAGACGATTATTATAGTTGTGAGCTATGTTTTACCGGTACTTTTATTCTTGTAAACCATCTCGCGCAGTCTTTCAAAAGAACCAGAATCCTTTCACAAAGCTGTTGTCAATTGATCCTACAGGCTTGCTATTTACCTGTGTATTTCCCTCACAATCATTGTTACAAATGTTCAGTTTACTGGTATATGTTGTTAAAATTAACTTGGTGTAGTTGGATTATTTTCAAATGTTTATTTGATATTTCGCAGTGGTCGATTAAAACATTTCCTCATGTTGCCTCCTGAAACATGATATGACCCCAAATTAAGAGCCACTGCTCTAGCATGTCGACAATTGAATCATTGCACCCTCATTGCTGTATTGGCCAAACGATTGACCTTGAAAACGCCAAGTGATTTCATTATACACATGAGGATATGACCCTGGACTGAACAAGATCTATATCATTTGAAAATGGCACCTACTAGCAAATATATCAGAGAAAGCACCATATGAGAACGAAACCTTTATGAGTAGAGCAATGTTTCTTTCGTAGGAACTTTGTCAAGTACATATGAGACCATATAGACAAAACCACCCGCGCTCACAGGATTGGTATTAATGGACGGGGAAGATTTATTAAGAGGAAGATTGGAGTATAGCTGTGTTTGAAAGCAGCTATTACCAGTGAGCGCTTTTCTGACTTCTGTGCAGGGGAGTATTATCGAGGCTCGGGAGGTGTGAGATGAGGAGATTGGCATCTGAGCTGCTTTCAGATGTAGATCACAAACTGAATGAAGTAAGCTCTGTACAACGTATGCCACAG
>NC_134817.1:15845043-15855043 GCF_046742065.1 Oratosquilla oratoria | reverse complement strand
CACACACACACACACACACACACACACACACACACACACACACACACACACACACACACACACGCACACACACACACACACACACACACACACACACACACACACACACACACACACACACACACACACACACACACACACACACACACACACACACACACACACACACACACACACACACACATATATGTATATATATATATATATATATATATATATATATATACATATATATATATATATATATATATATATATATTCAAATCGTGTTCACATTTATGTCACTAATTGCATGATTGTACAATATTCTATTTTGTTAATGTATCGTCATTATTGTATTATTGTTTCAATATCATTAATGCATTTTTGAAATATATATTACACAGGAGGATTTCCTTCAGGTGTGTGATGGTTTAGGAAGTTTTAGTATTTCATTAGCAATAAGCATCGCTTCCTTTCTTGGGGACATAGAGGTGGTTAAAGGAGTAGTAAATAGGAGTAGTAAAAGATAAAAGTGATCCTTTTTCATTTTTGAGTGAAGATTAATCTTCAATTATAAAGATTTCTGAGTGACTTGACCCATAAGAATATCATTATATACGTATATACAAATATATACATACATCTATCTATCGATATCAAGGGCCTCTTCCCTTTTATAAAGGGAGGTAGCCAGCCACGGCACGCATCCACTCCCACCCATTCCACTCCCATACACCACCCATTGTTTCCCTCTTAGCTTAGCTCCTCGTGGATGAAGGGTAATACCTGTCTCCTGCCAACTACCTGGGTCAGAAGCAATGCAGCAAGATTTAGTACATCTATAGAAGGGTCATTTTATCTACAAGGCGACCCTCCCTCCTCATCCTCTTATGCAGAAATTTAGAAGACGTGGAGCAATCCTCTCGAGATGGGTCAAAAAATCATCCATACATAATCACTCTCCACTCAAACATATTCCCTACCTTCTCTTTTCCCTGTTCAACAGACATTACCCTTTTGTTCAATGCCCCTTTCACCGTATCTGTCCATCTCATTCATGGTCGTCCCCTCAAGTTCACTCCCTCCACATCTGGTTTCTATCTTCCTTATGCTCATTTTCCTCAATCATTCTTTACATGTGACCAAACCATCTCAATACTTTTTCATCAGTCCTATCTGCCAGATTATTTTCCATCCCTGGTCTCCTCCTCACTCTATCAAATTTTAGAATCTAGCCATACTTCTCAAACTTTTCATGTCAAAATTATTTAAACTTCGTCTTTCTGCTTCTCTGAAATTCCTAGTCTCCACCTCAAGCCTCTCTCCTCTGAGACTTATACCCAACTTGCTGCTACCCTCTCCTCTTGTACTAAAAGTGAATCTAGGTGAGAGAGAATTAATCCTTAACATGGAGATCTACGGTGTACCAATTGAACAGAAAGAATTCGTAAAATATTTGGGAGTTGCCTGTTGTGGCAAAGTGGACCATGAAACTGCTCTGGAGGCTAGAATCCGTGTTTATAGGCAAAACCTAAGTTTTTTATATTCATTATTGAAAGATCGAAATGTCCCTATAGCAAATGAAATATTAGTACACAAGAGTATTCTTAGATCCACATTGATACATGGGTATGAATCTTGGACCTTGACAACAAAGACCGGTATTGAAGTTCGAGCGACGGATATGAGAACACCCAGACTCATCAAAGGGGTTACGAGTTTTGATCGCATACACAATGATACAATTAAGTAAGAGTTGGAAAAAGGGAGCATGTTGGAGTTCATAGAACGTGCACAACTACGATGGTTTGGGCACAATGATGAAACAAGTCCGTTAAAACTGGGTCTTCGCTGACGGAGGAAGTTGGCTGTCTCTGATACTGACGAGTGGTGATGCCTAACAGAAATTGTCTCACAATTAAAGGAGTTTTCTGTAAATGATACTGCATTAATCAAACAATAATTAGATTTATTTGCATACCTAGAATAGCTGCAAGAGTAGTTGTCTCACAATTAAAGGATTTGTCTGTAAATGATATTGCATTTTTCAATAAAGACTAACTTCATTTTTATAACTAGGATAACTGCATACACAAGACACACCAATAAACAAAATGTTCAAAAAAAATTATATAACAGATTCGAAAGTCTGACATCTAGTCCATATTACTTCCAATGCTACTTTTTCTAGATTTGAAAAGCCATATATCTAGGAAAACAATGGTCCTAATGCTGACTGCTGTGTCGTAGTATCTTAATCAAGAAAATTAAACACTTTTCTCAAGCTTTTGTCAGTGACCATACTTTACAACCATACAGTAATATTGGACGTATGAGTGTATTGTATTACTCCCGTCTTCCCTAATAATGATCTTTTGAAGGGAACCAATAGGCTCAAAAAACATCTATTGGCCGATGCTATTCTGGCATCTCTTCTTTAATTTTCTAAAAAAAAATTAAATAAAATTTCTAGATATTTAAAATTTGTCTATCACTAAATTTTTGTTTTCTAATGTTATTATAAGATTTAGTTGTAGTTCTCATTCTCTTTCTACTTCCTTTACATTAGTTGCCCCTTCATTGATGTTTTGTTCTATTTTTTTGTAGTTTTCTTCAATTTTATTACTATCCGCCACATATCCCTTATATTTTGTGATGATGTCAATATCATCTGCGTATCTTGAACTGTTGATTCATAGGTCTATGTAAAAGTTATACTAAGATGGTTTAGGTTTATCCACAAACTGTGCAGAGTTCAGATGATGAAATTAAATCACTTTGTGAAATTAAAAGAGGAAGAGGAGGCAAATCAAGTAGAAAAGAAAAGGTAAAAGGTGCAGATGGAGAGATGATAATGGAAGAAACGCCAGTATGAGGAAGATGGGCAGAGCATTTTAGGGAGTTGCTCAAGGTGAAGGAGGATAGGGAGGGAAAGGTGGGAAGCGCTAAGAAAATGACAGTGATGAGTGAGAAAAATGGAGGAGAAATAAGGAAAGATGAGGTGAAAGCAGTTGTTAAAATTATGAGAGCAGGTAAGACACCTGGGTTAAATGGGTGTCATGCGGAGTGTCTTAAAAAGGGTGGAACAATGATGGTAGAATGGCTGGTGAGGTTGTTTAATGTTTGTTTAAAAGAGGGCAGAGTACCGGAAGAGTGGAAAAGTACATGTATAATTCCACTTTACAAGGGAAAGAGGTACAAGTGTGAATGTAGTAGTTTAAGAGGGCTCAGTTTGTTGAGTGTAGTTGGGAAGGCTTATGGTAGGGTTTTGATTAAGAAAATTAGTAGAGGAACAGAGTGAGTAATTTCCGAGGAGCGGTGTGGTTTTAGGATAGGTAGGAGTTGCGTTGATTAGATTTTTGTGGTAAGGTAGATATGTGAGAAAGCTTTAAGAAAAGGTAAAAAAAAAAAAAAAAAAAAAAAAGGGGGGGGGGTTATGGATTTGGAAAAGACTCATGACAGGGTAGACAGGAAGACAACGTGAGAGGTATTAATAGATATATGGAATAGGTGGAAAGCTCTTGAGAGCAGTCAAGAGCTTTTACAAGAGTAGTAGAGACTATGCTAGAATCAGACATTGAGAAAGTGAGTGGTTTGAAGTAAATATGGGACTCCGCCAGGGTTGTGTTATGTCACCTTGGCTGTTCAATTTATATCTGGATGGGGTGGTGCGAGAGGTAAATGCAAGGGTAATGAGCAGGGGATTGGAGATGGTTAAAGAAAAAGGAGAAAAGTGGGAGATAAGCCAGTTGTTGTTTGCTGACGACACTGTGCTTGTGGCAGGATCAGAGGAGGGATTGAGGAAGTTAGTGACAGAGTTTGGAAAGGTATGCGAAAGAAGGAAGTTGAAGATAAATTGGAAGTGAGTATTAAGGGAGAGAGACTGGAGGAAATGTATAGTTTTAGATAGATGGGTGCAAATGTGGCGTGAAATGGAGGAGTTCAGGTGGAGGTAGAATGTAGACTGAGAGAAGCAAGTAAATGCCTAGGTGGATTAAAAAATGTAATGAGAAATAAACATTTGGGAATGGATGCTAAGAGGAGATTGTATGAAGGAGTAATTGTGCCGAATCACTGTATGGGGCAGAAACATGGAACATAAGAGAGGAAGAGAGGAGTTTGAATGTGTTTGAGATGAGGTGCCTGAGAAGTATAATAGGGGTTACTAGGCTGGATAGAGTGAGAAACGAGGAGGTGAGGAGGAGAACGGGAGTGAAAAGGGAGTTGAGAGATGGGTTTGGTGAGAGAGTATTAGGATGGTTTGGACACATGGAAAGAATGAGTGAAAAAAATAGTAAAAGAGGTGTGGAAGGCAGAGGTGGAAGGAGTGAACGTGAGAGGGCGACCAAGGATAAGATAAATGGATGGGGTAAAAGGGGCACTGGGAAAGAGGGGAATGTCAGTTGAGGAAGGAAGGGAGAAGACAGAAGATAGGGGTGAATTGAAAATGGCTGTATAGGGATAATACTGTGATGCATGAAAGAGAGTGGGAGAGGAGAGGGTATGTGTGAATGATATTTTGGCGCAGCCCGAAGGGATTTCTCCCCGTCTCCTCTCTCTCTCTCTCTCTCTCTCTCTTTTTTTTATGAGGGGACGGAGAGGGGGGTCGCAAATTAAATGAAGCGGCCTTACTATATCTTACTGTGCTGCTTCTGACCCAGGGCAGTGGGTGAGAAATAGGGATGATCCGTCATCCAGGAGGAGCCAAGATAAGAGGAAGGGAAAGGGGTGAATGGGAGTGGAGTATGTAGAGATGGAATGGGTGGGAGTGGACTTTATGTCTTTATTTTATTTTATTTTATTTTTCTACCTCCCTTGTAAGAGGAAAATAGCTATTAGTATATGTATGTATGTATGATTATGTATGTTAGGTAATAAATAAAAAGATATACAAATTGGTAATCAGAAATTCAATGCAAAAATAATTAAAACGTCCCAGGCGAACCATGTTTTGGAAAATTTAGAGCAGGTGAGAAAAATTAAAGATGCAAGATGCTAGCTAATTTCTAGGGAAATAAATATGTAAATAATCAACTATTCCCTCCAAAATTGTGTAGGTCGTAAAGCACTTAAAAAACTACAAACGGAACAAAAAAGAACAAAATAAATTCCCCGTTAGGAATATAGATAGCGAGCATGAAAGGGCAGGTTGCATAGCTATATTCACTTTAAGACCTGAACAAAATAATATAGTCTTCAAGGAGAACATAAGACTTAAAAAGGTGAAGAATAACAAAAAGAATTTTTAAGTGGAAGATAGAGACAGATCCGAAACCCAAGAAGTGAGGAGATCAACACTGATGTTATGAACTTTAATCTGTTGAACACACTGGGGATCAAAGGGAGTAGAAAGTACCAAAACAATGATACAAAGAGCTGAGCTAGACAAACTTATTGATAAAAGGCAGAGGAAGAGGATGATAAACAGATCAGAGTAAAATATTCAGAAATAAAGAAATAAACAGGCACAACGTAGACTAGCTTTAGAGAGGCAATAGTTAATTTCTTTGAAAAACAGGAACGGAGACATTATTCAAGTCAAAGACAAAATGGCAAAAGAGTAGGGGAATTCTACCAAGAGCTTTGCTGCTCAGATATCACAGTTCAGTCAATAAATTTATCTGTAGGTTACAGTTGTGCACCAGACTTACAATTGAAGATGTAACATCCACCTTAAGAAGTATGAAATAAGGAAAAAGACCCGACAAAGATGGCATATGGATTCATCTTCTGAAAGACGCAATATTAGAAATTAATTTTTGAATAGGTGAACTATATACTCATTGTATAAGGAATCAGTCTTGAATCATGGTGAATTACAAAAATAATCTTACTTCACAAGAAAACGAAATCTAAAAGACCTTATTAATTACTGACCGGCGAGTTTATCATCATACCTACGCACAGTGTTTTCTAAGATTTTTACAAATCAGCAAAGTAGAATTTTTAAACCTTCGCATAAAAATCATTAATTTATCCTGGAAAATCAAAACAATATCATTAGATTTGTTTCTTGTTTAGTACATACTGGTGACTTCTACTTTACTTGGGTGCTCGAGGATATAGGACAAATATGACGACGTCAAATAATTTTTTCCTTAATTTTTTTTTTATAAATAAATAAATAATAATAATAATAACAATAATAATAATAATGATAATAATGATAAGTACAATCCAAAAATAAATGATATAGTCACCTAATAAAATTGGTCGGTTATCCTTGGAAGTTATTAAGTCCTGAATACAATATATACATATACATATACATATATTTATATATATATATATAAATATATATATATATATATATATAAACAGAAATGTAGTAGCACATTTGTAAATGAAACACAGGAAACCCACAGTCGGAGAAAATAAACTTCGAATAAAGAAGATTCCTATTTTATGTACTTTCCTGAAGAGGGCTACAGTTGATAGCCGAAATACAGGAATCTTCTTTATTCGAAGTTTATTTTCTCCGACTTTGGGTTTCCTGTGTGTCATACACACATATATATATATATATACGGTATATATATATATATATATATATATATATATATACATATATATACATACATATATATATACATACATATATATAAAGTTACATACTGTATCAATAAATGATGCAGCAAAAGTAAAGCAAAGAAAGTTATCAGGTACCTCATAGTGTAATACAAGGCTCGGGGTATGTCTGTAATTACTACGATAAAGCAATTATTATTCCCCAGACAGTACTAACAGATATCCTACAGGGCACACTATGGCGCCGTGTAGTCGATGTTGTTGGTTGAGGGAAAGGAAGATTTGTGCATCGTTGAGTGGATGTTATCGTATATCGTCACTTTCACCATGTCACAGAGTTCCTTGCATACGGGCCTTAGGATGTCAATGAAGCGGGAAAGAACATACTGACATTTGGTTTTGATTGTATCTCACCACAGTGTGGTCATTAAAAACAGTTAGTTGACACAATCACAAGTCACGTATGAATAAAAATCACAAAATGTAGAATATTTGCCTTTTACTGCTCAGTGTATTTCCTTTTATTCAAGTTGTCACAAGACGATTTACCTCAAAGCTAAGAGAGAGCTCTCGAGTGATTTCTTGATTTAAAAAAAAAAAAAAATTCAGGCTGCCACTCCTTCAACACTATGACACTTTTTTTTTTTTTTTTTTTTTAAGAACTCTGCAATGAGGCGGATTGAAGGCGTTCTGAATGGATTAATATCACTATCAATCTTTGATCCGCCCGCCCATTAAAGGAACAAAGCCAACAAAAACTTATAAAATGTACCCAATGACGATTTTGATTCTATTCCGGTTAACACCACACTATTTCATTCAGGGAAGAAAGGATAGCTGGGGGACTAAGGTTTTCTAAAAGCATTAACACACTGGAATATTTTTCCTCCGACTGTTCGAGCAGATTTGCAACTCGCAGACTTTGGCAAGGAATCTAATATGCCGCATGAAAATAATTTTCCTCCAGTATTTTTGTTGGGAAAGTAAAGTAGGTTGCCATTGTGATTTTACGGAGGAAAAAGTTCGGAAGGTGGGCGGCACCTTTGATTAAGGAAAATTAACCCAGTGTGACAATCACTTGAAGCAGCCCTTTCGATCAGATGACACAATCTGCAGGTGTTGTTCTAGCTTACCCTCAGACGCTTTTATCCAGCTGAAAATACATTATTCTCTTCTTTTAATAACCAATCAATATCCACCTGATGATTTCATCCGTCTTAAAGAAACTCCGCTATCCTTTCGTTAGTTAATGCCCAATATTTTCTTCGAACCAAAAGAATTAGATTCTTCTACCCGATACCACCTTTTAGGGATTTTTCTCTAGATGAACCCGGCACTAAAGTGGGTGAACGGGTTGCAGTGCAACGGAAGAAGTCCAGAACTTAGAAGTCGCTAAGGAATACTCTCCTCCCGGTCGGTCTTTTTGCTCATACCCTCCACTTCGGCCATCGACTCCGGAAGAACGTGCTTCTTCGTCTCCGGCAGGAAGAACACAAGGACGGCAGAAATAAGGGCCACTGTGCCGAACATGGCCGATGGGGCGGATGGGTTGGAGGCGCCCTGGAAGAGTAGAGGTCATTAGAGATTGTCATAGATTATTACGGGTCATTAGAGGTAGTCAGAGTTTACCATAGGTCATAAGAAATCACTTTAGTTCGCATGTCAGTATCATCATCATGAGTAATCATTGAAGATTATCAAAGGTCACTTTAGATCATTGTAGGGTAATATAACTTACCATTATCATGAAAGACCATCTTAGATCATAAGCGTTCACCATAAGTCATTTAAAGTTATCAGAAAATTTTAGAAAAGTAAGATTGAAAGTAATTGGTTCAAGTCATGATCACCAGACTTAAATCAAATTATCACTTCTATTTTTCAGTGATTATCCTAGCCATGAATAAATCATAGTTTTTGAGGATTAGTAGAGTTAAATGTCTTAGACGTGACGATCATCATGTATTCGGTACTGAAATGATTTTTGTCGGTGAGTTTTATTGTCCCTGGCACTATTTATTGATATATTAGTTCGACAGTAAATGCAATTATCTTTGTTAACAGTAGTGACGCCATTATAGAATTTATCACAAACGTCAAACAGTTCCATTATTTTGAGGTGTCATCACAAGAAAAAGGTGATATATTTATGACCCAAACGAAATATGAATAGATTCTTGAATATTTGATAGTCATACAAATGCCAACGCGCACCAATGAATGATGTCAAACTCACCACCAGGTCGTTGATGTAAGGAGTGACGATGCTACCGAAGCGCGCAATGACGCTCGATATCCCGACGGCCACAGTTCTTGCCTTCGTCGTGTTGAGCTCGGAGGATAAAAGGTAGACCATGGAGAAGGCGTTCACGGCGGCACTCTTACCTATGAGGGCCAGAGTGATGACCCAGTTCTCAGAGCCTGCATGAGATAGGAGAGGTCATTTTCTTGGGCATAGTGGTTGCATTATTTAGAATTATTTTCTTTCTAGCACCAAGTAATTTTAATCAGTTAAGGGTCTGCCCTCATTTTCATAAGATCTAACCTAAGCTTCACAAGGAACTTCGTGTACTTATATATATATATATATATATATATATATATATACAAAGATTATTTAAAAAGCATACATAAAACATATATCAGATACAGACACATCTATACATACACACACGCATACACATACACACATACATACATACTTACATATATACATACATACATACATACATACATACATACATACATACATACATACATACATACATACATACATACATACATATATACATATATACATACATACATACACACATACATACACACATACATACACACATGCATAAATACATACGCACATACCTACACACATACATATATCCATACATACATATATACATACATACATATATACATACATACATATATACATACATACATGCATAAATACATACATACATACATACATACATACATACATACATACATACATACATACATATATACATACATACACACACATACATACATACATACATACATACATACATACATACATGCATGCATACATACATACATACATACATACATACATACATACATACATACATACATACATATATACATACATACACACACACATACATACATACATACATACATACATACATACATACATACATACATACAGACATACATACATACATACATACATACATACATACATACATACAGACATACATACATACATAGAGAGAGAGAGGGTGGCGTTACAAGAGTTACAAGGAATCTCAGTATCTCAAAAGGTTTTGCACCCCATACCGAGGAGGTACCGTTAAAAGGTTACCGGAAATTCACACTAGTACTTACGCTAATGTTTATAGCACCTTGAATAATCGACTTTTGAACTGCTCAACAGAGGAACTGTTTACCACGTCCTGTGGTAGTCTCTTACAAGGGTTGCAATTTTATAGGTAAAAAAGTCACCAAC